>NC_042616.1:575536855-576145142 GCF_901001135.1 Rhinatrema bivittatum
TTAAGAGAATAAAAACAGGGCAGGAAAAGGCAGCAAGCACTTATCTTTTTGCTTGTTCTGAATTGTTTTTCTCATGACAGCATTGTGCATAAAGATAAGTGCCTTGCTGTTAAATTATGTCGGGATCTTGTTGGGAATTAAGTACCCGGTACAGGACATACAGAGTCATGTCCTATTAAATGCAAGGAAGTTTGGAACGGTGTGAAGTTTTCCCATCCAGAATACAAGAAGGGTTGAAGTAAAACACTGATGATTTGCTGTGGTGAAAGCCTACAAACATAGTAAAGGCTTGCAACAATTGAAGATATTCCCACTTGAAAGATTTACATCAACTGCAGATAAAATAAAATTGGCGGCTGTGTGAAAGCAAAAACCAGTTGAGACATTATAAGAACTTTAATTGGAAACACAGCTGCATTTCAAGTAATAATCAACAGAAAATGACTTTAAGCAAAAAATTAAAATTAAGAGAGTAAAAGACCGGTGATTGCAACAATTGGCTTATAAGACGTTTCTGAGACATTCGGATTTCTTGCCAATACTGAGGTCTTCTCTCTACCACAAAAAATGTTTTAAATAATTGGGATAATGAATAAAGGTTAAAAAAATTTTAACAGCTAGATTTCACAATAGAGCTATCTCATTTACAGTGAATGTTTCACAGCAAAGGATCTAATCATAACTAGTTATTTATTTAGTATCAATTGTATACTAGTTTACTAGTTATTCCCAGGTTTTCTGTCAATTTAATAATAATATTGTCAGATATCTCTACTTAAGAAGTGTTGTTATATATTCATGATAAGCATTTGCAGAGGTGTACAGTGACAGATGAAGAATGAAAAATTTCCCCTTCATTCCTGCAAAGCTGGGACACAATAGGAGTTGAAAAGGCCTGGAGTTTGAACAAGTATTTTTGGCTTCATGCCTGCGATTGAGTTAACACTAGCATTTCATCGTGCTCAATGCATGTCTTCCACCTGATTCCAGAGATATTGTTGCTTTCAGGAAGATTGTTGTTTATGAAATCATGAGGCTTATGAAGAGTAAAATGGGGCTGATAATTTATTGCTCTGTTCAGAGCAGATCTAGTCTAAAAGGCCACATATATAGATTTTCTGTAACATTTTAAAGATACGCAGGGACCCTGAACCAAGATTTGTTTTAACATGTGAATTGAATATATTTACTGTATTGTCAGTCATCAAATATCATAATGCCATACAGTTTTTTTAAGTCCTAACTTTGGGTGAATCAAATCCACTCTGTTTTTCTCTCTTTGGCTTAAAAATAAAAAATGTGCCTGCCGTAGGAGCATTCAGAAAGCATGAACAGCAGTAGAAGTGGTTTTACTTAGGGCTATAAAAATAAGGGGAAAACCTTTTCTAAAAAGATTCAAAAAAATATGTATACCAACGAGTGTGGTCACCGATGATTATAACCTGGTCATACAGTCAAAGATAATTTAATTGACTGGTTAGCAGCATTGAAAACGCTGCACAACCTAAGCGTGAGGTATTCATTGAAGCAAAAAGAAGCCCACGGTGTTTATGAGGTGTCCACACTCATCTAACAGACTACATGGTATTATCTGTTTTCAGCTTATGGATATGATGTTTCTGTAATTATAACGGTTGAATTATACATCATACATATACAGTTTTGGTTCGTGTAAGTAATTTAGTATAAACATTAGTCCCATTTTCATTGCCCTGACACAATGGGCAATGACATTTCAAAATGGATGAGTTATTTTCATTGTATAGACTTTCAAAGACACAATCTAGACTGCACAGGTAAAAAAAAAAAAGGTGTTAATTGGATAGTACACTTGTAGTTTTCCCAACTTGCATACATTTTAGTCATAGTAGAAAGACATGTTCCAGGGAGCGGAGGTGAGTATGAAACTTAGTCAAGGGAGGAAATTACACACATACATGGGGAGAGCAGTTTTGAAACTCTGAGGACCTGCAAGCCAATTTTCAAAAGGAAACTCTATGGTTAGTTTCCCTTTGAAAATCCAGTGGTAGACCAGTGCCCACAGGGATTCTGTACCGCATGTGCATTGCAGGCACAAAGGGGCAGATTTTAAAAGCCCTACACGCGTAAATCCAGGAGGATTACACGCGCCGGGCCTATTTTCAAAAGGCCCGGTGGCATGTGTAAAGCCCCGGGACATGTGTAAGTCCCGGGGCTTGAAAAAAGGGGCAGGGCATGGGTGGGTTGGTCTGGGGGCAGGCCAGAGCCTCCAGGCACAGCGACCATTTGTCACTGTGCCTGGGATCATGTGCCGGCCATCGGTCGGCGCACGCAACTTGCGCCTGCCCAAGACAAGCATAACTCTGTAAGTAAATTTTTAGGGGGGTTTAGCTTAGGGTTGGGGGGTGGGAGCGTTAGGGAAAGGGAAGGGAAGATGGGGTGAGGGGGTAGGGAAGTTCCCTCCGAGGCCGCTGTGCGCACATGTTATAAAATCAGGCAAACATTTGTGCACGCCGGGTAGCGAGCACGTATGTTTTAAAATCTGCCCCAAAGTGTGCAGGGTAACGCACTCACGGGGAATTCATTTAGAAATCCCTGTGTATACTTTTGAATCTCCACCCCAACCCTGTCCCATAGCACTGCTTACTTTTACTCCTGTATGGGGATAGAGAACAATTTTCAAAAATGATTTTTCCACAGGTGAAATCCCTTTTGAAAATTGCCTCATAATTAAAAAAAAAAAAATGCATGCGAAGTGGAGGTATCAGTGTGCATAGTGTTATTGTACGGATGTACTTTTAACTGTATAACAAGCTGATATTTGAACCCAAAGTATCTGGGTACCTTGTGTTTGAATTTCAGCTGGATTTGTGCAGGCTAAGAAGCAGGCACCTTACTGAAAAAGTACCCCTTTGTGCAGTGAGCTTGGCAAGTATTGCATGTATTTGCTTAGCCAACATTCCTAAATGTTTGTCTTGCAGCCAATTTTCACAATGAGTGCTCAGCAGAACCAGCTCAAAGACACGAATAATTCTGTCTTTAAGGCACTGCGGGATAATTATGAAAACAGCAAAAACAATGTAAGTAAAATGTGTAAAATACTGCAGCATTTTAGACCATAATCAATGATGTTTCAATGATTGCTGAAGATTGTTTTCTCACAGCACTAAAACAGTAAAAATTCTAAGCCCACTGGAATTGTAAATAAACATTCTAGCATGAGAGAGTTTTGCTAAAATGTAATATCTCAAAATAAGAGCCAAACCACAACAGCTTTAATGCAAAACTCATTCAAAACATCGCTGGCATGCATGTATAAAGTTAAATAAAACTCTTGGATTTTATTGTTCAGTGTTAAAGTGCTAAAAACAAACTAAACTTCCTTAGAAAAAAAAAAAAAGACCATTGAAAACTACAAAGTTTGCTGTGTCGTACAGTTTCCTTTTCTCTACTGAAGATGTGATAAATGTCACTACAGTACAGTCCTTTGATGGCCCAGAAAGACGGTATATAAACCCAGAGGAAACTTTGGGCCATGTGGCATGTATGTGTGCACGGGTGCATATGAGAGAGTATGTGTAAATATGCTGGGAGAGGGGCTGTAACTTTCTTATTATTATTCTGTACATAGGGAAGGTAATTTTAAAACAACCCATATAATTTAGACATTTCAGGGTTAATTTTCAAAAGGATTTACATGCATAAGTACGAGTATATGAGAACAAATATCCTTTAAAAGATTACTCAGGACTGTGCAAGCGGAATCCAGTTGTGGATGTCCTTGTAAAGGACTACAAAGAGGTGTTCCAGGGTGGTGTGGGGGCAGGGACATGAGTTACCTCAATACTTGAGATCTTCAAAAGTGTGTGCATAAATATGCATGCAGATTTACACCTGCTAAGGAACAAGCATTAACTTAGTGCATGCACGTTGGAACCGGATCTGTGCTGCCCACCCACAGATTTTCAAAGCAGATAGAGGCACACAAATTTGCTTTACACATTCAGTCTAAAGTCTTAAAGACTGCAGGTAAAAAAAGTACTGTCAGACTTTACTTTTATGCAGGCAATTTTAAAAAATTGCCTTTCCCAAAAATGTATAAATTCACATCAATTTTCAAAGCCAACTTAGGCGCATAAGCTAACTTTCAAAGTTGTCTAAAATGATACACACAATCTAACCTATACAAACTTACACCTGTAGGGCATAATTAGTGCGGGTTAACTTACAAGCATACTTTTAAAAATGAAAAGTATGTATGTAAATCACAGCTCTGCCCCCTACCAGCAGAACACCTGTTTTTTTGTGCACATAAAAGTATGTGCACATTTGGGGGTAGATTTTAAAAAAATGCGCGTTCGCGTACTTTTGTTGGCGCACCAGTCGCAAACAAAAGTATGCTGGATTTTAGTAGATACGCGTAGCCGCGCGTATCTTCTAAAATCCAGGATCGGCGCGCGCAAGGCTGCCGATTTTGGGCAGCTGGCGCGCGCCGAGCCGCGCAGCCTGCCTCCGTTCCCTCCGAGGCCGCTCCGAAATCGGAGCGGCCTCGGAGGGAACTCTCTTTCACCCTCCCCTCACCTTCCCCTCCTTTCCTCTACCTAACCCACCCCCCCAGCCCTATCTAACCCCCCCCCTACCTTTGTCCACGGATTTACGTCTCCCGGAGGGAGAAGTAAATCCACGCGCGCCAGCGGGCCGCTGCCCGGGGGCGGTTCCGGAGGGCGCGGC
The DNA here is from genome assembly GCF_901001135.1 of Rhinatrema bivittatum. Taxonomy (NCBI): domain Eukaryota; kingdom Metazoa; phylum Chordata; class Amphibia; order Gymnophiona; family Rhinatrematidae; genus Rhinatrema; species Rhinatrema bivittatum. The sequence continues at coordinate 575,541,566 of NC_042616.1, forward strand.
CCCCCGGACCGCCCCGGGCCAAAACCACGCCCCCGCCCGCCCCCTAAACGCCACGTCCCGCCCCCAAAATGCTGCGTCGATCTGCCCCCCCCACATGCCCCCGACACGCCCCGACAAAAAACCCCGGACTTACGCGAGTCCCGGGGCTCTGAGCGCACCAGCAGGCCTATGGAAAATAGGCACCCAGCGCACAAGGCCCTGCTCGCATAAATCTGGGCGGATTTACGTGAGCAGGGCTTTGAAATCCGCCCGTTGGTGAACACATATACTTTTATGTACACAAACCACAGGCAATTTTTTAACAAGCTATTTGCACACATAAACTTATGTTTTATGAGCATAAAGGGCTTTGAAAATTACCCCCAGTATAAATTGCTACATATAATTTATTTTTTTTAAAGCATTTGTATTCTGCCTATAGTGACTCTGTCATGCTAAGCGGATTCCAAGTAAAACAGATAACAATAACATATAAACAAACAAAAATAAATATATAAAATATAAAACATACAAATACATAGATAAAACAAATTTAACAAATCTTCATATCATTACAATACCAGAATACCCAGCTTCACAATGGAAACTCTTTTACTAATTCATGCACTATGGCATACACTGGACCAAATATCTTTTCTGATATGAGCCTGCTCCCAAATCCTTTTAAATATGATCCATTTTGCACATTGTTGTAGCCCTTTTACTCATGCAAAAGAGTAATACATCTTCAAGCCCTGCTTTTACTGTTTTCTTTTGTGGCAGATCAACTTTTTCTGAAATTGGTGGAGCTCTCCATGATCTTTCTCTTTTCTCTTCTTGTTTCTTTATCTGTTTCCTCATGATTTTCTTTCTCTGCCTTGGTCACTTATATTTCTTTGTCTCTGCATCGGGCTTCTCTTTGCTCTCCATATCTCGTGTCTTTTAGGTCTTGTCTTTCTCCACTTCCCTCTTATCATGCTCTTCCACCTTATTACTTCTCTCTTCTTGCTTCTGGGGTTTCCTCCACACTTCCAATTATTACACAATCAAAGAAAATATGGACAGACAATATCAATCCTGGCCAGCACTGACACCTCCTCTTTCTATATATGTATAGAAACATAGAATATGGCAGAAGCTAAGGACCTCAAGGTCCATGTAGTCTGTCCAACTCCATTCCTGCTGGAGTGAAATTGACTAGTGGATCTTTGGCTTTTTTTTTTTTCATTTCCCAACTATTTTATTTATTTAGATTTATATTCCACTTTTTGCAGTTTTTTCAGCACTTCAAAGTGGATTACATTCAGGTACTGTAGGTATTTCCTTATCCCCAGAGGGCTTACAATCTAAGGCCTAGATTCATCAAACTATTGCATGCGATAGGAAAAGGAGCGTGTTTTATGGTAATAGCTTATTTATTGCAAAGTGCACTATCGTAGCACTTCGCATAGGTATTACAGCAGAGTGCGATAACTTTCACACTTTGCGGTAAGTGCAAGAGAGAGCCTAGCTATAAGGTCTCATACTAGGTAGGTATTTATACCTCTATATAAGGCCCACCTAATTACTCGAGGTGAGGTTTAGGTATTAGTGTAGAGGGTTAGGGGCCACTTTGACATTCAGAGTGAGATGACGAACAGAACAGTGTAATCTTGTGATGATTGATGTCCTTTGGAGTGAGAAAACTCATCCAAAGGTGAGATTTGTACAATATTCTCTCAACCTAGCTTGATGGACTCTCTAGCTGGGTAACATCAAGCTAGGTTGAGAGAATATTGTACAAATCTCATCTTTGTGTGCACTTTTTTACTCTGTATGCGAAAAGCCCATAACACAGCTTGGAAAATAACCTTCTTAAGTTTGTACCTGAGGCAATGGAGGGTAAAGTGACTTGCCCAAGGTCACAAGGAACGACAGCAGGACTCAAACCCTGGTCTCCTCATTTATAGCCCACTGCTCTAACCACTAGGCTACTCCTCCTCTATGCTTGCCCCCCCCCCCCCCCCCCATGCGTTCTTAAATTTTTTCACTCTATTTTCACCACCTTCCCTATTCCATGCATCCCATCACAATTTCTGTAAAGAAATTTCCTAGTGCTGCTCCTGATTCCATCCCCTTGAAGCCTTATACCTTGAGGCTTCAGAGAGGCAGAAAGAATGTTCTAGAACCTTTTGTTGTATTCTTTGAAAAATATTTCCTTCTTGAGCATTATTAATAACATCAAGGTATTTATATATCTCTATCATATTCCCCTGTCTCTCTACTCTTCTAGGGAAACCTCAGGGTTAGAAATGGTAAATAACAAGTCATCCGCAAATAGGGACATCTTATTAGAATGTGCTCCAATAGGAATGCCCATCACCTTGTCAAGGGACCTATTCCTAGAGGCGAAGGCTTCAAGTGATAGGGAAAACAACAGGAGAGAAAGTGGGCATCCCTGCCTAGTACCTCTTTCCACTTCAGAAAGTCTGAGTACCCTCCATTTACCCATATACTCGCTTTGGGATGATGATAAAGCACTTGTACTCAGGACAAAAATGAGGATCCCAAACCTAGCCTATAGAGAACTTGAAACAGATAGGGCCAGTGTACTCTATCAAATGCTATCTCAGCATCCACTGCCAGAAGCACAGCAGGTAGCTGTGCTTTCCAAACTCACCACATAATGTTGGGGACCCTGCATATTTTATCAGCCCCTAATCTACCCGGAACAAACCCTGGATTGATTCCCGTGTATAAGTAGTGGCGCCAGCGTGCTAAGCCTTCATGAAAGCACCTTAGCAAGGAACTTTAAATCAAGATTAATAAGCGATATGGGTCTGCAGGATCTGCATAGTATAGGGTCTCATCCTGCTTTTGCAATAACAGTAATCCCAGCAATATTTGAACCCTGTGGAAGCTGCCCCCCCCCCCATGCAACTAGTTTAACATGGCCGTGAGGGGTCTTACCAAAGCCTGTTTGCAAGATTTATAAAAATGGGCCATATACCTGTCAAGCCCTAGGTGTTTCCTCACCTTCAATTCCATTATTAAGAACATAAGAACATAAGAAAATGCCATACTGGGTCAGACCAAGGGTCCATCAAGCCCAGCATCCTGCTTCCAACAGTGGCCAATCCAGGCCATAGAGAACCTGGCAAGTACCCAAAACTAAGTCTATTCCATGTACCATTGCTAATGGCAGTGGCTATTTTCTAAGTGAACTTAATAGCAGGTAATGGACTTCTCCTCCAAGAACTTATCCTGGATGCATGACATGGGTTTGTTCTTGGCACAGTTGTACAGGATGCCACATAGGAATAGGTATCCTTCTTGATCATAGGCCACCAATACAATTTCTGTATTTTGAGCAGGGTACGGCGTTGACCAGGATGGCCAGCCAGCTTGGAATCGTGCGCCCAAAAGAGCACCTTCTTCCTGAGGTGTTTTGGAACAAGTCTTACCAGCGGGCACAGAATGGGTAGTTGCCAAATGACTTTCTTCGGATCAATTATGTGCTGAGGTTCTTCGGGCACATCCTCCGAGAAAAGGAGTGTGACAAGGCGTCTGCTCTGGTATTTCTGTCTCCAGGGTGATACTTAAGCACAAATTCGAAACGATTAAAAAATAAGGACCATCTAGCTTGTCTATGGTTAAGACGTTGTGCGTGGCGGAGATACTCTAGATTTTTGTGGTCCGTGAATATGGTTATTTGATGTTGAGCGCCTTCAAGCCAAGGCCGCTATTCCTCAATGCAAGCTTTATTGCCAAGAGCTCTTTATCGCCGATCCCATAGTTCTTCTGGTCCGGGAAGAATTGTCGTGAGAAGAAGGAACAGGGACATAAGGCTTTTGAGTCTCCTGTCTGGCTCACTACGGCCCCCGCCAACATCTGAAGCATCAACTTCAACGATAAAGGGCTTGTTGGGGTCAGGATGCCACAAGCATGGTTCCGTGGAGAAGGCAGTCTTCAGATTCTCGAACGTGGAAATGGCCTCCGCAGACCATTTTGAAGCATTGGCACCCTTGCAGGTCATAGCGGTCAAGGGTACTGTTAAAGAAGAATAGTTCTTTGAAGCTTCTATAATAGTTGATGAACCTCAGGAATCTTCTCAGGGCCTTCAGGCTGGTAGGTTGGGACCAATTTTGATACTTTCAAGTTTGTGAGGATCCATCTGGAAGCCTTCTTTAGACACAATATAGCCGAGGAAAGGCACTGAGTCTTTGTGAATTTGCACTTAAAGTTTGGCGTAAAGCCGGTGTTCACGGAGTCGGCGGAGTATTTGTTTGACATCTTCAATGTGAGTGGGCAGATCCTGGAGAAGATTAGGATATCATCCAGGTAGACCACAACACTCTTGTACAGCAGATCCCGCAAGATGTCGTTCATCATGTTCTGAAATATGGCGGGTTTGTTGCACAAGCCAAAGGGCATCACTAAGTACTCGAAGTGGCCGTCTCGAATGTTGAAGGCTGTTTTCCATTCGTCGCCACTACAGATGCAAACTAAGTTGTAGGCCCCCTTCAGGTCGAGTTTTGAAAATATCTTGGCCCCTTGAAGCCGGTCAAGCAGCTCCGAGATTAAAGGCAAGGGGTAGTGGTCTTTAATCGTGATCTCGTTCAGACCTGGTAATTGATACATGGACGTAGGGTACCGTCCTTTCTTCCCCACAAAGAAAAAGCCTACGCCGGCTGGAGACTTCGATAGTCTGATAAACCCCTTCTGAAGGTTCTCTTCAATGTATCAGACATTGCCTTGTTCTCAATTGCTGAGAGAGGATAGACACGTCCTTTAGGAGTTTCAGTATTGGGTAATCAGTCTTATGGCATAGTCGTAGGACCTATGCAGAAGAAGAATGTCAGCCGCATCTTTGGAGAACACAACCCCATAGGATGCGTATTGGGGTGGCAGTCCTGGCATCGCCGGAGTCATAGGCATGCAGATGACAGGAGCAATCTCCTTAAGGCACCTCCCATGATACTCTGGGCCCCAGCGGGAGAGTTCCAAGGATGCCCAGTCAAATTGGGGTTGGTGCGCTTGCAATCAGGGGTAACCCCAGGACGATAGGGTGCATGGCCTTTTCCAACACAAAGAAGGGAAGTGATTCCATATGGAGAGCTCCATTGCGGAGAGTCACTGGTAAGGTTTGGGCAAGTCACATCACCCGGTAAGGGCTCTCTATGGATGGAGGCTAGAAGTAGCGGAACTTTCAAACTGACAAGGGGAATCCTCAGGTGTTCCACTAAACATCGGAGAATAACGTTGCCTCCTGCCCCTGAATCCACCAAGGCAAGAGTATCTACTAAGCTCAACGCCTCCTCCTCGTTATCGACTCCTCGGCCCACTGTGCCCTTGCCGGCACCACCACACTTCTCAGGGAACCCTTTAATGTGTCGGAGTTTCCTGAACCAATGCCATATGCATTTTTGTTTACAACCCGCCTACTTCCAGGATGTAGTCACCAAAACCACCTACATCCTGACTCTGCTTGAAGGTAAGGCCCTAGCCTGGGCATCACCCCTATGGGAACGAGCTGACCTGGTCCTACAAGACCTTCCAGGGTTCCTTGCCCTGTTTCGGTCAGTCTTTGTGGATCCTGGCCGATGTACCATCTCCAGGTCAACCCTCCTTCATCTAGAGCAGGGCTCACGCCCATTGATGGACTACGTCATTGATTCTGCACCCTAGCTTCTGAGTTATACTGGGACTCTGACTGCCCACCATCTTTTTAGAAGGATAAGTCCGCGCATAAATGATGAACTAGCAGCTCGCGAGTTGCCCTCCACCCTGGACTCTTTCATTGACCTCACTGGACGTATCGACTATCGTCTACAAGAGCATGCTCTTGAGTCCAGAGTATCCCTGAGGCAGACCATCTCACACTCGACATTCACCCTTTCCTAAGCCAACTGCTCCTTCCAACCCTACAGAAGAGGAACCCATGCAAATGGGATGGAGTAAATTATCTCCTAAAGAGCATCATCGTCGTCAACAGTTTGGTTTTTTGTCTGTACTGCGGTCAGCCAGGACATGTCATTCCCTCGTGCCAAGTCTGTCCGGGAAACTGCCGGGCCTAGGTTCTTCTGGAAGACTCCTCCTGGGCCTAACTTCTCCATCTCCTCTACTGACTGTTCTTGTCTCCATACGATTGAACAATCAAGAATTTCACATCTTGGCTCTGGTGGACTCCGGGCCGGAGGAACTTCATTTTGAAGCAGCTCACCAAACATCTACAGATTCCTACCATTTGTTCCTGGTTCCTTTGCTGCTCTCATCGATTCATGGAGAGCATCTTCCTGATGAAGTTACTCATACTACTGCAACCATCCAGTTACACAAGGGGACTCTACATGTGGCCATCTTACACAAAGCCATTCACCCAGAAGTTTTGGGACTATCCTGGCTCCAGCGGCACACTCCGCAGTTCGATTGGACCACTCTTCAGCTACAAAGACCTGTCTGGAGCCCGTTTACCTTTACCCTGCATGACCACCGGAACCTCTCTCCCTAGTCTTCCTTCGCACTACGCATCCTATGCTGATGTATTTTCTGTTGTGGGACCGCAGGTAGCGGACCCATCTCTGATGGAACGTGTGCCCTCGGGGTGATGACGCAGCTGTAGTGGGGCTCCAGCAAGTACTGCAGCAGGTGAGAGGCGTCCGAGTGTAGGCTGGTGAGATGGACCTTGACCACCGCTGTACCTGTACAGTAGAGAGATCCAAACAATGGAGAAGGTACAGAGAAGGGCTACCAAAATGATAAGGGGAATGGAACAACTTCCTTACGATGAAAGACTAAAGAGGTTAGGACTTTTCAGCTTGGAGAAGAGATGACTGAGGGGGGATATGATAGAGGTGTTTAAAATCATGAGAGGTCTAGAACGGGTAGATGTGAATCGGTTATTTACTCTTTCGGATAGTAGAAAGACTAGGAGGCACTCCATGAAGTTAGCATGGGGCACATTTAAAACTAATCGGAGAAAGTTCTTTTTTACTCAACGCACAATTAAACTCTGGAATTTGTTGCCAGAAGATGTGGTTAGTGCAGTTAGTATAGCTGTGTTTAAAAAAGGATTGGATAAGTTCTTGGAGGAGAAGTCCATTACCTGCTATTAAGTTCACTAGAGAATAGCCACTGACATTAGCAATGGTAACATGGAATAGACTTAGTTTTTGGGTACTTGCCAGGTTCTTATGGCCTGGATTGGCCACTGTTGGAAACAGGATGCTGGGCTTGATGGACCCTTGGTCTGACCCAGTATGGCATTTTCTTATGTTCTTATGTTCTAATGCTATGTTTGGTCTCATGAGTGGTCCTCCAACTACTCCTAGCCCTTTCGGACCTGCCGTATGGAGCAGCAACTGCAACAGGGTGAATGGTGGATGAAGGATGAGGACATCAAAGATGAAGACTTTGAGTGAGACAAGACTCAGGATACGTGAAGTGGAACATCACTCTGGATACATGAAGAGACAACTCAGGGAAATTCAATAAGGAATGTAGAGTTGTAGGCTAGGACAAGCCTTAGATAACGGAGGACTCAGACGGCGTCACAGGATATGAAGTCCGATGTGGAAATCTGCAGTGGTACTGCCACATCATGCGCCATATACTAGCAAGCTAGGCAGGTCTCGAGCCACGCATACACGAGCCCTACACTACCAAGCGAGGCAGGTCATGGACCACGCTAAAGGTCTCCGAGTACAGTTGATTGAAGAGGATATGAAGGCTTCAACAAAGCCTGCACTGAGACACACCGATCCAGCCAACTAAGACAAGACACGGCCGCCAAGGACAGGATAGGAAAAGTTCATATCAAGGCAGAGGCAGATGTAAGAGGCTCTGAAGATCCAGACAGGATTGGGAAGAGAAGATTAAAACTGGGGTTCCAGTTCAGGAAGCCCTCAAGATCCAGGGACTTCGCAGTATGGATGCTGATGCTAGTAGAAATAAAAGTCGGGATCTGCCTGGAGGTTTACACTGCCCAGAGGACATCTTGAAGTGGAGGTCCAAAGAACAAGACATCAGTGGAACTTCCAAGATGAAGAGTGAAGACATCAAGACGACAGGAACTGATGAGACATGAGACTGAATTACTGCAGAATTTATCATTGAGTTGCCATGGGAAATTGGGGACTGTGCCTTGTGCTTCTGAGAGCTAATCTTGTTCCCTTTTTTTTTTCAGCCATCTTAAAAAACCATATCAGTTTCCTTTTCCTCTTATGTTTGAATACTTTCCTATTTTAAAGATTTTCAGTTCATAACTTTTTTTTTGTTTAGCCCAGTGTTCTATTACACACAGATTTTCCTATCCTACTTGCACCTTCTTAGGCTTTAATTGTCTGACTACATGGGAAGAGAAAGTGTGGGGACAGAATGAATCTGTAGGAAGCAGATTTCAAACACAACTTGTTATGCTGTTTCAGATATTCAATTTTTATCATGATTTGGGTTTGGATAAGTCTGAACACACTTAAGTTGAGCAGACTTAAGTTCAGTAGATCTATAAAATAGTCACATTCCCTGCAAATTAGACACAATTGTTTACATATAATTGTAAAGTATATGTAAACCCCCCCGCAACCCTGCAACCCCTGAAACCACCCGTCTCACCCCCTGCAACCCACCCATACCCCCTCTTACACCCCACCCTCCCTCCCCTCACCCTTTCCTATACCCCCCCGCCCACCACTCACTTATTCGCTACCTAGTTACCGTGCTCCACTGTAACTCAAGTTGAAACTTTCAACCTGTGTTAAAAAACCTAAATTAAGCTACCTTTTTATTACCTTCTATAATTGCTGTAAATAAGCAAATATTTTATACATATGTGTTTTAATTATTTAAATAAGTTATCAATATAACCTACCATAACTGTTGTAATTAAGCTTCCATATATATCCTCTATTTAATCTATATATCCTTCTTTTAACCGCTGTAATTAAGCAACAATGTTTAACCCCGTTAATCAACCTCTCATGTAAATACTGCTACGTTCCTTTTACCTTTCTCAGCTGCTGTCTTTCCTCCTTCTACCTTTCTCCCTCTCTCTCCCCCCCCCCCCTTTTCGCTCCTGCTCCATTCCCCATTCCCTGTTTTTTGTAATTTCCTCCTTTCTCAAGTTTATTGTAAACCGGCGTGATGTGCTTGCATGAACACCGGTATATTAAAAGCTGTTAAATAAAATAAATAAATAAATAAAGTACATATAAAGTGAAATTTCAAAGATTTACCTGCAAAAAAATGACCCTATATGTATGTAAGTGGCCTCCACTCAGTTATTGCATATTTGATAAAAGTTGAAAATACCTGCTTATTTTCACTTTCTTGTGCACATATGCATGCGTAAAAAGGTGCAGTCTATAGGCATTCCGGGATGAGGTCAATACTTAGCACATGAGTTGCTATTTTAAAAGACACGTGCAAACATGTGCCAATTTATTTGCTTATTTTGGCACCTGCTAATTATCTGGTGTAAGTGATTTTCAACTTATTTATTGTGCAATAGTGATTGGGTGGGAGGTCTGGGTGAACTGGGGGGAGTTCTGGCTGAAGAATCAGTCAAGTCTCAAGGACCTGAAGAAGGACTGGGAAAACTGGTGGACCTATTAGTAAACTGGATAATTTCATTTACACATGCATGTTTTAAATATGGCCAACTTAAGGGGCGAATTTTAAAAGGGCCGCGCACGTAAATCCTTCTGGATTTACGCGCGCAGGGCCCTCGCGCGCCTATTTTGCATAGGCCGCCGGCGCGCGTAAAGCCCCGGGACGCGCGTAAGTCCCGGGGCTTTCGAAAAGGGGCGGGAGGGGGTGTGTCCGGGGGCATCCCCGAAACGACGCGGCGTTTAGGGGGTGTGCCGTGGCGTTTCGGGGGCGGGCCCGGGGGCGTGGCCGAGCCCGGGGGCGTGGTCGAGGCCTCCGGACCAGCCCCCGGGACCGGAGGACGGAGCGGGGCTGCCGGTGACGCGCGCAAAGTTACGCCTGACAAAGGTAGGGGGGGGGTTTAGATAGGGCCGGGGGGTGGGTTAGGTAGGGGAAGGGAGGGCGAAGAAAAGTTCCCTCCGAGGCTGCTCCGAAATCGGAGCGGCCTCGGAGGGAACAGGCAGGCCGCGCTGGGCTCGGTGTGCGCAGGTTGCACAAATGTGCACCCCCTTGCTCGCGCCGACCCCAGATTTTATAAGATACGCACGGCTACGCGCGTATCTTATAAAATCCAGCGTACTTTTGTTCGCACCTGCTGCGTGAACAAAAGTACGCGCTCGCGCAAGTATTTAAAATCTGCCCCTAAGTGCGTAAATTGGGACTTATACGAGTATGTCTTATATTACTTTCAGCATAAAATATTTGCACGCATATTTTTAAAACAGGTAGGAAAAGTGTGCACATTCATGAGCTAATTTTCAAAGGAGTTATGTACAAAGATGTAACATAAGCTATCTGCTCGAGTAAAGTGCACTTCCGTGAGTAAATCCTATTGACAATTCAATATTGTTGCAGTTTTCAAAAGACCACTTCCTCATGTAAAGTGCATTTACTCACGTAAAGCTCAGTTTTATGTGTATAAATGCTTTTTAAAATCAGACCCTAAATGCTTTGATATACGTGGTTTCAATGCATTGCGTGTATTTATGCGTAAGCATACATAAGCACATATGTTGTGGAATAGATATGCATATTTTATAAAACATACCGTACATATATCATACACGAGTTATAATATACCCATGTATATCTGCTTGGGGTCATATACGCATGTGATTGTCACTGAATACATTTGTTTGAAAGTTATCCTCCCTGAACTTAGTACCTTCAAGAGTCATTGTCATCCCTTCCCAGTTTCTCTGCTTTTCCATAAAGGATTGGCAGCAATTGCCTTTTTGTTTGTTTGCAAAAAATGGTAACAGATATTGTTTCCCTAAACTATTGCATTTATCATACCTAATTGACCTAAACACCTGAAATAATGTCTTCCTTCCAACCACCAAACTAAATTGTTATAAAAGGTAAGTGAAAATTCAAATGCTTAGGAAACTGTACTAGTAACATGATTTAAAACCTTGGCAGTGCTCATCTGCCTTGTACATTGGATGTGGAAGTAGCGGAATATAAAATTGTTTTAAGTAAAATTAATCTGTTTCAAATTTGTGCCTAAATTAAATCATTTTTGTCTATATTGTTACTTAAATATTTCTATTCCTCTTCTCATTTATAGCCTGCCTTGCAGTTTCTAGAGGGATATGGAAGTGAAGATGTCACCAAAGCAGAATTGGAAGGAAATTCAAACTCCTTATGGACCATCAGTCCCCCCAGTAGAATAGAGATGATAAAAGAGCTCAATAACTCAAATTCTAACTTCACACTTGTTATTTCTTGGAATATTCAAAGGTACAGTACAGACTGATTGTTTATTCTAAAATAAATTATATAAAAATAACTCAATTAATATATACTTGAACTCTTCCATCTGTAAAACAGTCATCAAACATTTTATTATTCTGTTTTAGCATATTTTATTATTCTAAATTCAGAATTTATCTTATGTAACGTGGGTTACAAACCTTAGAAAAATGAAAAACGAAACTGAATCTGGAAATTAATTCAGAAGAAAGATGGATATCTTACAAAAATAATACCTCCATCAAGCATATAATCCTGCTTTTACACTTGATAATCAACTTGTGGACTTTAAATCTGACTTCTGTTTTGTCTGTTTTATGGGTGGGTGTCCTGGAGCAAGTGGTAGAAGGTGACTTCCTGACATTTGGTGTGAGTGAACTGGTGAAAGTCTGGGTCAACCAGTGCTTGGAAGTATATGCAGACATATTTTCATAAGCAAAATATGCACATACATCAGTCAACTTTGTAAAATATTGGTACATGCCTCCGTGTAGAAACTGAGGGTTTTAAAAGGGGCATGCGCCCATGCCCTTGCCAGTTTCACCAGTTCGTCCATCAGTTTACCCATTAAAGAGCTAGGTTCTCCAACACCCCACCCTCTGGTTTAATAGCATACTCTCCCTCCATTTACCGCAGACCCTTAAATTCCCTCAGTTATGGCTAATTTTTTTTTTTTTTTTAACTTACACCTCCTTCATAGCCAAAGTAAATTTACATGGCACTAGGCCTGGATGCGCGCCCAGGCACATAAGCATTTGCATGAACATCTCTTGGCCATGCCCCAAAACACCCATGCCTTACCCAGGCCACACACACACACTTTATCCCGTTTTAAAAACTTTTGAGATGTGCATGCAGCTGGAGATACGCGTGCCTCCGGGCAGCTTTTAAATTTCGGTCAGCGCACATGCCAGGCTTTTAAAATTCACCTTTATATTGACATATCTGAAAAAGGGGTGGGCCAGGGGTGTTCTGAGGTGGGGTCAACATTTATGCAAGTAAGTTGCTAGTTTATAAATAATTGACACATATAAATTTGACAATTTACTCTAGTATATTTATACCTGTTCTATATCTGGAATAAGTGATTGTAAATATCTTAAAAGTGAAATACTGACTGTGTGGGGAAGTCTGAGTGAAACGGGGGGAATTGAGGCTGAAGAGCCAGAAGGGTCTCGACCTGAAGATGGACTGGGAAAACTGGTAGATTATTGGGTATAAATGGTAATTTCATTGCCATGCGCATGTTAGAAAATATCCCAACTTATAGGCGTAAAAGCCAACTTACGGGGGGAGCGGGAGGTAAATGCATGTAAATTACACAGGTAAAATGTCCATGAATAGCCAATAGTGCTCATCACATGTAAATTCCATGTAGATGAGCCTATTAGCTATTACCTCGCGATGCAAAAAATCCCCGTACATCTGAGGTGTACTTTTTTAACCTGTCAAATTTTATACCTGCCCAGAGCAGGAGTAAAGCCTTCCTGTGCATCAAGAGCTCAACTTCAAAACAAAAAAACTGCAGCACCATGCAAAAAATAGTCTTGACGTTAAAAAAAAAAATTTCAGGGCGCACAATATACACCCACAATATACACACTTGGGGCCATGTATATCGTGCTTGCGTATTGTGCCAGAAACGTAGCTGCTGTGGGATAAAATGGACCCTCATAAATTGAGCATCAGTTTTGGTAACCTGCACACACAGGGCACTTAATATTAATTTATTCACTGCTTCACTTACTGCCGATTGGTCCATTCACTGTCACATGTCAGTGAAAGGATCAATCCTCTTTCAGAAGGCAATCAGTGAAAAGGACCAATAGGGAACAGCCCTGCCGGGGGGGGGAGGACATGCACAGCTACTTCTTCTGGGTGCCCAATGCAGAGCGCTAGGGATGCACAAATTATCCATTGCACATCCCTTTTAGCACAGCAGCTCATTTGCGTATTGCATCAAGCACCCAGGAGAAGTGGATGTGCGCGCATTTAAAAAACGGCTCCACTTTGGACGCCTTTTTTTTCACATATGATACTGCATCAGCCTGTTGGTTTGCCTCAAAACAGATGGTGAAATGCTTTACGACAGGACTGCTGTGTTTATAGGCCATATTGACCAAAATGGCATATCTGGCCCATTACTGACAAAGTAGATCCTATACTGTGATCCAGAAAACTATATCACATCCACCAAAGTCCTGGAAGCCAGTGATCTGAAAAGGTTGTGATTACCAGATCAGGATAAATTTATAGTCTGGAGACAGACAGCAGGGCCAGATTAATCTCCATCTGCTCCAGGGAATGTATGACAGTTAACACGATGCTCCTATGGTTGTTCAGAATAGCTCATTTTTCTTCTAGTATGTGAAAGTGTGTACAATAGAAGAGGGGAAAATATGATATGGATGGTAATGTTGAGTTAAAGTCTGTGTAACTTTATTAAGTTACTTGTAAAGGTTGTGGGGCACCAGAGGATGCACTGGGAAAGTAATAAAAAGTTCATTGTTGCTGTTCAAACTGTGTTATCCCTAAATAAACAGCATATAACTCTCTAGAATGTGACTTAATAAGACAGATACATTAAATGATAACTCCTGCAACCTTCATACATGCACCTCGGTTCCCTTGTATGTATCGGGTAACCTCTGTGGAGCTATGAATGCTTCACCATGCTTTTGATTTAATCATCGGTTGCTTGAGGATCTAGAGTCTTTATAATAGCTGTTATATGAATACAGCTACAAACAAGTTAGTAATGTACTTAACTTGAGAGTGGTGACTGAGTAATGTCTTCCATTGACATGTTGTAGAATGCGCTGTTATGACATTCGAAGACAAAGTTCCCTCTCAGGTACCGTTTTGCAATTTGCCGATGTGGCTGTTTAAATGGCAGTCCTGACTGAGGGTTCCTTTCAGGTCTTCATGCCACTTGCTGCCATATACGCCCGACTCTGCAGAGTTTCGGAAATCTTCCTTCTTCAGGGGTATAGCAAGCCAGATTTGATTTTCAAATCAGCGCTATTGTAAAAAATCTTCCTGTCACCTCAGGGCTGATTTGAAAATCAAAACTGGCTTGCTATACTCCTGAAGAAGGAAGATTTCCGAAACTCTGCAGAGTCGGGCGTATATGGCAGCAAGCGGCATGAAGACCTGAAAGGAACCCTCAGTCAGGACTGCCATTTAAACAGCCACATCGGCAAATTGCAAAACGGTACCTGAGAGGGAACTTTGTCTTCGAATGTCATAACAGCGGCATTCTACAACATGTCAATGGAAGACATTACTCAGTCACCACTCTCAAGTTAAGTACATTACTAACTTGTTTATAGCTGTATTCATATAACAGCTATTATAAAGACTCTAGATCCTCAAGCAACCGATGATTAAATCAAAAGCACGGTGAAGCATTCATAGCTCCACAGAGGTTACCCGATACATACAAGGGAACCGAGGTGCATGTATGAAGGTTGCAGGAGTTATTTAATGTATCTGTCTTATTAAGTCTTATTGTTGAGTGAGAAATTTTGATTCATTTGGATATACATTGATTTTCTCATATAGAAGGTTGTTCTTCAAGTTGACTCTCTAGAATGTGACATTCCCAAGAGTCAGTCTGTATTTGCTTTGGGGTAGATTTTCAGACGAGCGCGAACAGCCTACTTTTGTTTGCGCTCCAGGCGCAAACAAAAGTACGCTGGATTTTAGTAGATACGCGCGTAGTCGCGCGTATCGGCTAAAATCCTGGATCGGCGCGCGCAAGGCTATCGATTTCGTATAGCCTGCGCGCGCCGAAGCCGCGCAGCCTACCCCCGTTCCCTCCTAGGCCGCTCCGAAATCGGAGCGGCCTAGAAGGGAACTTTCCTTTGCCCTCCCCTCACCTTCCCCTCCCTTCCCCTACCTAACCCACCGCCCGGCCCTGTCTAAACCCCCATCCTACCTTTGTCGGGGGATTTACGCCTCCCGGAGGGAGGCGTAAATCCCCGCGCGCGAGCGGGACTCCTGCGCGCCGGGCCGCGACCTGGGGGCGGGTACGGAGGGCGCGGCCACGCCCCGGGCCGTTAGCCATGCCCCCGTACCCGCCCCCAAAACGCTGCCGACCCGCCCCCGAAACGCCACGACGACCGGGCCCGCCCCCCCGACACGCCCCCGACACGCCCCCCTCCGAGAACCCCGGGACTTACGCGAGTCCCGGGGCTCTGCGCGCGCCGGGAGGCCTATGTAAAATAGGCTTCCCGGCGCGCAGGGCCCTGCTCGCGTAAATCCGCCCGGTTTTGGGCGGATTTACGCGAGCAGGGCTCTGAAAATCCGCCCCTTTATATATTCATCCTAGATACAACAGTGCTAGAAGAGGTGTAATTACATTATCATATTATGGGATGTGTTGCTACTTTGTTTTCATTCTTTCAGTCGTGTAATTTTTTTTCTGAGCCATCACTAGTCTTTTGTCTCAGAGATTTCAGGTGCATGATCATATACTGTAAGTTATAGTGGGTTCCAGAATTTACCAACAATAGAGGGCTGAAAACAAAAACTAGACTTTCCATTATCAATTTTATATTAAATCCTCTTTGTTTTCTAATATGTTCACCTCCTCTGCACTCACAGTCAGCTAGAGCTATGCAAGGCAGAAAATTAAGAAACCAAGCCATAATCAACCCAAATGTTTTGGCTTGGGTTTTAGAAACAGTTTGTGAGCGAAGCCAGCAATTTAGCATAATTTAGCTATACTATATGGATTAAGTAGAAAGCAGACTAGATCTGATGTCTGCAAAATAATCTAATGTGCAATTACACTGACTGGTAAAGTTTCCTTGTCTTTAGTTGTGTGTCTATTCTGTTACCTGCAACCTCCTACAGTGTTGCCACTGCTTAGTTTTGTTCACTCAGTATTCACTAGGGATGTGAATCATTTTTTGACGATTTAAAATATCGTCCGATATATTTTAAATCGTCAAAAATCGTTAGGGCCACGATACAATACCAATTCCCCCGATTTATCGTCAAAAAATCGTAAATCGGGGGAAGGGGAGGGCAGGAAAACCGGCACACTAAACCCCCTAAAACCCACCCCCAACCCTTTAAATTAAATCCCCCACCCTCCCGAACCCCCCCCAAATGCCTTAAATTACCTGGGGGTCCAGCGGCAGTCCGGAACGGCAGCGGTCCGGAACGGCCTCCTGCAATTGAATTGTGTTGTCTTCAGCCGGCGCCATTTTTCAAAATGGCGCCGGGAACCCCCGCTGAACGACCTCCTGCAGTCGATCTCCTGCCGGTGCCATTTTCCGTACGGAAAACGATTCGCGGCAGGAGATCGCTCCCGGACCCCCACTGGACCCCCAGGGACTTTTGGCCAGCTTGGGGGGGCCTTCTGACCCCCACAAGACTTGCCAAAAGTCCAGCAGGGGTCCAGAACGACCTCCTGCAGTCGAATCGTGTTGGTCTATGGCTGCCGCCATTTTGCGCCGCCATTTTGCAAAATGGCGGCGCAGAATGGCGCCGGCTGAAGACAACACGATTCAATTGCAGGAGACCGTTCCGGACCGCCGCTGGAACCCCCAGGTAATTTAAGGCATTTGGGGGGGGTTCGGGAGGGTGGGGGATTTCATTTAAAGGGTCGGGGGTGGGTTTTAGGGTGTTTTAGTGTACCGGTTTTCCTGCCCTCCCCCTTCCCCCGATTTAGCTACGGACCACCGCTGGACCCCCCAGGTAATTTAAGGCATTTGGGGGGGGGTTCGGGAGGGTGGGGGATTTAATTTAAAGGGTCGGGGGTGGGTTTTAGGGTGTTTTAGTGTGCCGGTTTTCCTGCCCTCCCCTTTCCCCTGATTTAGCTACGGACCACCGCTGGACCCCCAGGTAATTTAAGGCATTTGGGGGGGGGTTCAGGAGGGTGTGGGATTTAATTTAAAGGGTCGGGGGTGGGTTTTAGGGGGTTTTAGTGTGCCGGTTCACAATTTTAACGATTTTCACGATACTCTAAACACCCAAACGGCGACGATACGATTCCCTCCCCCTCGCAGCCGAAATTGATCGTTAAGACGATCGAGGACACGATTCACATCTCTAGTGCCCATACCAATGCCATTGCTGACTCCATCGCCGGTTCCACCGATACCGATGCCAGACATCTCCTTTTTTGCGGCAATTTTAGCAAAACTAGATACTCTTATCGGTGCCATTCCGATAAAACTACCAGAAGTACCGATGCCAGCACCAAGAGAGGAGGAAATACTAAAGGAAGTACCGATGCCTGAACCACTGCCAGGTCCATCGGGAATATCACGACCAAGTCCATCATTTTCTCCACTGTTTCTGACGAAACCACCGGGGATGCCGTCAATGCCAACTATACCCATTCCATCGATGCCTCCTCGTCCACATACACCGGACACCTGGGGCGATCCCAATACAGCTACTTCTTCGGAGGAAGTCCTCTCAGAACCCTCTTCTCCAGAGGAAAGAAGAAAATCCCCTCCAGAGGACCTTTCCTTCTCAAATTTTATCAGATATGGATGACACCATACACTTTGAGCTTCAATCTGAAGAGGACACCAGACAAAAAACTCTGGAAGTGTTACAGTTCGTGGACCCACCTAAAGAGCTGCTGGAAATTCCAGTTCACGAAGTCCTCATTGACTTGCAACACAAGCTATGGAAACATCCCTGTACCATATCACCGGTGAACAAAAGGACTGATGCTACATATCTAGTCCAGCACATTCCAGGCTTTCAAAAGACTCAATTACCTCACCAATCAGTAGCAGTTGAGTCAGCTCAAAAGAAATCCAAATGAATAAAGCCTCACTCATCTAATCCTCCTGGAAAGGACAATAGATTCTTAGATGCTATTGGCAGGAAAATGTTTCAGGGTTCCATGCTAGTCTCCAGAATTGCGTCCTACGCAATAGCAGCATAATTTATGGAAACAGATTCAAGAACTCTCTGAAACTCTCCCCCAACAATTTATTTATTTATTATTTTTATTTATTTAACACTTTTATATACCGATATTCATGAAAAAAGATCATATCGTATTGGTTCACAGGGAACAAAGTATTATAACATAACATAACACAACTAGAAGAAGCTTAAAAGTTACAATGAAACAGGGGTATGTAACTGGGGAGGTGAAAAGAAAGGGGGATAGATAACTCATTAACTAATTACAACCAAGTAGAGTAGGTACTTGGTGGGTCAAGATCTGAACGAGACGAAGCTGTTGCTACATGACTGTTGTTAGCCTTGGTTGGGGAAGGCTTGTTTGAACAGCCATGTCTTAAGGTTTTTTTTTAAAGTCAGTAGGCAGTGTTCCTGTCTAAGATCAGGAGGTATGGCATTCCAGATGGTAGGACCTGCAATCGAGAAGGCCCGATCACTGGTAGTTGACAGATGGGTGGCTTTGGTAGGAGGGGTGTGTAGAGATCCTTTATAGGCCTCCCTGATGGGTCTAGAAGAGAGGTGTAGTTTAAGCGGGATTAGTAGGTCAAGGGGGACCTGGTGATGAATGGTTTTGTGGATGATAGTGAGGGATTTGTGAAGAATTCTGAAGCTAATAGGGAGCCAATGCAAATCTCTGAGGACGGGCGTGATGTGATCTCTCCTATTGGTGTTAGACAGGATTCTCGCAGCTGCATTTTGGAGCATCTGAAGAGGTTTAGTGGTGGATGTTGGGAGGCCTAGAAGAATAGCGTTGCAGTAGTTGATCTTAGAGAACAAGATGGTCTGGAGAACAGTTCTGAAGTCTTGGAAGTGTAGTAGAGGCTTGAGTCTTTTCAATACCTGTAATTTATAGAAGCAATCTTTTGTCGTGTGATTGATGAACTGCTTTAATCTCAGCTGGCTGTCGATTATAACTCCCAGATCTCTTGCATGTGTGATTAGCGTGTTCGTGTGGGATTGCTTTTGGGGGTCTCAGACATTGGAAGAGATGAGAAGGTAGGTTGATGGAAGTGAAAGAATGATGGAAGTGAAAGAATTTCAGGATTCTTTCACTTCCATCATGCATAAGGGCCTGAAGGCTGGCAAACACAAATTTTGTGCAGCTTACGGCAGTTTCGAGACTGCATCAAGAATGTCAGCCACAGGTATAAGTACCCGCAGATGGGCCTGGCTCAAGGCCTCCGACCTGAGACCAGAAGTACAGGAGAAACTGGCTGATCTCCCTTGCGTGGGAGATAATCTCTTTGGAGATAAAGTAAGAGAGGTAGTTTCTCAGTTAAAGGAGCATTCAGAAACCTTGAGACAACTTTCCTCTGTACCTCAGGAGTCTCAACCATCATCGCGAAGACTTCCAAGGAAAGATTCCAAACGACCATACTACAGGCCACATCATTACTATCCACCTCCTGCTCATGGAAGGTCATCTAGGCCAGTGCAAAGAACGCAGACCCAACAACCAAGAGCACCTAGAGCTCAACCCCCACCGCAGATAGGGTCAACTTTGGGATTTTGAACTCACATCAGAGAACAGCAGCTTCTCTACCAATCTGACCCCAAATTTACCAGTAGGAGGTCGGATCACTTTCTTCCAACACAATTGGTCACACATCACCACAGACCAATGGGTACTCTCAATAACATCTCAAGGGTACCACTTGGACTTTCTCACTGTACCAAACAATACTGCACCAACCTCGTCTTGGACAGTACACAACCAATCCACACTCTTACAAAAAGAATTATCCACCCTTCTGAGAGCCAGGGCCGTGGAACCAGTTCCCCAACCTCAGCAGGGCAGAGGATTCTACTCCTGTTATTTCCTCATTCCAAAGAAAACAGGAGGCCTACGTCCCATATTGGACCTCCGGAAGCTCAACAAATACCTACGAAAAGAAAAATTCAGGATGGTATCATTAGGCACCATGCTACCTCTACTTCAAAAAGGAGATTGGCT
Source organism: Rhinatrema bivittatum (assembly GCF_901001135.1). Taxonomy (NCBI): domain Eukaryota; kingdom Metazoa; phylum Chordata; class Amphibia; order Gymnophiona; family Rhinatrematidae; genus Rhinatrema; species Rhinatrema bivittatum. Next base: position 575,561,817 of record NC_042616.1, read on the forward strand.
GTGTTCTCTGGATCTTCAAGATGCTTACGCTCACATTCCAATATTCCCTCCTCATCGCAAGTATCTGCAATTCCTGGTAGGAAAACATCATTTCCAGTACAGGGTGCTACCATTCGGTTTTGCCTCAGCACCTCGAGTATTCACAAAGTGCCTAGCAGTGGCAGCTGCCCACTTGCACAAGGAAGGAGTGCACGTGTTCCCTTACCTGGACGATTGGCTCATCAGAAGCCAAACAAAACAAGGAGCTCTCAACTCTCTCAAGCTCACACTAACTCTACTCCATTCATTGGGATTCCTAATCAACTACCAGAAATCCCACTTCACACCATCTCACCTGTTACAATTCATTGGAGAAGAATTAAACACCATAACGTCCAAAGCTTACCTTCCAAAAAACCGCACGCAGACACTCGCCTCGTTAGCAGGCTCTCTTCACACACACACTCAAATAACAGCTCATCAATGTCTCACTCTTCTGGGTCACATGGCCTCCACAGTTCACGTCAGTCCTATGGCCAGATTAGCCATGAGAGTCACTCAATGGACACTCAGAAGACAGTGGATACAAGCCATTCAACCACTGTCGTATCCAATTCAAGTAACTCAACAACGACGATCCTCACTCCTATGGTGGATGAACGAGGAAAACTTTCTCACAGGCCTACCGTTCCAGCAACCGGTTATGCAAGTGGCATTAACTACAGATGCATCCACCTTCGGGTGGGGAGCACACATTGGTCATCTGCAGACTCAAGGGACTTGGACAAAACTCGAAGCTACATTTCAGATAAACTTCCTAGAGCTTCGAGTTATACGTTATGCGCTGCATGTATTCAAGGACTGCCTTTCACACAAGACTGTTCTGATACAAACAGACAACACAGTAGCCATGTGGTACATCAACAAACAAGGAGGTACGGGCTCATATCTCCTTTGTCAAGAAGCAGCACAGATTTGGGACTGGGCCCTAACACACTCAATGTTTCTCCTGGCCACTTATCTAGCAGGCATTCACAACGTACTGGTGGATCGCCTCAGTCGTCATTTCCAACCTCACGAGTGATCTCTGGATCCAGAAGTGGTGACCAAGATCTTACAATGTTGGGGCCATCCAACAGTAGACCTCTTTGCATCACAAATGAATTACAAAGTGGACAATTTTTGCTCCCTGTACAAGCAGAGAAACCGCTTACCCAGGGACGCCTTTGCTCGCCACTGGAACTCAGGCCTTCTATAAGCGTAACCCCGATACCGCTAATAACCAAAACTCTAGTGAACCTACAACAGGACAAAGGGTCCATGATACTCATAACCCCGTATTGGCCTCGACAAGTATAGTTCCCCATACTTCTAGACCTCTCGATCAGAGACCCAATTAGCCTGGGCACAGCACCCACTCTCATAACTCAGGATCAGGGCAGATTGCATCATCCCAACATTCAATCCCTATCCCTCACAGCATGGATGTTGAAAGCTTGATTCTACAACCTCTCAATCTTTCAACTAATGTCTCTCAAGTGCTTGTAGCTTCACGTAAACCCTCCACACGAAAGAACTATCACGCTAAATGGAAACGGTTTACTATGTGGTGCACACAAAACAGTGTTGACCCTTTTTCCTGCACTACATCATCTTTATTAGACTATCTGTGGCACCTCTCAGACTCTGTAAGGGTACATTTAAGTGCAATCTCAGCTTACCACAATACCGTTGGGGATGCACCAATATCAGTACAACCCCTCATTAGTAGGTTTATGAGGGGCTTAATTCAACTTAAACCTCCACACCGACCACTGGTCACGGAATGGGACTTAAATGTAGTCTTAGCAAGGCTCATGCATTCTCCTTTTCAACCCATGGATTCCTGTGATGTTAAATTTCTCACTTGGAAGACTATCTTCTTAATAGCCATCACATCTGCAAGAAGGGTCAGTGAGTTACAAGCACTTGTCACATACTCACCCTACACAACATTCCTATATGATCGAGTGGTACTCCGTACACATCCAAAATTTCTCCCCAAGGTAGTTACGGAATTCCACTTGAATCAATCCATCATCTTGCCTACTTTCTTCCCAAGACCACACTCTCTTCAAGGAGAGAGGGCTTTACACACCTTGAAACATGCGCTTGCGTACTATTTAGATCGCACTACGGCCCATAGGAAATCCACCCAGCTCTTTGTTTCTTTTGATCCAAACAAGCCTGGAAAAGTGGTGGGCAAACAAACTCTATCCAATTGGCTTGCAGATTGTATACAATTTTGTTATGAAAAAGCAGGCCTTCCACTCCAGGGGCGAGTAAAGGCTCACTCAGTAAGAGCAATGTCAACCTCAGTAGCACACTATCGTTCAGTGCCAATAGCTGACATATGTAAAGCCGCAACATGGAGTTCTCTTCACACCTTTGCAGCTCACTACTGTCTCGACAAGGAAGGATGACAAGATTCAGCCTGTGGACAATCTGTCTTAAAGAACTTGTTTCCAGTATAATCCCAATTCCTTCCACATCCAACTTTTCGTGATTTCAGGCTGCCTGTTGCACAAGATGTACACTGTTGGTCCAATACAAAGCTGACTCAGCCTGTAGCTTGCTAATCACCCATATGTGAGGACTAGCATCCTGCTTGTCCTGGGATAAAGCAAAATTGCTTACCTTGTAATAGGTGTTATCCCAGGACAGCAGGATGTAGTCCTCAAGAAACCCACCCGCCACCCTGCGGAGTTGGGTCCGATACGTTTTATTATTTTATTTTTGGCTAAGTTCATTGCTACAAATGGGACTGAAGGGAGATCCCTGTGGCTCGAGGGATCATGGCATGCTGGGCATGCTCAGTAGGCCAATCAAAAGTTTCTAGAAACTTTGACAGAAAGCTTTCCGGGATAGGGCTCCATCAGTGACGTCACCCATATGTGAGGACTACATACTGCTGTCCTGGGATAACAGCTATTACAAGGTAAGCAATTTTGCTATATTTCTGGAGTAATATTGAGGGAGGAGGAATAGCCTAGTGGTTAGAGCAGTGGGCTTATGAACCAGGAGACCAGGGGTTTGAGTCCTGCTGTTGTTCCTTGGGCAAGTCACTTTACCCTCCATTACCAAAGGGACAGGCTGATTGGACATGTGTGTTCAATGCACTACCCTTACCCCTTATTCAGTAAGGGGTAATAGTGCATCCAACCCCCCCCCCAAACCTAATAGCACCTGCAACATGCAAATGCATGTTGATGGCCTTATTAGGTATTCCAGTGCAATTCAGTAAGTAAAATAAGCAGCTTGGCTGCACATTTTACTTTCAGAAATGTAGGCGCTAATTTCTCTGGGCACTGGGATATTAAGTCAGAGGTCCCGAAAGTTTAAAAAAGTTAAAAAAAAAAAAAATTTAAAAGAGGCCTGCGGCTCAATTTTGCCAGCGTCTGGTTTCCGAACCCGTGGCTCAGCGGGCTCGAGAACCGACGCCAGCAAAATTGAGCGTCAGCTGTCAAACCCACTGACAGCCGCCACTAGGGACGCTCTAGTGTCCCTAGCGCCTCTTTTTATCGCCATGCCTAATTTAAATAAATGTATTTACTGTATTGCGCACACAGGAGAGCGGGCGCTTGCCTGCTCTCCCGCAATTTTTACTGTATTGGCCCTTTAGATTGTAAGCCCTCTGGGGATAGGGAAATACCTACAGTACCTGAATGTAAACCAATGTGATATCTCAGATTGAATGTCGGTATATAAAAAATAATAATAATAATAATGTTCATTAAGTGACTTATATGATATCTCTTTACATTAGTTCGTAGACTTTTCTGAAGAACCAGGTTTTAAGTTTTTGTTTGAATTTTTTTTTTTCTGTTAACAGTCTTATTGATCCGGGTAGATGTTCCATAGATTGGGTCCTGCTATTGTGAACATTCATTCTCTTATCTGGGTTAGATGAGTGTTCAGATTTGAAGGAATTGTAAGGAGATTTTTGTTTTGAGACCTGAGATCTGTTTGTGGGCTGTAGCTTTTTATTGTTATTCCTGGAGGAAGTGGATCATAGTTGTTTATGATATTAAAGATGAGGGATAAAACTTTGTAATGGATTCTGAACTTTATTGGAAGCCAGTGAAAGTCAATAAGAGAAGGGATAATGTGATCAAATTTTCTAGTTCTGGGGGAGGAGCCAAGATGGTGGCACGATAGAAGTGGTAGCTTGGAGTGCCCATAGTTTCTTTGCTGAAAAATTGTTTAACTTCAAAATAAATGAAAGGATGTGTGAGGGTATTTCCCTCTATACCTCCCACACTTCCCGAGCAACAGACGATCCCCGAACTTACTGCGATTTACCCTGGAGGAGTGGCTAAATTCCCCGTTGACGATGCATCGTTGGGAGCGTCGCAGGCGCCTGAGGAAACAACTTTAAGCCCTCCTGACCTGAGGAAACCGACCGCCAGTGGCGTAGCGAGGGGTGGGTGGGGTGGGCAGCCGCCCCGGGCGCCGGGTCTAAAGGGGAGCCAAAACGTGTGAGGGATACGCTCTAGGAATCACAAAGCTCCTGTTACGCTCTCCGACCAACTTTTTCCATTCCCACGCGCACCGCCTCGTGGCAGCAGTTTACCATAGCTCATCGCGCACAACTGGAAGGAACCCCAATCGTTCCCGTCGCCGGCATGTGCAGACTGTAGCCGAGAAAAACTGGCCGCGAAGCCTCCCCAACCTCGCTCGCGCGTGTCCCCTATTGGCGGCAGTCTCTCATCTGTCTTCGCTGCTGCTGCCCTCTGATTGGCGGAGCTGGCCGGCAGTCAGAGGTGTTTCCCGGGAGACGGCGAGTGGACTTGCCTGGAGTAGACCGCGGTGGGCGGAAGCTCATTCGAGCTTGGTTTCTGTTTTGACTGAGGCGGTTGTGGCGCCGCCTTTCTTTTGGGAGCTTTCCCTGTTAGTCAAATTAGAGGAGTCCAGCAGAGTTGTTGCAGAACTGCACTCCTCTTTGTAGCGGCCAAAAGGAAAGGGGTGTGGTACAGGAAGAAGGCGTGTGGCCGTGGAGGGCCCCTGCAGCACCGCGTACTGAGTGCAGGTCAGACACTGAATGTTGTGTGTTAGCCGCCGGCAGCAGGGAAATCAGTATATCTGTGAACTGAGCTGGACTGGGATCTTGGAGACTTCCACGGTGATCACATGCGCCACTATCGTGTTTCTCTTATCTTTCAGAAGGTCTAATGGGGGTGGGGTGATGCTATCTGACAGGCCAATGTAATAAGACTGCTGATTTTTCTGCGTGGATTTTTTTTGTGCGCATCCTGCAAAAACTTGTGGAAGTACGGGATGTAATAACAGCCATGTATGCTAATTAGACACTGTATAAACTCCATGCACACTGAGTATATGTGCCGGGTCTAAGGGGGCACCAAAACGCCTGGCTCTGCAGAAAAATAGCACCGATTTCAATGCAAATCATTGATGGAGGGAGGGGGCGCCGAAGAAGTCTCTTGCCCTGGGCGCCAAATTGTCTAGCTACGCCACTGCCGACCGCTCCAAGTTTAACTTCACCACCAGCGATCACGGTGTTGGACACAGAACAGGAGAGTCCAGTGAACAAACTGGAGGGAGTGGAAGCAGTGCATAGAGGTTTGGAGACATCTGAGGAGCGGGGAAGGTCAGAAACGCTGAACACTGCATCATCTAATCTGCCAGGCCTCGGTGGAGGCGGTGTCACCTCGAGTGGAGTCTGGGGGGCTTGCGGCAAAGGAAGATCTTTTGGGGGCGCAGGGTAGTTCCGCGACTATAGACCTTATAAAACCGAGCTCGGTGACTCTGGAATCCCTATAGGAGTTGGTAGCCTCTTATGGCCCACGTTTTCAAGGGCTGACAAGGCAGTTAAATTAGATGTCTGAGAAGTTGGACATAGTATCTCAGGAACACAATGTTAAGATTTGTGAGAATACAAACAAGATTACAGAATTCAAACAGTAGTAAAATCGACACAGAATGTTTGTCATGTTTTAATCCAGGATAAGCAAGTGGTTAACAGAAGAGTGGAACTCATTGAAAATAGACTGAGGAGACTGAATTTAAGACTCTTGAATTTCCCAAAAATAATTTGGGAAAACCTCGAGTGACATTGACGAAATATATGATAGAAATACTGAAAATACCATCTGATCAGATTCCAGCTATAAATAAGGTCTATTTCCTCCCATTTAATAGAAATAGGGAAGGTAATCAGCCACAACTTGATCTGAGTAATCTGACCGATATCTTGGAATCCTCCATAGAAATATATGAGAGAGCGACTTTACTGGTTTCTTTAATTACTGAAACTGATGTTAGTTTGTTAATGACTTTCTATTTTCAACATATGAGTGAGAGTTTCATGGGTTAAAGGATCCAAATATTCCCAGACTTATCGAAGATAACGCAGGAGAGGAGGAAGGCCTTTCTTTCTATGAGGCAGGAGGTAAATACAATGGGGGCCGAGTTTCTTTTAAGATACCCCTGTAAAGGGGTTGTTACCTTAAATCGAGATGTGTATATATTCTATGCCCCAGAACAGCTTAGGATATTTATAGACTCTAGAAAGAGGGCTTTTGTAACCTCCTCTCCAAATGAGGAACTGGGTTAAAAATTAAAATCAGGCTGTTGATGAAGAGGATAAATATTTGCTAGCATGTTAAATTATTTCAATTGAAATATTTTTCTTTTTAAATTGACTCCCAAGATTTTCTGTCTCCTCCCTCCAATTTTCCTGAAATAAGATTGTGGTCTAAATTATGGATGATGCTTTCGTTAATGTATAAATGTTGGGAGAAAATATGTTTCAGAATTTCTGTGCAAAGTTTTTCTTTGTAAACTGTATAAAAAGCAATAAAGAATAAATTAAAATAAAAAAAAATTTCTAGTTCCTATAAGAAGTCTTGCTGAAGCATTTTGGAAAAGTTGTAGTGGTTTAATTGTGCTTGCGGGAAGGCCCAACAGAAGTGAGTTGCAATAATCCAGATTTGAAAATATTAATGTTTGTAGGACTATGTGGAAATCTTGGAAGGTAAATAAAGTTTTTAGATGATGTAAGATTCTGAGTTTAAAGTACCCAGATTTCATTATTTTGCTTTTCTCACAGGACAAGCAGGATGGTAGTCCTCACATATGGGTGACATCACAGGATGGAGCCCTGTACGGAAAACTTTTCTGTCAAAGTTTCTATAAAGCTTTGACTGACACTGGCAAACTGAGTGCACTGAGTATGCTCAGCGTGCAATTATCCCTGTGACCACAGGTGTCTCCCTCAGTCTTCTTTTTTCCGCTCTGCAGTAAGCATAGCGGTTAGGAGCTCTGTGAGAAATTCTAACACTTTTTCTGCATGGAAACACTTAAACTTTTACTTCACAAACACTTTTCCCTGCACGGGTCTCCCTTCGCGCACATTTATTCGACGCTCTGTGAGTACTATACCCTGTTTTTCGGTCGGTTCCTGTCACCTCCCTGGCCTGCCAATCGACTGTGGCCTTCCCTCTCCCTATGTTTCATAGTTAGCCACACATAGCCTGCGAGTATCCCTCAGTGACACTCTGCCTGGTTATTAGCGCTAGTGGGACAGGGACTTCCATGGTTTCTGTTGCCTGGCGGCAACAGAAACCATGGAAGTCCCTGTCCCACTAGCGTCAACTGTCCCACTAGCGTCCCACTAGCGTCCCACTAGCGTCAACGGGGAATCCAGGACCTTTGATTTCCTCAGTACCCTCACGCAGTTGATGCCCCCATCGCTACCGTCAGTACTCCCTTCCGGACCATCCTGCATTCTTCGATGCCATTGGTACCCCTCCACGACGGTACATTGATGCCATCGTTCCCTGCATCGATTCTACCAATACCATCTATGTTTTTCATCCATGGCACTGATTTTTCCTTGGCTTTCATCGATGCCGATGCCATCAGTGCTTTCGTCACTGTTATCCTTGCTCTGCCCGGGTCATCAACATTTTTCATATATATATTTTAATGATGCCCTCGAGGCTGCTTCGGCGCCATCGATAGCACCTCCACGTAATGCCCTCGCCTAAACACAGTGCTCCTTGCTTTGGGTTCTTATTAAAGTCCCATATTAGCCTACGACACTACAAAGTGCCAGGAGCAGTGCAAGCATGCTGACAGTCCGTCAGCGATCGCCATCCAAGACAGCTAGGGCATCCACCTCGGTGCCAGGGAAAGACCGGGCCAAGCACCGTGGCACTCATTGTCACCAGCACGGTGACCGTCCACCACCGACGCCTCCAGCACATCGGTGTTATCCTTCTCTGTGCTGGAGAATGCCTGGGCCGAGCAACATCACCACTGCCATCACCACTGTTCCGCACAGTTCTGGCAGTCCTTGGTGCTCCAGAAACACCGGAACGAGTTCCGAAGAATTCTGGACTGGCATCACGACACATCGAGCCGCTGCAACGAGGGCCAGGTTCACAAGTCATTAAATGGCTCCCCTGTACCCGAGGCGTGCCACACTGACATCGGTGCAGGATTGTGGCCCTCCACAAATGACTGTGGTAGCGCCAGCCACGCTCAGCCTGTCTCCTCTATACCTGCACTACCATACCAGGTTTCAGAGTTGAGACGGACGTTATGTCTGACAGGCTACCCCTCGATGACTCCTGATATCCACGGAGCCATCAGTCTTCACCGGCTCGTCCTTCGGTGATCCATGTCGGATGGTAAGTAGTCTAATCCCGCTTCAGCGGCATTCCCATTGAGATCTGTTCTCTAATTCGGGCTACATGGTTCGAAAGGTTCTAAGTCACCTGTCTTCCAAGAACCGTATTAGTGTCATATATCGCTATTGCCAGCTATGTCAGACACCATACCAAGAGAACCTCTCTACCATTCATTTGGGATTGCATCATGACATCCTCCCGTTGTCAGCAACGAGACCCTATACTGATTAATACTCTGGCTTCTGGTTCCTAATTCAGAATCGAAGTTCCAGAAGGATTCACTGATCTGCTAAACATGAGATCCAGCAAATACTGCCTCAAGTGCAAGTCCACCTCGAAACCTGGTGACAGGTCTCAATGTTTTCTTGGACCAAAAAAGCAAGAGGGTAGGCTATCTAAAAAAGCCGTTTGGGCAAAAATGGAAGTTAGACGCCAAAGAAATGTCCAAGTGCAACTTTATTAAAATGGAGACCAATAATTTTTATATGTGCCCAGATCAGGGCACATATAAAAATGTGCCCAGATCAGGGCACATATAAAAATGTGCCCAGATCAGGGCACATATAAAAATGTGCCCAGATCAGGGCACATATAAAAATTATTGGTCTCCATTTTAATAAAGTTGCACTTGGACATTTCTTTGGCGTCTAACCTCCATTTTTGCCTCAATGTTTTCTTGTACAGCACACAGAAATGCGGGTAAGACTTTACCACTCACTCTCCCCTGGGAGGTTACATGATATCCAGGTTACATCAGCCCCACCAGTTGGACACCTCCGGGTCTCCCAACTTGCCGGATGTCAGAGCGGCCACCCCACTCTGTACCAAGATTCATGGTATACTCCCCCGGATGCTACAAAGCGCAGGATGGAGGGGGGGTTGGGGAGTTTTAATGTCACTATTCTTTCTTTCAACAGAAAGTAGTTACTCTCCACCCATCCTGGACCTCAGAAATACCAACTTTCTTCAGAAGGCTCAGGTAAAATGGTATCTCTTGTAACCATGCTTCCATATCACAGTAAGTAGTCTGAGTCAACAATATAACAATCCCAAGCTCTGCCGGTTGCACCAGCTCCGGCAACTGGGGTATTTCATAAAATCACTATCGGTGTCTGCTGTTTCTCTATGGAGTACAACATCATTCACGCTTTTCCATGCATGGACAGCTGCATAACCACTGAAAATCCAAGCAAGGAGCTCTAACTTCTTCATGACTCACTATAAATCTACTACCTGGGATTGCTGTCACTGCCATAAATCCCTTATAGAACGCTTCTGGACACCACAGTCACAACGATCTTCCTGTCCAGCAACTGCGCAGACATTCTAACACATTCCTATATGTCCCTGCGCGCATATTCCATAACTTCAGCCCCTCAATTCTTTCATTGTCGGGCCATGGGGTTTTTTCACTATGCACTTTCCTCATAGATCCAAAATTGCTATGGGTTAGGTTCAGTGAAATTTTATTATCAGTGGGGCTAAGCTGTTCAACCGCTTTCGTCCCACATCCATATTGCAGATCTAGAACCAAAACCTAGTCTGCTCCTGCTAATGCTCACATTTACTCAGGGTTGTAAAGTTTATCCTAACATCTTCTCAACCCAATATGCCTCTATTCCGCTCCAAGCAAGTTTCACATGAACTTCCTAGAGCTTGTTACCATGAGTTATGCCCTTATGCCTTCCAATACTACCTCTGCAACAAATCTTTGTGCATACAGACAGACAGCATAGGGACAATGTGCTTTTCCAACATACAAACACGCATAACCTCTTAGCTGCTCTGCTAGAATGCTCCGCAGCTCTACCCTTGGCCCTTGCTCGCTCCATGCATCCTCGGGCCACTTATCTGACAGACTTACTGAATCACTAACAGACCTTCTTCATATAAGTTTCCATCCTCTAGAATGGTCTCGGACTACATGTGTAGCAAGAGAAATCTTCTAGCGCCGAGGTCAATCTAACTTGCCCTCTGCGTCTGCATCGAACCATACGGTGCACGGATTCTCCTTCCTACACATGTTTCCAATGCTTTCCCATAGGCACCTTTGTTCCATCAAGGCCCTATTATATGTGTCTCTTCCGCTGCCTCTCATAGCCAGCACTCTTCTATTGCTGAAACAAGATGGGGTTCACTGTTCCTCAGACCCACGTCTTGGCCGAGACCACTATGCTTCCCATACTTCTCGGTCTATCACACCAGTAACCAATTCGCCTTCTCACAAGTCAGTCTCATATCATAGACTCAATGATGTTCTCAGATACTGGTAGCATCATAAAAACCCTTCCACACCCAAATCCTACCATTCAAAATGGCATGATTTACCACATGACGCTTACAAAAGGGTTTTACCCTTTTTCTTTTTTCTACACCACTCTTTTTTCTTACTCCTTCGGATTCTGCTCCCCAGACATCCTTCACATGGGTACACCTCGGTTCCAATTGGCGTACCACTTGGGAGTGGGGATACCCGTTTAACGGTCAACCCCTTCTGAGTCAGTTTACCATGGATTATCCACTGATCAAGCTGCCTCTGTTTTCACTAGTCACGGAATGGGACATGTAATTCGTGCTTACAAGACTCATATATTCTCCGTTCGAGCCTTTCCATTCCTCTCACTTAACAGTCTGCCATGGGGAATACTTTCCCTCTGTCAAGCACCTCATAGACATCACTTCTACCAATAGGGTCAATGAGTTACACACCTTGTTACATACTCACCCGACCCTGCATTCCTCCATGACCGAGTGGTTTTACGTTTTCAACTTCATATCCTTCTTAAGGTAGACGTTGCATCTCACCTTACTTAGAATATACTCTGCCCACTTTCCAACACCTCTCTCTCACCAAAGCAAGAGGGTTTTTCCACTCCTTGGACTATAATAGTGCACTTGCATTCTATCTAGACTGCACTACACTCCATAGGAATTCCACCTAACTCTTTCCTTCTGTGGCAAGAGCCAAGCTGCAAGTTCCAGTGGGCAAACAGACCTATTCCTCCTAATTGTCGGTCTGTATCTCTTTTTCCTACCAACAAGCAGGCATTTCACTACAACACTGTGTGTAACCACACTCTGTTCTGTCCATCTCAGCCTCCATAGCTTACCTTTGGCCGGTGCTGCTTGTACATATTTATCAGGCTGCGACCTGGAGCTCTCTCCATACCTTCGCAGCCATTATTGCTTAGATACGACTAGCCGGCATGCTCCATGCTTGTCTAGTCCGTCTACTCCTATTCTTTTCGGTTTAATTACCCAACATCCTTCCACCAACCCGTTACGGGTTTCAGGATGCCCTCCGTTCCAAATTCCACCCCCGTCATTGCGCTTTTGCACGTCTTGGGTGCATTTGGTGCACTCTCGGGCATCCTCAGCTCGGTACTCACCCATATGTGAGGACTACCATCCTGCTTGTCCTGTGAGAAAGCAAATGTTGCTTACCTGTAACAGGTGTTCTCACAGGACAGCAGGATGCTAATCCTCACGAAACCCACCTGCCACCCCGCGGAGTTGGGTCTGTATACGTTTTTACTTTTATTTAGTTTTGCTTGCGCTTTTTGCTATAAGACGAGACTGAGGGAGACACCTGTGGTCACAGGGATAATTGCAGGCTGAACATGCTCAGTGCACTCAGTGTGCCAGTGTCAGTCAAAGCTTTATAGAAACTTTGACAGAAAAGTTTTCCATACAGGGCTCCATCCTGTGATGTCACCCATATGTGAGGACTAACATCCTGCTATCCTGTGAGAACATCTGTAACAGGTAAGCAACATTTGCTATATGTTTTTTCATGTTAAAATTTTCATCTATCTGTATTTCAGGGTCACAGACTGCATCTGAGGGTGTAATGTGGGCTATTCCAAGGTTGAGGGTGGGCTGTTTGAGATTTTTGTCTCTTCTTAGCCATATTATTTCAGTTTTATTTGTGTTAAGTTTTAGAAGAGAAAGTTCTTGTTGAATAGATCTCATATATGTTGTTAAGGTTGCTGTAGTTCTTTCAAAGGTTTTATCATAAGTAATGTAAAATTGAATATCATCAGCATATATGAAAAATTTCATGTCCAGATTGTCTAAGAGAGTCGATATTGGAAGGAGGTAGATGTTGAATAGGGTTACCGAGAGTGCTGAGCCTTGTGGAACTCCCGTGTCTATTTCAAATATGTCTGATATTTGGTTGTTTAATTTTACTTGAAAAGATCTATTCTCAAGGAAGGAGGAAAACCATTTGTGAACTTTTCTGTCAATTCCAATTTTTTTTAGTTGTTGGCATAGTAGATGATGGTCCACAGTGTCAAATGCTGCTTTTAAGTCTAGTAGAACCAGTAAATATGATTCGTTATGATTGAATCCTTGTAATATGTTGTTTGTTAGGGATATGAGCAGAGTTTCTGTTGAATGTTTTTTTCTAAATCCAAATTGGTTTAGGAATAGAATATTGTTGTTATTCAGGTGATTTTCTAATTGATATAGAACTGCTTTTTCTAATGCTTTTGAGATGAAAGCTAAGTTTGAGATTGAGCTGTAGTTGTCCCAGTCATCTAATTTTCCAATTTTGTTTTTTAATGTTGGTTTCACAATAGCTTGTTTTGCCATCTTGAGAACTATTCCTTGTGATAGTGAGTGTTTTATTATTGTTGTGATTATTGGTGTGATCACAGTGTTTATTTTTTAAGGGTATTAGCTGGGATGGGATCTAATGGGTGGGACGCAGGCTTCATTTTATTGATTATCTGATTCACTTCAAGTTTTGATACTGTATTGAAAGAAGTCCATTTTGGTTTGGTAGGGTGAGTTTCTGAGTTATCTACTTGGTGGTCATTGGAAAATTGTGACTTGAGGGTATTTATTTTATGTAGGAGATAGTTTGCATAATCATTACAAGAGGTTTTTGTGAAGTCATAATTGTTTGAAGCAGAGGATGTTGGATCTTTGATAAGGTTTCTTACTGTTTCATAGAGCAGTTTAGAGTTGTAGATTATTCCATGAATTTGATTAGCATAGTATTATGTTTTTGTTTTATTTATTAGTTCTCGGTATTTAGATAGTTGTAATTTTATTTTGCAAGGTTTTCTGTTGATTGTTTTTTTTCTCCATTGCTTCTCACATTTTCTTAGTTTTTATTTGGTACATTGTAAGTCCTCATTGTTTTGAATCATTTTCTTTTCTGTAGAGGTTTTTTTCTTGTTCAGGACATAGATCATCAGCTATTTCATTGAAGGTTTTTCGCCAGAGATTAAAAGGCGATGGAATATTGCTTATACTGAGTCCAAAAATCTTTGTTTGATATGTTCGTCTAGAATTTGGGTTCTACTTTTTTTCTGTATTTGATAGTTTTATTATATTTAGTTTTTATTTTTTGCGAGGTTTGGAGTGTAATATTCACTTCAGTTAGTTGATGGTCTGACCATGGAACAATTTTTTGGGATCGATTGATTTGGCAGTTATTTTGATTGGCAAAAATAAGATCAAGGATATAGCCTGCTTTGAGTGTTGGTTTAGTTATAAAATGGGTCCATCCCATTGCTTTGTGTCTATGAATATTTTATATGGGTTGGATTTAGGTGTGTTATCTATATGTAAGTTAAAGTCTCCTGCAATTATGGTTGTTTCAGATTAGGGAATGATTTTGTGAAGATTTCAATTAAAGGTGAACAATCTTTTAGGAGTGTTCCTGGTGGGCTGTATATTAGAACAATATTTTTTTTTTGTGATTTAAATATTGCAACTTCATGTGGTGGCTTTATCTCAATTTAGTTTGAGTTCTTTTTTGCAAATTATTAGGAGGCCTCCTCCTTTTCTTTTAGGTCTTGGGAAATGGAACATTTCATGATTTGGACATTCAATTTTGTTTAGAAGAATATTGTCAGAGTCTTTTAGCCATGTTTCAGTTATGCAGAATATGGAGGGGTTTATATCTTCTATTAGATCATTTATAAGAGGTTATTTTTTTTTCTAGGATTTGTACATTTAGTTAAGGACTGGAAATTTTTTGGTGAAATTGTTGTTACATTTTGGATAAATCAGATTATTGTAATTTCTTCTGTTGTTTTTTTGTTTTTTCATCAGGGATCTGCAGTTTCTTTTGTTTGGTATTTTTTCAATGGATGAAGATGTCTTCAATTTTGAGGTTTTTTATTTTATTGAGTTTAAGGGAGTTAAATTAAGTTCTTGGAGGAGAAGTCCATTGGAGGAGAAGTCCATTAACAGCTATTAATCAAGTTTACTTAGGGAATAGTCACTGCTATTAATAGCATCAGTAGCATGGGTTCTTCTTAGTGTTTGGGTACTTGCCAGGTTCTTGTGGCCTGGTTTGGCCTCTGTTGGAAACAGGATGCTGGGCTTGATGGACCCTTGGTCTGACCCAGCATGGCAATTTCTAATGTTCTTATGTTCTTATGAATTTGTATAGATTTTTTGAGGATTTGTTCAGACGTCAGGCTGCACTTCAAGCTCGCACGAAGGGGCACACAAAGGAAAATTCTATTTTCTTATAATTTATGGAAGTTGCATGTTATTTGAATGTTTCTATTGCATCCTCTTTCTCTTGTTGGCAGCCTTCTACCATTCCGGCAGCCCTTCCCTGAACTGCTTCTATCTATTCAGTGTCCTTATAAAGGTATGGTCTCTGGACCTAAACATATTAATCTAGGTGGAGATTCACCAGTGATATTACCTCTTTTCTCCTACTCTGATACCTCTTCTTGATAGTTCAAGTAACATAGTAAATGACAGCAGAAAAAGACCAGTTATTTCTTACAACACTGCCTTGATATACTCTATAGTCAGCCACAGCATTGCTTGTTTGCTTTGACAGCAATGCTATGAGTATACATTTCCAGCGTGGCTGTCAGAGCAATGCCAAAAGTGGCTGGGAGCATGTAAGACAGTACCAGCTTGGGTGGGTGGGTGTACTAGAAGTTGCAGATAGGAGGAGGAAGACTCATGCCTTTCATTTCAGTATCATGGAAGGAAGGGTGTGCCAGACTAGGTCACTAGGACCAGCATTTCTTTTTCAATTTTAGTGGGTGGGACGGTGGAGTGGGGGAATTGGACTCTAGCCTGCACCTATTTTAAAGGGTTGGGCATCAGGCTGAAGGCCCAGAAGGTTTGGGGATTTTTTTTTTTTTTTTTTTACAATACTTACCTGGCTTTATTCTGATGATAGCCAGTAAGTATCAAATAACTTTAGGACTGCTCTGAAGCAAACCTAGAATTAGCCAGCTAATGTCAAATAGTGGGGTTATCTGGCAATGTGTGTCATTCACCCTCCATTTCCTCCAGGCCTGATTTACTAAGGTTTTTCTTCCATTCTGTATCTATGGGAAAAATGCTTAGTAAATCAGACCCTTAGATCATAAGCCCTCTGGGGACAGGGAAATACAGTGTAATGGCACGGAGTGGCAGTTGCCACCCATAATAGAAGGCATGGAAGTAACTTCCACAGAGTGGTAGTTTACACTTGGGGGGGGGGGGGGGGGGAGGGGAGAGAAAAAAACGTGCTGAGCAGACTGGATGAACCACTTTTGGGTTTTTTCTGCCAACATTTACTATATCACCTGAATGTAACTCACTTTCAGGCCAATTCAGTAAAGTGCGCGGGAGAGCCGGCGCTCCGAGGTGAGGCCTGCTCTCCCAATGTGCGCCCAGGCCCCTCTCCTAGGTGCGCAATTCTGTATTTAAATTAGGGCCTGTGCTAATAAGGAGGCGCTAGGGACACTAGCACGTCCCTAGCACCTCCTTATTGGCAGAAGCGGCGACTATCAGCGGGTTTGACTCCGATGCTTAATTTTACCAGCGTCGATTGTCGAACCCGCTGACAGCCACGGGTTAGAACACAGATGCCGGCAATATTGAGCATCCGTTTTCCAACCCAGGGGCCACGGGCAGATTTTTTTTTTTGGAGGGGTTTTTTTTTTTTAATGTTTGGGCCTCTGACTTAATATCGCTATGATATTAAGTTAGAAGGTGTTCAGAAAAGCAGTTTTTTCTGCATTTCTGTACACTTGCCCGGGTGCCGGGCGAAATTAACTCCTACTTGGCCACACATTTTACTTTCTATATCGAGCGTAACTAATAGGCTCGTCAACATGCATTTGCATGTTGAGCGCGCTATTAGTTTCGGGGGGGGGGGGTTGGCCGCGCGTTTTCCATGCACTATTACCCCTTACTGTATAAGGGCTAATAATAGCGCATGGAAAACGCGCGACCAAACGGGGGCTAATGGTGCGCTCGACTTGAGCACACCGTTTTGTATCGGCCTGATAGAGCTACCAACTGAAAAGTGTAAACTAAATAAATTTAAAAATAAATATATTGCCCTGTGCCACAACTTTCTCCACTCCTTGACTTATCTGGCTATGTTTTTAGCTGCATAACTACTTAGCCCGACAAGTTAGGGGCAGTGAAACCGACTGGGTTTTCAAAACCCTCCATTTTTCCAGGTAAGTCCTTTGAATAAGATAAGACAATTCAACAGAATTAGTACCAATAGTAGTAAAAGGCAATGGGGTTCAAATATATATATATATATATATATATATATATATATATATATATATATATATATATATATATATATATATATAGTGGTGACATACCCTCTACTGATAAAAATGATATGCATTTTTATATTTATGACAGAGATCTCAATCTTGGGGCTAAAGCAGAAGTAACATCTTATAAGCATTCAGTTACCCTCACAAATCAAACTAGAAGAGGAATTGCTGAAATGATGTCTTCAAACAAGTCAACAGATGTGTAAGTGATTCCTTTAAATCTCATTTTATGTATGTCTGAAGTCAGATGAAGCTTCCAGACTAAAATAAACTGAGTGAGTCTCAATTTGTGTTTTAATAAAATGAAATACAAAGAAGTAGATATGTTCTTAGAACCAAATGTTAATATTTAAATATGCTTTAGTAGTAGCAACAAGTAAATAATTAGATTTTTGTTTTTCATTTCACACAGGACACTGGAAAATACATATCCATGGTTTATCAAAGCACCAAGTGATTCAACTGCAAAGCCTATCAAGCAGCTGCTAGAAAGTATGCAGTTTTATTTGTGTATATGATTATCTGATTTGGCTACTGTATTTATATATGGATGCTCTTGAATGTAGTATGTCATAACTGAAATTACAAAAAACAATTTAGAAATTATTAGTTCCCAGGATTAACGTTCGAGATTGTTATTTGTAAAGCTCAACCTATGATGGATTTTCTTTTCTGTCTGATGGTTGATTAGAAAAATATATATCTTTGATCAACATCAATGTATTCATTTTGTATGTTTCCCTTTTATAACTGTGGTTATGCACCTTGCATCGGCATGCTGACATCGCAAACACCTACAAAGAACCATTTTTGAAGGCAGAAGTTGATCTGTTTTCAAAAAGGCATATGGGCGGTGCTTACAATCGGTATTCTGATCAGGAGCCCATAGGCCAGAACTTTAAAACATAAATTTTAAAAAACTAACTAAAGACATTAATGCTGTATCTGAGAAACCTGCTTCATAATGCGGTAGAAAAAAAAGAAGAAAAATCTTTGCTATTATAAGATAGTGGTCACCTTTAAAGAAAAAGCAAACCATTTGAAGTGCCTATTGCCTCTACTGTTGTTGCGCCCGTCAGTCACAGACGGCTATAACCTCTGTTGCTCACCTCCTTTCTGCCAGCACCGGTGATTTTCAGACAATTTGTTAGGGAGCGCTAGGAGAGCGGTCCCATTTCTGAGGGGATGTGTGTCCATGGGCCTTGGCACGACCCCAGAGGACTCCAAGGCAGTACCGAGGTAGGTGAGGCATGTCCAAGCATGGGTGAAGACTAAAGGTCTGACCCTCTACCGGACCTGCATGCTTCATGAAAACCAACAACTCAATGGTGGTCTTTGAATGGTCCTCCGACCATTCCAAGCCCTTTCGGACCTGTTACTTGGGAATGGCAATAAGCGGAAGGCCAGTCAGAGGATGAGGGCAGACGGAGACCTTGAAACATGGAAGACTTGGACGTAGATGTGGAACTTGGAAGGCTCAAGACGTAGACGTGAAACTTGGAAAGTTCAAGACGTAGACGTGGAACTTGGAAGGTTTAAACAGGCACTGTCTGTCAGGGCGCTCTACATAGTCCACCATAGGGCGGACCCACGGGGCTGGTCACGGACCACCCTGTCCCACTGCGTGCCCTATACAATCTAAGGAAGCTGGTCACGGACCACGCGGAAAATGGGACAAGCGCAGGAAGGGAACCCAGCCACAATGAGGCTCCAATGACTGGAAACAGAAACCGGACAGAATGGATTTACCCTCGAGGTGGCCATCTGGAGAACTCAAGGAGCTGGCAGGTCAAACAAGGAAGGAACATGAGGAATGGATGATGAAACATCAGGACAAGTAGCAAAGATTCAGGAACCAAAACAGGACATAGAGCTCCAACGAAGAATGAAGACCTGACAGATCACTGGAAGACAGGACTTCCAGGGACAAGGAACTCTGATGCAAGGCAAAGCAGGAGTGGTGAAGAAGCCCTTTTATAGGGCTAACAGGAAAACGCCCAGAATGACATCATCAGGTGGGGCCCAGGGCATATCCGGCCACGGGCCCTTTAAATCTAGTGAAGAGGCGCGGCCACGTGCCTAGAGGCAGGCAGGAGCAGGGAGAGCCCGGTGGCGGCATCCATGCCACGAGGGACAAGCTAGGGGCAGCACTAGGCCGCAGAATAGACCTCAGCGAGGTGCTGGTGTCTCTCATCCGCTGAAGACAAACTGACTTGCGGCTCCCTGCCGCGAGAGATGGTTCTGGGTGCGGCGGTCCAGGCCGCGACAGCACAGCAGCAGTGGCGGCCTCCTGGCCGCTTGGGAGCATCATTGGTGGCCTTCCGGCCGCATGAAGAGTGGCAGTCCAAGCCACGGGAGCGGCAAGATGCTGACGGGAGCATAGCAGAAAAGGAGGTGAGAGGCTGCTTGCGGTTGGCCCCCGCCTGTGAAGCTTTCCTGTCCTCACTCGAAGCTATGGGCTTCCAACAGATAGTAAACTCCCCCACACACAAAGCTGGCCACACCCTTGACTTGATCTTCATCAACTCCTCCATCAGTGTGAACAGTCCACCATTGTGTACACCAGTACCATGGTCTGATCACTCCCTGATCAAGACCTTTCTTTCACTTCCTCAAAGCTCTTTGTCTGCGCCCCGTCAACCCATATCCTTCAAATTTCGCAAACCCTGTGATGTAGAAACCATCACTCTTGCATGCTCAGACATAGACAAACACATTGACCTTTCATCCCCAGATAATGCATTCTCCTCCTGGGTGAACTGTACGCTCAGCATTGCCAATAATCATTGCCCCCTAGTAACAAAGACTATCAATCCCAATCGCAAAAATAGAAAACCTTGGTACACACCTCTCCTCAGAAATCTCAAAACCCTACTCAGAGCCTCCGAAAGGTCCTGGCGCAAACACCAATCCCCTGCCACCAAAACCCTCTACTATCAACGCATGCATGAATATAGAAATTCCATCCTGCATTCCAAACGGGATTACTACGCCAAAAAAATAAATGGTCTGCAATACAACCCCAAGGCCCTTTTCACCATGGTTGCTGACCTGACCTCTCCCATACACACACAACAACTAGCTAACTCCTCCACAAATCGTTGCAACGAACTAGCCCTATTTTTTAAAAACAAGGTATCTTCCATCACAGCACAGTTTTCGCACAATAACCTCAATATCTGTCTTCCCAATATCAACTCTCCAGTCTCCCTTTCATTGTTTGAGTCCGCTTCCCCCCTAGAAGTGGAGAACATACTAAAGAAAATGAAACCATCCACTCACCCCTCTGGAACCATCCCCTCTAAACTCCTACTATCCATACACAATGTGATCGCCAAACCCCTCTCAAATATTCTCAACTGTTCACTAGAGCATGGCACCGTCCCAGACTTTCTGAAACAAGCAATTGTGAAACCCCTACTTAAAAAAATCCAACCTTGACCCGAACACTCTTTCTAATTACAGACCGGTGTCTAATCTACCCCTCCTAGCTAAAGTTCTTGAAAAGCTAGTGAACTCACGTCTATCCGATCACCTTGAACAGAACAACATCCTCCCTTCCACCCAATATGGTTTCAGGAAACACTTAAGCACTGAAGCTCTGCTCCTCTCCCTACACGATACCCTTATCAAAGGAATCGACTCAGGATCCTCCTATCTCATCGCATTACTTGACATCTCAGCTGCGTTTGACACAGTCAATCACGATGTCCTACTCAACATTCTCAGAAATATTGGGATCACAGGCAAGGCCATTGATTGGATTCAATCTTATCTCCAGAATCGCTCTTTCACTGTCTCAATGGACAATAATGAATCTGAGCCCATCAGTCTTCCCCAAGGTGTACCCCAAGGTTCCTCACTCTCATCTACGCTTTTTAATATATACATGCTTCCCCTGACCACGCTTCTCACTAACTTGCATATCAAACATTTTATTTATGCTGACGACGTTCAGCTCATTTTCCCATTCTCTGACTCCATCCAAACTGCTTTACATAGCTGGGAATCCTGTCTTTCCTCAATCAACCAACTCCTAAAGGACATGCACCTTGCTCTCAACTCTAACAAGACTGAGCTTTTAATCATATCGAATAGACAACCACTCCCTGACATCCCTCTTGCTTACTCAGCTACCAACTTCCCTTCGCACACTCGCAACTTAGGAGCTATTATTGATAATCACCTCTCATTCAAACCATTCATCAAATCCATAATAAAGGATTGCTATTTTAAACTTCAAACAATAAAGAAACTCAGATCCCTACTACACTTCAACGATTTCCGCACAGTCCTCCAGGCTATTATTTTATCGAAGCTCGACTACTGTAATGCACTCTTACTCGGCATTCCTGCATCACACACCAAGCCCCTTCAACTCCTACAAAATGCCTCCGCTCGGATATTGTCAAACACAAAAAAAAGAGACCACATCACCCCAACACTTATTCAACTACACTGGCTCCCTATACAGTCACGAATTCTTTACAAAACACTCTCGATCATTCATAAGAGTCTAGTAAATTCTAACCTTAACTGGATTAACCCCCCCATCTCACCCCGTTCCTCCAATAGACCCACCCGTCCAGCACTCCAAGGAACACTCCATGCCCATTCTATCAAATCTTTTAAACTCTCCTCTACTATTAACAGAGCCTTCTCTCTTGCCGCACCCACCTTATGGAACTCACTGCCCCATGATATTCGAATAGAGACTTATACCCCCATTTTCAAAAAGAAACTTAAAACCTGGCTCTTTCGGCAAGCCTACTCCATTTCACCCCCTATTACATAAACCCCCATGTGAATTGTTAGATTGATATCCTGGTATGAACGCCTTTATGTCTGCTGATTCTGTACTGTGCACTTTCATGTATATAGTTCCAGTTATAATTATTATAATCAGCATCTCCCCATTGATGCTTGTTATATCTAAGGGCTCCTCCCGAAGATTATCTATATGTTACTGAGTTCACCATCTTTATTTGTTATATGTAAGGGCAATGCCCAAAGTTTTATGTTCACTGTGAACCGATACGATGTGCGAACGGATATCGGTATATAAGAAATGTTAAATAAAAAAAAAAAAAAAAGCAGTAACACAACACAATTGACAACCGCTGCCTCTTCATGCCGCTCTCCTCAGCGTTCCTGGGAAGGCATGGGCAATCCCATCCACCGTCTTGAATCGGGTATTACTTAAGGCCCACGCGCGCCAGGCCCCATATTATACACGTCATCATGGGAACCTTGGGGGCATTCCCTCTGCATCACGTCATCTGCCTGAGTGTATTTGAGCCAGCCGGTCTGAGCTACCTACAAGTTAGCAAGGACTTCCTTCCTGCTGAATTCCACTCCTTCGGAGACACTTGCTTCGCTACGTTGAACTCGTTCCTGACCAGAGACTTGAATGCTTTAGATACCCACTGCTCGGGGGCCTTGTCGCGTTCTGGCTATCTGCACCTCAGAGGGCCCTCCTGCCTGGAATCTCTCTACGCCTACTCCAGGCTAGTCTGGTTCAGCCTTGTGACTTCGCTATCTTCTGCTGACGAAACCTCCAGTGTATCCCGTGCCTCAGGCCACTACCGTGATCACCTCAGCAGCCTTCCTTGTGCACTTCAGAGTGAGTAGCATCTGCTCTACTGCTCCGCTGACCTCCTGCTCTTCTCTTAACCTTCTCCTGTGATCCTCGGTGTACCCCATGCTGCAGGCCACTACCGGATCTTTTAGGAGTTCCAGCTAAGGAGGGATTCCCTGGCGTACCCCGCTCCACGGACCACTACCAGGGATATCATCTACGAGCCACCCACATCTCTGGACTGTGCCTATCTATCCCACTAGGTGGGCCCCTCTACATTTCCAGTATAATACAGTCTATTGCTATTGTGTCCATCTCAGCTAAGGCCACGCCTAACGTAGTGAGTCCCCACAGGGCTCCTCCCTGTGGGTAGAGTCAGCTCTCGCCCCAATCTAGGGTCCACAAACATACCAGAATATAACAGATTGCTAACTTCATGGACCCGGCTCAGGTCTCAGCCCTTCAGGCCATCCCTAGCCTGGCCCAACATTTTGCTGAACAACAGAAGACTTTAGAGACCTTGACTAATGCATTCAATCAGTTGAACTCACAACTGAATACTCCAAGTACGTCTGATAAAGATGCCTCATCATCAGTGGTTTCAGGACGAACTGCAGTACCTCTGCCAGCCCCTACTCGCTTCTCAGGAGATTACCTGGTATGTAGAGGCTTCCTCAATCAGTGCTGAATGCACTTTTCATTAAAACCAACCTACTTTCCTACTGCATTATCCAAGATCACGTATATCCTGTCTCTTTTAGATGGGAAAGCCCTGGCCTGGGCTTCACCTCTCTGGGAATGCAATGACCTGATCCTTAGCGACTTGCCAGGGTTTCTTGCTCTCTTTAAGTCAGTATTTGATGACCCTGCACGCAAGACAGTCACCGGATCCACTCTGTTACATCTCCAACAAGGAGCCAAGCCACTCCCGGACTATGTGATTGAATTCAAGACTCTATCTTCAGAGCTTCATTGGGATCTAAAGTGTCTACGTGTGATTTTCCTTGAGGGCCTTAACTCCTGTATAAAGGATGAATTGGCAGCACGTAAATTACCTGACATCTTGGACTCACTTATAGACCTTGCTGGGAGAGTTGATCGTCACCTTCGGGAACAATCCCAAGAGGCTAAGAGCCCTAAGAAACATCTATCTGTAAGTATGCGTAAATGAGCCGCACCTGCAGCAGAGACCCAGACTACACCAATTCCTGAAGAAGGTGAACCCATGCAATTAGGCTGCAGCTATCTAACTGCCAAGGAGAGGCACTACCGTAAGAGGCCTCTGTATGTACTGCTGTGAGCCAGGCCATGCGGTTCAATCCTGCCCCATCTGTCCGGGAAACATGCAGGCCTAAGATCTGCCAGAGGACTCTTCCTAGGTCTTACTACTCCATCTCCTCCACTGACACTCCCAGTCTCAATCATCTCCAGGACCCTTGAATTCCAGACTCTAGAAATTGTCAATTCCGGAGCCAGTGGCAATTTTATACTTAGAAGGCTGGTAGAACATCTACGGATTCTTAAAATTCTAACACCCATTCTGCTACTTCTCTCTTCTATACATGGCAAACCATTACCTGGAGAAGTATCCCATACCACACAACCAATTTGCTTGTGCACTGGTGCTCTTCATATGGAGATCATCTCATTTTTGGTTCTTGATAAGGCCATTCACCCTATAGTACTTGGCCTCCCATGGCTGCAAGATCACACATCCCAGTTTGACTGGAGCACCATGGAACTTTCACTTTGGGGTACAGCTTGTCACGACAAGTGTCTGAAGAGGGTAACACCTATACCCTGCATGTCTACCACTGCTTCTCTTCCAGGTTTGCCGCCACAATATGCGTCCTTTCACGACGTGTTTTCAAAGAAAGTATCTGATGTACTACCACCACACCGGTCTTTCGACTGTGCTATTAATCTAAAACCAGGCTCGGAGCACCCTAGAGGAAGGGTATACCCACTTTCTCTGTCAGAGACTAAGGCCATATCGGCCTATATCCAAGAAAATTTGCAAAAAAGATTCATCCGACTCTCCAAGTCACGTGCAGGCGCAGGATTCTTTTTTGTCGGCAAAAAAGATGGATCCCTGCGTCCATGTATTGACTACAGAGGACTAAACGAAATTACCATCAAGGACCACTATCCCCTACTTCTGATCTCAAGAGTTATTCGACAGGCTCCAGGGAGCCAAGATCTTTACAAAATTGGATCTAAAAGGGGCCTATAATCTGGTCCGTATTCATCAAGGGGACGAGTGGAAAACGGTCTTTAATACCATAGATGGCCATTTTGAGTATATGGTCATACCCTTTGGCCTATGTAATGCTCCAGCCATATTCCAAAATATGATGAATGAGATTCTGTGAGATATGCTGTACCAATGCACTGGGAGTACCTCATATCCTGTGAAGGATATGGGCCAGAAGAAAATACCTGGGAGCCTGCTAAAAATATCCTCGACAAAGATTTGATAAACCAATTTCATCTAACTCATCCTAGGAAGCCGAAACCCCCTGGGAGGGGCCCTAAGAAGGTGGGTACTGTTGCTCCCATCTGTCGCAGATGGCTGTGACCTCTGTTGCTCACCTGCTTTCTGCCTGTACCGGTGATTCTCGGAGATTTGGCGACTTCTGCCTCTTCATGCCACTCTCCTCTGCGTTCCTGGGACAGCGTGGGCAATCCCGGCCTCCATCTTGAATAGGGTATTACCTAAGGCGCGCAGGCCCCATCTTATAAATGTCATGGCGGGAAACACAGGGGCGTTCCCTCCGCATGACGTCATGTGCCTACGTGTATTTGAGCCAGCCAGTCTGAGCTACCTACAAGTTAGCAAGGACTTCCTTCCTGCTGAATTCCACTCCTTCGGAGACGCTTGCTTCACTACGCTGAACTCATTCCTGACCAGAGACTTGAACACTTTAGGTACCTGCTGCTCGGGGGCCTTGTCACGTTCTGGCTATCCGCTCCTAGGAGAACCCTCCTGCCTGGAATCTCTCTACGCCTACTCCAGGCTAGTCTGGTTCAGCCTTGTGACTTCGCTACCTTCTGCTGACAGAACCTCCGGTGTACCCCGTGCCTCAGGCCACTACCGTGAATGCCTCAGCCGCCTTCCTTGTGCACTTCAGAGTGAGTACCATCTGCTCTACAGCTCTGCTGACCTCCTGCTCTATTCTCAACCTTCTCCTGTGATCCTCGGTGTACACCGCGCTGCGGGCCACTACCGGATCATACAGGAGTTCCAGCTAAGGAGGGATTCCCCAGCTTACCCCGCTCCACGGATCACTACCGAGGATATCATCTACTAGCCACCCACATCTCTGGACTGTGCCTATATATCCCACTAGGTGGGACCCTCTACATTTCCAATATAATAAAGTCTATTGCTGTTGTGTCCATCTCAGCTAAGGCCACGCCTATTGTGGTGAGTCCCCACAGGGCTCCTCTCTGTGGGTGGAGTCAACTCTAACCCCAATCCAGGGTCCATGAACATACCAGAATAAATATAACAACTGTATTTATGCATTTATTTATTTAATTGATTTATATTCCACTTTTCAGGCACTTCAGTAACCTAACAACCCCTTCCCTACCCCCCAATGCTTAACATCATTCATGTTTCTACCTTATGCGTCCCCTCCTTCCTATTCATTTTTTTCCCACCTTTCCCTTCCATAAAAAAAAATGTATTATGGCCCAGCTCCAGTTCTGTTTATTTAATTACATTTTTTGTTACCATGAGGTATATACCAGTTCCTGTATTTTAATTTAATTTTTTATCTTTAATTTTTAATTCTATTTTATTTTATTTTATTTTCATTTTACTATGTAAACTGTTTTGACAAAAAAACCTTGTTTTGAAAAACGGTATATAAATACTTTTAAATAAATAAATTTACTTTCAGGTGCTGTAGTACATGAACCAAATATGTTGCAACTGATAGTTTCTATTGGGGAAACCATAAAATTACATTCCCTGCCCCCACCCACACCCCCACTCCTCCCTTTCTCCTAGGGTTGCTGTATTCCTTGGGAGTTTAACAGCTCTGCTGCTGCTACTATGGAAGCAACAATTGGTCAGATTGCCAGCATTCAGAATTTTGGCTTAAAAGCAGCTGCAGAGTACCAGACTCCTGTAATAAATACTAGCTAGCCTGGATAATTGCTGCTCCATTGGTAGTACCCTATGCTTGAAGGGTAGTGATGTCACCCGATAACATGATTCTAAACCATTGTAAGAGAGTATGTTGGGTCCTTGACCAAATTTTCATTTCTGTCTTTCCAGTCCAGCTCTGTGACAACCAGGTAACACAAATAATGGCAGAAAAATAAGAGCTTGGTCCATCCATTCTGCCCATTTGAGATTCTTCCATTTGGGATGGATGAACATATAAATTCCCATATACAACCCAAATCTTTTTCACCCCGCCCCCCTATTCTTGTCTTTTACCTGATGTCTCAACCCATTCCCACCACCACTCTCCACATGCACCAACACCCAGGTCCCATTTAATGATTTATGGTGTTTTCTAATAATCCACACAGCCACCAGAACTATTGAAGCCATTATCCAAAACATCCAGCCTCCCCATGCTTGCTGAACTTTGGGTTTTAACCATGGTCATGGTTACCCCAATACCTTCTTGGAAGCATAAGTTGTTAAGGTCATAATAGGATGTGTTACATTTGCTCCCTATGCTTTCCTCTCACCCACAGTTCATCTCTCCTTTCTCTCCCTCAGCACACAAAACAATTAAACAAAAACATATTTTCTTGGAATTACAGTCCAATATAGTACAATTCAATAGCTACCTTCTTAACCAATGAGATTCCATTTACTCACAAAATACCTTATCTACGTACCCTTTTTTATCTATAATATATTCAATTGCCTCTTGAATTTATTCCCTAATTTGGTTGAACAGGATTGGCAAACCCAATTAGTGTAAGTAAACTAACTTGTCCCTGCCACTTTCCATTTTACAGACTTTGCTTCATTCTTCCATATTAGTCATTTCCTATAGTGGCATCTATTCTGTACTCGCTCAGTTTCATCTGCCGTTTCCTCCCTTGTCTTCCAGCCATTATTATTTTTATTTTTTAACTGACAGTTTCCTCCTGCTCCTTTGGGCTTCCAACTTAATTAAAACTGGGCTCGACTGGACAGTAGCACCATGGGCCTTCATGCTCAGCTATCTGGGATATTTTTATCTCCTTTCATTATTTTACTTTTCTCCCTGCCTCAGTCTTCCTTTCACCCTTCAAGACCAATGGCAGAGGGTGATGACAGCTGGTGGTGTGCATTTTCAAGCAGAGAAATTCCCTCAGGGGTAGATTTTCAGAGCCCTGCTCGCCTAAATCCGCCCAAAACCGGGCGGATTTACGCGAGCAGGGCCCTGCGCGCCGGGAAGCCTATTTTACATAGGCCTCCCGGCGCGCGCAGAGCCCCGGGACTCGCGTACGTCCCGGGGTTCTCGGAGGGGGGCATGTCGGGGGGCGGGGCCCGGTCGTCGCGGCGTTTCGGGGGCGTGTCGGCAGCGTTTTGGGGGCGGGTACGGGGGCGTGGCTACGGCCCGGGGGCGTGGCCGCGCCCTCCGTACCCGCCCCCAGGTCGCGGCCCGGCGCGCAGGAGTCCCGCTCGCGCGCGGGGATTTACGCCTCCCTCCGGGAGGCGTAAATCCCCCGACAAAGGTAGGATGGGGGTTTAGACAGGGCCGGGCGGGTGGGTTAGGTAGGGGAAGGGAGGGGAAGGTGAGGGGAGGGCAAAGGAAAGTTCCCTTCTAGGCCGCTCCGATTTCGGAGCGGCCTAGGAGGGAACGGGGGTAGGCTGCGCGGCTCGGCGCGCGCAGGCTATACGAAATCGATAGCCTTGCGCGCGCCGATCCAGGATTTTAGCCGATACGCGCGACTACGCGCGTATCTACTAAAATCCAGCGTACTTTTGTTTGCGCCTGGAGCGCAAACAAAAGTAGGCTGTTCGCGCTCGTCTGAAAATCTACCCCTTAGGCATTAGCAGAAGACCAGGCATAGGACAGCAATGAGGCTGGGGATCTTATCCTGGAAGGTTTGTGAAAGCTTTCCCTTTACATTGGGCTATTAAGACCTTATTATCAGTGGCATGGGATGATATGGAGGCTAGGGATGTGAATCGTTTTTTGACGATTTAAAATATCGTCCGATATATTTTAAATCGTCAAAAATCATTAGGGCCACGATACAATACCAATTCCCCCGATTTATCGTCAAAAAATCGTAAATCGGGGGAAGGGGGAGGGCAGGAAAACCGGCACACTAAAACCCTCTAAAACCCACCCCGACCCTTTAAATTGAATCCCCCACCCTCCCGAACCCCCCCCCCCCCAATGCCTTAAATTACCTGGGGGTCCAGCGGCGGTCCGGAACGGCAGCGGTCTGGAACGGCCTCCTGCCGCGAATTGTGTTGTCTTCAGCCGGCGCCATTTTTCAAAATGGCGGCGAAAAATGGCGGCGGCCATAGACCAACACGATTTGACTGCAGGAGGTCGTTCTGGACCCCCGCTGGACTTTTGGCAAGTCTTGTGGGGGTCAGGAGGCCCCCCCAAGCTGGCCAAAAGTCCCTGGGGGTCCAGCGGGGGTCCGGAAAACGATCTCCTGCCGCGAATCGTTTTCCGTATGGAAAATGGCGCCGGCAGGAGATCGACTGCAGGAGGTCGTTCAGCGGGGGTTCTGAACGACCTCCTGCAGTCGATCTCCTGCCGGCGCCATTTTCCACCAGGGACTTTTGGCCAGCTTGGGGGGGCCTCCTGACCCCCACAAGACTTGCCAAAAGTCCAGCGGGGGTCCGGAACGACCTCCTGCAGTCGAATCGTGTTGGTCTATGGCCACCGCCATTTTTCGCCGCCATTTTGAAAAATGGCGCCGGCTGAAGACAACACGATTCGCGGCAGGAGGCCGTTCTGGACCGCTGCCGTTCTGGACCGCCGCTGGACCCCCAGGTAATTTAAGGCATTGGGGGGGGTTCGTGAGGGTGGGGGATTTAATTTAAAGGGTCGGGGGTGGGTTTTAGGGGGTTTTAGTGTGCCGGCTCACGATTTTCACGATACTTTAAACACCCAAACGGCAACAATACGATTCCCTCCCCCTCCCAGCCGAAATCGATCGTTAAGACGATCGAGGACACGATTCACATCTCTAATGGAGGCCAGTCTCAAAATGGGCAACATAATGGCTAAGTTATACCCTGTGTCCATCAAAGAAAAGAAAAAGGTTATATTCCCTAAAGTGGACAAATTAGTTTTAGCAGTGTCACAGAAGACCACAATTTCATTTGAGGGCTGCACATCGCTGAAGGATTCATAGGACAGGAAGAGTGAGGCACTTCTCAAAGGTTTTTGAGGTATCCACCCTAGTGCTGCAGGTGTTAGTAAGCAGCAAGTGTACGTCTAAACCTGTTTACAGTGGGATCAGCAACTTTCATTTGGGAACGTGGAGGAAAGAAGTGTGGATCCCGAAGAGTCTGTGTCTAGAGGCAAAAATGACATTTATGACAGATACACTCTATGATGTTATGCGAACCTTGATGAGGGGTATGGCCACAGCAGTATTGGCCATAATGTTGTTGTGGCTCCAGAACTAGTTGGCAGCCCTGGCATCTAAGACACATCTGAGTAACTCCCTTTCTGAAGGAAGTTTCTGTTTGGGGAGGACCTAATGAAGCTGGCAAAGGCTCTGAGGGAGACAAAGCCTCAGAAATTACCAGAGGATAGTACTTGAGGGGCCTCTCAGATGGCACAAGGTAAGCCCAGGATCAAGGAAACAAGGTGTTAACATCCCGGCAGAGGATCCTTGTCTCAGAGGCTGAGGTTCTTCTGCAAGTCTCAGTCCTTTAGTGGAGGCAAGTAAGATGCCGGAAACAGAGGTATATCTTAGGTGGTGGTGCAGGGTCTCTCAATAATGTTCAGGAGGTTTCACTCTTTAATTTTATAGATAGCTGAATATTGTCCAAGTTTTACAGGGAGAGGACCCAGATCAATTCGAACCAGTGGATCCTACACATTGTAAAGTATGATTACAGTTTTGCTGCCATATTTCACACACTTTCATGATTTCTCCTTGTCTTTCACCAATTAAGAAGGAAGCAGTAAAGTTCACTCTAGCCTGTCTTCTCCAATTGGCAGTGGTGATCACGGTGCCAAGGGATGAGTGAGGATGGGAAGGTCTGGCCTTGAATTGCTTCAAAATCCAGGCTGCAGCAATCACCTATTTTAAGAGACTTGTTGTGCTGGAGGTGGACCCTTGGCCTGGCGCAGGATTGGTACGGCCCCCTGAGGGATCCCAGAGGGCGCCTGCAACCAGGAGGCGGAGTTCACGAGGCGACAGAGGCTGACAGGAATTTTACCAATAATGGTCCGGGGGCTCTGCGGGTTGAGCCCTTGGATTCCCAGACCGCATGGTCTTAGGTGGACCTCTGGGGTTCTCCAGGAGAGATGACGGAGAGATGAGCCCACGAGGAGGTCAGATTCGTCAGGCAGGCAGAGGTCAGGCTTGGAGAAGTCAGAGTCGTCAAGCAGGCAGAGGTCAGGCTTGGAGAAGTCAGCATCGTCTGGCAGGCAGGTCTGGCAACTGGAACAGCGAGGAAGCTGGGAAGTTGTCAAGACAGGTCTTATCGGTCTGCGGACATCTTAAATGGGACCCAAAAGGAGTGGCATCAGGGAGGAGGGCCAGGAGGAGTTCCGTCGCGGGCCCTTTAAAAAGAGAAGAGAGGCGCGGCCTCGTACCTAGGGCAGGAACCTGGAGAGCAACGCCCATGTTGTGAGGCGAAGCCTGAGCTGGAGCAAGCCGCAGCACAGGCCCTGATGCTAAAGGCGGCCCCCCGCTGCCAGAAGGACGGACAGAGGCGGCCCCAGCCAGGGGCGAACACCGGCGGCCCTCCTCAGCCATGAAAAGGATGCTGGAGGTGGCGTCTGCGGCATCCTGGCCGCGGAGCAGAAGAAGGACTCTGGCGACTTCCGCTGCAATGGAAGCAGCTGCAGCGGCGGTCCCACGCCACAGCCCCCAGCAGCAACGACAGCGGCTCCGTGCCACGATGCGAGAGTGGCGGCAGCCTCCAGGCCACGGAGAGGGCTGGAGAAAGAGGTGAGAGGCTACTCATGGCTCCGGCCATGGGTAGAATTGTAACAAGACTGGTACAGGGAGTATCCCTATCAGCTCATCCATATGTTTTGTATTTTCTGAAAAGGATAAAGCACCTCCGCCTGCCAATAAGAATAATTGTGCATCTCTGGGATCTCAGCTTGGTTCTGCGTATCTTGCCTATAGACCATTCAAGCCTATAAAAAGAGCTACAATCAAAAACTAACTCTCAAAACTGCTTTCCTAATAGTGATCAGTTTGGTGAGGTGTTCATTGAGAACAGTAAATTAAAATAAGGTGCATATCAGAGCTGCAGGCCCTCTCTGGTCCTGCAGCTCTGATATGCACCTTTGTAGAAGACTCTTTTTGACCATTTTGCATGAAGGAATATCCATTCTTTCCATACCTTCTTTCTTGCCTAAGGCGGCTTAATCCATTTCATGTGAGTGAATAGGTTTCCTTGCTGTCTTTAAGAAAGAAGATAAAGCAGAGAACTTCATAGAGCTTCTCTGAATTTGAAGAGAGATCTTCTGCATTTCTTAAAGGTCAAGAATGCCTTCAGGAGATTGAAGCATTTCTTTGTTCTCTTTACTGGTCAAAGGAGAAGCGAGGCTGCATCTATTTATTTATTTATTTATTTAACAATATTTTTTTTTTTTTATACTGACATTCGTGGGTACATCATATCGGTTTACATTGAACTAACAGAAATACAGAGAACAGGGAAGGGGGTGCCACAGCAAGGGGGGAACTAAACAAGGAAAAGGTAATAAAATTAGGTAGTGGCAATAACAGGAGATATAACTTTATGTAACGTATATAGCAGCAAATAAATAGGTAACATTATAACATTAATTAAAGTAGAATAGCATAAGCTAAGAATAAATGACAGGGAGATTGGGTAGAGGAGCTGGGAGGATTATGTAGGGAATGCCTGCTTAAAGAGCCAAATCTTTAACTTTTTCATAAATTTGTACAGACAGGGCTCAATGCGAAGTTCAGCTGGTAGAGCATTCCAGCGGGCAGGGCCTGCAACTGAAAGAGCTCGTTCCCTCGTAGAGGAGAGGTGGGGGTTCTTAAGGGAGGGGATGTAGAGGGTGCCTTTGAGGGTGGTTCTAGCAGGGCGGTTATAGAGGGTGAAGCGCAGGGGCTCTTCAAGCCAGTTGGAGTTGTGATTGTAAAGTGTTTTGTGGATGATGGTTAACATTTTGAAAAGGATACATGAGGGTTTGGGGAGCCAATGAAGTTCTTTGAGGACAGGGGTTATGTGATCAGATTTACGGGACTTAGTGAGGATTCTAGCTACCGCATTTTGCAGCATTTGCAGCGGTTTGATGGAGGCGTACGGAAGGCCTAGAAGTAGGGAGTTGCAGTAATCCATCTTTGAGCAGATGGTTGCTTGAATGATTGTGCGGAGATCATGTGAGTGTAGTAGGGGTTTGAGTTTCTTCATAACGTGTAGTTTATAGAAACCATCTTTTGGATAGTGTTGATGTGTTTTTTGAAGTTTAGATGCTGATCAATCATGACACCTAGATCACGTACTAAAGGCTGTGTAGAGGTCGAGTTGGGTGAAGGGTCGCTTGCGGGGGCTAGCATGGGGTTCTGCAGATTAGATATGATGAGCAACTCTGTTTTTGCAGTGTTGAGAGACAGTTGGAGGCTTGTGAGTAAAGGAATTAATAGGATTTAGCTAAAGGAATTAATAGGATTGGCCTATATCTCCAAAGTCTTCCTGATTCCAAAGAATCTCATTCATCCAGAACAAAGGCAGCTTCTTGGGTGGAACATAATTCCGCTGGAGAATATTTACAAAGTTGTGTCATGGGCTTCCTTGCATTCCTTTTCTAAGTATTACCATTTGGACAATTAGGTTAGAGATGCTGTCGCCTTTGGAGCTCTCACAGTTTAAAGGGTGTTTGGGTACATCTCAGCATCTGGACCAGACTGGAAGGAAGGAAAAGAAGGAAAAATTTGGAATCATCTGATAATTTTCTTCCTTTGAGTCATACCAGAGTAGTCCTAGACCCCACCCAGATTTAGACATAACATGCTTATTAGAAGAATTATGTCAGGAAAAATAGCTCATATTGAGAATTCAAAATTTGGTGTTAATGTTTTATCTATACTTAGGCCCTCAACTTGGGAAGGACCAATGCCAGGCACTGACTGTTACCAATTTACCTGCCTGTCAAGCGGGGAGTTGGTGTTTGTTTTTCTTGCTTTGATACAGAAATTTTGGAGAGATGCATGATAAAGAGGATGCTATATAGGGCAGGTCATTTTTTAGTTCTTTGTCTCCAAGCATCTGACAGGTCTGGTATGAATCAAGGAAATACAATAATGAGGTAATACCAAATTTTTCCATTGCGGTGACAGCTCTTGGACAGGAACTACAGATCAAAAACCTGTCTATCCTAGTTTCAGCCAGTAGGTGTCACCATTGAGCAGTGACTGGGACTCCCTCTCACCAAAGATCAATGAACCCTAGGGGTATGCATTTGTTTAAAAACAAATTAATGTTTTGGAATGAAAAAGTCTATTTTCAGTTTGCTCTGAATGGAACAACCCCAAAATAGACTTATCTGAAAATTGTTGGATATTTTTGCTTTATTCTTCCCCTTTTCCCACAAAAAGGTGATTTCCCAAGCCCACCCCTCTGCCTCAGGTCCTGGAGCTCTGTCTCCCACCAATAAGCAGGGACCTCTTCAGGCTCCCCAACTCCACCCCATTCCCCTATGCCACTAAGCTGTGGCCAGAGCCCAGCTGGGCTTCACCAGGCCTTTCCACCTCCCTGTCCCTGCAAATAAACTAAGGCCAAGGACCTCCCTGGCCCCCATTTATGTTTTCTTGGGCATCTTGAATGATCCCCAGGTGCTCCTTCCCCACCAGTATCCCTTTAAAAAGAATACTGGCTATGCCTGAAAGCAAGACTTTTTTGTACACTTCAAACATAGGCACCAGTCTCAGGGTTGGCCAGTAGCCTTTTTAAAGGGACATGGCGGGGCAGGAGTAAGTGGGGATCGCTTCTGCCTCTTTCTTTGCTGAAAACCTCCATGGAAGGGGTAAGTGGAAACAAGGCCAGCTTTTGGATAGGATGAGCAGGGTGACCGTAGGTGAACCTCAACATTGTTCCCTGTGGTGCATGCATGTGAATGCAAACTGTTCCTTAAGCAGACATAAATGCTGCATCTCAAGCCGCACAGAGCCATCTCTAGCAGGAAACTGTGTCATTGCTGCCACTGTTCATTCCTGTTAGTGCTGCAGAGGAGGCATAAGGAACAGGAAGATGCAGCTCTGTAGCAGCACGGGAGGGAAGCAAGAGAGAGGTGCTCAGAGGGAGGAAGGGAAAGACAGGAGGCAGATTCTGGGGATAAGTGGATGCTGGTGAAGGAAGCAAGGAAAATGCTAGGAGAGGGGGGTAAGAGACAGGTTGCTGAAATGGATAAGAAATAGGGGAGAAGAGGCAGTGAGTGGATACTAGGGAAGGGGGTAAGTAGGCAAACAGGGTGGATGCTCATGGAGGAAGGACTCCACTCTCATGGCTCTCTTGTAGAGAAAGCTTGCATACAGTGCTGTCCCAGTTAATACACACCAAGGACTGGGCATGAAGATCAGTTTGGAGGTGTCATCGATGACTTTAAGCCAGGGTGCCATTTGACCAAAATTCAGCTCTAAGTGGGGTCTGGGGAGGTCCCCAGCCCTGCCTTATTTGTGGAGAGTAGGGGGTGAGTGGAAGAGTACTAGGTTGGGCTTGGATATGCCCTGACCCCAGCTTATTAGCATTTTGAATTGGGAGAGACTGATGATACTCCAGCTTATTGGTGGACAATGGGGGGGCACCGGAATTTGAGGCAACTTTGGGAAGGGGGGGCGGGGAGGCCCCATTTTGGTTTTTTTGGAGAGGTTTTTCCTTTGTTTTGTTTTCAGTTTTATATTTATTTTGGTTTAGTCAATATATCAAACCAAAATAAACATTAAATGAACCAAAAACTGCATAGCACTTGCTGCTGAGCTTTTGGGTGGAGGAGGGACTTGTCCAGGGTATGAGAAGAAGGCTCCCAGGAATTCTCCTCTGGGCCCTACCCCTCCGGGAGAGGAGGTATTCCCACTGGCGACGGTGGAACCGAACGTCCAGAACATCCTTTACCCGTACTCGCTCCACGAGGGCCTATGTTCCTAAAACCCTCCAAAGACATTCTTCTATTCCACAAGCCATCTCATATAGAGATATTGTGAGTTCTCATTCCAGACTGATTATAGGAACCAGCACTCATCTACAGCTCCTGTTCCTGAATATACTGAAGACTCTCTGTTGCATAGAAGCCATTTCAGATATCAGGCATTGAACATATTAAGCAGCCTTGTAGGCTCATAACAGAGCTCAGTTTCTACTATATGTTGGAAAAATAAGATGAAAGCCAATCACACTTTCCTAGATACAGACAAGATTAAAAATAAAAATGTGCAGACATAAAACCAAATAATTTCTATAAGATGGTGTCATGTGGGTCCTAAGCATTTTCAGCAAGGATTATTTGCAGGGTAAAATATATTTTATTAGAAAAGAAGGATAAATAAAAATATGATAGCCTCATTTTTTCAGAAATTCAAATCTTATTTTAAAGTGAATTTAACATTTCACAGTTAAGCACAATCAAATCATTAGTAACAATCAGTGACTAAGTTCCGTGGGCACTGAGTGATAATAGAAGCCAACGTATAGGGTCATTTAAAAAAAGGCGCTAAGGCATGTGAAAAGGCGCTAAGGCATGTGAAAAGCGCCGTTAACACATGCGATAAGCCCTTAATGCATGTGAAAATGCCTTTAACGCATGCGATTGCTCCATAATGTATGGTACGATGCAAATCTGAAAAGAGGAGAAGTTAGAGGTGGGAGTGGGCTGGGTTTACCATTTTGTGAAGTCCTATTGCATGACTTTAACTACACCTTTTTCAGTAGCATTAAGCTGTGTGATATGTTGTGTTAAGGCTTGATCACATTTTGTGATGTGTTCTCAAAGGCCTGTTTTATAGCTCTTGGAGCACCAGCATAGCTATATATATATATATAGAGAGAGAGAGAGAGAGGAGGAGGAGAGAGAGAGAGAGAGAGACTGAGAGCCTAGCCCCTAATGCCCTCACCTAGATAGGAATTTATATCTCTCTGGGAGGCCCACCTAGTAACTCGAGGTGACGTTTAGATATTAGTGTAGGGGGTTAGGGGCCACTTTGACATTCAATGTGAGATGTAAGAACAGAACAGTGCTCTCTTGTGAACATTTGATGACCCTCGGAGTGAGGAAACTCACCCAAAGATGAATTTTGTGCAATGTTCTCTCAATCTAGCTTGATGTTACCCAGGTAGAGAGTACATCATGCTAGGTTGAGAGAACATTGCACAAATCTCATCTTTGGGTGAGTTTCCTCACTCCGAGGGTCATCAAATGTTAACAAGAGAGCACTGTTCTGTTCGTACTAGAGATGTGAATCGTGTCCTCGATCGTCTTAACGATCGATTTCGGCTGGGAGGGGGAGGGAATCGTATTGTTGCCGTTTGGGGGGGTAAAATATCGTGAAAAATCGTGAAAAATCAAAAAAAACGTAAAATCGCAAAACCGGCACAT
Organism: Rhinatrema bivittatum; assembly: GCF_901001135.1. NCBI lineage: Eukaryota > Metazoa > Chordata > Amphibia > Gymnophiona > Rhinatrematidae > Rhinatrema > Rhinatrema bivittatum. The sequence goes on from NC_042616.1 coordinate 575,599,366, forward strand.
TAAAACCCCCTAAAACCCCCCCCCGACCCTTTAAATTAAATCCCCCACCCTCCCGAACCCCCCCCCCCAAATGACTTAAATAACCTGCGGGTCCAGTGGCGGTCCGGAACGGCAGCGGTCCGGAACGGGCTCCTGCTACTGAATCTTGTTGTCTTCAGCCGGCGCCATTTTCCAAAATGGCGCCGAAAAATGGCGGCGGCCATAGACGAACACGATTGGACGGCAGGAGGTCCTTCCGGACCCCCGCTGGACTTTTGGCAAGTCTTGTGGGGGTCAGGAGCCCCCCCCCAAGCTGGCCAAAAGTTCCTGGAGGTCCAGCGGGGGTCAGGGAGCGATTTCCCGCCGCGAATCGTTTTCATACGGAAAATGGCGCCGGCAGGAGATCGACTGCAGGAGGTCGTTCAGCGAGGGTTCCGGCGCCTCGCTGAACGACCTCCTGCAGTCGATCTCCTGCCGGCGCCATTTTCCGTACGAAAACGATTCGCGGCGGGAAATCGCTCCCTGACCCCCGCTGGACCTCCAGGAACTTTTGGCCAGCTTGGGGGGGGCCTCCTGACCCCCACAAGACTTGCCAAAAGTCCAGCGGGGGTCCGGAAGGACCTCCTGCCGTCCAATCGTGTTCGTCTATGGCCGCCGCCATTTTTCGGCGCCATTTTGTAAAATGGCGCCGGCTGAAGACAACAAGATTCAGTAGCAGGAGCCCGTTCCGGACCGCTGCCGTTCCGGACCGCCGCTGGACCCGCAGGTTATTTAAGTCATTTGGGGGGGGGTTCGGGAGGGTGGGGGATTTAATTTAAAGGGTCGGGGGTGGGTTTTAGGGGGTTTTAGTGTGCCGGCTCACGATTCTAACGATTTATAATGATAAATCGTTAGAATCTCTATTGTATTGTGTTCCATAACGGTTTAAGACGATATTAAAATTATCAGACGATAATTTTAATCGTCCTAAAACGATTCACATCCCTAGTTCGTACGTCTCACATTGAATGTCAAAGTGGCCCCTAACCCCCTACACTAATACCTAAACCTCACCTCGAGTTACTAGATAGGCCTCCCATAGAGATAAATACCTATCTAGGGAGGATATTATGGCTGTCTCTCAGCTCTGATAGTAAACATGTTCCCCAGTGGTTGTATGTAAGAAATATCACATTCTGGCACTTATCTCAAAGTACAAAAAAGTTATCACAATTTGCAGTAGCCTAGCTCTTCACATAGGTATTAGCACAAATTGCAATAAACTGCCTATTACCATAAAACACACCCCTTTTTCTATCACATGCAGTATTTAGTGCATTTTGATAAATCCAGGCCTTAGTTTTGTAGCTGGTTTAGCAGCTTTAAAAATAAAACAAAAAATGCAGACATTTTAATTTCATATTCTGTTGGCAGGAGTGCCCTTCAACCCTGACTGATTATTAGATGTATTCTTCTTCAGCTCATAACATTTAATTGTCAGCATAGACAATTATCTCACCATTATGCCTACTGCCATAGGCGCTACCACCTATGCTCTAATGTTGGTGCCAAAGTGTTTTTTTAATATTACTGCTGTGTCTTTCAACAGATGGAAAGTTTGCAGACATCACCGTCTCTCTGAGGAAAACAAATAAGTCACAGGGGACTGCAGAGTGGTGGGTTATTAAACAGCCTAAGAAAATGTTCGGCGAAAGTGATAAAAACATTGAAATGTGGATATTCAGTGACAAAGTTAGCCCTCCCAGTCTTGGATTTCTGGCGGGCTATGGGTAAGAGAATTTTTTATTTAAATAGAATTACTGCAGACATGCTGAGTTATTTCTTGTTGCATTATACCAGAATTCTATCCTACTTGCTTGAATTGATCCTCCATAATTCCTAGCTACCATGGTTCCAGTTGGTTTGCCCACCCCTACTCTGTACACCAGTGGTCCCCAACCCTGTCCTGGGGGCCCACCAGCCAGTCAGGTTTTCAGGATACCCACAATGAATATGCATGAGAGAAAATTTGCATGCACTGCCTCCATAACATGCAAATTTTCTCTCATGCATATTCATTGTGGGTATCCTGAAAACCCGACTGGCTGGTGGGCCCCCAAGACAGGGTTGGGGACCATGCCGTACACTACAGTGTTAAATCATATATGCAGTGCTCTAGTTATAAATGATTACCATTAAACCATGCCGGTATCCTAGTGAGGCCAATTATTACAGCACTGTTTGAACCCGTGGCCGTTCAACTAGACAGACTATGGTTATTTTCAGTACTCGCCTTAAGCCTGTCTGAAGATGTCAGGATTTGAGAGAGTTCATGCATCCTCCCTGCCAGAGGCTGTAACTAATAGTGCCCACTCCTTTTGGAGAACATAGTGATACATGGCAAGAATTTGATTTGGGTCTGCCATATAGAAGTGCATAATTCTTCAGTTTATGCTATTGAGCCAGTGCAACAGAGTGTACTTCTGCAGTCACAGACTGAATATTTTATAGCTATAAAATTGCTACTATATAGACAAATGTTTGAATCCCCAATCTACCTAACTACTTGTGTCCCTTTTTTTAAAATTTGAAAACATTCATAAAACTCACTAAAATATTATTAGTTCTATGTACTAAACTGCAATAATGCATTATGGATTAAAATGGCAAAATTGCCCCTAGATTCATCATTACAGCAGAATGATGAGGCGCGAAAAAAAAGGGGGCAAGGCGATATCAGGCAGCCAGCCACATGGTGGCAGTGCAGTTTCACCCGCTGCAATGCAGCCGCACCACAAACTATCGCCCCCATAGCGCCACGGGAAAAGGTGTAGTTATTTCACGCAGTGCTGCAGGTGATATTGTGAAAAACATTATCGCCCGCAGTGCTGCCGGGAGATAACTCCGCCCAAACCCCACAAACACTCCTCCCCTTCCCCTAATTAGAATAATACTGCCATGATAAGTGCGTACCGCACATGATACCGGCACATCGCAGAAATAAGAATGACCCTGTTGGTTCTTAATGCTTGTTAAAAAAACTTTATTACGCACTATTGGAAAAAAAGCGCACTCTACTGGAAATTAGTACATGCTATTTTCCACCAAGAAATCAGACAAGATGCAAATGAACGCACTGCATTGCATGCAAGTGCAGTCAGAGTAGCTTATTACAATGCAACAGGCTTAACACAGCTTGTGACAACCATTGTAAGCCATGTCGCCACGCACATGTTATAAAATCCTCATGCGCTCAAGAGATGGATATTTTGTAAAAAAAAATACATGTGGCGAAGCAATCGGGCCTTTGCCCAGTTCCCTATCTCCCAAACTAACCTTCCTCCCTTTTCCCCTATTCACCCCTGCCCTTAAACGCACCCTGACTATCTTATTTTTCTTTGTTTTAGAACTTACCTGCTCAATGGAGCAGGAGTAAGTTCTGCGTGCCAGCCAGCTGCCAGCGCATGCTTCACCGGGACAGCCCCCGCTCCGTCTCTTCCCCGCCAATACCCCGTCCTGGCCCACCCCTTTTCAAAACCCCGGCTTTTCCATGCGTACTGGGAGGTACGCACGTGGCCAGGTCATTTTGAAAATATGCTCGGCGCAGCCACATGCGTATCTCCCAGGATTTTCACGTGCGTGGTTTTGAAAATTTACTTGATAGTGTCTCAGGTAATGGAATCATTCAGTTTTATTAAATGTTGCATATGTACTGGATCATTTGTAAAATGTTATACAGGCTGGAATACAAGATTTTTTGTTTTATTTTCTTGCTTTACAGCATTATGGGGCTATATGCCTCTGTTGTACTGGTGATAGGAAAGTTTGTTCGAGAGTTCTTCAGTGGAATCTCGCACTCCATCATGTTTGAAGAGCTACCAAATGTGGACCGAATACTGAAGTTGTGTACTGATATTTTTTTAGTGCGAGAAACAGGAGAACTGGAACTAGAAGAAGATTTGTATGCCAAATTAATATTCCTGTACCGGTCACCAGAAACTATGATCAAATGGACAAGGGAAAAAACAAATTGATTTCTTTGGACCTAGATCAGCATTCTGCTGATTTCATCTGTATTTTTTTAAAAAAGCACAATACTCTTGTCAGAGGTATGCCTCTTATACTTGGGTAGCAGTGGTTTTTCACCCACAGTGCCCAAGAGGTAAGGAAAGTTATTTTGTTTTTTATTAAATGCCACTGCTGCAAAATCAGGGGAAGCTGCCTCCCAACTTGGTCAAGAGAGCTACAACTACCTGTCTGCTTACAGTAAAGCTTCAAGTACTGAATTCCTGTTCTCCAACTACAAAAGAAAGGAAGAAAGACAAGGGCAAAGAAGAAAGCAGATTATAACAGAGATTATCTTTGCCGGGATGCTACAATTTAGGTGGTGCTGTTGTACAATACATTGTTAAAATGTTCAAGATCTATTGATGGGAAGCTGACAGGCCTTCAAATACCCAAGATACGAAGCAGCCAAAAGGATAGATGCAACCTCTAGAAACAGAAGAGCAGAGGTTTTAAAGACGATCTCTGTAGCGAAAAGAAGTGACATTCTCTTTAACTGCCTTATTTTATTCATACAGTGAAAGGAAATGTTTCCTTTAAACATCAATGACTTTTCTCAGGAAAAAATAAATCCATTAAACTCCTAGTTATAAAGTAATTCTGATGACATATTGGAATGTTCCACAAGGCCATTTTCGCATAATTACCATTTACCATTGAACAGGCTTAAATTAATGACACCCAAATCAATAAGAAAATGTAAGAATAATTTAATTTTATGAAGATTGAAATAATGCATGTCTTCTTTTTTGTTCCCAACCTGCCTTTTTCATTCCCTTTGCTTTAGATAATTCTTTACCAAATATTTGATACTTTTCTTCCAGATGGTCAATTGTACATGACTCTACATAAACATACTTCTAATGTTTACTTCTACTGTAGGATGACTTTTTAGGTTCCTCCTTATCAAATAATTCCAGATTAAGAAATTTGAAAAAAAAATGGCCTTTTATTAAATTATTACTTTGATGATCCAAGCTATTCATTTAAAATATTGTAGCATGAAAATTTCTGATCGCAATGTAATTGTCATTCCATGTTTTGCAAAATGCAAATTTCCGAGAAAAAATCATTGACTGGGTTTGGATATGTGAAAAGGTTATACAGTACTGTGTAGTCTCGATTCAGTTATGATGTACAATAAAGCACATGTTGCAAAGTCATTTTAAAAAGATTTTCTCTCTTCTTTGTTTTCATTACAGTGTACAGGAAGTGTTTGTATTTAAATATGGGCGCAGACATTAAAATAATTTCTGAAGACGAGCTCACTTTTCAATTGTTTCCACGTGACAGCGTATGGCAGATACTGTACAAAGAAAAATCAGACCAGGATTGTTTTTAACTGGAAAGAACATTTTGGGGCAGATTTTCAAAAGGGTACGCGTGTAAGATACGCGCGTACCCCCTGAAAACCCACCCCAAGCTCCCCCTGCGCACGCCGAGCCTATGTTGAATAGGCTCGGCGGCACGCGCATGCCCCGGGACGCTCGTAAGTCCCGGGGCTTCGCTTGGGGGGCGTGTCGGGGGGCTTGTCGGAGGTGGTGCGGCATTCGGGGCGTGTCGGGGGCGTGTCGGGGGAGTGGTGCCTGCCCAGGGGCGTTTCAGGGGTGTGGCCGAGGCCTCTGAAACTGCTCCCAGGCCGGGGAATGGTGCGCTGGCAGCTGGCCGGCATGGGCAAGCGTAACTTTTATAATAAAGGTAAGGGGGGTTTACATAGGGCTGGGGGGTGGGTTAGGTAGGGGAAGGTGGGGGGAGGCAGAGGGAACGGGCAGTGCGCGCAGGGATTGGCGCGCACAACGTGCACAAATGTTCACCCCCTTGCGCGTGCCGACCCCGGATTTTAAAAGATGCACGCGGCTACGCTTCTGTTAGGATCTGCCCTTTATTAAAGGGCTCAGCAAAACAATGCATTCTATAATTGTAAAAAGGATAAAAACAAATAAGAAAAACAAGCCATGTAGATTGTGTTCCGTGCTTCCATGAAACAGCAGATCATTATATATTGTGGAAAGAATGTTTTTAGATACTAACAACTTCAACATTATGTTAAGTTTGAAATCAAGAAAATGGATGGAATAAATGCAGCTCTGCTTTATGAAGAAAGCAAATATTTAGAGAAATAAGCATAGCTATTGTTTTAGATAAGAATTTAGGGGTAGATTTTAAAAGGTGCACACGGGAGTAGATTTGTTCGCTCAACCCGGCGTGAACAAATCTACTCCCGATTTTATAACGTGCGCCCTGCTGTGCGTATGTTATAAAATACAGGGTCGGCGTGCGCAAGGCTGCGCAAAATCAGCAGCCTGCATGCGCCAAGCTGCGTAGCCATCCTCCGTTCCAGCCCCCCCCCCCCACCTTCCCCTATCTAACCCACACCCCCAGCCCTAATTCCCCCCCACCTTTATTTTACAAGTTACGCCTGCCCGAGGCAGGTGTAACTTGCGCGCGCCGGACAGCTGCCGGCGCACCATGTTCCGATCCAGGGGCTGGTCCGGAGGCCGTGGCCATGCCCCCGGAATGCCCGTGGGCTGGAACCACGTCCGCAGCCTCACCCCGGAACTCCCCCGATGATGCGCCGACCGTGACATGCCCCCCCCAGGAAAGCCCCGGGACTTACACGCGTCCCGGGGCTTGCGCGTGCCACCGAGCCTATGCAAGATAGGCTCGGCGCGCGCAAGGGGTGGAAGGGGCAGCTTTTCGGGGATTACACACGTAACCCTTTGAAAATCTGCCCTTTAATGTTCTGGTATACTTTTGCATGTGCAAAGGTTTATAGACCATTCAAAACCAGGACTTACATGTTTTGGGAGGTTGTATTCTTTCTTAATTTTGGCCATGTTATAAAGTTGGCATTCAGGGAGTCAAACAGTATTTTGGTGGGACTAAGTGATTTATTAGATAGGATTATTCTCTGGCTCTTTTTTTTTTTTGTAGAAATAAAAGTTATAAGGTCCTTTTTTTTTCTAATACGTCTTGATTAGTTAACAAAGTCATTGTGGACTACAGTACTTATCGCTCCTTACTCTGTCTGTATAGCCATTTGCCTCTACCAAAAAAAAACACTGTATGTTATTTCAAGAAAGACACAAAGTGACTTAGGGAAGTTCTTTCTTTCTTTACTTGATATCAAGGAAATGAGCTGTTTTACTACTTTGAAATACTTTTTCTGCATGGCATTGAAACAGCAGATGACATTATACAAAACGGATGTCAGATGCTGCTATAGAACTTTCTTTACCAACTCCAGTTTGCAGAATGATTTCTACAACTTGAAACTTTCCATTTGGCTACCTTTTCATAAACATAGCAAACATTTCAAAATAAAATGGTTTTTCAGCATAAGAACATAAGAAAATGCCATACTGGGTCAGACCAAGGGTCTATCAAGCCCAGCACCCTGTTTCCAACAGTGGCCAATCCAAGCCATAAGAACCTGGCAAGTACCCAAAAACTAAGTCTATTCCATGTTACCATCGCTAATGGCAGTGGCTATTCTCTAAGTGAACTTAACAGCAAGTAATGGACTTCTCCTCCAAGAACTTATCCAATCCTTTTTTAAACACAGCTATACTAACTGCACTAACCACATCCTCTGGCAACAAATTCCAGAGTTTAATTGTGCATTGAGTAAAAAAGAACTTTCTCCGATTAGTTTTAAATGTGCCCCATGCTAACTTCATGGAGTGTTCCCTAGTCTTTCTATTATCCGAAAGAGTAAATAACCGATTCACATCTACCCGTTCTAGACCTCTCATGATTTTAAACATCTCTATCAAATCCCCCCTCAGCCGTCTCTTCTCCAAGCTGAAAAGTCCTAACCTCTTTAGTCTTTCCTCATAGGGGAGCTGGTCCATTCCCCTTATCATTTTGGTAGCCCTTCTCTGTACCTGCTCCATCGCAATTATATCTTTTTTGAGATGCAGCGACCAGAACTGTACACAGTATTCAAGGTGCGGTCTCACCATGGAGCAATACAGAGGCATTATGATATTTTCTGTTTTATTCACCATTCCCTTTCTAATAATTCCCAACATTCTGTTTCCTTTTTTGACTGCCGCAGCACACTGAACCGACGATTTCATTGTGTTATCCACTATGACGCCTAGATCTCTTTCTTGGGTTGTAGCACCTAGGGATGTGAATCGTTTTTTGATGATTTAAAACAATCGTCAGGTATATTTTAAATCGTCAAAAATCGTTAGAGCCACGATACAATAGCAATTCCCCCAATTTATCGTCAAAAAATTGTAAATCGGGGGAGGGTGGGAAAACCGGCACACCAAAACATCCCTAAAACCCACCCCTGACCACACTCGGACTGATACCTGGAACTGACCCTTGCTTTGGCTGACCACCCTTGGACGGGTACCCTGGCTTTGACCCTTGCACTCCATTCTTACACTCTCCTCACGTATCCTGAGACCATCAGGCCTTTCTGCTCTGATGCTGCTCGCGGCCTGCGATGAGCTAGACCACTAGGCACTGCCTATCCTGTCCGTAGATCTCCGGTACTCCTTGTTCCGGTGTAGCTCGCCTCTTCAGTAACAGCCGCGCACCCTTACTCTTGGTCGTCACAACTCTCCACTACCTCTCTGGGTGACCCTTCAAGGCATCTAAGCCCAGGTGGTCCAGGTAGCCAAGGGCTTAACCCGCGGAAACCCCAGACTGTTATTGGTGACGCTCCAGCTTGCCTCATGTGCTCTGCCTCCTGTCAGCAGGCACCCTCTGGGAAACCTCAGAGAGCCGTACCAATCCTGCGCCAGGCCAAGGGTCCACCTCCAGTGCAATATATTCTTCCCCTCCCCCCTTTTTCCCCATCTGGCACTTCTGAGAAAGCTGCTTATCCCGCTCTATGCTGCTACTGTGTCAGCATGGTTAGATGACGAGTTGTTTGACCCGCGGGGTTAAAGAGGCACTTGAGGAAGATAAGGCCATCTCGGAAAGATTAAACAATTTCTTTGATTCAGTGTTTACTGAAGAGGATGTTGGCGAGATACCCATTCTGGAGAAGGTTTTCATGGGTAATGATTCAGATGGACTGAACCAAATCATGGTGAACCTAGAAGATGAGGTAGGCCTGATTGAGAAACTGAAGAGTAGTAAATCACCTGGACCAGATGGTATACACCCCAGGGTTCTGAAGGAAGCAAAAAATGAAATTTCAGACCTATTAGTAAAAAATTGTAACCTATCATTAAAATCATCCATTGTACCTGAAGACTGGTGGCTAATGTAACCCCAGTATTTAAAAAGGTCTCCAGGGGCGATCCGGGAAACTACAGACCAGTTAGCCTGACTTCAGTGCCAGGAAAAATAGTGGAAAGTATTCTAATTATCAAAATCACAGAACATAAAGAAAGACATGGTTTAATGGAACAAACTCAGCATGGCTGTACCCAAGGCAAGTCTTGCCTCACAAATCTGATTCACTTTTTTGAAGGAGTAGATAAAGGTGAACCAGTAGATGTAGGGTATTTGGATTGTCAGAAGGTGTTTGACAACGTTCCTCATGAGAGGCTTCTAGGAAAAGTAAAAAGTCATGGGATAGGTGGCGATATCCTTTCGTGGATTACAAACTGGCTAAAAGACAAGAAACAGAGAGTAGGATTAAATGGACAATTTTCTCAGTTGAAGGGAGTGGGCAGTGGAGTGCCTCAGGGACCTGTATTGGGACCTGTACGTTTTAATATATTTATAAATGATCTGGAAAGGAATACGAGTGAGGCAATCAAATTTGCAGATGATACAAAATTATTCAGAATAGTTAAATCACATGCGAATTGTGATAAAGTGCAGGAAGACCTTATGAGACTGGAAAATTGAGCATCCAAATGGCGTATGGCCGGCGCCATTTTGTACGGAAAAACGGACCCCCGCTGGACTTTTGGCAAGTCTTGTGGGGGTCAGGAGGCCCCCCCAAGCTGGCCAAAAGTCCCTGGGGGTCCAGCGGGGGTCCGGGAGCGATCTCCTACGCTCCTGACGTCGGGGGACAAAAAACAAAATGGCGCCAGCGCTACCTTTGACCTGTCATATGACAAGGCAAAGGTAGCGCTGGCGCCATTTCTACAACGCACCGGAGGCCCGAGAGTAAAAGATCACACCGGGACCCTTCCTCTGGACCCCAGGTAATTTAAGGCATTTTGGGGGGGTTCGGGAGGGTGGGGGATTTATTTTAAAGGGTCGGGGTGGGTTTTAGGGTTGTTTTAGTGTGCCGGTTTTCCCGCCCTCCCCCTTCCCCTCCCCTTCCCCCGATTTACGATTTTTTGACGATAAATCAGGGGAATTGTTATTCTATCGCGGCTCTAACGATTTTTGACGATTTAAAATATATCGGACGATATTTTAAATCGTCAAAATCGATTCACATCCCTAGCAGTTAATGTAGCTGTATTTAAAAAAAGATTGGAAAGTTCCTGGAGGAGAATCCATTACCTGCTATTAAGTTAACTTAGAAAATAGCCCCTGCTATTACTAGCAACAGTAACAAGGGATAGACTTAGTTTTTGGGAAAGTGCCAGGTTCTTATGGCCTGGATTGGCCACTGTTGGAGACAGGTTGCTGGGCTTGATGGACTCTTGGTCTGACCCAGTATGGCATGTTCTTATGTTCTTAAAATTAATCAGCTATAAAGGAAAAAGATACAGCTGGCATGTTATATTTGTGGCTAATAGAGAAATCTAGTAAGGGACCAATCACTGAAAAGTGTTTAGAAAGTGGACAAGGAGGTCAGCCAGGTTAGGAGGGGGGAATCCTGTTAAGCAAAGGAAGCCACAGGCCCTACAGTAAGACTGTTGCTGGGTGAGACCTGGGTGTTAGGATATGGCAGGTTTGCTGTAAAGGTTCTGAGTGTGTTTTTGGCAGGGGGTTGTGGTATATCACAATATGCCTGGTATGGCGGGAGTTTGATTTGCAATCAATGAAATCTAGAACCTACTTAGTTTAATCAAAAATAACATAATTCAATAGAAGCCAAAAAAAGGCATGACATATCCATGGCATAAAGGCACACACGCCATTTTAAATCCATAGGGGGCCTTTTTTATACCCACCTAATTGGTAGGGTATACTCGGCTATCTTAGTTAGCCGGTTACGTCTAACTGGCTAAATTTAAATCAGCCCTATGGCCTGACCAGAGTTAGCCGCAAAAGTTAACTGGCTGACTCTAAATATTGGCTAACTCTGCTCCTCCAGTCCACCCCTGATTTATGCGGCTACATTTGAGTTATATGGCTAGAATGTTGCCATATATGGCAGTTTTTAGTTATCAGTCTAAATGGCTTTTGAATATTGACCTTTTACTGTTTAAAAAGGTACAGATTGCTAATCAGTTGGGTGAGGTCAAGGGTCAGTTCTGATAAAGGTTATGCATCACATCCATATAGACTAAGGTCACACCTGTTTCTGCTTATAGGTTATAAATATAATAACACTATATATTTTTTTAAATTATATCTCCTCCCACCACCAAAAAAAAATTAAAACATTTATGAGAGTCTCCCAGTTTGTGGTGTTTGTTATATACAGGGGGAGAGCACCCTTTTTCACTTAAGTCATAAGTGGAAAATGCCTGGCTATGTCTCTGTGAATCATTAATGTTAAACCTCCCAAGGAATATGCCTTTAAACTTATTATTAGTCTACAGGCTGCCACCCTCTGAAAATTCATTTTTGGAGGCACTAGCAGAACTGATTCTTGAAACGGTAATAGGTGATTTTAATATTCATACAGATTCCCTTCTTTTAGGTGGACCATGGGAGGTTTAGGTCTTATGATCTTGGTTTTACTCAGTTCATTCAAACTGCGACACACATTTCTATTCATACTGTGGACTTGGTGTTTACATTGGAAGAGAAAAGTATTGCCCTGGGTGCTCTCAATATTCTTCCAGTGTCTTGGTCCAGACAGCTTGGTTATTAAGTTTAAGTTACTGAGTGATCAGACTCTGCAATATGCTGAGAGATTGACAGCTAAGTTCATGGAATCTAAAAAATATTGCACTGGAGCATTTCATGTCAATATGGCATGACACAGATTCTGAATTTGAGAGGGTCAACTTTGAATAGCTCCTTGATTGTTCTAGATCACATATCTCCTTTGAAAAGTGCCCCATGGTTTCATGGTGGACTGCAATTAATGAAACAACAAATTAGACAATTAGAACATGAATGGCATAGAGAGCAATCTGTAGTTAATAAAGAATGAAGCAGACTTCCAGCCAGAAATTAGAAATTGGCAGTAAGGGAAGTGAAAAACAAATATATTACTGAACAGCTGGCATTAGCAGAGACTGGGCCAAAACAGAGGTTTCTTACATTGAGAGCTCTATAGTAATTAGTACCATGTTTAAAAGATAGATAATTTTAACCTAAGTTTGAGATGTGAAGATTTGTCTTCTATCTTTGATAATAAAATTGTGACCATTAGGACAAGCTGATTCATAACGGAGTTTTTTTAGATTGGTCAGAGGGTGATGAGCTGAATTTAAGTGGCATCCCTGTTTTGTGTACTTCTGATCATCCTGCGGGACTGAAGGAATTCAGACCACTAACTGCTGTGGAAGTTGGAAAACGTTTAGTTGCAATGTGAGCAACAATTTGCCATTTAGATTGAGTTCCATTGAGAATTGTTAAAATGAGCCAAAGATTATCTTTGTCTCTGGCATATGTGATAAATAATTCCTTAGCACTGGGGGAAGTTATTAAAAATAGCTGTAATGTGACTGGTAGTAAAGAACTGGGACTTGGATCCTGAAATAATTGAACGTTACAGTCCAGTCTCAAACCTTCCTTTTTTAGGGAAAATATTAGAGAAGATGTTCGACCAACAAGTTTTGGCACTTTATAGTGAAAACCAAGGCCTTTCATACCCACCAATCAGGGTTTCATCGTAGTCATAGGGCTGAAACAGCTCTATTGGCGTTGGTTAATTGTACTAAAATGCAGGCAGACATGGATTTTCTTATAGTCCTTTTGCACCTATGTTTGATCCCTTGGTTGATTATCTGCTTCTAAATCATCTGTGACAAATTGGGGTTGGTGCTACAATTCTTCAGAGCTCTAGCCAGGCAATTTGGCACATATGGCCCAGTGAAAAAGAATACCCTCAGCCTCTACACCACACCATGAGCAGGAAGGCTCTTAAAAGTTTCTTTAGAGAAGGGGGGGGGGGTTATAAAAAAAACATAATACTTATTATACTTATTAAGTAGACACATTTTTGACATCTGTCTACTTATAGGCCTTTGTATGATCTGTAACCTTTATCAGTATTGGCCCATAATCTTTAACCAATTGATTAGCAGTCTGTACCTTGATGAAAATGGAGTGTATGCCTTTAAGGGAATAAACTAACATCAGAAGGAAAGTAACTCTGTCAAAGGAGTACACAATCTATACAGAAGAATGAGAGCACAATGATAATACATGTATATTCATGTTTTACAATTTTTTATTACGGATTTAAAAATGTAAAGGTGTCCCAATATATCCTTTCATAACACAAAATACCAAATAATACAAGGAAATGCAAACACTTGCAGTTACATGATAATGTTGACTGCTATAACATGATTAATCAGGTTGCACAAAATTTAACCCAATCAATGAACATGTTTCAAGTACAATAAAACATAGCAACACAATCACACCCCTCCATACATACCCACTTTTATGCACACACCCTCACCAGACTAAAAACCCATACCAGAATGATGACATCACCACTCTCATACTAGCGCCTGTAAACACCAAGTCCTTTCACTGCCTTACTTCCAAGTCGCTGATAACAATTGTGGGATCGCATTAGCAGCTTTACAATGCGTTCCAGGTAATCAGTGACTCTGATGAAGTTTACTTGAGCCACACAAGTTATTGAAACCGGATAAGAGAATATGAGTGCATTTAGCTACGGTGCTGAGTGAATCATGATTCACTTTTTTAAATACAACACTGTATCAGGCAATACATTATAAGGTATGATGAATTTCCCCCTGAAGAGGCCCATCAAGTGAAACAAGGGATTCTTTGTTGGGGTAGTTCTATTGAGTACATTACACTGCAATAAGGCATTGAAAAGATGTATGGAAGAAGACTAAAATACAGTGAATTATGGGTGCTTCAGGTGGGGCAGTGACAGGCACTCCACTTAACATTGTTTTCTCTTCAGAGTAGGTTCCATTTACCATTACCCACTGTCTCCTGTCAGTCAACCAATTTGTAATCCACTCCACCATCTCGGCGCTGACTCCCATGCTTCTCATTTTAGTCACAAGCCTCCTGTGTGGGATCATATCAAAAGCTTTGCTGAAATACAAGTAAATCACATCAAGCACTCTTCCTTGATTCAATTCTCTAGTCACTCAATCAAAAAAATCAATCATATTTGTTTGTTTATTTATTTATTTAGTGATTTTTTATATACCGCGGCACGTTAAAAACATCACCTCGGTTTACAATAAACAATAACACAGCAATAAGCTTTACATTCAACAGGAAATACAGTATACAAAATGGTTCAATTATTAACAAGAATTTAAAACAAGTACAATAAATCAATGAACGAATGCAAAGAACAATTCAATGTTAAATAGTAAGTCGAGTGTTTACCATGTGATCAGAGACAGTAAAGTCAATTTATAGCAGCGAGAAACATCTATACGGGTCAGCAGTGGAAGATCGTAGGAGAAGGGTTATACAGGATAGATAAATTGGAAAGTCAGGAGTAGACATGGTCAGTGAGTGTAAGCTTGCTCAAACAGCCAGGTTTTGAGGTTCTGCTTAAATTTCCTGTGGCAGGGTTCTAGGCGTAGATCAGTGGGCATTTTGTTCCAAATGTTAATGCCGGCTATCGTGAATGAGCGTTCTCTAGTGGCCGCATGTTTGATGTGTTTAATTGGAAATAACGAAAGTTTGGCTTGGTGCATTTTTCTAATTGGTCTCTTTGAAGTGTGGAAAGTAAAGTGGTCGTGGAACCATTGCATATCTTGGTTGTAGATCAACTTATGGATGAGTGTGAGAACTTTGAAAAGAATCTTAGATGCTATAGGAAGCCAATGAAGGAACATGAGAGCTGGAGTAATGTGATCATGGCGGTGTGTATTAGTGAGTAGGCGAGCAGCGGCGTTTTGTAACATCTGTAGTGGTTGTAGTGTGTTTTTAGGGAGACCTAGAAGTATAGCATTACATTTGTCCAGTTTTGGTAATATTGTGGCTTGAAGCACTGTCCTGAAGTCATAAGGATGTAGCAGAGGTTTAATTCTTTTTTAGTGTATGTAATTTGAAGAATCCATTTTTGATTGTATCCGTGATGAATTTCTTCAAGGAGAAATGATTATCGACGATAACGCCAAGGCTGCGGACTTGTTGTAAATGGAGTGAGTCCGAGGGTGAGATGAGTGATGGGTTGAAGGAGGTATTATTGTGTGGTGAAATGATGAGGAGCTCTGTTTTGGAAGTGTTTATTGCTAGGAAGTTTTCAGTAAGAAGTTTCTTTATTTCCATCAGGGCCGAATCCCAAGTTTTAAGGGCATTAGATAATGAATCGTTGTTAGGGATGAGGATCTGTACATCATCTGCGTATATGAAATGAGGAAGGCCTAGTTTGACCAGAAGACGACAGAGTGGAGCTAGGTATATATTGAAGAGGGTAGATGAAAGCGAGGAACCTTGTGGAACACCTTGTGCTAGATTTCTAGGTTTCAAAACATAGCAGTCAACTTTTACACTGTATGTCCTGTCCTTCAGAAACGATTGGAGCCAGCATAGGGCAGTGCCAGTAATACCAATTTGTGCAAGTCGGGAAAGGAGGGTATTGTGGTTGACCGTGTCAAATGCAGAAGAAATATCAAGGAGAGCCAGTAGGTAAGAATGACCAGAATCAATGGTTTTGAGTAGTTTGACAGGACATGTTATAAAATACAGGGTCGGCACGCGCAAGGCTGCACAAAATAGACAGCCTGCGTGCACCGAGCCATGCAGCCATCCTCCGTTCCCTCCGAGGCCGCTCCGAAATCGGAGCTGCCTCGGAGGAAACTTTCCTTCCAGCCCCCTCCCACCTTCCCCTCCCTTCCCCTATCTAACCCACTCCCCAGCCCTAATTCCCCCCTACCTTTATTTTACAAGTTACGCCTGCCCACATACCATTTAGATAGATATGGTTTGATGGGACACAGACAGCATGGATTTACCCAAGGGAAGTCTTGCCTCACAAATCTCCTATATTTTTTGAATATGCCATACTGGGTCCATCAAGGCCAGTATCCTGTTTCCAACAGTGTCCAATCCAAGTCACAAGCATCTGGTAAGTACTCAAACATTAGATAGAAAACAAGCTAATATTGCGTATTAATTACCGTCATAGCAGTTTATGGATTTATCCTCTAGGAACTTATCCAAACCTTATTTAAACCCAGTTACACTAACTGCTGTAACCACATCCTCTGGCAATGAATTCCAGAGCTTAACTATGTGCTGAGTGAAAAAGAATTTTCTTCGATTTGTTTTAAATGAGCTACTTGCTAACTTCATGGAGTGCCCCAGTCCTTCTATTATCTGAGAGAGTAAATAACCGATTTACATTAACTTGTTCAAGTCCTTTCATGATTTCTATCATATCCCCCCTCAGTCGTCTCTTCTCCAAACTGAACAGCCCTAACTTCTTTAGCCTTTTCTCATAGGGCAGCTGTTCCATGCCCCTTAACATTTTGGTCGCTCTTCTTTGCACTTTCTCCAGTGCAGCTATATCCTTTTTGAGATACGGTGATCAGAACTGCACACAGTATGCAAGGTGTCGTCTCACCATGGAGTGATACAGGGCATTTTGACATGCTCCATTTTACTTTCCGTTCCCTTCTTAATAATTCCTAATATTCTATTTCCTTTTTTGATTGCCATAGCACACTGGGCTGATGATTTCAATGTATTATCCACTATGATGCCTAGATCTCTTTCCTGGGTGGTAACTCCTAAGATAGAACCTAACATTGTATAACTACAGCAAGGGTTATTTTTCCCTGTATGAATCACTTTGCACTTGTTCACATTAAATTTTGTCTGCCATGTAGAAGCCCAATCTTCCAGTCTCGCAACATCCTCCTGCAATTCATCACAATCCACTTGAGATTTAACTACTCTGAATAATTTTGTATCATCCGTAAATTTGATAACCTCACTCGTTGTACCTCTTTCCAGATCATTTATAAATATATTAAAAAGCACTGGTCCAAGTACTGATCCCTGAGGCACTCCACTGTTTTCCTTTTTCCACTGTGAAAACAGACCATTTAATCCTATTTTCTGTTTCCTGCCTTTTAACCAACTTGCAATCCACAAAAGGACATCCCCTCCTATCCCATGGCTTTTTAGTTTTTTTTATAAGCCTCTTATATCCAAATACACCACATCTTTGTCCACATGTTTATTCACCCCTTCAAAAAATATAGGAGATTTGTGAGGCAAGACTTCCCTTGGATAAATCCATGCTGGCTGTGTCCCATCAAACCATATCTATCTAAATGGTTTGTGGGCAGGCGTAACTTGTAAAATAAAGATAGGGGGGAATTAGTTAGGGCTGGGGAGTGGGTTAGATAGGGGAAGGGAGGGGAAGGTGTGGGGGGGGGGGGGGGGCTGGAAGGAAAGTTTCCTCCGAGGCCGCTCCGATTTCAGAGTGGCCTCGGAGGGAACGGAGGATGGCTGCATGGCTCGGTGCATGCAGGCTGCCTATTTTGCGCAGCCTTGCGCGCGCCGACCCTGTATTTTATAACATGCACGCGGCAGCGCACACATGTTATAAAATTGGAAGTAGATTTGTTCACGCCGGGTTGCGCGAACAAATCTATATCATATCATATCATCAGCATGTAGATGAATTTCATGTTATAGGAATGAATGAGGTTGCAAATTAGCAGGATGTAAATGTTAAAAAGGAATGGTGAGAGGACCGAGCCCTGAGAAACTTGGCAAGCAAGACTTTTACTGGGGAGGGGGGGGGGCATTTATTTGCCCAAACAGAATGAGTTCTGCCACTGAGGAATGACTGGATCCACCTGAGGGCCAATCTATCTATACCGATTTCTTGTAAGAACAGTAACAGGAGCTGGTGGTCAAAGGTGTCAAATGCTGCAGAGAGATCTAAAAAAAAAGGCACGTGGTTAGTGCAGTTAGTGTAGCTGGGTTCAAAGAAGGTCTGGATAAGATCTTGGAGGAGAAGTCCATTAACTGCTATTAATCAAGTTTACTTAGGGAATAGCCACTGCTATTAATTGCATCAGTAGCATGGGATCTTCTTAGTGTTTGGGTAATTGCCAGGTTCTTATGGCCTGATTTGGCCTCTGTTGGAAACAGGATGCTGGGCTTGATGGACCCTTTCTCTGACCCAGCATGGCAATTCCTTATGTTCTTATGTTCTTAAGGCAAGTGAGTGAGTCTCCACTGTAGCCTTCATGGCCACAGATGCTGCCTACTAGGCCAAGCAGGGCCCATGCCTGTAGAACTCCATTGCGGAAGATCTGCAAGACATTTTCTCAAGTAGGCAATTTTTAAAGGGCATTAAAAATCTACCTCTTCTCCCTTGCCTATCCTTGAATTAACAATGTCTAGAGCAGCCCTTCTCAACCGGTGTGTCGCTAAACACCGGCAGGTGTGTCGCGTCTCCCGATGTCCCACTATCCCGTTCTACTTTCCTTTTGCCTTTTTCCAGCCCCCGCGGGCCAATTGGAAGCCTTCTTTCTTCCTACCCCCATTGCCCAATGGGAAGCCTCCTTCATTCTGCCTGCCCCCGTGCAGGCCAATCGGAAGCTTCCTCCCTACCAGTGGGAGTAGGAAGAAGGGAGGAAGCCTTTGATTGGCTGGTGAGGCAGGCATCAGAATGCCTGGGGGTGGGGTGGGAGGAATAGATGTTTTTGAACTCCAACGAAGCAAGGCCGCGCGGTGAAGATAAAACTCGACCCCAACGAAGCAAAGCCGCCATGGCAGCCCATTCCCATGGCGGCAAAGAGGAAACCCGACCCCGAACAAGCAAGGCCGCCACAGCCCATTCCCGTGGTGGCGAAAAAAGAAGGCCCGCCAGAGTAAAGACGTGGAATAACTGGAGCCTATCCCTGCAGTGAATGAAGAAGTTTTTTGTGAGAGCTGGTGCATCTGTGTGTGAATGAGTGCCTGGCTGAGAGCTGGTGCGTCTGTGTGTGAATGAGTTCCTGGCTGAGAGCTGGTGCGTCTGTATGTGAATGAGTGCCTGGCTGAAAGCTGGTGCATCTGTGTGTGAATGAGTGCCTGGCTGAGAGCTGGTGCATCTGTGTTTGAATGAGTGCCTGGCTGAGAGCTGGTGCATCTGTGTTTGAATGAGTGCCTGGCTGAAAGCTGGTGCGTCTGTGTGTGAATGAGTGCCTGGCTGAGAGCTGGTGCGTCTGTGTTTGAATGAGTGCCTGGCTGAAAGCTGGTGCATCTGTGTGTGAATGAGTGCCTGGCTGAGAGCTGGTGCATCTGTGTGTGAATGAGTGCTGGCTGAGTGCTGGTGCGTCTGTGTGTGAATGAGTTCCTGGCTGAGAGCTGGAGCATCTGTGTGTGAATGAGTGCCTGGCTGAGAGCTGGTGCATCTGTGTGTGAATGAGTGCTGGCTGAGTGCTGGTGCGTCTGTGTGTGAATGAGTTCCTGGCTGAGTGCTGGTGCATTGTGTGTGAATGAGTGCCTGGCTGAAAGCTGGTGCGTCTGTGTTTGAATGAGTGCCTGGCTGAAAGCTGGTGCATCTGTGTGTGAATGAGTGCCTGGCTGAGAGCTGGTGCATCTGTGTGTGAATGAGTGCCAGGCTGAGAGCTGGTGCATCTGTGTGTGAATGAGTGCCTGACTGAGAGCTGGTGCATCTGTGTGTGAATGAGTGCCTGGCTGAGAGCTGGTGCATCTGTGTGTGAATGAGTGCTGGCTGAGTGCTGGTGCGTCTGTGTGTGAATGAGTTCCTGGCTGAGAGCTGGTGCGTCTGTGTGTGAATGAGTGCCGGGCTGAGAGCTGGTGCGTCTGTGTGTGAATGAGTGCCTGGCTGAGAGCTGGTGCGTCTGTGTGTGAATGAGTGCCTGGCTGAGAGCTGGTGCGTCTGTGTGTGAATGAGTGCCTGGCTGAGTGCTGGTGCATTGTGTGTGAATGAGTGCCTGGCTGAGTGCTGGTGCATTGTGTGTGAATGAGTGCCTGGCTGAGAGCTGGTGTGCCTGTGTGTGAATGAGTGCCTGGCTGAGTGCTGGTGAGTCTGTGTGTGAATGAGTGCGTGGCTGAGAGCTGGTGCATCTGTGTATGAATGAGTGCCTGGCTGAGATCTGGTGCATCTGTGTGTGAATGAGTGCCTGGCTGAGAGCTGGAGCGTCTGTGTGAGAATGAGTGCCTGGCTGAGAGCTGGTGCGTTGTGTGTGAATGAGTGCCTGGCTGAGTGCTGGTGCATTGTGTGTGAATGAGTGCCTGGCTGAGAGCTAGTGGTCTGTGTGTGAATGAGTGCTGGCTGAGTGCTGGTGCATTGTGTGTGAATGAGTGCCTGGCTGAGAGCTGGAGCGTCTGTGTGTGAATGAGTGCCGGGCTGAGAGCTGGTGCGTCTGTGTTGAATGAGTGCCTGGCTGAAAGCTGGTGCATCTGTGTGTGAATGAGTGCCTGGCTGAGAGCTGGTGCGTCTGTGTGTGAATGAGTGCCTGGCTGAGTGCTGGTGAGTCTGTGTGTGAATGAGTGCCTGGCTGAGAGCTGGTGCATCTGTGTGTGAATGAGTGCCTGGCTGAGATCTGGTGCATCTGTGTGTGAATGAGTGCCTGGCTGAGAGCTGGAGCGTCTGTGTGTGAATGAGTTCCTGGCTGAGAGCTGGTGCGTCTGTGTGTGAATGAGTGCCGGGCTGAGAGCTGGTGCGTCTGTGTGTGAATGAGTGCCTGGCTGAGTGCTGGTGCATTGTGTGTGAATGAGTGCCTGGCTGAGAGCTGGTGCGCCTGTGTGTGAATGAGTGCCTGGCTGAGTGCTGGTGCATCTGTGTGTGAATGAGTGCCTGGCTGAGAGCTGGAGCATCTGTGTGTGAATGAGTGCCTGGCTGAGAGCTGGTGCGTCTGTGTGTGAATGAGTGCCTGGCTGAGAGCTGGTGCGTCTGTGTGTGAATGAGTGCCTGGCTGAGTGCTGGTGCATTGTGTGTGAATGAGTGCCTGGCTGAGAGCTGGTGCGTCTGTGTGTGAATGAGTGCCTGGCTGAGAGCTAGTGGTCTGTGTGTGAATGAGTGCTGGCTGAGTGCTGGTGCATTGTGTGTGAATGAGTGCCTGGCTGAGAGCTGAAGCGTGTGTGTGTGAATGAGTGCCGGGCTGAGAGCTGGTGCGTCTGTGTTTGAATGAGTGCCTGGCTGAAAGCTGGTGCATCTGTGTGTGAATGAGTGCCTGGCTGAGAGCTGGTGCGTCTGTGTGTGAATGAGTGCCTGGCTGAGTGCTGGTGCATTGTGTGTGAATGAGTGCCTAGCTGAGAGCTGGTGCGTCTGTGTGTGAATGAGTGCCTGGCTGAGAGCTAGTGGTCTCTGTGTGAATGAGTGCCTGGCTGAGAGCTTGTGTGTGTGGGTGTGAATGGATGCTTGGGTGAGAGCTTCTGTTGGTGGGTGTGAATGGATATCTGGGTGAGAGCTTGTGGGTGTGAATGGGTGCCAGAGTGAGAGCTGGTGTGAATGGGTGCTTCGGTGAGAGCTTGTGTATGTGGGTGTGAATGGATGTTTGGGTGAGAGCTTGTGTGAATGGGTACTTGGGTGAGAGCTGGTGCGTCTGTGTGTGAATGAGTGCCTGGCTGAGAGCTGGTGCGTCTGTGTGTAAATGAGTGCCGGGCTGAGAGCTGGGGTGAATGGGTGCTTGGGTGAGAGCTGATGTGTGGGGGTGTGAATGGGTGCCTGGGTGAGAGCTTGTGTTGGTGGGCATGAATGGATGCCTGGGTGAGAGCTTGTGTGTGTGGGCGTGAATGGATGCCTGGGTGAGAGCTTGTGGGTGTGAACGGGTACCTGGGTGAGAGCTTGTGGGTGTGAATGGGTTCCAGAGTGAGAGCTGATGTGAATGAGTGCTTGGGTGAGAGCTTGTTTGTGTGGGTGTGAATGGAAGCATGGGTGAGAGCATGTGTGTGTGGGTGTGAATGGGTGCTTGGATGAGAGCTTGTGTGGGTGGGTGTGAATGGATGCCTGGGTGAGAGCTTGTAGGTGTGAATGGGTGCCAGAGTGAGAGCTGGTGTGAATGGGTTCTTGTGTGAGAGCTTGTTTGTGTGGGTGTGAATGGAAGCCTGGGTGAGAGCTTGTGTTAATGGGTGCTTGGGTGAGAGCTTGTGTGTGTGGGTGTGAATGGGTGCTTGGGTGAGAGCTTGTGTCTGTGGGTGTGAATGGATGCATGGATGAGAGCTGGTGTGAATGGGTGCTTGGGTGAGAGCTTGTGGGTGTGAATGGAAGCCTGGGTGAGAGCTTGTGTCTGTGGGTGTGAATGGAAGCCTGGGTGAGAGCTAGTGTGAATGGGTGCTTGGGTGAGAGCTTGTGTGTGTGGGTATGAATGGGTGCCTGGGTGATAGCTTGTGTGTGTGGGTGTGAACGGAAGCCTGGGTGAGAGCTTGTGTGTGTGGGTGTGAATTGGTGCCTGGCTGAGAGCTTGTGTCTCTGGGTGTGAATGGATGCATGGGTGAGAGCTGGTGTGAATGGGTGCCTGGGTGAAAGCTTGTGTCTGTGGGTGTGAATGGATGCCAGGGTGAGATCTTGTGTGTGTGGGTGTGAACGGATGCCTGGGTGAGAAGTTGTGGGTATGAATGGGTGCCAGGATGAGAGCTTGTGGGTGTGAATGGATGCATATTTGAGAGCTTGTGTGTTTGGGTGAAAATGGAAGCCTGGGTAAGAGCTGATGTGAATGGGTGCGAGAGCATTTGTGTGTGATTGAGAGCTTGTATATAAGAGAACATGAGTGTGATTGAGAGAGAGACTGGTCAGGAAGGTGATGTGTTTCTGCGTGAGAGAGAGACTGGTCAGGAAGATGACTGGTGTGAGAGAGACCGAGACTGGACATGGGGTCTAATTGGAGGTGTGTGTGGTTGTGGGTGCTAAAGAAGAAGACTGTGAGGACAGAGCTTCAGCAGCCCTTGCTGCTTCTGGTGAGTGCTATTGGCCTGGAAGGGAAAGGAGTAGGAGAGTTGCTGGAGAGTGTAAGTAAAGGTGGCCTTTTTAAGGTTATTTTTCTTGATTGACCGCTATTTAATTATTGGGTATTATGCGGTCTGCTGTTTTGAAATATTTATTGATTAACATCTCTAATGTTAATCGGCTCGCTGCTCCTGCTCCCCCCCCCCCCCCCCCCCTCCCTGCACATAAAACACATACAACATTTTTGGCTTAAAACAAGGCCGCAGTTTATTAACAAACATAACTCGAGCCCGCAACTTGTTAATACAATCCTCCAAAACATTAAGCCCCCCCCCCCTCCAACCATCCATTGCACTCCTCTTCGCTTACCACCGCGTCCCAATGGTAAGCCTGCTTCAACCCCCCCCATAGCTTACCCCGCCACGGTACCAGCGAGGGTAAGTGTGCAGCCTGAGCATTGCCCCCCCCCCCCCCCTCCCCTTGCTCTTTAGGCCTTCCTGTGTAGCAGCCCCAAACTACACGGGCATTCCCCCCCCCCCTCCAAAATGTTCATTACAATTGAATACAAAACATTCCAACTTAGGGCTCGGCTTTTCCGCCCCCAAAACTGCGACAAACATTGTCCAAATTTCCACATCTTCTTTAAAGGGAGGGAGGGAAACAGAATTCTGCCACTTGCTTCATTGTGGATGCCCAACTGCCAACGGTTCCTTATCTTGCCCTGGTATCAAGCACACCGCAGCCAATGGCAATGCAGCAATTCAAAATTGTTGCCATTGCCAATGCCTGCCTCCTCCTCCCCCGCTCCCCCCCCTTTTGCTCTCTGCCTGCTCGCCGCCCCTTGAGCCAATGTTAACGGTCGCAGCACCAGACAGGCTCACGCTGCTTACTCTAACATAGGGAAGCAAGACGTCAGCTCGCTGCCCCTGCTCCCCCCCTTCCTGCACATAAAACCCATACAACTTTTTTGGCTTAAAACAAGGCCGCAGTGTATTAACAAACATAACCTGAGCATGCAACTTGTTAATACAATCCTCCAAAACATTAAGCCCCCCCCCCCTCCAACCATCCATTGCGCTCCTCTTCGCTTACCACCGCATCCGAATGGTAAGCCTGCTTCAATCCCCCCATAGCTTATCCCGCCACGGTACCAGTAAGTGTGTGGCCTGAGCATTGCCTCCCCCCCCCCCCACCCTTGCTCTTTAGGCCTTCCCATGTAGCAGCCCCAAACTACACGGGCATTCCCCCCCCCCCCCCCACTCCAAAATGTCCATTCAATTGAATACAAACATTCCAACTTAGGGCTCGGGTTTTCCGCCACAAACAGGGGCAAACCCTTTGCCTCTGTTCCCCCACTGCAGCCCTATCTTAACGAGAGTGCTGCTTCAATCCTTCCTCCAGGGCGTTATTAAATAAATCCATTCCGATATTGGAAAGGTGCACCCCGTCACCCAAGAAAAACCTTCCAACCCCTCCCATGACCAATCATGTCGAATCCAAAACCCTCCTTGCTGAACCAACCATTTTCCAATTTAGCGGTTCAGCTTTTTAACTCCATGTCGCCATAATGGCTCTGTACTATACTTGATGCGAATTATAATATCAGACCATCCAACTTTTGTATGAGGCATTCTTAGCATAATTTGTGCCACATCTTTCCTCATAATTGCCGCTAATTTGCGGCAGGACATTTTTCCAATGTCGTTACCCCCTAAATGGATGATCAACAGCCTGGGTGCACCCTGGGCTCCAACTTTCCTCTGAAAGAAAGACAGCAGCTCCCTCCATACCATTCCCCCTTTCCCGAACCAACGAACGGTCCAATGCTTGATGTCTATGTTCAAATTTTCGCCATAAGTCCGCTTGGCAGCCCGTCTCCAAGCTCGATGAACGTAAGAATGGCCCACAACCCAAGCACATTCTCGGCTGCAGTCCAGCCCATCCACGTCTGCAAATCAAAGCACGGTGTTAGTGCGACGAGATGGCCCTCCACTCCCCTTCCCTATTTATTTACTCACATATGACCAGAAGGCTGCTGACTTCCAGCGGCCCATCTTTTGGATTCTGCTCGCCAACCATCCCATTTCCGCTGCCGTGGTTGTGGCCCCTATTCTAAACGAATGTGAATACCTCTCTGCATCCCATCCCAGCCCTTCCACCGCCCATTGTAATACCCGAGCGAACTGAAAAATGGTGAGCGACATCCCATTCTCATGCACTAAAAAGAAACCTTTTATTGCTGCCCTGATTTGCATGAAGTCCTGCGCGCTCCGCACCAGACACACCATCGCATCCTGCGCCTTCACCAGAGAAATCCAGCAACCTTGACCAGATTGATCCGTTTTGGATTTCCTTATTCGCAATTTGACTAGACGCTCATAAACCCAAACATCCTGAGCCCTCAAGCCATACCCATCCTCCTGTGTCCTGGCCTTAGCAACTAATTCGCTCACACGTAACTCTCCGAAAAATGCGAAGATGAAAGCTACTCGAAACAAAAGAACTTCGTAACGAGACTTGCATACCAACTCCAGTTGTTTAACTAGTTTTAATAAGTCTGGGTATCGGATTGGTTTGCGCTGGTCTGGATGCAGGGGACAACCCATACTCCAGCCCTTCAATACTCGCCGAACCATAAAACTATTACTCGGGTCCCTCCAACCACTCACCTTCTGAAAAAAGGCGAAACCTGCCAATTGACCTCTTACCAACCCTACTGAATAACCCGCACTTTTGGCCCACAAAATAAACTGCACAACCTCTCCCTCTCTTACTTCACCACCCTGCCACCCTGAAGCCCGCAAGAAACGAGCCACTGCTTCTCTGCCTGACAAGTAAGCCTTCCATGTCACCAGTGCCAATGACTGATGAATCAAGTCCCAGGTGTCGTCCTGCCAAGCCGCCACAGATGCTCTGGGAAGACCTCTCCTTGCAAACTCACGTGAGGATCCTCGGCCCTGAAGATGTCCCACTTGAAACGAGAAAAGAGCATCAGCAATCAAATTCACATTACCCGGCACGTGCCTCGCTCGTATATTCACATTCCAATGTAAACATAGAAAAATCATTTCCCGGAGCAGCCTGGATACCCTTAAGCATTTCGCGGCCTGTCTGTTCACGACCTGCACCACTCCTAAATTGTCACACCACCAGACCAGTTTTTTATTCTGCAGCTCCTTCCCCCAGATCGACAATGCCACTATGATTGGGAACAGCTCCAAGAATGTGATGTTTCTGGTCAACCCCTTCTCGTGCCATTCCTTAGGCCATGCCTCCACGTACGACTGCCCTTGGAAATAAATCCCGAAACCAAATGCACCAGCTGCGTCAGAATATAACTCCAACGCCTCATTAGAGACTTTGGCTTCTTGCATCAGGCAACTACCGTTAAATGATTCTAAAAATCTTTCCCACATGTCCAATTTGTCCCTCACCGCCCACGTGATACGGATAAAATGGTATCCCACTTTTACCCCCACCGTTCGCGCTGACAATCGACGAATGAAAGCTTGACCTATCGGTATTACTCGGCAAGAGAAATTCAAAGAGCCTATGAGCGATTGCATCTGCCTCAAGGTCACTTTCTTTAAACCATGGACCATCCGCACTGCCTCCTGCAACTGGGTTACTTTTTCCATTGGCAGGCGCGACACCATGTCTATGGAATCTAGTTCAATACCTAAAAAGGTTAACTTGGTGACCGGCCCCTCGGTTTTGTCCTGGGCTATCGGCACTCCTAAAGACCTTGCTACCTGCAAAAAACCCGTCAGCTGCTTCTGACATACGTTAGACACGCCTGACCCTACAAACAAAAAGTCATCTAAGTAATGTAACATGGACTGGCACTTATTAAACTGCATGGTCACCCATTAAAAGAAAGTGCTAAAAGCCTTGAAAAAGGCACAGGAAACCGCGCAACCCATAGGTAGGCAACGATCAATGAAATATCCCCCATTGAAATAAAACCCTAATAAGGGATAACACTGCGGATGTATTGGCAACAACCTAAATGCCGATTCAATATCCGCTTTAGCTAACAACGCTCCTACCCCTGTGCCACGAACTAAAGCTATAGCGTCATCGAACGAAGCATATTGAACCGGGCATACCCCACGTGGGATAAAGTCATTCACCGATGCACCCTCTGGGAACGATAAATTCAAAATCAACATAAACTTACCCGGGACTTTCTTAGGGATAACAGCTAACGGAGACAAATGCATCCATTCGAAAGGCCGAGCCCCGAATGGGCCTGCAATCCTTCCCAACTGAATCTCTGCTTTTAACTTCTCGCTTACCACCTCTGCTAGTTGGTACGCGGACCTTGCATTTTTTGCTCTTCCCCCACCCCCCGGACCCTCATAAGGGATAATAAACCCCTCGCTAAACCCCTCCCTCAGCAAATTTGCCGCTGCTATATTAGGATATCCCTGCAAACTCTCTAGCAAGGCCGAGAGCGCGATCGGCAATTCCGCCTTCCGATATAGATCATCAAAATTTACTGCTCCTGGTAATGGCAGTACTCGGACCTTGCGAGCATTTGGTGGTTGGGTGTGCCCCACCACAGGTCGCACAAGCATGCCTGAATTTGCATTCGGGGAACAAGCAAGTAAGCTTGTTAAACCGCCAGCATATGTCTGACCCGCTCCCTGCCACCTGACCTCCTGACTCGGCCCTGCGGTTGGCTCCCGGACCACAAAAGGAACTATTCTTAGTTCCTCCTCCCGCCGCTGCTGCTGAATAACCACTAGCAGCCCCTGCCCCACCTACGCTCTTGCTAGCCCCGCTACCCTTGTTGGTCATCTGTGTGAGACACAGATGAATGTCCTGGGAATCCCACGACATAAACTTATTCCCAGCCATTTTATCTCGGAATTTTTCATCGTAGTTGAGCCACGCCCAACCATCATAATCTCTGAAAGCTCCGAAAATGCTCCGCATAGGACAGTAACACCCCATATTGAGTGGCATCAAAGTGACTGACCACGCTGGCGAGGCGTAAGAAACCTCTGACCCAAACTATATTCTTTGATATCTTGGGAACGGACCCGTCTTTTCTATTCTTCTTCTTGGCTTTCTTTTTATCTTTCCACCTCCCTCTCCTGCCCTTGAGCAACTTGAAAACATCCACAAATTTACGCTTCCGAATGCGTTTAACCAAATGCCTGGGAACCTCCTCCCACAATTCCGTCAAGGAGGCCAGGGCTGGGTGCCTCATGTCCTGACGGAGGCCTTCGTCTAACACGGAGCTCCTAACCCTAGACTCGAACTGCTAGAAGAGGAAGAGGAACTGGAGGAACTGCTACTTCTAGACCTCCTCCTTTTCTTAGTCCGCCCCCCGCTACTGCCCTTGTCTCTGTCTTCCTTCCTATCTGTTCCAACCTTTATGCCGCCACTCTCCCTGTATCCGGATGCGCTAGACAGTTCTTTCCTTGCCTCGGACTCCCGATCTCGCCATGCCTCCTGGCACGAAGACCCTGGCACATCATCTCTACTGTAACCTGTAAAAACTTCTCCTGTCCCTAATGCTCCTTCTCACACCGCTGGGGCACTACTTTCCTGCCCACCTACCCTCTCAGGACCAGTCAGGGCGCTCTGGACTCTACTGGGGCCCCGAGCCCCTTCTTGCTCCCACTCTTCACCATGAAAGTAAGCCAGCCCCGAGGGAGGGAATGCCACCTGGGTCCACCCTCCCACCATCTCATTGCTCCTACCCGTCTCGCCCCCCACCCTCATGGGCCCACCTAACCCTTGCCCAATGTAGTGCTTTAAAATGTCCGCTACAAGCGCTACAGGGATACCTCTCTCAAAATCCCCTGAAGCCTCCGGGGGGGGCCTGGGGGAGGGGTGTATTACCCAGACCATGGGGGGCACTGCTCTGCACTTGGGGGCACTACCGCTGATCCGCTACTGAGCCTGTCTCTTAATATGGGGGCCTTGGCAGCATGCCTGCTCCTATCCCTATTCGCCTTGCTCCTGTCCCGGGAGAATCCCTCCTCTGCTGCAGGGGATGCAGCCAGCTCATGCCCACTCCCAGATGACCTAGCCCGCTCCCTGCTCCCCAGAATCCACCCACTGCTGAGCCGCTCAGAGCTGCTCTGGCGCGCTTTGGCAGTGGCTATGGGGGGAGGAGCTCTCCGCCTTGCGCATGCAGGCCCGCGCTTGGGACGGCGAGTGACGCTTCGCAAGGAGTTCACATCGACTCCTGCCTGCGGGGAGGGGAGGGCCCGGGGGCTGGCGCGAGGGGCACTGAAGGGTTCGATGCACCTGAAGCACGCTCCGGCTCGCAGGCCGGTCCGGGCAGGGCCGACACTAGAGTCGCTTCCTCCCTAGGGGAGACAGGCGGGGACCGCGACGCCAGAAGCGAAATCGACGGGACCGGCTAAGCCTCCGGTTCCGGCCCGCTCTCCCCGGACTCTGAAGAGGGGGTGGGGAACGCGCGGGGGGGGGGGGGGGGGCAAACGCGCACGAAAGGGATGGGGACCGCATCGGGGGCGCCGACCCCAGTCGCAACAGAAACGCCAGGTCTGGCAGGACTCACCATGTCCTGTCTAGGCGGCAAGCACGGATCGGGAGCCTGCGCCTCGCCACCAACCTTCCGGTGCGACCTGGCAGACGATGTCCCAGATGCGCTCCCTGGTTGCTTGGCTCTCGCCTTCCTCATTCTTCCTATCCGCTCTCACGACCGCAAAAATATCAAAAACCAGCCGCAAAAAACACAGGTAAAACAACAAAGCAAAAGCAGAATTCTGCCGCTTGCTTCGTTGTGGATGCCCAACTGCCAACGGTTCCCTATCTTGCCCTGGTATCAAGCACGCCGCAGCCAATGGCAATGCAGCAATTCAAAATTGTTGCCATTGCCAATGCCTGCCTCCTCCTCCCCCGCTCCCCCCCTTTTGCTCTCTGCCTGCTCGCCGCCCCTTGAGCCCATGTTAACGGTCGCAGCGCCAGACAGGCTCACGCTGCTTACTCATTTGGACATGTTTTAATAATTTTTATGAGTTTTTAATTGTTGGATATTATTCTGCTCAGCAGCTGTTTTGTAACATTTATTAGTATAGCTTTACAATGATTTCTGTGTGGGGCTCTGTAGCAGCTTGGCTTATTCTGTTTTCCCAATAGGAAATGTATTAGTGTTTAGGGCCTGGCTTAATAGTTGTGTTTCTTAGATAGGGTTGTTACTGTTTGCGTGTGTTCCATAATACAGGTGTAACTTTGTGCGGGTTAGTTTCTGTGCATTATTGCAGATCCTGAGATTATGTTAGGTGCTGTATTTCTCTTTCCATTTCTCCAGGTTCGCACTGCATGCAGAGTGGCTTTTTTGGTTTTCCATTCCAATTTCTGTCTCCATATTTATAATTTGTGTTTTTTTTTTGTACTTGGTGAAGGTCAGTTCTGGGTGTGTGACCGAGGTGAGGTATTTTACTAGCATGTAGGCATTTGTATCAATCTTATTTGTTGTGTTTTCTCAATAGGACATGCATTAGTGGTAAATTACTGTCTTTCCATAAGGAAGGCTATTGTGCCTGGTAGTAAAGGGAGTTTGTTTTGCTTTTACTGAGATGTCATCAGAACCAGAATATCTTTTTTGTACGGTGAGTTGTACGGGTAATGCCCTAGATCTGCTCTGCACTCATTGCTGGGGGTTGAGGGGATTCCTGTGGATGCAGAGTAAATGTTTACATA
Organism: Rhinatrema bivittatum; assembly: GCF_901001135.1. Lineage (NCBI taxonomy): Eukaryota > Metazoa > Chordata > Amphibia > Gymnophiona > Rhinatrematidae > Rhinatrema > Rhinatrema bivittatum. The sequence goes on from NC_042616.1 coordinate 575,630,165, forward strand.
TAGCCCCGTGACGGTCACATGTTCAGTGTGTCACGCATGTGAGAACCATCTGTCAGGTGTGTCCCGGCCAAAAAGAGGTTGAGAACCGCTGGTCTAGAGCATTGTTCCTTGATATATAATTTTTGTATAACTTAAGTTTAACTGTGTTCATGCAAATTGTTTTAATTGTGTATTTTCATTTGTCTGCTTGGGTAAGATGTTTTAATTATGTACCTTTGTAAGTCACTTTGAGCTACTGTAGACTGTGGGATACAAAACTTTTAAATAAATAAATGAGCTAAACGGATTCTGTCCCATGGGCATTTCTTAACGCCAGCTAGTAAGAGTGAAGAGTGTGGATCTCCTCCAAGAAATTTAAGAGTTGGAAACAAACAACTTTTTCTATGAATTTGGACAGGAAGGGAAGACTGAAAATTGGGCAGCAGTGGTCCACTAGTTTTGGGTCCAATCCCAGTTTTTTGATGATAGGTTTGATTACCTCTGCTTTGAAGGAGCTGGTCAAGCAACCCTGGGGTTGTGTGGCATTGAATATGGAGGAGAACCAGAGTGCCAAATGTTGGCACAGTTCTCCACTGTATTTAGGTGGTATAGAGTCAAATGGATATAGAGATAACTTTTATTAAATGTATTATTAAATAATATATATCCCAGTAATTTAGTTATATAGAGGGGGAAAATTTTCAAAATGTTTGTGTGTATAAAACTGAAAGTTACATGTATGCATGTAAGTAGCACTTTGCAATAGACCGAAGTATGCACATAGTAATACCACCAGCTTCACCTTGCTCCCTTTCCCTGAGAGAGATTCAACCCTTCCATGTACACACGGATTCCTGCAACTGGACCTCTCCCCCTCTAGGGTGCAGCTGGTTTTCCTCTGTTCTTTTAAAAACTAGATATCAACTCTGGGGTAGATTTACAAAAAATGCGCGTTCACATACTTTTGTTGGCGCACCAGTCGCAAACAAAAGTACGCTGGATTTTAGTAGATACGCGCGTAGCCGCTAAAATCCAGGATCGGCGCGCGCAAGGCTGCCGATTTTGTGCAGCCGGTGCGCGCCGAGCTGCGCAGCCTGCCTCCGTTCCCTCCAAGGCCGCTCCGAAATCGGAGCGGCCTCGGAGGGAACTCGCTTTCGCCCTCCCCTCACCTTCCCCTCCCTTCCTCTATCTAACCCACCCCCCGGCCCTATCTAAACCCCCTCCCCCTACCTTTGTCCGGGGATTTACGCCTCCCGGAGGGAGAAGTAAATCCCCGCGCGCCAGTGGGCCGCTAGCGCACCGAGACGCGACCTGGGGGCTGTTCCGGAGGGCGTGGCCACGCCCCCGGACCGCCCCGGGCTGAAACCACGCCCCCGGGCCTGCCCCCGAAACGCCGCATAAATCCACCCGGATTTACGCGAGCAGGGCTCTTAAAATCCACCCCTCTGTGTTTTCAATGAGATTTTATTCAGGTAATCTGGAATGAAACAATTGCAAGGATCTCAACAAGAAACTGTTGTTCAGGTCCCCTGCTAGTATGCAGCAGTCTGGAACAAAATGGAGCCATGGCTTTTAGAGATGTGAATCGTTTTTGAACGATTAAAATTATCGTCAGATAATTTTAAAATCGTCCAAAATCATTAGAGTGCACGATACAATACAAATGCCCCCGATTTATCGTCAGGGGCATTTGTATTGTATCGTTAAATAGGATGCGGGAAAACCGGCACACCAAAACAACCCTAAAACCCACCCCCGAACCTTTAAAACAAATCCCCCACCCTCCCGAACCCCCCCAAAATGTTTTAAATTACCTGGGGTCCAGTGGGGGGGTCCCGGCGCGATCTCCCGCTCTCTGGCCACGGCTGCGTTAAGAGAAATGGCGCCGGTGGCCCTTTGCCCTTATCATGTGACAGGACAAAGTTAGCGCCGGCGCCATTTTGGTTCCTGGCTCCCGACGTCACACGTGCAGGAGATCGCTCCCGGACCCCCGCTGGACCCCCAGGGACTTTTGGCCCTGGGGGTCCTCCTGACCCCCACAAGACTTGCCAAAAGTCCAGCGGGGGTCCGGGAGCGATCTCCTGCACGCGTGACGTCGGGAGCCAGGAACCAAAATGGCGCCGGCGCTACCTTTGCCCTGTCACATGATAAGGGCAAAGGGCACCCATTGCTGTCAACATATTTTTTTTGTCTCTACAAAGTCTCTACAAAGTCTCCTCTGTTAGATGTTCCTTGTGCAGCAAAAATCTGGCCCACCCATCATTTTTTAAAATTTTAAATGTTCTTTGTTATTCATATGCGCTTCTTGTAGGAAACCTATTGTGCCTTTCAGTCTCTGTAGATGTGCCAACACTTTTTCTCGTTTAATGGGCATGCCCAACCTGGCTACATTCCATGTGATCAATTTAACAGGCAAAGCCATTTTGTCTGTGAAACACACATAAACACAACAGCATTTTAAATGCTACCTCGAACTGTCCCAAATCTCATATTATCATCCATCCCAGTTCTTGCAGCTGTGACTGTGTTATACCATTCTCTTATGTCCCCATAAAGCAAGTATATCAGGTCTCTAATCATTCTGTGTGACCTTCTCACCCTCCTCTTAATTCCCTCCCTCCCTCCTCCCTCCTCTCTCCTCCTCCTTGGTTGCTCAAAAAATCCATATGCTCCTTATCTGGAGCTATGGGAATCAGTATAGATAATTTCGGATGCTGTCCCCATCTATAAGCCTTTTATAAAACCATTCCCTATAATTGATATTAACTGAAATGATTAATCTTGCTATTCATTCAGCAATGAAGCCTGTTCCATATATCTAACTTTAAAACTAACAATTATTTCAAATATATATCCAAAATATTTAGGAACAAAATAGCAACATAGCAACAGCATTCAAGGATATATCTGCATGTGCCCCCCTCCGTATAGAGCCGTCTCTCACCAAATTAAAAAAAGGAGTCAAAACTTGGCTCTTCAAGCAAGCCTACCCCGAAACAAACATAACGTAGACCTTAGCCTAAACAGATCTCGCTATTCACCTTCCCCAGCCAGCCTCCCCCTCTGCACCTTCCACCTCTAGCGCCTCCCTACCTCATCTTTTCCCCTGATTCTTTTGAATGCTACCTTCCCCTTCCCTGAATCTTGTTTGGAACTCCTTCGACCCACAAATTTTTAGTTAAGATAACATTGTATTGACTGTATAAAGTTCTTTTTCCCCTACATTTCTGCCCTTTTGCTCACCTAGCCCTCAAATATCTGTTTTATAATGCCTCCTTTGTATTTAGTTCCCTTTTTGTTTTACCTCTTTGTTTTGCTTTGACTACGATTTGGTTTTTTGTTCATTGTATTTCCTCTTTTTCAGTTCAATGTAAGCCGGCATGATGTGGCTTACGAATGTCGGCAAAGAAAAGCCTTTAAATAAATAAATAAATAAATAAATAAGCAAATTCCATCATCATATCTTCTATGGATAAACTTCACAGCACGATTTCCAACAATTCACAGTACCTCCCAAGGCATGCTTCACTGATTGGTACCATCGGTCTACTGTCTGGCCATCTAGCTTCATCTCCAATTTTTTCTGAAATTTCTGAGCCTCCTCTGCAGTTACAAATATATGCATTGTTCCTTCATGCCATACCCTTAACTTAGCCGGATATGTAAGAGTGAACTTAATTTTATGCTTTACCAAGGAGCTCCATGCAGTGGAGAATTCCTTGCATTTGAGTGACACAGCCACTGAAAAATCTTGAAAAATTTGAATATTAGATGTCCGATATTCCAGTTTCCTCTTTTTGTTAAATTTGCACAGAATTTCCATCTTGTGGGCATAATTTAAAATCTTTGCATTGACAACCCTCAGTTTTGATCTGTTGTCTGTTTAGGTCCCAGTTGGTGTGTTCTCTCTACTATCAAAGCACCATGCAGTGATTCAAACTCTAATACCTCTGGAAGTCATTTCTCTATCGTCACAGCCAGGTCTGTTTCTAGTAAATCCTCAGGAAGTCCTATGAACCATAAATTACTCCTTTCAAGGTCTTCAAGTTTTATCTTTCAGTAATTTCTCAAGTGCATACACTGAGCCTTGAGCGCTAATAATTCATCCTCACTATGGCTAATTCATGCTTCCACAGTGTCTATATGGCTATCAAATCGAATCAGTCTTTGAATTTGCCCCAAATTTTTTCAAATTTCTGATCTAAGACTAGAACAACCACATTTGTCAACACCAGTATTGTTTGTTCAGTCAAGCCACTTACATCTTGTTCTTCCTGCTCATCCGCCATCTTGTCTTGCAACTTGAGTTTTTCTTTCTCCTTTTTCTGCGGTCGAGTTGTCATTGCACTTCCCCTTCTCTCCTGATTTAATTCTCTGAAGGCTCCCATTTTTCTATATATACTTGTTTCATCAGGGAGTTCCATCAATGTAGTGTAATTTGAAAGTAAACAGAAATGGCAACTGGAGCACAGCAATCAGATGTCTGCTGGCTTCACCGCATCACATGAGCCCCTGGAATTTCATTTATTAAAGCAATGATTCAAAATAAATAAGGCTGTAAGCAGAACAAAAAGGGATTAAGATTTAAAAGTAGCCTCGAAAAAGTGGATTTTTAGATGGGATTTAAGAAAAGCAAGAGAGATTATGATGCACCAGCTCAGGAAGACTATTCCAAGCACATTGTACAACAAAGTGGAAAGTACAGAGTCAAGAATTGGTGGTGGATGGAAAAGGGCACAGATAGGAATGACTTGCCTGATGAGTAGAGTTCATGAGGAGGCATGTAGAGAGAGATAAGAGAGGATAGGTAGTGAGAAGCATCAGAGTGAAGGCTCTTGTAGGTTAATAAGAGGAGCTTGAACTGTATGTGGAAATGGATAGGGAGGTAATGCAGTGACTTGAGAAGAGGGGTTATATGGGTGTAGCGACTTTGGCAAAAGATAAGTTGCATAGCTGAATTTTGGATAGATTGTAGTGGAGGAGAGAGATGGCTCACTGGGAGACCTGTGAGGAGCAGGTTGCAGAAACCTAAGCGAGACGTGACAAGAAAGTGGATAAAGATTCTGGTAGTGTGTTGATAAAGGGATGGATTTTTGATGTTATAAAGAAATAAACTGCACATTTTAGCAGTATTTTGGATATGTGAAGAGAACAAGAGATGAGTCAAAAATGACTCCAAGGTTATGGGCTGAGGGGACTGGGAAGATTACAGTGCCATCTACAGAAGGAGAGAAAGGAAGAAGAAGGGAAGTGGGCTTTGGGGGAAAGATAAGGAACTCTGTCAAGGCCATATTGAGTTTAGGTTCGCTGTAGGACATCCAGGCAGCAATGTCAGACAAGCAGGCTGAGATTTGGGACTGGATTCCTGATTGAAATTTCTGATGAAGAAAGGTAAATCTGGGAATCATCAGCATAAAGATGATATTGAATCCATGAGAGGAAAACAGAGCACCAAGGCAATTAGTATACAGAGAGAAGAGAAGAGGGGCCCAAGACAGAACATTGAGGCCATTAGTTGATAGTAGAATGGCAGTAGAGGAGGAGCACCAGAGGAAACACTAAAAGTGCAATGGGAGAGGTAAGAAGAGAACCAAGAGAGGACAAAGTCCCGGAATCCACGTGAAGACAGAGTATTAAGGAGCAGGTGGTGATCAGCAGGAAGATGAAGACAATAGGAAACAGAAGAGGTCCTAATTCCTGCACTTGTTATTCAAAAAGCCTAAAAAACTGACTTCTTGTAATTTGATTTTTTTTCTTTTCTGACTGATTATGACTGTTTACCATTTAAATACTGTGTGAAGAATTGTTTTCCTGTACTTTTGCATTTTTGTACTGTTTTACTTGATTTTTACTCCAGTAAAGTATTATTTTGTTTTGGAAAACACTTGATGTATAGAATTTTATTGAGAGCAGTGTGCATGATCCTATTGGGCCTTCCATCTTTTCAGTCCCCCATTTCAAAGAATTCTAATCCAGGTCTACAGTCAGTTTTCCTTAATCTCTGCAGTATCTGAAGGTGGCTCCTTGCCTATTTCTGGGAGAACCTGAAAAAAAGGGATTACAAGAGGAATCCAGTGCTTGCCCTCGGATAGTCAGTGTAAAGGTTGCATGAACCCTTGGTTGTGCGGCATAGTTTATTTATTTATTTTGTTGAGTTTTATATACCGTTATTCGGTTGAGCCATCATAACGGTTTACAAAAGTATACATTTATCTTGTAACAGAAAAGCAATATGAATGTTAAACATATTCTTAGCAGTTGAGCAACAGTAAAAACCATTTAAACAATATCAGAAATAAGCATATCAAGTCCAGAGAGCATTATTAGGTTAGATGGGGAGGGTAAGCAGATTCAGGGAGACTCAGCTTCGTAGGCGAAACTACAAGGCCAACACCAGCAGTTGGCAAATGCCACGTAACGGAACAGACTGGAGCTTCACCTATATCAGCTGCCTCCCCCCGCAAGTTGAGCCCTTGGGTTCTGGTGGCTGGCAGGTCTTAGGCTGGTCCCTAGAGCAGAGCGAGAGTTCAATAGCACACCGGGTTGAGGATAGGGAGTGAACAGACAGAGTCAGAAACAGGCCAAGGTCGGAGCAGGCTGTAAACAAATGTAGTCAGGTTCAGGCAGAAGATCAGGTCCAGGTGGCAGTCAAAACATGGTCAGGTCCAAGAAAGGACGAAGATACACTGAAGACACTGGACGAGATGAACGGGACAAAGCTGGACAAAGGAATCAGAAGGCAAGGAGAGCAGAACAATGCAGGGATGAGGCTGGAAGAGGCAAAGCAAAGCTGGACAAGGCAGGAGAATGCAAGGAAAGGCAGAAGAAGCAAGCTGAAGATGCAGGAATTCAGAATGCTGGCAACACACACTGCAAAGCCAGAGTCTTGTTGCTGAGGCAAGAAAATGCTGGGGAACCTTGGCTTAAATAGTCCAAGAAGCTGATGTCATCTGCAGTGACAGATATAGGATTTTGGCACCCCTAGGCACTGTTGGTGCTGTCACCCCTCTCCACCCCCCCTCAAAGTTGAACAAAAAGGAGTAGAAGGTCTAAGGCACAGTCCCCACTAGTTGCCTGTGGCAGCTGAAGGGTAGATCCTGTGGTATAAATTAAAAAATTCTGAAGCAAATTGTCAAACATTTCTATCTTTTATATTACATTATAAAAACAACATAGTTTTACACTATTACTATTATTATCATTTATTTTATTTTTAGAGTGAAGAAACATAATCTCAAATTTCAATACAGGAAAGAGACCTTAGGGATGGAGAGAGGAAAGGGGGAGATTCAGGAATTTGTTGAGGAGAAAGGGGGAGGAGTGTGAGAAGGAAAGAGAACTAGGGATGGGGAGGATGAGAGATGGAGATTAGGAATCTTGGATGGAGAAGAGGAAAGAGAGAGGGAGGTTCTTAAATTGAGGAAGGGGAGGAGAGAGTAGGTGGAGTTGGGCAGTGAGTTCCAGGATTTGGGGAGAAGGGAGTTTCTAGGATCTGGGAGACAGAATCCAAGATCAAGGGAGGGAGGATTTGAATTGCAGTGGGTGTGGAAGGGAGGAGGGAGGTGTCCTTACCCCTCTCGTTGTGCCCCCCACCTCTTGCGTCCCCTTTCTAAATCCAACCAGTATCACATACACATACACACGTGCACACTTGGCACCAATCTCTTCTCTCTTATACACACACAAACACTGTCCCCTACCCTTGTTCCCCGGTTTCTCACACACAGACGTACACCTCCCAGCCTCTCTTCCCACCTTCCAATAATCTCTACGTAATTTCTCCTAATCTCCCCTAAATGATTGCCCTTTGCGCTGCTGCATGCTGCCTGGATGGGAGGGACTCAATCAGGAAACAGAGCTCTTCTCTGCTGAGTGAGATTCTTCTTACCTGTATTATGTTTATGCCAGAATGAGTGTATTCTGCCTGATAATCATTTAAGCAAAAATTAGTTCACATGGAAACCATGATTATCCAAATCATTGCAGGCAAGTAATTTCAACTGAACAATTCAAAAATTAAAATGCCAAAATGTATGTTTTTAGTGAAGAAAAAGTGCAAGATTATATAGAGTAGCCATTTCAGTGAGGCTTATATAGGGATGTTACATCCCAAATTTTGTTAGTTTAATTACCCAAGATTATAGTATTCTGCATACTTGTGTAACTCAGCCCACTCTTTGGGTTACTAATAGGTCCTGTAACAGCCTAATGCAGTTAGGGAAATAATTAGGGGAGTATCCATTCATGGACAGTCCTCCCACTGGTGGAGCTGTAATGGATACCCCTGGTCCTGAGGTTTTATAGCAGAGCTCTGACATAGGCTCTGGGGGAAGGATTATTTGGAAGTCAGAAAGAGAGGTTGTATTTTTCCTAAGTTGGATTTGGGCCTATCTGGAGCCTCAGAAACCCTCTGAGACCCCTTCAGGACAGGCCAAAGGGCTCCGCTGCTGTACTCGCCTCATGAGGTGCAAAGTGGCTGCTCTGGAACTATTTTGGGATTTTGAACCTTTATTTAGAGGAGCCCTGCTGGAGGCCTGGATCTTTCTGAAGCCAGGGATTGGGGAACCCTGAGCTGAAGACGCCCATTGTTTAAGGAAGTCCTGCACAACAAAGGTAGTGACCCATTGCAGCGGATTCCGGCACTTGTCTAATTTGGGGAAGAAGGATTTGTTTTCCAACATCTGCCCATCAAGGGGACTGGCAAATCCTGCAGTCTGTAAGGATTCCTACCACCTGGGATCCCACCAGAAGATTTATCTACCAACTGTGAATAAAAGATCTATGTTCAAGGGAGGAAATCCATTCGGCATCTACCAGAGCCCTGAGGGACAGAGGCATTAAATTCTGTGCCAAGATAGAAGTTTTGTGCTATCTGGAGGGGATTCCCATCCAGCCAAGGGGGTCCATGCCCAGAGGGACCACTGTACAATCTAATCCAGAAGTATGGATAGATTCTTGTCTTAATAAAGACTAATGCTCAGATAGAGGAGAAAAGAGCTGTAACTGGAAAAAGTACAGCAGAGACTGCAGTGTGTAATTTGCCATATTTATTTGTGCCATTCAACGAAACTATATCAGTATAGTATTATTTTGGACACTGACTACGTGGTCTGAGTGTGGTTTGTTTGGCACAGCACACTGTACCATGACGGAAAATCAGTTAAACACTCCAGCCACCCCGTACTGGGACCGGAGAGGACTCCTTTCCACCCCTAGTCCGAAGTACAATCACCTTGGGATGGGAAGAGAAGAAAAAGCTAGCCAGGGTCCCTTCCCCAAAGAACTTATAAATAACTTTATGCCCTCCTCCGTACCAGACTCATACACTAAGGAGGAGTTACACTTACAAACATAGTTTCATTGACACAATGATAAGCATTGCCTTATAGGATGATTTCTGGTTATTTATATATGTAACCCCACCCCTGTGCCTATCCTGCTTGGGTGGGGCTATAAAAGAATGAGTTTCTCTTCAGAGCTGGAACCACTCACTGGCTAGCTCTCTCACAATCTCTCTTACTTCCAGGGCTGGATCCTTTGTAAGTGGGTAGAGGGGGGGAAGATATACTTCTAGGGCCTAATGTGACAGGGGTGACCTTTTTACACATTCCCTTTTGCTTTGGGTTCCCCAGGGAGAGAGGGCTTGTCCACAAAGTGGATGCAGTGAGTATGAAAAAAATACTTGGGAGTCACTGTGTTAGTGACCAAAGTGAAAGTCTTTACTGTTCATACAATGGTGATGAATAGCACAATAACTCAAACTTCAGCACCTCAGAATTCAGTTTTCTTTTCTTTTCCCTCTATCTGTGCAGGACTCACATATCAGGGGCAGGGAACCATCCACTCTCCAGGGCTTGGTTAACTGGAGTTCCCAGGTGGGCAGGGTCTCTTTCAACTGGTCAAAACTCCCCTTCAAATATGATAAAAATGATAAAAGTCTATGGCACAGAGAGTAAATCTTCTCTCTCTCTCTCTCCCCAGGGTGGTGAAACATCAGATGGGTGTCCACAGTGATCTTTGATTTCCTTTACTCACAGTTAGCATATCTTCAGGATCTCCTTAGTTCTTACACAGTCTCTTTATTTCTTCTTTCTGGATCACTAGTGGAAGGAATCCCCTTGAAGCAAGCAGCTCTCTTTGCTTCAAACAGGAAGGAAGGAAGGGAAGGCAAAACTTCCTCCTGGATCTTGAACTCAAAGTCTTTTAACCCTAACTGAATTTAACACCGGAGCTACTCCCAACAATGGGTCACCACCACTTCAGGGGCAGGTCTTCCCTATCCCTGGGTGTCCCAGACACAGGGTTCCCCGTGCCTGGAGTCCAAGGACAGCTCAGGTGTCCAGTGAGGCTCCTACCACTTAAAATCTTAAAACCCAGAAAATAGACCTAATGGGAAAATCCTAACCAGCCAGTGAGTGGACTGGAAAAGGAAACCCCTCCCGACTCTGGTCAGAACCAACAAGCAGGGCTTGCTTGGATCCTCTGACTGGGCCTGAAAAAACAACTAAGAAAACAAGTCATCCATAATCATATGGTGTCCTTTCTTGATGTTCCAAAATGAACCAAACAATGTTTTAATATTTTTGTATGCAATTAAAAGACTTATCTTGATACTTCTATGAAATCCAACAGTATTGGAACAACAAGTAAGGATGCCACATGATTATGAATAAGGCAATGAAGGCTAACAACCAGTAGTGCCTATTATCATGGCGATTATTTCAAGTCAAGAAGATTCATTGTGAATAGTGTATTTCATTCTTCCTTCTTCTTTTCGCCTGCTTTTTTACCTTAAAAAACATAAATCATAGCTGCAGAGCAATGCAGCATGAAGGGTAGCATCAACACCAAAGGCTCTGTGTGGGGGCAACATGCCCAAACAAAAGCATGAACACCACAAGGCACCTACAGAGGAACAAATGGCATCAACAACAGTGGCATGAATTTCACAAGGCACTTACAGAAAGTCAAAGGGCACCAAGAACAGCAGCATGAAGACCCTAAGACACCAAAAGAGAGGCAAAGTACATCTCTACCAATGGAAACAAGGGTACCACATGGAACCAAATGAGGGGCAAAGGATAACCAGAACAGTAGCATAAAAAGTATGCACTTTGAGAGGAATATGAGAGCACTCTAGCATCAAAACCTCCAAGGCATAGAGTGTAGGGTATAATAAACAGCATAACAATCTACACCTTGGATTTCTTATAGAAATTCCCCCTCTCTCTCTCTACAGCAGGGTTGGGCAATTCCGGTCCTCGAGGGCTGCAAACCAGTCGGATTTTCAGGATATCCTTAATGAATATGCATGAGAGAGACCTGCATACACACTGCCTCAGTTATATGCAAATCTATTTCATGCATATTCATTAGGGGTATCCTGAAAACCCGACTGGTTTGCGGCCCTCGAGGACCGGACTTGCCCACCCCTGCTCTACAGGCTTGGGTTGCTGTTGATGGGGGCTGGTTTGAGGGCAGACTGAGAGGCCAGTGGCATCACTAAAGCCCTCCACTACCTCCTTTTCCTAGGGAGTGCTCTTTGCCCAGTCAGTATTGCTTCCTACCCCCTCTATCTGCTCAACAGAGGATAGCACACTAGTAACTAAAGTCCCCATGTTCTCCTCAGCTAATAGTTGTTCTATACATTCTGATTCTTAGAAGCCCTCACAAGATTCAACTGAATCAGTACTTTTTGCAGAACCTGCAAAAGACATTTCTCAGAAAGCATCGGGGAGGCACGCAGAGCTGCTTGTGGTTGATCTGCTCCTAGTGCTGCCCTTGCCCATGCTCCTCCACTACCAGTGCCAAGGCCATCCTCCTCTGGCTTTTCCTTCTCCTGTCTCTGTACCACAGGAATAGAGCTAAAAGAGGCAGCAGGCAGAACGTGCTCTTTCACCCTGAGAATTCTTTTGGCTTGATGCTACCTGTGCCTGTGATTTCCCCCTGCAAAAGAACATCTTTGCTGAGATTGGGCAGGGGAGTGCCGGTACTACTAGCATTAACTGATGTACTTGGATCTGCACTAATAGGTACCTTTCCAGAATGAGGCAAAGCTTTTCCTCTTCCTTGGCCATTGTTACCACAATGCCTTCCTCTTCCTCCCACTCCCTGTGGCATGATGGGAATTTAACACAGTCGCTACTGTGGAACGTTTATGAGTGGTGTTGATGGATGTACACCTCTACTCATACTCATACACACACACACGCAGCACTCAGAGGCATACATTGTTTTCTTCAAAAGCATGCCACTCTGCTGCAATGCCTACTTAGCGAGTGCCTGCCTGTGCCTAGTAGTAGTAGTGTTTAATATGCATTAGGGCACTACTGCAGCTTGATGCATCTCCCAGTTAGCTGACCAGATTTTGCACAGCTAACTTAAGTTCAATTTTCTGTTACTATCTAGGTGGCTAGGGAGCAGCTAAAAATAATCTTAAATCTAGTTGGCCAGCTAGATTTGAGCCTGCAATTGGTATGCTTAGTTTTGGCTAGCCAAATCAGCTGTTTAACGCTGGAAATCCATGCTAGACAACTAACTTTTAATCCTTGCCTAAACTCCAGCCCTATGGCCATCCATCCCCTTTTGGGGAAAAGGGGAAAGAGGCGGGGGAGAATTTATAAAAGCTGAGATGTAGCTGGCTCTCTTCTAAAGTTATCTGGCTAAACCCTTTGAAAATGTCCCACTTTAGGACCAATGTACTAAAGTGCACAGAATTGCATGCACTGTTTCTATTTTAGTGTGTGCTATTTTGCTATTGGGACTTACTTATAAATAAACCCAGTAGCAACATAGCATGCGTATTTGTCCTATGGAAAATTTTGAAAATCTTTATCTGTACCTCATGGAGGTGCAGTACATTTTTGGGGGGAGAGAGGGGAGGATGGGGAATAACATTTGTGAAGGGTTTTTGTGTGTAGTTTAGATATGCTTTCATATCTAATAAGCTGCTGTGCATATTTTTTGAATTGCAATCACTCTATTAGTTTAAATACAATTTTGCAAGCATATAACTGCACACAAAAAAATAAATATTTATGAGGCAAATAATTAAATTTTGCACACTAAAAGGTCCAATAGCATGCTCTACCTCATTTAATGCACATTATCTGCCTTTTCAGCATGCAAAGTGGCCTGTGTGCAATTCTTTGCCTTCAGTACAAGCTTACTTGTCTAGAACTTCAAAAATATTCCCTGCGGTATGGATGATGAATTTTTTTAGAGTGCCAGTGGCAAACATCTGGAATTAACAAGTTCATAGGTATTACTCATTCATTAATATTCCAGTGGGACCTGTACTCCCTGAGTAATAATAGAATTAGACTTGAGCACTACGTTGGACCTTTATACCTGGGATCACTGCACTGTGGGACTTATCTGATCATCTTGGAGAAATGCGGACATCTTGTGGACTGTAATATGAGTACATTTTGCTTATCCACAAGCAGAATGTAATAGATGTTTATTTAACCTCCATCTGTATGGCAAGGGGCCCCTTTCAGGTACTGTAGAGCCTGGGCAAAACATGTTACAACCCTGGCAGAGGAAAGCTTCTCCAGTGGTGGTGGTGGGAGGGGAGGGAGTCTCTGCTTCTAGGCCCCAGGGAATAAAGCACAGTCCCTTCAAGGAAAACTCTTACAAAATGAATTGTTCCAAATGAATAATCAACTCACCAGCACTGAGGGGAAGATTGCCTTTCCTTTCCTTTGAGAGAGATGTTTTGTGGAAAATCAAGGGTGGAGTGAGTTCCAGCAGGTACTCTGCAAGAAGCGCTCTACAGGCTTCATTTCTCTAGTCCAAGGGATAAAGAGACTTGACTGTGAGGCTGGATGCACCAACTGGGTATTGTGGTACCAGTTACGAGTGAGAAAAGAGGATTTCTGTGTTCTCACTAGAACTCTTAGAGAAATAAGAGATCTTAGAGCAGGGCCCCCCAAACCTGTCCCGGGGACCCCGCAGGATATCCACAATCAATATGCATGAGATACATGTGCATGCACTGAGTGCCCATGGTGTGCAGATTTATCTCAGGCATACCGATTGTGGATATCCTGAAAACCCGACTGGCTGTGGTGTCCCTGGGACAGGTTTGGGAAGCCCTGCCTCAGAGAACTCAGTGGAAGTTCTAGTTACCTGCAACTTTGCTCAAGCAACATGAGGAACCGTGTTTGTGATATTCAAAATGGCGCCGGCACAATCTCCCGCTCTCAGGCACTATGTCGGCTACGCGCATATCTTATAAAATCCAGCATACTTTTGTTTGCGCCTGGTGCGCGAACAAAAGTACGTGCACACATAGATTTATAAAATCTACCCCACTTTGCGTACAAATAAGTGAGATCCAAAACCTCTTGAATCTTATATGTGCACCACAAGGTTACAAAAAAACCCGTCACCCAACATGGGGCTGTAGCTCTTTCTAACCTGTGAGTGATTAACTCATTATCATTAGTGAAGTAAATGCATTTTTTTTCTTCATGATATATATACAATAGTGAAATTGAAATTTTGCACATATTATGAATGTATTTGTGAGAGGTCTCTCATCTTGGGCTCTATAGGTTCTACCATGTCTATGGCAAATGTTCAGAAACTTTGGTACAGTCACAAAATTAAAGCATTTAAAGATGAACCGTTTGATCAGATTTTGTGTGAGTTTGCAGATACTCTTTCTGTCCTTATTTTAGAAGGATTGTGCAATAGTGAGGAGTTGGATAGGCAATGGACAGTTAAGCCATGTTCTAAATACAGTACTATCAGAAAAAAATGCTTAACTTGAGAGCCCTAAGGCACACACACAGACTCTTTATTGAATGACATGCTCCTACATATGACAGACCATTTTCAAGAAGAGCTAGGTCATATAGCTGAAAAACACAAAATTGATATTAAAGAATGGAGAAAGGAGCACATCTGCTCTTATGGCTGAGGGTGTGGGGGTCACAAGTTGAAGAAGCAAGGAATGTGGATTAGTCACCTCAGGGAGAGCCTTAGACTTCAGCTAAAGGTCAACAGGAAGCTCTCAGATTGTGGGATGCTTCATTGACACTTTATTTTGAGCTAGCCAGCTTGCCTCGATATACTGCTCCATCTGTTTCCATTCCTGCAGATGTTTCAAAGGTTATAGTGGAGCAGGTAGCTAAACTCAAAGGAAGTGGCAGAAGTGAATCATACCTACCACAAAGTTTTCTCTGGGAATGTCCATAAACCTAGCAATGAAGGAGTCTATAAAAACTGGAGTATTTATATTAAGCAATTATTGCAAGAGAAATTATTTGAAAGTCTCCATCTTCTAACTTTAAATGTTACCTCTTATATGGGTGAGTGTGCCACAGCAGAATAGTGTTTAGAGGAACTGGATAGGGCATATGGCAATATAACTAATGGAGAGGAAATATTCTTTCAATTCATTGAAACTCATCAGAATGCCAAAGAAAAATATTCAGATTATTTGAGAAGGCTTCAGATTCTGTGCAGAAAGTGTTAGAGAGGGGAGTTTTTTTCAGACTCATCCCTGTCAGGCAATTATTGAAACAGTTTTTACGGGGTTGCTGGGAAGAGACTTTGATTACCAGGTTGCATTTGAGAGACTTATTAGAGGACCAGTCTGAGAGGCTTCCATCATACTCTGAGCTGATATTTAAAATCAGGGCAATTGAGGAAGAGAGAAAAATGAAAGCATCTAAAAGGATATGTTATTTGATATGGATATATGTCACAGGTTAAAACTATAAGTAGAACTTGCACAGTAAATGGCATAAACTGCTCAGTGTGTGATGACAGAGGCAAGTGAGGTTAAAGTGGAACCTGAGTCAGGATAGGAAGTCAATTCTATGCCCACTTCATTAGTCATTCAATGTAGAAATACCACTTTCAAAGCGGTAAATAACTCTGTTGCAAACAGCATGATACAAGAAAATCCTTGGGTAGAAAGAACATCCCCGAAAGATAGATATTACTCTATTCTCTTATAACTGTGGAAAGGATGGACACATGACAGGAAGATGCACAAATCCTGTGCATAAACATAAACTATTTGAAAGTAAGAAAATTTCAGGCAGGTTTCAAACAATCCTTTAAAGAATGCTTTGGTGAGGTACGGACAAATACACCAGGTGAAACTTCACAAGGTCCCAAAAAATGAAGTATCAAATCATCATATTCTATCAGGTCTACTTCTAGATGAGGTTTTAGATCAGCTTGTGGGTAAAGTTTGCTCTGCAACAGCTTGTTTATAAAGTATACAATATACTTTTCTTAGTGAACAATAGTACCCAAGAACATAAGATTTTCCATACTAAAGATACATCAAGCCCAGTATCCAGTTTCCAATAGTGGCCAATCCAGGTCACAAGGACCTTGCAGGATCCCAAAAGGTCAATAGATTCTATGCTGCTTATCCCAAGGATAAGCAGTAGATTTCTGAAACCTAACTTTAAGAATGGTTTATAGACTTTTCCTCCAGAATCTTGTCTAAACCTTTTTGAAATGCAGCTACACTAACAGCTTTCACCACATCCTCTGGCAATGAATTCCAGAGCTTAATTATGCATTAATTAAAACATATTTTCTCTTATTAGTTTTAAATGTACAACATAGTAACCTCATTGCGTGTCCCCCTAGTGTTTGTACTCTTTGAAAGAGAAACAACTGATTAACATTTACTTGTTCCACTCCAACTCATTATTTTATAGACCTCTATCATATCTCCCCTCGGCTGTCTCTTCTCTAAAGAGTCCTAACTTCGTTAGCCTTTCTTCACAGGGGAATTGTTCCATCCCTTTTATCATCTTGATCTTCCTTCTCTGTACTTTCTAATTCTGCTATATCTTTTTTGAGATGTGATAAGCAGAACTGCACACAATACTCAAGATGAGGACACACCATGGAGCGATATAGAGGCATTATAATATTTTCTGTTTTATTCTCCATTCCTTTCCTAGTATTCCCTAGCATTCTATTTGCTTTCTTGGCTGCTGCTGCACCACTGAGCAGAAGATTTCACATATTATCACCAATGACGCTTAGATCCTTTTCATGAGTGGTGACTCCTAATGTGGATCATTGCATTATGTAGTTATAAGTTGGGTTACTCTTCCCTAAGTGCATCACTTTGCACTTGCCCAAATTAAATTTCATTTGACATTTGCATTCCCAGTCTCCCAGTTTTACAAGGTTCTCTTGCAATTTCTCATAATCCTCTTGTCTCACAGTGCCTCTTGATGTCATCTACTGAGGCATTTTTAGAAGTTCCTTCAGTAAAAGATGAGATTACTAAGGTTGAGAAAAAGAGCTTTTAACTCCGCTGCATCACAGCTATGGAACTCTTTGTTGCTGTTCTGGCCACGAGCGCCGCGACCAGACCCTTACCTCCGTGTTTCTGGACCTGTTCCCGCTTTCACTGGCCTAGTTCCTGTCCTGTTTGGCGGCGTCCCGGTGAGGGCCGCAGCACCGGGAAGCCTTCCATGGATGCCCTGTCTCTAGGCATGCGTGCGCGCCACTTGGGCGCTTTTCTAGGCCGTTTCCCGCTAGTGGTGACTCCGCCCAATTCCTGACATCAGTCGCCGCGGCCTTGATAAGCTGGCCGCGGCTACCCAGTCTTTGCCTTGCAACGGGCTTACCTACTGAATCCCTGTTGCGCTGTGCCCCGGAGCATCCTGCTTTGCTAATCGCTCCATTCCTGCTTGCCTGCTACAGTACCTGCTTGGTTCCCGCTTGCCTGCTACAGTACCTGCCTGGTTCCAGTACCCGAGTCTTGCTACAGTTCCTGCCTGGTTCCAGTACCCGAGTCTTGCTACCGTTCCTGCCTGGTTCCGGAACCCGAGCCCCGTTAGAGTACTGACCTCTGTTCTAGTCTGGTTCCAGTTCCCAGTCCTGATCCACTACCGCCTAAGTCCCAGAGGCCGGGCCCCTATGGGCTCCTCCTGGGGGGGGCTTCGGCTTCCAAGGGTGAAGCCACCTAAGTCCCAGTAGCTGGGCTCCTATGGGCTCCTCCTGGGGGAGGACCAGCTTCCAGGGTGAAGAGCACCTCTACGTCCAGCCTGAACATCTGCCTCCCAGCCTGTGGTATACTAGAGACTTTTGAATACCTTTCCCAGTCTCCTGCAGGTCAGCCCAAGGGTCCACTAAACTGACATTCCCTAACACTCTTTGCTTACAGATTTGCATGTAGTGGGAAATTATGCAACTTTTAAACAGGGATTGAAATCATGATTATTATCAGACTGGATTATTGATTATTATCAATAATCCATGATTATTATCAATAATCATGATATAATATAATTATATATGATATAATATAATCATGATATAATATAATTATGGATCAATAATCCATGATTATTATCAGACTGGAGACCTGTCTAATCACTTTTAAAAAGAAACTAAAGACATGGCTGTTCAGCCAAGCCTTCCCCACTACAAACCCCATTGCCTGATCAAGAATTGTTCCATCACCCACTTATGTATACAAATTTTTCCATATTTTTCATGCATAGTATCTATTAAAGAGGTTGGCTCCTTGCCCCCCTCTTTTGTATATAGTATTTATTTATTTATCTTGTTCACCCCCTCTTTATTTCTTAGTCCAAGTTAAGGCATCCTTGTTATAATGTTACTTTTATGCTCCTTTTTCTCTTGTTGATTGGTTAATTATATTTTCTGCTTAGTTCAATGTAAACCGAGTTGATTTGATTTGTATCAAGAAAGTCGGTATATAAAAGCCTTTAATTAATAAATAAATAAATAAATTATTTGCCCAAGCATATTCAGAATAAGGGGATTAGATGAAAGAGTAGTAAAGATGAGACTTTTCACTGGTGTGATGGGAATTTTGGCTGAGAAAGGCACATTGAGACAAGCAGCAGTATTTTCAATAATTAAATTGTATGTCCTTAAGCCTATAGAAGTTAGAGGGATGAAGATTTTGAATTTAGATTGTAAATGGCTATTGATGACTTGTATGGTAGGATTGGGTGGAAGAGTTTTTATGATGTGTATTTGTTGACTTTGCATTTCATGATATTATTGTACCGTGCACACTCTGGACCCCTGTGGTGATAAAGTGTGTAACAAATAAATATGATTGTTGTAAATGTCATTAATGTGACTCTGCTTTGCCTGTCACTAAGGTTTGCTCTACTTTTCTAGCATAGTAGGGGTGGGCAATTTGGGGGACTCCTCCTTTTGACTTATCCCCACCTGCTTTAGGGGACTATAAAATCCCCCCCCCCCCCCACCCCAGGCATATGATTTGGGACTTTGCCATTCCCCAGGCAGATTGTCCAGGAGGAGAGAGGTTTCTCTGCTTTGTCATAGAGGAGACCGAGGGAGCAGATTTTGGAGTTTGAGGACTTTTTGCTAATTTTGAGGCTTCAAGTGGAATCAGTTCCTACAGAAGGGGGATCCCCCCCTCCCCCAGTGTCTGGATGGACTGCAGGAGATTCTTTTTGCCTTTGCTGAAGGAGTGAAGCAAGAGGTAAAGAGAGAGGAGATTTCTGTATATTTCAGTAGGAGTAGTTGGATTGATTTTGATATTCAAGAGAGTCATCTTTGGACGGAGGGGATTTTTCCACCTTTTCCCACCCATTTCAAATGCTGGCGTTGCAACAGGCATATCCTCATCTAAGAGGGGAAGGATTACTTGATATGGATGCCGGTGCAAGGGAGCAGAGAGCTACAAGGAGGAGAGGCATGGATACAGGATCTATGGCTTTCCTGACACTGATTTTTCTTATGGTGTTTTTAGTATTCGCCATCCTGGCTTGGATTTTAATTCACAAACTAAAATAAAATTGTGTTTGAATGCTCATTTTCCCCTCAAACTTAGGAAAGGGCTGGTAGGTTTTTATTTTTGTGTGTCTTTTTGGCTCCTCCAGCATCACTCTTGGCACAACAGCAAAAAAAGCAATTTGACTACGGACAATGTCCACGCCAAGGGCCCTGGAAGTCAAGCATCTCCCTACCCCCCCCCCCCCACTCCTGCTGGCTGAACCTCAGCATTGCAGGATCCCGAATGCAACCAACCAGCCTGCCGGGGTCCCACTACATTAAGAACCTAGAAAACAGCATCTTAATGCAGCAACATCTCATATGTCGGGCACTTTTACTGAGATTTAAAAATCTGTACTTACATTCTTACTATTTTCTATGTAGGTTGGCCAAGCTACATTTTAGCATTTAAATAAATTGAATCCTTAGTTTCTATTTAATGCTTTTTAAAATTATGAACAGCCACATTCTAATGAAAAAAATTAACAACTGGAAAGAATACAGCTCTAGGTGAAACAATGTTAGACACATTTTTGTCCAAAAAAAATTGTTAGCTGTAATTGGTACCAATTAAGTCCTTTCAGGCATGCAGCCAAGCACATCTATGAAAAACAGGTGACTTAAAAAAGTACCAGAGGTTCTGCACCATTAAAAATGCATACGCAGGTGTTATTGATTTCAAAAGTGTCAGATGACCTGGCGTGAAAGTTATAAAGGATTTACGTTTTTGTTGAGCACTGACTTTAAATGACCTCATGCTACAGCAGGGATATGCCATGTTGTAAGAAGTGCTATCTGATGAATTAACATGCTGCAGTCTGATTGCGTCAAGCTTTCAGTGTTTGTTCAGACGGAATGCATGAATCTGCTGAGGTCAGTATTAAGCAGCAGGCAAATACTGTGAACCAAGTCACAAATTCTGTTCTTATTTAAGGCCATTGTCAACAACAACTCGATCTTAGGCGCTTTCCCCCATTGATTCTTATGGGATTGGGGCCCATGAAAATTTTTCACCACATGTACACCCACACGCACACACACACACACACATACACATATATATATATATAGATAGATAGATAGATATACACACACTCTTTTTTTGCCCTTGACCTGACATCCTAGTAGAATCATGTTCTTTGCATTTTCTCCAAACAATTGCAGATTTTGGTGACATCAGGAAAGCTGCTGTCAAGATCGCTCTGCTGGAGGTACAGCACCTGAGGAGCAGTACAAGACAGCAGAACAGGACTAGGGCCAGTATTCTACCTAACTAGCCCCCTCGGGTTCTGGGGGTCAATAGGTTTCTGCGGCAGCAGTACATCATGGTGAGTCTGTACTATGGAGGAAGACTTGGACAGGCTGATAAGGCTGTTACAAGGCTTAGACAGACTGGTAAGGCTGGAGCAAGGTTTGGACAGGCTGGACATGGAGTGCAGGCAAGATTTGGACTCGGAGTGCAGGCAAGCTTGGAGACAGGTACTGGCTGGAGGCTTGGACATAGAACAAGGACTGGTGCTGAAAAACACAGATACAAGGCAAGGTTGTCTGTGCATCCAGAGAATGATACAAACAGGACAGGAGCTATGGACAGAATACTGGAACAGACAGGGAGATGGACTGGACCCTGGAACAATTAGGATATGACAGGATACAGGATAGGCAGGGCAAGACAAGACCAGACAAGGACAAGACCAAAGCAAGGCAGATTAGGACAGACGAGGGTAGCATGGAACACAGAACAAAGACGCCCGAAGGCAACAAGGCTAAAGGCCTGTAGGCCACTAGGCTATAAGCTCAAAGGTCCCTAGGTACAAAGTGAGGCCCAGCGGCCACAAGGTGAGGTAAGGCCTAGGTAGGCCAAAGAGTCAAAGTTAGGAATGGCCTAGATAGGCCACAAGGCAGGGTAAGGCCAGAGTGGGCCATTTGTAACCTATCATTAAAATCATCCATTGTACCTGAAGACTGGAGGGTGGCCAATGTAACCCCAATATTTAAAAAAGGCTCCAGGGGCGATCCGGGTAACTATAGACCAGTGAGCCTGACTTCAGTGCCGGAAAAATAGTGGAAACTATTCTCAAGATCAAAATCGTAGAGCATATAGAAAGACATGATTTAATGGAATATAGTCAACATGGATTTACCCAAGGGAGGTCTTGCCTAACAAATCTGCTTCATTTTTTTGAAGGGGTTAATAAACATGTGGATAAAGGTGAACCAGTAGATGTAGTGTATTTGGATTTTCAGAAGGCGTTTGACAAAGCCCCTCATGAGAGGCTTCTACGAAAACTAAAAAGTCATGGGATAGGAGGCGATGTCCTTTCTTGGATTACAAGCTGGTTAAAAGACAGGAAACAGAGAGTAGGATTAAATGGTCAATTTTCTCAATGGAAAAGGGTAAACAGTGGAGTGCCTCAGGGATCTGTACTTGGACCGGTGCTTTTCAATATATATTAATGATCTGGAAAGGAATACGACGAGTGAGATAATCAAATTTGCAGATGACACAAAATTGTTCAGAGTAGTTAAATCACAAGCAGATTGTGATAAATTGCAGGAAGACCTTGTGAGACTGGAAAATTGGGCATCCAAATGGCAGATGAAATTTAATGTGGATAAGTGCAAGGTGATGCATATAGGGAAAAATAACCCATGCTATAATTACACAATGTTGGGTTCCATATTAGGTGCTACAACCCAAGAAAGAGATCTAGTTTTTGGGTACTTGCCAGGTTCTTATGGCCTGGATTGGTCACTGTTGGAAACAGGATGCTGGGCTTGATGGGCCCTTGGTCTGACGCAGTATGGCATTTTCTTATGTTCTTATACTAGGAGTAAGAAGGCCCATAGACCACAAGGCAAGGAGCAAGAAGGCCCATAGGCCACAAGGCATGGAACAATGAAACAAGGGCCAGGTCAGAGAGCCAAAGGAGACTGCATGAGAAGTCAAGGTTACACTGGCGAGACTGGGTTACATAGACCTGGAGCTTGAGTGTGGTGCAGGCATTGAGGAGGAGTTTGGCAAGGTTGGGGCTTAGCTTGCTGAGGGCTCCTGGTGGAGCGGAGGCTGCAACACACGTTGAGTCAGGCGGTCATTGAGGAGCTGGCTCTAGTGGCTGGAAGCAGAGTTCGCCAGAGGTCCCCACTGGTGGGGAGGAGCCAATGCAAGAGGCAGCTGAGTAGGATGAGGCTGCACAGCAGGCGAAACCTTAACAGCTGCCCTTTGTGGGGGCTATTTACTAAGCTACCCTCATGCTTTTGTGTGCAGTAAGTAGCATTTACTATGAGGTAAAATTTATTAGGACAGCAAAAAAGGAAATAACACAGTGAATTTGCAAGTTCAATGTATTATTTTCCTAGGCCTCAAATTTGATGCAAAGTGGGTATGCTAACGAGTTATGTCACATGCAAATGCAAGAACATATGCCAAGATAATAATGCAGCTTGCATTCAACTTCTCAAGGCATTTATTCCACAAAATTAACTACTTCTCAGGAGCTAAAGTTAACATGGCATAGCTTCCAGGGGAAGTTAACGTGCATACTGATGCTCCCGAGGCACCAATTAAAGGGGCTTCAAGTAATAATAAAAGGTCCTTGTCCTAGAAAAATTGTCTGTGGGCAACTAGTTGTCCAAGGGGCAATAAGCCAATCTCCCCCAACCACATCCATCCTGTAAATATGATAAAATGGTGTCTTTTTCAAACCCTGCCCCTGCCTTTTAGCCCTACCCTATTGTAAAAGAACCCCCTCCATTGGAATTGTCCCATACTCCCCTCCCAGCTTACCCCATCATTAGGATAGGCACAAGCCTAATGTAGGCCTGTTTCACTGATGCCATTTTGAAAATGGCACACCAGCTGACTCATGGTTCTCCTTTGTCCAGCTCCTATAAGAACATAAGATCCATGATATTTCGGGCTTGGATTGTGATCCAAGCCCGTCAGTGATCGTGGATGTTCCTATAATATTTATTTATTTATTTTTGTTTATTTAAAATCTTTTCTATACCGTCGTTAAGTTAATTTACCATCACAGTGGTTTACAAAAAGGCACAACTAGTATTAAAAGTTGATTGGTATAGATTACATATTATAGATGTGCCATTAGTGAACAGTAACATGTTTTTTATAATATAAAAAGCTATGTGTTGATTTTGCTTATATGTTGGTTGAAAAAACTTCTTTACAGTTCCTATATAAATTTAACACTCTAATATGTATACAAAGATAGGAAAGAAAAATTTTAAAAACTGATTGCTTGGTGCTTCCTTATGTGCTCATTTGTTTTCTTCATTCTCCTTATAAAAAGCCTCTTTAAAAAGCCAGGTTTTTAGACTTACTTTGAAAAGTTTAAAGCTTCTCTGCAGTCTAATTTCGAGTGGCACTGAGCTTCCCAGCCCGCCGATAGATGGTGCAGGCAGCTCAAACACGGCACAGGTAGGAAGGACAGCAGCCATCGCGGGCGAGGCAGAATATAGCAGAGGAGACCCCGGCATGCAGTGAATGGACCGCGTCCCATGGCACACGCTCTGTTCGTGGTGAGGAGGAAGGCCTGGCGCGCCGTTTGTGGCGAAAAGGGAAGGCCTCCGTGTGCCGTGATCGGCGCACCCGGGCCTTCATCTTCGCCGCAAACGGAGCGTGTGCTGTGGGACGTGCTCCGTTAGCGGCATGCCGGGGTCTCCGCTGCTATTTTCTGATCTACGCTGCTATTTTCTGATCATGCCAAAAATGGAAGGCCCCCATGTGTTGCGAATGGCGGCCGGGCCTTCATCTTCGCCTTGAACGGCGCATCAGGTCTTCATCTTTGCCGTGAACAGCGCAGGTCCCGCGGCTTGCCGGTGAGAGATAATGTTTGTCGGGGAGGGGAGGGTAAGAAAGAGCAGGTAGGTGTGAAACAGAGCATGGGGGAGATGCCGGTGAGAGACAATGTGTGTGTGAGAGAGGGGGGTGACAGAGCATGGTTGGTGAGCGGGGGTAGGGAGACTGTGAGAGAGCATGGGGGGGATGCTAGTGAGAGAGAATGTGTATGTGAGAGAGGGGGGTGACAGAGAGCATGGTTGGGGAGAGGTGGGTGGGGAGGGTATGATAGAGAGAGCATGGGCGGTAAGAGAGGGTGGGTGGGGGGATGCTTGAGTGTGAGTTTCAGAGAGAGGGAGCCTATATGAGGGGAGGGGGATGCCGGTGAGAGAGAATGTGTGTCGGGGAGGGTGAGACAGCAGGAGGGTGTGAGAGAGAGCATGGGGGGGGATGACGGTGAGAGGCAATGTTTGTGTGAAAGAGGGGGGGTGACAGAGAGCATGGTTGGTAAGAGGGGGATGGGGAGGGTGTGAGAGAGAGCATGGGAGGTAAGAGAGGATGGGTGGACCCACGCCATGCCGGTGACAGAGAATGTGTGTCAGGGAGGGTGAGAGAGCGCAGGAGGGTGTGAGAGAGAGCATGTGGGGGGGGGGGGGGGGCGGATGCCGGTGAGAGGGAATGTGTATGTAAGAGAGGGGGGTGACAGAGAGCATGATTGGTGAGCGGGGGGTGGGGAGGATGAGAGAGAGAGCATGGGGGGGATGCCGGTGAGAGAGGGGGATGACAGAGAGCATGGTTTGTGAGAGGAGGGTGGGGAGGGTGTGAGAGAGAGCATGGGAGGTAAGAGAGGATGGGTGGGGGGATGCTTGAGTGTGGGTTTCAGAGATAGGGAGCCTATATGAGGGGAGGGGGATGCCGGTGAGAGAGAATGTGTGTGTGAGAGAGAGGAGAGGGGGTGTGAGGGAGTGCGAGAGACATCTTGGTTGGTAAGAGGGGGCGTGCACGGGATTCTTGACTGTGGGTTTTAGAGAGGGCCCTGTATGAAGGAATGTGTGTGTGTGTGTGTGTGTGTGTGTGTGTGTGTGCCAGAGAGTGAGGGAGCCTGTATGAGGGTGTGTGTATGTGGAAGGGACACTCTTACAGTGAATTTCTAGGGAAATTTGGCTCAAAACAAGAGCAGATGTGCCAATAAAAAGGCTCGCCACCCGGGCGTAGAACGAGTACAGTTGCTAGTTTGCAATACTGGATCAGACTAAAGGTCCATCAAGTCCAGGATCCTGTTTCCAACAGTGGCCAATCCAGGACGCCAAAAGGTCAATAGATTCCATGCTTCTTATCCCAGGGATAAGCAGTGGATTTCCCCAAGTCCCCCTTAATAATGGTTTATGAACTTTTCTTCCAGGAATTTGTCTAAACCTTTTTTAAACCCAGCTACACTAAGAGAGAAACACTTTTAAAAATTGACCTGTTAGGATAGTGCACCAATACTGTAACAAAATTCCACAGCATAAAAGCCTCCAACATCACATCACATCTTTCCAAGTCTCCTTCAAACAGGTCAACTCTTCAGGAAAGATACTCTCCCTCTACCCTGGGCCCTCCTATTACCTGTTTGCCAGAAGTAGCTTCTCAAATGTCCCTTTCTCTTCCTTTCACTCTCCTGTGAGTCTTAGGCTGATTTTATCTGAACCATGCTCTTAGGGTTGCCAGGTTTTAACCGTCAAATTTCTGAACATTTGGAGATATATAAGAAAGAGACAAGTTCAACTCTAAACATTCCTCGAACCCCAAAGAAATACCCCAATGAATAACACAAATAATACCCCAAAGAACTCATCAATTCAATTTCAAATCCTTGGCAGTCCAAAAAAAAAAAAAAATCAATACCCAAGCCTATGTTTTTATGCCTATGCCTACATTAGGCTTTATATATTGTATCTATGTTATATTCCCCATATATTTTTTCCAAGTTATTTCTTCCTGTTCATTGTAAGACAATTACTTGTCACTGTTAAAGTTTAAAATGTAAACCGAATTGATCAGTAATTCTGTTATTGGAAAGTCGGTATAGAAAAGCTATAAATAAATAAATAAAAATAAATGCTGTTTAATATCTTCATTAGGGCCAGTTTTTGGGGTTGGTGAGACGGGCAGTTGGCCAGGGTGCTGTCAGCTGAGGGGCTCCCTGAGCACCATGGGGGACAGAGGAGGAGATGCCCAGCATGGTCATGGCGGATCCTATTCCACCACTGGTGGATCCCATCCCACTGTGGCTGAAGAGAGGACTGGGGGGAGGGGGGAGGAGGGAGCTTTTCACCCAGGGTGCCATTTGTCCTAAATCCGGCTCTGATCTTCACTGATGGGGTTTACACACATGCGACTTTTATGAAAACTCTTCACCATTACAAAAGTACAGAAACATAATTTGATAGCAGTTTGCCCAGTTGCTTCCTGCTCGTGTCTTAGACTCCCGTTGATCTCTGGCTTTTCCCTCACTTCTTTGCAATTAATTATCCTCTGTACTTGGCTTGTGCTTTCTTTAATTTTTGTTTTTGCCTCTATCCCCTCCACTGGGAGGCTGTTCTATGCATCCATCATCCTTTCTATGAAAAAATAATTTTCCTATGTTATTCCTGAGTTTACCTCTTCAGAGCCTCATATCATGACCATTAGTTCTCAAACTTTTTTACTCTCAAAAAGGTTTTTGCTTTTACCAGATCTGGGGCCAAATTACTGTTTTGTAACATTCTTTAGGCCTCTGATTAAATCATGGCCTGAAGTCTATGATAGTGACACAAAATAAATATATCCAACGCATTGAATGTACAGTAGCTACCAAAGCACATGCTATATTTATTGATCTTCATTTTCAGCTTTTATTGTATTTTTAGTGGGAATTTATCAATGTTTATTACAACAAACAAAAAAAGGGAGAAAATAAGTGAAAAAAAATTAGTCTGTTTTTTTACATCGATTTTCTCACTTTTTGTTTCTTGTAATGAACACTGATAAAGTCCCAGGAAAAATAAAATAAAAACTGAAAATGAAGGTCCCTAACTATATTGCATACTTGAAGGGGAGGATCAGATGCATGAGGGCTAAAAATCATGACATTTCCAAATATTTTAGCCCTCCTCCTTTTTTCAGGCAGTATCCCAAAAAATCCAGAAAAATTCTGGATAGTTGGCAACTCTACATGAGATTCTGGTGACTTTCCTAGACAGATTACCTTCTTCTGGCACCTTTCAGTACAATGGTCCATCAAATTCTACTAGAATCTCTCTCTTTCTATCTCTTCTGAACTCCCAGGAACTTCCACCATGGAATTTTACTTCTACTCTTAAATATGTCTGGGATCCACTCAGTGGAAGACAGGCCCTATGGAGCTCCTTAGTAGGAGAGGGCTCTAAGACATCATTCAGTACTCTACTCCAACTTTTCAATCCATTCTCAAAATTCTCCTCGTGCTTACATGGGAGCAGACGTTTTTATATCATACTTTACCTCCCAATGACATCCAGAACCTCCAAGGTTGCACTCTCAGAAATGCTTCCCATTCCTTGTGCAGGACCCCAGAAGGAGGCAGAGCTCCAGAGTCTCAATGCATGAATGAGATGCTGGGAACATTCTGGGGAAGGAGGAGCCTATTCTGACTGGATGGGCTCCACCTTAACCAAAGTGGAACTAGGCTGCTGGCACTAACATTTAAAAAGGAGATAGAGCAGCTTTTAAACTAGACTCTGGGGGAAAACAGTCTCTCAGAAGCACATGGTGGGACAAAGATACTTACAAAACAAGGAAGTTAGAATATTCCAGTAGAGAGGCTGTGTTTAAGGATGAAGTAGCCCAGATGGACATGGACAAAGAGCACCCAGATGTGAATGACTAAACTACTAGAATAATGAAATGAAATTACAAATAAAAAGCATACTTTAAAATGTCTGTATGTGAATGTCAGAAGTCTGAACAGTATGATTGGCATTATATGAGAATATAAACATTATAGGCATTTAAAGATGTGGTGGAAAGGAAGATATAATCAATGGAACTCAGGGATATTGTAATGGGGGTGGGGGAGTACTAAACACTAAATACCAACAGCCAGCAAGAGAAAAATCTTTAGTCCTATTATAAGATATCTCAAAGTAGTGCAGCCTACTAAATAATACAGAGTACACCCAGCTCAGAACTCCTGAGAGTTACAGTCAGTTAGATATGTCACCTCTACCAAACTTACACCAATGGGTTAGTTTGTTTGTTTGCATAACATTTTTTAACTGGTTAATATTTGAATTTTATCTCACATATGCTAATAAAACTGCATACTTGTAAGTCATGTGATTTCATGTAAATTGAGTCCAGAAGGCAAAATGAAACTCAGTGCTGAACTTTAACATGCCGGTTAACATTTAATATACTTTAGTATTTCAACAGTCTTAACTACTTCTACAAGTCTGATCAGTTCAGTCTCATTATGCTGTGAGATTATGCTATTATCTTTCTATTTCTTTACCATGAACAAATTAGTCCGGCTTCATAGAAAACCCTCTCAAAGCACCTTTATAATACCAGGATATTCATTTTATCAATTTGATAGTGCAGATCAAATTGGTGAAGGGGTGGCACTATACAGTATATAAAAGTTGGCATAGAGTCAAGCACGTTAAAAATTCTGCAGGAAACAAAATGCACTGTGGAATCTTTATGAATAGAAATTCCGTGTGTGATGGATAAGAGTATAGGGGTGGGTGTGTACTACTGGTGACTTGACAAAACGAAGAAATGGACTGTGAAATGATAGCTGAAATTATAACAACAAATACATTTGGCAACACAACAATAATAGGAGATTTCAATTACCCTGGTATTGATTGGGCTAATGTCTCATCAGGCCATGCAAGAAAGGTTAAATTTCTACATGCCATAAATGACTGATTCATGAAGCAGCTGGTCCTAGGACAGATGAGAGGGGAAGCTACTTTAGGTCTTCTCCTCAGTGGAACACATGACTGGGATAGGGCTGTTAAGCAATAGCAATCACAATGCAATCAAATTTGACATAATCACTGGAGAGAGAACGTTAAATAAAACTTTGAAAAGGGGGACTGATAGAATGAGGAAATTAGAAAAAAACTAAAAGTAGCGGTTGCTTTAATGGTGGATATTCTGAGCAAATAAAACAATTATCTGTGACAATGAAGAATATACTAGATCAGATTGATAAACAAATGAGTAACAAATCACTGGGATCAGATGGCATCTACCCCAGAGTTCTAAAAGAACTAAGGCATGAAACTGCTAACTTGTTACTGGTAATATGTAACCTATCATTTAAAACAGCATGATTCCTGAAGACTGGAATGTGGCCAATGTGATCCCAATTTTTAAAAAGGGCTCCAGGTGTGATCTGGAAAACTATAGACCGGTGAGCTTGATATTGGTGCCAGGCAAAATAGTATAAGTCATTCTTAAACAAAATCACTAGCTATATAGGCACTCATGAAGATAGAGTGATTTGGTATCAAGCAGCTACTCTGTATTTTAAATTGATTTCTAAGAAGAAATATTATTCAGGAATTATTGAAAGAGCTGACAATAACCCTAGAGTTTTGTTTACAATGGTAAAGTCATTTTTGAGAGTGGATATAAATGCATCTATGAAATTTGACAATGCACCTGATTATGTAGCATTTACTTCTATTTTTCAGGAAAAGGTGAGAATATTGAAAGATGGTTTGGCTGGGGAAAGGGATTTGATGAATCATTCTGATAAGTTAATCTCAAAGGATGCTAAGGAATTGGTGATTCCCATGAGGGAGGTACAAAGAATTTATATGGAAAATTTTGAGCAGTTGTCTCTATTTGAATTGAAGTTGGTTCTGAAACAGGTGAAGGAATCAGATTTTGTGTTGGACATGGGTTGTCAGACAAGTTGTTATCTTTTCTTTTAAAACAGGTAAACTCCTCTTTGTCAGATAGAATTGTTCCTAGAATCCTGATAAAAGCTGTGCTTCTCCTCTTTTGAAAAATAATAAGTTGGATCCTACAATTTGTAGTAGTTATCAACTGGCGTCAAATTTTCCATTACTAGCAAAGGTGGTAACCAAACACATTTCTGAGTTTCTTGAAAAACATAATAGACTGGATGCAGCTCAGGCAGGATTTTGCAGGGGCAGCAATTCGTAAACAGCTCTGGTATAATTGTTTGATGCTGTGCTTCATTTGGACAGGGGGAGACATGTTTATTGATTATGCTTGATTTATTGTGTGCTTTACTTAGTGGACCATTTAGCTTTAATTTCTCAGTGTTCAGATTATGAACTTGGGGGTCAAATGTTGAAACCTACAAGGTAAGTGTCAAGCTGTGGTCTTTCAGGGTAAAATTTCCATGTTTAGGGAGCTTCATCTAGGTGTGCCACATGTGGGCTTACAGAATCGAGCTTTTTCAGTAGCATCACCAAAATGCTGAAATGAGCTTCCTCTCATGTTATGAGAGGAAGGTGATTTACTTAGATTCCGAAAAGTTCTGAAAATATGGTTGATGTCCCAGGGGAGTGATAGGTGAGGAGGGAAGATGCTCAGTCATTGATAACAGCTGCTGAAACTATGTCTGCTTTATGATTTTATTTTAAATTGTGATTGAATTATATGTTTTGTAATTTTATGTGAGACTGTGTACATTGCTTTGGGCAAATTCCAGTTTGGTTTGGAAAGCAATCCATGAATGCTGTTAAATGAATAAACATTGGTAGACATGGCTTAATAGGGAAGAGTCAACATGGTTTTAGCAAGAGGAAGTCTTGTCTTACCAATATTTTAGAATGTTTTAAATCTGTAAATAAACATGTTGATAAAGCTAAATCAGTTGGTATAATGTATTTGGATTTTCAGAAAACATTTGACAAAGTCCCCCATGAAAAACTCCTCAGGAAATCATCATGGGATAGGAGGCAGCGTTCTGTTGTTGATTAATAATTGCTTAGAATATGTGAAACAGGTGTAGGACTAAATGGTCAGTTTTCCAAATAGAGAAAGATTGCTACTGAGTACTACAGGAATTGATAGTGGGAGCTGTGCTGTTTAACATATTCCTAAATGATCTGGAAAAGGGAACGATGAGGAGTTCAAATTTGCAGATGACAGAAAAATTATTCAAAGCTGTGAAAACAGCAGCAGATTGTGAAGAACTGCAAAAGAACCTTGTAAGATTAAAAGACCAGGCAGCTGAATGGAAGATGAAATTTAATATGGAAAACTGCAAGATGATGCCCATAAGGAAAAAATAAACCCAAATTCAGGTACATGATGCTGGGTTCCGTATTGAGAGTCACTATCCAGGAAAAGGACCTTGGAGTCCCTTGTGGGCAATGCATTGAAATTCTCAGCTCAGTGTGCGGTGGT
Source organism: Rhinatrema bivittatum (assembly GCF_901001135.1). Classification (NCBI taxonomy): domain Eukaryota; kingdom Metazoa; phylum Chordata; class Amphibia; order Gymnophiona; family Rhinatrematidae; genus Rhinatrema; species Rhinatrema bivittatum. The sequence continues at coordinate 575,662,116 of NC_042616.1, forward strand.
GGTCAAAAAAGCAAATAGAATATTAGGAATAATCCAAAAAGAAATGGAAAATAAAAATGAAATATATCATATTGCCTCTGTATGAGCCATTGTACATTCACACCTTATGTAATGTGTGCAGTTCTGGTTGCCCCATCTCAAGAAATTGATAGTGGAACTAGAAAAGGTGGAGAGGAGGGTGACAAATTTTAATGGTGATGGAACTTCTCTCCTATGATGAGGCTATGCAGGCTCTTCAGCTTGGAAAAGAGACAGCTGAGGGCAGATATGATAGAAGTTTATAAAATCATGGGTGAGGTAGAATAGGTAAATAAAGGAGGGTTACTTACCCTTTCAAATAATACTAAAACAAGAGGATACGCCATGAAACTAACAATCAGCAGATTTAAAGCAAATTGTAGGAAGTACTTTTTCACTCAACGCAAGCTGTGGAATCTGTTGCCAGAGGACGTGATCAAAGCAACTAATATAGTGGGGTTTAAAAGAGGTTTGTACAAGTTCCTGGAGGAAAAGCCCCTAACATATTATTAGCCAGGTAGATTAAAGAAAACTATTGCTTTCCCTAAGAGTGAAAAAGAAGAATTAGATTTAATTTATAGGATCTGCCAGATACTTGCAACCTTGATTGGTTGCTGATGGAAACAGGATGCTGGGCTCAATGGCCCTTGGTCTGACCCAGTATGGCAATTCTTATGTTCTTATGAGGAAAATGTTTTTTTGTAATGCAGTTGATAATAAATTATACAATTTAGAACAAGGTACAATACACAAGGGGGCCGATTTTAAATTTTACACGCGCGCAGGGTACATTTGTGCGTGCTACCCGGCGCGCACAAATGTACACCCGATTTTATAACATGCGTGTGCTGCTGCGCACATATTATAAAATCCGGGTCGGCGCGCGTAAGGGGGTCCACACCTGTGCACCTTGCGCGCGCCGAGCCCAAGGGGAGCCCCGATGGCTTTCCTCCTTCCCTCCAAGGCTGCTCCAAAATCAGAACGGCCTCGCAGGGAACTTTTCTACCGCTCCCCCCACCTTCCCCTATCTAACCCACCGCTAACTAAATCCCACCCCCCCACCTTTGGTGCAAAAGTTCCACCTGCCCGAGGCAGGCGTAACTTGCGCACGCCGGCTGGCTGCCAGCACTCCATCTCCCGGCACAGGCCACTGTGCCGGAGGACTTGGGACTGCCACCACGCTCCTGGCCCCGCCCAGGACTGCCACCACGCTCCCGGCCCCGCCCCACCCATTTTTGAAAGCCCCGGGACATACGCGCGTCCCGGGGCTTGTGCAAACCGCCAAGCCTATGCAAAATAGGCTCGGCGCACGCAGGGGTAGGTTTTTGGGGGTTACGTGCGTAACCCTTTGAAAATCTAGCCCAAAGCTTCTAAGCAGTGTTTTTTTTTTGTTAAATGAACATAGAATGTGATTTTATTTGATAATGTTGGCGAATGGCCTTTTAGGCATGTTTCATTAGTGTAAGAGCTTCTATTGTTAATGATAAGCCATCTGTCTGTTTGTCCATCTGTAAGCCTGTTGAAGACTGGAAACTGTTGAATTGATTTGACTGAAATTTGGCATGGTGGATCAACACTAAAAGTTCTCAGGAAATTGTGATTTTGGTTCACACTGGTACAAAATTAAAATTGCTTGATAATGTTTAGTCTTGATTCCTGTGCCTTTGACTTTCTCAGAGAAAGAGAAACGTACCATTGTGTCATGGCTCTTACATGCACTTTCCAACTTGTTTGTATTGCCAATGATGTACAGCTTCAGGTTATGGTAGATGAATATCATTCTGATGCTGTAAATAATTTGAATGACTACTAAGTTGCAGTGACTGGCTAGGATGTAATAAATTTAAATTGAATCCTGGGGAAAAAAACAACCCAAAAATAGCCTGATGTACTTAAATAGACAGGGGAGATCTTTGAAGAGTCTCCTTTGAATTCAAGAGGTCAAACATTAGCCTAAATTTGTGTTGAAAAAAATCGGGAGGGGGGGGGGGAATTGCTCTTAGATGACTCATGGTTAGTGGAGAAACAGATCAGTGCAGTGGTAGTGGAACATTTAATAGTCTTTGTTTAGTCCTTCATTTGCATTCTTACTTGAGTCCTAATGATCTTGTAATTATTAAGAAGGGAATGACAAATAAAATGGAGAATGTCATAATGTCTCTGTATCACTCCATGGTGAGACCGCACCTTGAATACTGTGTTGAGTTCTGCTCACCACATCTCAAAACGGATATAGCTGCACTGGAGAAAGTACAGAGAAGGGCATGGAATGGGTCCTCTATGAGGAAAGGCTAACGAGGTTAGGGCTGTTCAGCTTGGAGAACAGATGACTAAGAAGATATATGATAGAGATCTACAAAATCATGAAAAGACTTGAATGGGTAAATGTGAATCGGTTATTTACTATTTCAAATAATACAAGGACTAGGGTGTACTCCACAAAGTTAGCAAGTAGCACATTTAAAACAAATCAGAGAACTTTTTTTTTCACTCAAGGCACAATTAAGCTCTGGGATTCAGTGCCAGAGAATGTGGTTAAGGCAGTTAAGGTAGCTGGGTTTAAAAATGATTTGGATAATTTCCTGGAGGAGGAGACCATAAACTGCTATTAATTAATAGGGAATAGCCACTGCTTGTTGCCAGTGTTAGTACCATGGGATAGGGATGTGCAGCAGGGACGGATTCGTCCCATTCGGTATTCGCATTCGTCAGGACCCAAATCCGTTGCATCCATTCTCAGGGGACCTCGATCTGTTTATTAGTTACATATGTATTCGTTTCCCCCCAAAAAATCCCATCCCAACCCTTTAAATTTAATCAACAACCCCCCACCCTCCTGACCCCCCCCCCCAAGACTTGCCAAAAGTCCCTGGTGTTCCAGCGGGGTTCTGGAGCGATCTCCTGCACTCGGGACATCGGCTGCCGGTATTCAAAATGGCACTGATACCCTTTGCCCTTACTATGTCACTGGGGCCGACCAATGGCACCGGTAGCCAATGGGACCACAGACAGTCTCTTCTCTCTCTCTTACCCGCCTCAGGACCAGTTTCTGTCTCTCACACACCAATCATCTCCCCAAACAGTCTCTCTCTCTCTCTCGCACACAAGCACACACATACGAGTCATCTCCCTGATCAGTCTCTCTCACACATAAACACGTCACCTCTCTGGCCAGTTTCTCTCAATCACACAATGCTCTCGCTCTCTCTTACTTATACACAGGCTTTCATTCACACACATGCTCTCTCTATTTCACTTACACATAAGTTCTCAATCACACACATGTTAAATCTCACTTACAAACAAGCTCAATCACACAAATGCCTTCTCTTTCACAGCCACAAGCCAGCCAAAAACATGCTCCATCTCTCTCTTGCACACACATTAAGAACATGCCATACTGGGTCAGACCAAGGGTCCATCAAGCCCAGCATCCTGTTTCCAACAGTGGCCAATCCAGACCATAAGAACCTGGCAAGTACCCAAAAACTAAGTCTATTCCATGTTACTGTTTCTAGTAATAGCAATGGCTATTTTCTAAGTCAACTTAATTAATAGCAGGTAATGGACTTCTCCTCCAAGAACTTATCCAATCCTTTTTTAAACACACCTACATTAACTGCACTAACCCTATGCTCTGGAAACAAATTCCAGAGTTTAATTGTGCATTGAGTGAAAAAGAACTTTCTTCGATTAGTTTTAAATGTGCCACATGCTAACTTCATGAAGTGCCCCCTAGTCTTTCTATTATCTGAAAGAGTAAATAACAGATTCACATTTACCTGTTCTAGACCTCTCATGATTTTAAACACCTCTATCATCTCCTCCCTCAGTCGTCTCTTCTCCAAGCTGAAAAGTCCTAACCTCTTTAGTCTTTCCGCATAGGGGAGCTGTTCCATTCCCCTTAGCATTTTGGTCACCCTTCTCTGTACCTTCTCCATTGCAACTATATCTTTTTTGAGATGCGGCGACCAGAATTGTACACAGTATTCAAGGTGCGGTCTCACCATGGAACGATACAGAGGCATTATGACATTTTCCGTTTTATTCACTTTCTAATAATTCCCAACATTGTTTGATTTTTTGACTGCCTCAGCACACTGAACCGACGATTTCAATGATTTCATCACTATGACACCTAGATCTCTTTCTTGGGTGGTAGCACCTACTATGGAACCTAACATTATGTAACTATAGCATAGGTTATTTTTCCCTATATGCATCACCTTGCACTTATCCACATTAAATGCCATCTGCCATTTCATTGCCCAATTTTCCAGTCTCACCAAGTCTTCCTGCAATTTATCACAATCTGCTTGTAATTTAACTACTCTGAACAATTTTGTATCATCTGCAAATTTGATTACCTCACTTGTCGTATTTCTTTCCAGATCATTTATAAATATATTGAACATTAAGGGTCCCAATACAGATCCCTGAGGCACTCCACTGCCCACTCCCTTCCACTGAGAAAATTGTCCATTTAATCCTACTCTGTTTTCTGTCTTTTAGCCAGTATGTAATTCACGAAAGAACATCGACACCCATCCCATGGCTTTTTACTTTTCCTAGAAGCCTCTCATGAGGAACTTTGTCAAACGCTTTCTGAAAATCCAAGTACACTACATCTACCGGTTCACCTTTTTCCACACGTTTATTAACTCCTTCAAAAAAGTGAAGCAGATTTATGAGATAAGACTTGCCTTGGGTAAAGCCATGCTGACTTTGTCCCATTAAACCATGTCTTTCTATATGTTCTGTGATTTTGATATTTAGAACACTTTCCACTATTTTTCCTGGCACCGAAGTCAGGCTAACCGGTCTGTAGTTTCCCGGATCGCCCCTGGAGCCCTTTTTAAATATTGGGGGTTACATTTGCTATCCTCCAGTCTTCAGGTACAATGGATGATTTTAATGATGTTACAAATTTTTACTAATAGGTCTGAAATTTCATTTTTGAGTTCCTTCAGAACCCTGGGGTGTATACCATCCAGTCCAGGTGATTTACTACTCTTCAGTTTGTCAATCAGGCCTACCACATCTTCTAGGTTCACCGTGATTTGATTCAGTCCATCTGAATCATTACCCATGAAAACCTTCTCCATTACGGGTACCTCCCCAACATCCTCTTCAGTAAACACCGAAGCAAAGAAATCATTTAATCTTTCCGCGATGGCCTTATCTTCTCTAAGTGCCCCTTTAACCCCTCAGTCATCTAACGGTCCAACTGACTCCCTCACAGGCTTTCTGCTTTGGATATATTTTAAAAGGTTTTTACTGTGAGTTTTTGCTTCTATGGCCAACTTCTTTTCAAATTCTCTCTTAGCCTGTCTTATCAATGTTTTACATTTAACTTGCCAACGCTTATGCATTATCCTATTTTCTTCTGTTGGATCCTTCTTCCAATTTTTTTATGAAGATCTGTTGGCTAAAATAGCTTCTTTCACCTGCCCTTTTAACCATGCCGGTAATCATTTTGCCTTATTTCCACCTTTCTTAATGTGTAAAATACATCTGGACTGTGCTTCTAGGATGGGGGTTTTTTTTTTTTAAACAATGACCACGCTTTTTGCACACTTTTTACCTTTGTAGCAGCTCCTTTCGTTTTTTTTCTATTTTTCTCATTTTATCAAAGTTTCCCTTTTGAAAGTTTAGCACGAGAGCCATAGATTTGCTTACTGTCCCCCTTCCAGTCATTAATTCGAATTTGATCATATTATGATCACTATTGCCAAGCGGCCCCACCACCGTTACCTCTCTCACCATATCCTGTGCTCCACTGAGAATTAGATCTAAAATTGCTCCCACTCTTGTCAGTTCCTGAACCAATTGCTCCATAAAAATGTCATTTATTCTATCTAGGAACTTTATATCTCTAGCATGTACCGATGATACATTTACCCAGTCAATATTGGGGTAATTGAAATCTAGAACAATCATGTTGTATCAACAGAGTTTTTGTAATTGAAATCTCCTACTATTACCGCACTACCCATTTGATTAGCTTCCCTAATTTCTCTTAGCATTTTACTGTCCGTCTCACCATCTTGACCAGGTAGAGGGTAGTATGCTCCTATCATTATAGTCTTCCCCGACACACAAGGGATTTCTACTCATAAAGATTCAATTGTGCATTTAGTCTCATGCAGGATGTTTATCCTGTTGGACTCCTCTCTGTCATTGTGATATAATTTGTACCCCGGTATAGCACTGCCCCATTGGTTGTCCTCCTTCCACCATGTCTCTGAGATGCCAATTAAGTCTATGTCATCATTCACTGCTAAACATTCTACTTCACCCATCTTACTTCTTAGACTCCTGGCCTTAGTATACAAACATTTCAAAGTTTGTTTTTTGTTTGTATTTTCATTCTGCATTTTAATTGATAGGGATAAGTTAGAATTTTTTAGCTCAGGTGAGTTTTAGTTACAAGCACTTGGACTACTTTTCTTATTATTGGAACCTCACTGTTGGGATGCTCTAATTCTAATGCATCATTAGTATCCTTTGAAGATACCTCTCTCCGAACCATGTGCTGCTGAGCGACTGTTGGCTTTCCCCTTTGTTCTAGTTTAAAAGCTGCTCTATCTCCTTTTTAAAGGTTAGCACCAGCAGTCTGGTTCCACCCTGGTTAAGGTGGAGCCCATCCCTTCGGAAGAGACTCCCCTTTCCCCAAAAGGGTACCCAGTTCCTTACAAAACTGAATCCATCTTCCTTGCACCATTGTCTCATCCACACATTCAGACTCCAAAGCTCTGCCTGCCTCTGGGGACCTGCGCGTGGAACAGGGAGCATTTCAGAGAATGCTACCCTGAAGGTTCTGGATTTTAGCTTTCTACCTAAGAGCCTAAATTTGGCTTCCAGAACCTCCCTCCCACATTTTCCTATGTTGTTGGTGCCCACATGTACCATGACAGCTGGTTCCTCCCCAGCACTGTCTAAAATCCTATCTAGGTGACATGTGAGGTCCACCTCCTTCGCACCAGGTAGGTATGTTACCAGGTGATCCTCATGCCCACCTGCCACCCAGCTGTCTACATTCCTAATAATCGAAACACCAACTATGACGGCCATCCTAAACCTTCCCTCCTGGGCAGTAGGCCTTGGGGAGATATCCTTGGTGTGAAAGGACAATGCACCACCTGGAGAGCAGGTCCTTGCTACAGGATCCTTTCCTGCTGCACCAGGTTGATGCTCTCTGATCATGAGACCTTCTTCCTCCAAAGCAGCACCAGGACTGCCAGTCTGAAGTTAGGAATTGGCTACTATGTCCCTGAAGGTCTCATCTATATATCTCTCTGTCTGCCTCAGCTCCTCCAGGTCTGCCACTCTAGCCTCCAGAGATCAGACTCGTTCTCTGAGAGCCAGGAACTCTTTGCATCACATGCACATGTACAATTTCTCACCGGTGGGTAAGAAAAATCATACATGTGACATTCGATGCTAAAGACTGGGAAGCCCCTCTCTTGCTGCTGGACTGCTGCCTTCATCTCAAATTTGTTCAGTTCCTACTTAAGTTTTAGGTTGCTTTGGGAGCAGGACTGTGTCTAATTAATGTCCTTTAAATGTATTAGTGAATTCACTATATGTCTGGTAGTGGCTTACAGGGGCATGTTCAAACTCTCAATAAGGGTTTTGTTTGTTTTTTTTCAAAGTGGCACCTGCCTATAAATTAAAGGATGAAATAAGGGTGGCTGGGTGGGAGGGTTGGGAAATACAAACAGTCTAACTTCAGTTAGTCAGCCAGAGTGACTCACTGCTCGCATGATTAACAAATGTTGGTACCTAATCAGACCAAATCACACTACCTCAACACCTTTCCAAGGTGAGTAACTGAACTTTTCAACCTTTTTACTTAGGTATACACTGTTCCTAGCTTATTTCTAGCTTCTGGCTACTTTTTTCTTTTTGTTTTTAATATACAAACACTAACTTCTGCTTACTAGCTGCCTTACTGACTATTTAAAAATACAGTCTAACTACTGTTTATTCACTACCTTACTGACTATTAAAAGCACAAACACACAAAATAATATTCCCAAATGGTTAACTTCGCCCCAATACTTTTAAAAAAAGAAAATGCCCCAAGCTAAAACTTACTGATTCCTTTCAGCCACCAGCAAGGTGATCCTCTCCTCTCAGTGCTCCCACTGGATTGTCCCACACATTGACACACACACAAGTACCCTCCCTGACTCACATATACACCACACACATACAGAAGCACCTTCCCTGTCTCAAACACAGAAGCACCATTCCTTTCTCACATACACACCACATACACACACACACAGAAGCACCATTCCTTTCTCACATACACACCTCATATACACACACAGAAGCTCCATTCTTTTCTCACATACACACACACACAGAAGCACCCTTCCGATCTCAAATACATACACAGGGCCCCCAGATGAACAGCTCATCTCTGGCGGCAGCTAGCAGCACCGGTCTTCTTTTCTTTGGTCCCACCGGCCTGGTCTCCAGCAGCGGTTGGCTATGTTGATCTTCAGTTCTTCAGCCCCCGCCGGCCTGGTCTCTGGCGGCAGCTGGCTGTGCCAATCTTCTTTTCTTTGATGCTGCCGGCCTAGTCTATGGCAGCGGCTAGCAGCACTGGTCTTCATTTCTTCGGCCCCCACCGACCTGGTCTCCAGCAGTGGCTGGCAGCACTGGTCTTCATTTCTTCGGCCCCCACCGACCTGGTCTCCAGCAGTGGCTGGCAGCACTGGTCTTCATTTCTTCGGCCCCCACCGACCTGGTCTCCAGCAGTGGCTGGCAGCACTGGTCTTCATTTCTTCGGCCCCCGTCGGCCTGGTCTCTGGCAGCAGCTGGCAGCACTGGTCTTCAATTCTTCAGCCCCGCTGGCCTGATCTCCAGCAGTGGCTGGCAGCACTGGTCTTCATTTCTTCGGCCCCCGCCGGCCTGGTCTCTGGCAGCAGCTAGCAGCACTGGTCTTCATTTCTTCAGCTCCGCCGGCCTGGTCTCCGGCGGCTGGCTGCGCCAATCTTTTCTTTGACCCTGCCGGCCTAGTCTATGGCGGCGGCTGGCAGCACCCATCTTCATTTCATCGGCCCCCGCCGGCCTGGTCTCTGGCAGCGACAGTATTTTCTTCGGCCCCGCCAGATGCGAGTAGCATGCAACACACTGGTTGAGAATCTCTGGCCTAGGTCCTGCAGCTGCCACCAGTGTTGGGAATCGGGACAAAATTTTTTTCACAATTCTGAGCAGGTCCGATGGAAGCAGTAGTTGGCTGCTGGGTCGCCCTTAAACCTATGGCACCCTAGGCGATCGCTTAGTGCTTCCACCGGCCCTATCCTGCTCGTGCTGCAGGGCTTGTCACTGCAAAACAGCCACACGGCGCCCTCAATGTGAGCAGGAGCAGAGGAGGCCACGTGAACAGCTAGACCGGCCCACCGGGGGAAGCCCGATCCCCCGATAGGCCAATCCGACCCTGGATCCCGCGACAGCCTTGCAGGTCCGGTGTTCCACTTCTGGTTCCAGTTGGGTGGGCCTGGGTCCCAATTGGGTGGGCAGCTGCCCACCCAGGGCCACACCACTGCAGCTAGCTGAAGAATCATTGCCTCCCAACTGCTGCTTTCTACTTTAGTCCCTCCCCTTCCAGGCAGGACGGAGAACAGGAGGGGAGGGGGGAAAGGCTGGAGCAGACAGTTAAGGAAAAGCTGCTTTGCTCTCTAATTCAGCCCCTTACCTCCTGTCATGTGTAGGAAGGTGGGGAGCCCAACAGCACCAACAGTGCCTAAAGCTCGCAAAAACAGTACCTAAATCTGTCACTGACTACATGCCAGTTTCCAGGTACATGAAGAATGCATCAGAGGACTTCTTTTTGTAGACAATTCAGCACTAGTTGCTCATTTGCTGACAGACATCCAAAGGTTAACAACCTGTCATATGACACTAGCAAGGTAATCTGGATTAAGATATATATTTGTAAAACTAAACTTCTTGATCATCTAACAGACAAAATGCATGTTCTAATGCTGTACCATTCAAGTAGTTAATGCACACAAGGAACCGATAGATCAACAGCACCAGTTTCAAAGGCACAATTATCAAAAAGGCCTCCAAATTTCTTTCGCCAAACTTGTTAGAGACTTCATTCCTTGTTTCTGATTACCAAGCTAACGATTGTTAAATGTCCCTCCTCTACAGTCAGCTTTGCATGCAATGGAGAGTTAAGGATGTTAAGTTCATAAATTCTCTTAGACTTTCTGACGTATATTTTATGTACTTTGTTCACAATATGGAAATATGTGCAGAATTTGCTGCTAGGGTCCCTTTCTGTGCTACTTTTGACAGTCAATGTATTTTCTAATTTTCTTTTCAAGTTCGACCCTTCTACTTTTTATTCAAAACATTAATTAGCATCTACTTGCACAGGTTTCTACAGGTTTCATGCGCAGCTCATAGTAAAATGCATGCATTTTTCTATTCTACCTATGCAAATTCTACTGCAAGGGAGCCACCCATTCCCTCTACAAGCTTTAGAACATAACACAGAATTTGGAAAGATGCAAATAAAGCAAGAGAACTCCAGGACACGTCACTTTTATCTGTCACTTCCCAGTTTTATTTTCCAGTTTGTGAAACACAGAGCCACTTCTTGAAAAAAGCATTAATTTATTCCATACATATTGCACACCACAAACTTAGGAGGGAGGGGAAAGAAAGAGTGGGGAATGCACAAACAAGGAATACACAAATTTGACAATGGACAAAGACTTGATACTTCTGCTGTGCATCAAAACTGATTCATAGCAACAGACTTTGATGGGCGTGTGTGTTCACTTTCAAGGTAATATTACATTAAGTTATATCTTTACATATTCATGCACAAATTCCTTTTTAAAGTGGTCATTATAATTTGCCATTACAGACCTGCAAAAAAAAGCCTGCTTAAAAACATATGTTCGGATTTGCTTGTACAGCCGTGTCTGCAGCTAAAAATACCCCTATAGAAATCAGTGAAACTGCTTCATGAAGCAAAACCATTCTTAGACCATTACGTCCCTAGTACGTTTTGATGGCTCTGATGAGAATAATGATTTACAAAAGTGAATGTTGGCTTATTTGCCACTATATAATTCTTGAAATATCTGTAGCTTAAACGATTTTTTTTTAAATCTGTACTGCATATTGTTGGAAACTGGTCTTTGGTGGCACATCTGGCAATAATGTAGAGTATAAAGAATGAACAAAATCAGTTACTTTTAGCTTTTTAGCATTCAGCAATGCTTATCTTACCCATAAGATTTAGGGACTCATAAAAGTCAAAAAGTCGGGCATAGTTTTTTCGAGCTACCATACTGGCAACTCTGCACAGTACAATAGTTCTCGCTCATGTATAAAATAAACCTGGCAAGTTTGCTGTTGGGTTTCTCCAAGAGAAGAAACAGATTGTGATATACTAGCGACTTGACTGAGGCTTTGAATGTTTTTGCTTGGGGGTCTTTGCTGGAGTTGAAATGGTTTCTCCAGAGGTGGCCAGAAAATGCACTAAACCACTGAGATACCTACCTATAGATTAAAGTTGGGGATGGATTTCAATTTTTCTGCCCACAGGCAGGACTAGGTACATATACTACTAAGGAAAAAATGCATCTCCTAAACTTTTGTTGCTGGGAGAAGTTGAACTTGACTATGGCAGCAACTTCCAAAATAATGCAAGCCTTTGAGTGAGACTTGTTGATGGGTGGACAACAGAGGACTAAAAAATGAGTGCAAATAAAGAGGCAAGTTCCTAATATTCTGTAAAAGTACTTTATGAAAGAATTCTCTTTTATAAATGTGCAGCCCTTTGGGCAAGCTAGACAAAAGCTGGTATGGTTCTTTTATAACAAACTGGTGTACAGTACAAAATAATCAGACAGGACTAGATTCATGCACATCATACCAACCCTGCCTTTTATTTATAGATTTTGAGACATGCAGTGTGATTTCTTGAAATAATATATTGATACTGATCTCTAAAATGTAGAGCAGGGCAAACCTGCCAGAATTGCTGCAGACCTGCCTCTAGGTGCAATAAAGATATTAATCTACTGGCTGAATATGAATTTTATTTTAGTGTTACAGTAGAGTCTTGCTCTAAATCTATTTTATATTATTACTCTCAAGGCACTGCCAAACTCTATAATTTATACATTTTACATAAATATCATCAATTGTGCAGTCACCTACCTAACCTGGGTGGAAAGAAAATGACAAGATAATTATTTTATATCATTATGAGGATAACTTTGTAACAACCCGCAGAGAAAAGTCAGCAAATATGCACATAAGAAACACCAATTTTCCAAAGCAAACTTATGTACGGATGTTTGCTTTGGAAACTATCCCACCAAAACTACTCTCACACAATCACATGGGCTAATCTGTGAGCAAGAAGTTAGCAAGAAAATGTATATGCTTTCTTTTGAAGATCCAAAAGGATGCACATAAATTCAAACCTCTTCCCAACTCCACCCTTGGAACATTTCTGCACTCTCTGGGTTAATTTATGTGCATACAGGACATATATGAGCAAGTTTACCCACATATCGGGCAAGCAATTTTACAATAAGCTATTTCCTCAGGAAAGACAGCATTTTATCCATGGAAATACTTTGAAAATTATCCTCCCTAAGCCGATGTGTTTGAGCCAGAATATCATAAACATTACTTTTAACCCTCTTATTCTCCCTTCCTCACCCCATTCCCCCCTCCCCTTAATACCAAGCATGACATGTTGTATACACTGTCATGTAAGCAGGCAAATTGAAAATGACAGCATTTTGAAAATACAACTGTATGATTTGTTTCTGAAATGTCTTTTAGCTGTATCAAAATAGATAAATATACATTTAAAAGTAGTGTTTAACATATGATGACTAACAAGCTAGAATAGAGACTATGATGCAGTAGTGAAAAATTGTCAATTCTTAGTGCTGAATTGTTTAAACCATGAGCGAAGTTGCTGCAAATATGCAGGAAAACAAAACTCAGTGGGCCTGGTTTAAAAAAAGTCTCTCCCACAGGCACAAAAATTATATAAAATAGGTCTAATTAGAAGACTGGGCCAAGACAGCAACACCCAACAGACGTGCTATTTGAGCTCCTGGACCTCTGTTTTCCTCTTCTAATTTTTTGATTAAGAGCAAGAGGAAGGGTAAGATTAAGTCCAAAGTAATGGAGCCTTCAGCTCCTGCTCGGAGGCTGATGGAGTTATTTTCCATTGCTTTGGGCCAGTCTAGAATTTTGGAGGAAGGGCTGGAGCCAAGTGAAGATCAACATGATCTTTGGTAGATTCATTGCAGACTTATGGGTTTCTCTGCTGCTTTGCCTATTGTTTGGAATCTACCTTCCTAATTTTTTTGTAATGTTTAATTTGTTTGTGTTCTGTACTTTTAGATATTTTGTTGTTTGTATTTTGCTGTGTTTTTCTGCTAAGATTTTCAGATTAGTGGCCTACAAATTTTTTAAAATAAATAAATAAGATGTTGATCCTGAAAACTCAATTTCACCAAGTCTGCTTTCCAGTGGGATCATGCTGATGTCCCCAGCACTTTCTAACACCTAAACTGGTTGTAGCTTGGGGCTGTCGTAAGTGGGGACACCAAGGAATGCATCCGCCAGAAGGAAGCAGTTGCTTTTACTGGTGTGCATGCTGGGGGAAAGATGAATTCTAAGCCTAGTCCTCAGGCAAGTTCCCACTTCTTTGCTAACAAAGGGGGAAACTGTTTGATCTCAACAGTCCTACAAACCTCAATGGGTAGGAGGATCTGAATGCCATTACAGGTGGCCTGCCCTGGTGCAGATGTCATGGATAATCATATTAGAGGAGGTCTGATATAGCATCTTTAGGACAGATACAATGGTGATTTCATCAAAGCAGCAACTCTTACATATGAGAACTAGGAACAGAGATTGGGATCATAAAGTAGGGGCCCTAATTTAGAAAGTTTCTGCATTACAGTAATCAAACGTGGCTGTAATCAAGGACAATTTAGTACATCAAATTAAAATGGAACACTTAAATATTGTAATAAACTGGAACTTAGTATTCCTGAATTTTACAAAATCTCAATTCTACTCTCCAGATAACATGTTGAGAAGTACTGAATTAAGGCCCTGAAAGTTCCATCTGAATATCTTCTTCCTTCAGCTAAATGTTACTGTTTGTCAATGTTACATGAGTCAGTAATGAGGAAAGAGGGTAATATGGATTTAACCTGAGTCAACTGGAAATTTAGACTTGTCAGCAATATTGGAAAGAACTCAAGAGGGAGCTTCTATATATGCCATGTTACTGGTCACTCTGGCCTTTGAGCTAGACAGATAATGCTTAAAATTTGTTTTCAAAATAAGGAATACTCTTTTTGGTCAAAAAGTTGTATGTTCCCAGATTTTTCTACAGCTACCCAGTTTACGAGGAAGTTTTATTTGCAACTGCATTTTCATATTTTGGAGATTTCAGCCGAGTATTCTTTGAAATACTTAGAAACTTAATACATTTACAAGGGTAATAGCTTTACTTCTTTTGACCGATATAGTTAATAGAGGATGTATTCCTAAGAAAATCTTCTAGTAAGTGATGTATGCTGGACCCTAGGAAAAATTATGAATGTTCTGTTTTATTAAAAATTGTTTCAGACAGATCTTTTCACTTTGTTTCTTAAAGAAATATAAAAAGAAAACTATGTATATATATTTTTTTTCAACTGTTATAATCCTTCAACATGGTTTCTGTATTTGTAGACTTCATACACATGTGTAAATAATTATGGCTTTCTTTACCTCTTTTTTTTTTAATTTTGATCATATGATTGCATATTCCACTGTTTTTTGTTCAAATATTGCATATGAAATGATTAATTATAAAAATAATACAAAATGCTAGGTGTGAGTTCTGTTACATAGCAAATGGTGGTGGTTAACATGCTGGACTTTACTTTCAAAATTTGGAAAACTGCAGAGTAAGGGAGCCTATTTACTGAACTCTCTTAATGCATTAATGTATGTAAAATGCCAAATTTAACACATAACATGAATTAAAAATGCATTGATGTGGGTAATGCTCATTTGTGCATTACTGATAATGCTAAAAGACTGGAATGTGTGGTAAAATTTATGAACTGATACATGCAAATGCATGCAAAGCAGTCCATTACTATTAAAATGATTTAACAGAATCCATGTCAAGCGCCAAAAGGTTAATTACACTTCAAGAGAGAAAACTGCACTAAATCTGTATCTACTACTTACAGTGGCCTTTTTTTGTTTGTTTTAGTCACTGAGCAGTTATGAAAATAAATGAACAAATGGCTAAATACACAATTTGGCATATTGCTGGAGCATTTCTTTTGTGCCGCTTTGGAAAACAGAATCCTATATATACTGCTTTGCTATGCACTCACTGTACATAAGCAACTGGGCAGGGAATTAACTCAAAGTTGTACTTTATGTGTAAGGTACAATATTTCAAAAGTACACGACAAGCAAGGATAGCCACCTGCGTTAATTAAATGTTCTGGGAGTAATTGACACCCCCCCCCCCCCCCAAACACACACGTTACCCCTGAAGGTGAGGCTCCACTTGATTAACAGCAACCGAATATCATGTGTTTCATAAAAAGGCATATTTAGTCACTATTTGAAATATTCTGACACTCCAGATAAAGCTATTTGGAGCAGAGCCTGCATATTCACCATTATTGGGCTATGCTCCATCTCCGGTCCCAGCTATAACCAGTGATTCACTTTTCTACATAATGCAGATTTTATTCACCTCTCTGAAGCAGGGCTGGTATAAGGGTATTTGACACCCTAGCCTAAACTTTAGCCATGTGTGCCCCCTCTCAGCACCATTCCTCTTCCTCTCTTCCTCCCAGCTCCAGGACTCAGGGTGTGCTGAGAAAGCAGCAGAAAACACTTTCACTGGCTTCCGCCACCACAGGTGAGGTCCTGAGAGCACAGGCGGCAGTTTCTGTGCTGCAGCAAACCCAGAAGTGGGGCTGTGATGCTGCGGAAAGCTGCCACCATGGGAAAGAGCTGGCAGAATGAGGGAGATAGAGGGATTGGCAGACAGCACATTGGCAAGCTCCCACTGCTAAGGCGAGGCTCAGGTCCCAATCAATGTCACCCTTCCAAAACTAATCGGGCTCTAGGTGGCTCCTAGTGCTCCCACTGGCCCTTGTTGAGGTTTCTATCCCAGATATGCTCCAGCTCAGAGCAGGTGTATGCCCATACAGCCTCCCCTTTTTCCCCACATGGAACTGGGAAAAAAACAAATTCTACTGGATAAGTGATGAAACCATTGTAGTCTTTTATGGTGTTAGAGATGTTTTTATAGCTTCCAGGATTTAATAGGGCATCACATTAATTCTGTATTTGTGGGTGGTGATGGGCTTTGCTGGTCTGTCTGCTAACAACCATCCTTCATCCTTACTCTCGCTACAAAAAGCGATGCAATCATATCTGTCATGCCACCAGGCCCTTGGATGAACACTGTTCAACTGCTGAAGTCCAGTTTTCACTCAGTACACCACACTAGTCTTCCTAACCCTTGCACAAGTAACGGCAGTAAGGTGGTCATTGTGTAATGCATAATTGATTTTTGGACAGACTGTACTGAAGAATGTGTATGACATGCTGCTGAAATTGTGCAGGAGCAGAACACAGAAACTGAAAGAGAAGCAGACTGACAGAGAGCATATAGAAATTTTGTGTTTCTGCTACTGAAAACCTTTTCTTGTTAAAGCTATTCTGAACTGCAGTTTCTGCTTCGTGGGTGATCAGAACAACCTTCTCTCACTTTACCTGTTCACCAGCTCTCCTGGGAAGCCAGGGTGAACAAAAGCTGACATCAAGCCCATTACAACAAATGTACACATAATACAACCCCGTCACCAACAGTACCAGCTAATGAACACTGCAACTCTTATACAGTAAACATATTGCTGCAGCGAGGTGCATTATGGGGTACATCCTGGCATAAGCAGAGAGAAAACAGCAAGATGGCTATGAGCATGCTGCTCCATTGGCTCAAAAACAAAAGTCACGTTTCAAAAAAAATTGCTCAGCAGAAAATAAAAGAAAACCTGCTGTTTGCAACTTCTACACAGGTAAAGAGCACAATATGAAAAAAAAAAAATGCTGTGCAAATGGTTCTCTCTCTTTAAAACTGAAAACTTCTGCTGTTATAATGGAACAGACTTGTGACTGATGACAGCATAGTTTGTAATTCTACAATAACGTCATTAACTATATCATACTTCTCTCCTTTTTTAGGAATGCATGTTTTTTCCAGCAGTTTAATTATGCCTAAAATAAAAATATGATGCTAAAACTATTCTGAGGCATATTTTGAAATATCTTTAAAAAAACGGGTCTTTTTTGAGACAATCTAGAAAGAAATCTTGGGTTTTACAAGTGTGGTCAGTGGTTCCAAAACCACACTTTCCCATAAACATATTTTACAGGGACACATAGAGGCTACAGGATGAATATCTGCAGATATCTGCTTACTGGTTTCATATCTGAAGAACCCTGGAGTTTTCAGACATGCTTATACCAGACTGACACAACCTTCAAACGAATATGCTTAAAACATTTCAACAGAGTAAAAAAAAAGTAATTAGGATAAAAATGCACTTTAAATAAATATTAAGCAAATTTTTACTACTGGATTTCACTAACACGTCTTCACTCCAGAACTAAATTCCATTCCTCTGTTAAAATAATTCATTTGCTTAAATTATACCACATTTCATTGCATTCACTTGTAAACAGTAATTCCCACCCCAATAAAACATCAAGACATCAAATTACAGAAGCGCAGAAGTGCTGATTATATTCTTAACAGTAAAAATACCCTTCAGGTTATTTTAATTTTTTGCAAAACATCAAATTCTTTTGCCACTCAACAGGTCTGCTACATTATTGGTATTTTTACGGAAAACCAACACTATGAACTTTTTTCTGGTCAATTCTATACAGAACATCGGTGAAGCTATCTATCATGCTATAGATCCACTCCAAGGTTTCAACCATGTTGCTTCTTTGTATACTGTGATAATCCAAAAGTTGTGACTTTTTAGATTCCTGCTTCATATCTGCAAAGAATCATGGCTAGAATAAGTCAAGTACCTTTGGAAGGGTCTGATGCCACAAACAGTAAGTTGGATATTTGAGTGTTGGGGGTGGGGGGGGGGGGGTGGGGAGGAGGGGAAGCACATCTACAACTAACAGAGGCCACGGGAATATTCATCATCGTCATCTTCAACACGAGTTCCTGCTGCAGCAGAATCTCCTATTCCTTCCTGCGGTGATCCTGGCGATTTTTTCTTTGTTCCTCCTCCTGGGACAATCAAACTCAGGGCCAGCTTGGCATACTGCCACAGAAAACAATGAATGATTAAAAGTTTAGTAATACTGCCCTCTAGCTGTATGATAACTGTACTTCCACTGCTTTGTCATAACAGGGACATAGAAAAAACATATCGTATACACTTTTCTCTTTAAAGGTAATATACACAGACATAATAATCTACATCCACAATCAACATGAACTGCTTTTTGCACAGAGCTTTTAAGCTATAAATTATAGTGTAACAATGTAACTGTGTAATTTTCAAATTATATTTACAGTTCATAATCTATGCATAGTAAAGTGAAGATGAGTGTTCCATTCATTTCTACTTATTGATAGTGCTCTCACCTGTATCTATACCTAGTGAAATTTATCTGGTTTTTCTTGTGCAGAGTTTGAAATGTGGACTTTACTTAAACATTGATTTCTCAAGTTTTGCCAAAAGTAAACACACAAAGTCGAAGGATCTGAAAATAAAACCTGACTGCTCTAATTTGGTGAAGGTCCAACCTGACATCCTAGATTTATATTTGGAGGTTTCTTTCTTTATATATGGTTTTATTTCCATTTAAATTGGCAGATCAGTAAATGCACATTGAACAAAATGCCAGATTACTACTTATTTAACGGTGTCATCTAGTGGCTGCTACTGTTTATAATATTTAGAAATTTGCTATTTAAATTTTCTGCTAGCTGAAACTTTGCTTTTAGATGTGCTAGTTGGAGGGATTAAAAAAAGCCCCTTTTTCACACAATTTGGGCCTAGCTGTTACTTCATGATTCAGAATAGCTAGGGCTATTCCTCTCTCTATGCAGCCCAGCATTCTTCTGGCTTTAGTTATCGCCTTGTCACATTGCTTCACCATCTTCAGATCACTAGACACTATCACCGCAAGGTCTCTCTATTGCTCCGTTCACAACAGCCCTTCACCCCCATCACATATGGCTCTTTTGAATTACTGCACCCTAGATGCATGACTCTGCACTTCTTGGCATTGAATCACAGCTGCCAAATCTTTGACCACCGTTCAAGTTTCCTTAAATTACATTTCATTCACTCTGCTCCTTCCGATGTGTCCACTCTGTTGCAGATCTTAGTATCATCCGCAAATAGACAAACTCTACCTTCTATCTATGCAATGTCGCTCACAAAGATATGGAACAGAACCAGTCCCAATAACGATCCCTGTGGCACTCCACTTAACACCATTCTCTCTTCAGAGGAGGTTCCATTTACCATCATATGCTGTCTTCTATTCGTCAACCAGTTTGTAATCCATGCCACCACCTTGGCGCTCAGTCCAAAGCTTCTCATTTTATTCATAAGTCTTCTATGTGGAACCGTATCAAAAGCTTTACTAAAATCCAAGTAAATCATATTGCGCGCTCTTCCCTGATCCAATTCTCTAGTCACCCAATCAAAAAACAATCAGATTGATCTGACAGGACCTTCCCCTTGTGAATTCATGCCACCTCAGATCAAGCAACCCACAAACTGTCTCATGGAACAGCAATTAGATTTCTCATAGCTTTACCCAATTAGATAAAGTGATTCCTATGTTCAATTAAACTCCACCTATTCACATTTCTCTATGTCCTCTGACTAGCTTTTGCCTTTCCCTGGTGCTACATAATCCTCAACATATTTTATAATAATCAAAATCCTCAATTTAACTTCATATATAACCATCTATTTTAAATTTTTACAAACATCCTATAGCAAAACACTGCAAATAAATGCAAAATATTTCTATATATTATAAAAATGTTAGGGCTCTGTGTGAGCATTGCAGCACATCTGCACGTGAGTGCATAGCAATAGTCACTGAAAGCTGAGGGGGAATGGACTGGGCAGCAGGACCACTCGATTGCTAATTACAGCAGTCCTGAATCTAATTACATGTTACAAAGCACACCTTTTTAGCTTTTGCTCTTCTTTAAACTAAAAAGGTAAACATTTATATTCAGACATGTTGGTAAAAAGTACTTTAACCTTAAAGAACATTTAACCTAATAATGTGGTACAGCACTGTTTATCCAAAGGTCATTAGCTGGTCCCTGGCTTCTATTATCTGAAAATTGGTTGGTTTCATATAATCTTTTATCTGGAAAAATTCCATTACCCAGAATTGTTTTTTCATCAGAAAACTTCCATTATCCAGAAAAATCCAAGATTCAGAATAGTCTCAGTCCTAACCATGCTTGATAAATGATGATAATACAAAATGAGTTAGATAATGAGCTTAATGTCATATGATTTCTTTTTAGAGTTTTACAGTGCAGTCAGGATCACTGAAAAAGGCAAAACGTTTATGATGCAGGAAAAACATGCACAAATTACTGTAAAAATTAGCAGATGATTCTGATGACTGAGTAAAATGTTATGCTTTTAGGTTATATGTTTATGGTATTTGCCATATTTTATGTTAGTTGTCACTTATATTACTTTGTATGTTTCTTTTATTGTGTATATTTTATATCATATATGTTGTGCTTGAATTGTTGTACCATGCTATAGGAGCACTCAGCTCATCTCGCATGAAAAAATTTATAATAAATAAGTACTGCACTGCGCTGCCAAGTAATGCTCATCTTTATTACAATGCAGATTGTCTAATTAGCTGAAAGCTGGTCCTTTTGAATTTCACTAATCTTGGTTACAACCTATGACAGACTTCTCAAGCTATAGACTTAAAGAAACTAGAAAGTTTGATACCATTATCAAAGGTTGGCGCTAGTATAAAGGGGGAGTTGTCTGGTGTCAGAATGTGAAGTGACTGAAGCTAGGGGACAGGCCAGAAATAGTGTGTCAACTTACGTCATTGTCCATGTATTTGAAAAGAGGTGAGCAGCAGATATCAGAAACCTGATCCTGGTCTTGCTGGTCATATCCTTCCAGCAGTTGCTCCAATGCCGTGCAATCTTCACTGCCATTAAATCCAGGTATGCTGAAAGCAATACAAGTGAAGTTAGCATTTATTTACTATTATTACCAAAAGAGTTGCCTATCTTCAAGACAAGAAAATAAGAGTACAATTCAGATATTTAGTTCAAACTCTAAAAGAAAACTGGATTTTTCATTATAAAATTAAGGAAAGGTTTTCTCATTTACTTTTCCTGAATGCTTTGAAGTTTTATCTGATTTTATTCTGATGTACAACTCTGCTGCTTGCAATTACTCCTCTTCCTTTTCAAGACTCAAATCTTTTCAAAACCTCAAGTAACTGAATATCCTTCTGGTAGATCAGGGCCACCATATTTTAATACTTTTGACTTAGTGGACCATGAGATCTTGGTTGAGAGGTGTAAACTGGTGGATTTAGAAGGCATGATTCTACAGTAGTTAACCTCTTTTTTTGACAGATCAAATGACTTGTATAACGGTTGGACAGACTATCTCAATGTATATACATTTGAATTGTTGTGTTGCTCAGAGTTTGTCCCTTTTTCCAAATTTATGTAATATTTTTCTGCATCATTTAAGTTTTAATGGTTACATTTATGCAGATGATATTCAGTTGGTAGTTCTCCTGAATTGGAACCAGGATATTGGAAAGGCACAAGTCAATTTAAATCTCAAAATTATAGCAGATTGGATTAAGAGGTGTAAACTTGAACATTCAGAAAAACAGATTCTGAATATTGTGGGGTATAGCCCTTAATTTCTGAAGAGCGTCTAGGAACTACAGCGGTAGTTTCTATGGTCAAAAAAAGCCAAACAAGGAGCTGCTGAAAGAACTCCAGGACAATGTTATTCAAAGATACAGTCTGGGGTAAGGCTATGAGAACATTTGGTGTGTCTGAATATCCCTTGGTCCCCTTGGGGTACTGTCAGACCCATCATTACAAAGTAGAAGAAACAGTTTGGCACCACCAAGACACTGGTGTGATCAGGCAGATCCTCCAAAATTAGTAGCCATGATGTAAGGAAACTGTTGTAGGAGGTCTAAGATTACTTTAAAAGAACTTCAGAGGACTCTGCCTGACACTGAGGAAGAAGTTGACTGTTCAAACATTTCAAGATTACTTCAGAAACATGGCTTACATGGGAGGTTGGCAAAAAGGAAGACACTGCTGAAGAAAAGCCTTATCATGCACTGCATATTATTCACAAAGAAATAAACAAGGGACAGTGCACTCGTGGGAGAAGTTTTGTGATCTGATGAAACCAAAGAAGAACTTTTTCGTCTCAATGCCAAGTGACATTTGTGGCGTATAACAAACAGCACATTGCCCTAACACCATCCCTACAGTAAAGCATGCTGGTGGCCTTTACTGTAGGAGTGGTGGGGATGCTTTGCAGTAGTGTGCACAGGGAAGCTTCAGATTGAGAAAAAGTAGCAGCACAGTACAGATAAATCCTACAGGAAAACCTGTTCCAGTCTGTTATACCACTAGAAAAAGGGAAGACCATGTGAGTGCTGTACACCTGGGACTGAGGAAAAAAGATTCACCTAACAATCCTAAACACAAAGCAAAAGCAACATTAGAGTGGCTCAGCAAGAAGAAAGTGAATGTCCTCGAGTGGGCCTGAATCCAATAGAAAATCTGTGGCTAAACTTGAAGACTGAAGTCCACAGATGATTGCCAGCCAACTTGAAAGAGATTCAACTCTTCTGCCAAGAACTGGCAAAAACTGCACCATCTTGCTATGCAAAGTTGGTAGAAACATCCTAAATGACGCATGGCTTTTATTGCTACAAAAGGGCTTTCATCAAGTAGCAAGTCAAGGGATAAAGACTTAATGAAGTCAAGGCTTTTTGTTTCTTATTCTTAATTACTTTTAGAATATTTCTATAATTGGTCTTTCAGATAGAAGTGTAAAGTGCATTGTACAGATCTGTGAAACAAACTCCTATCATAATGTTTTTGATTTGCATTTTCTAGACAGCAGAATGTGAAACATGTTCAAGGCTGTGAAGAATTTTACAAGGCACTGTATATGCAGGCATACTAAAATCAAAAGCATCAATTTATTAAATCAAGCTTAATTACCTAATGAAAGCTCAAGGCAATCAACATTAATAATTAATAAAATTAAATTAAAATACAAATGCCGGTCTCTTTCCCACTCAGCAAGTTGTTGAATACTTGTAAATGACAGCATAAAAAGATCAAATTGGCTATCAACTCTGCTCAGTTGAGATTCTTCTACTTTGGAAGATGAGCATCTAAACTTACCATATGCAATTCAACACTAATTCCTCCTTCTACCCATCTTGTCATTTATCTGACCTCTCAACCCTACTATTGCCACTCATATCTTTCCCAACTGTGCCCAGAATCTAAGTACTGACCTCCACCACCTCCACTGGTAGGCCCCTTCAAGACTTGTGCATGGTAAGACTTGGCCCCAGCACAGGGAACATTTCCTTGCTCTGTTTTTGATGATCCAGTGGATGATGCTTACTGAACCAATAATAATTTGGAATTCTAGTGGGCAGTCTAGCATTATACTCTCAGAATTTGACTTCTGATGATTGTCTTTAGCATATTTTTAATCAAAGTAAAATGATTATTTTAAAATCAAGGCCAAAAAAAATTTAATTATGACTATATTCATTTGAAAAAAAATTCCAAGTTTTGCAAATATTATGATGCTATCATTTTAAAGGACTGTTTTGCTTCCAAGCTCATTTATATTTATTAAGCATTATGAAACAGAAAAATATAGACAGAAAGAATGAACAAAGACACAGAATAAACCAGTGGTTCTCAACCTTTTGTCTGTCAGGTCACACAAACATGACAGTCACAAGACTAAATGTTAATGTACACTTTGCATCCTCAGGAACCCCCACTGCCCTGCCCCTCAGCAATGGGTTTAAAGCAGAACTAGAACATTCCCTGTACAACTCATCATACAAAAAAATATACTTCCTCTACTATCAGAAAAATAGCTCTGCTTATAAATAGACAGCAGTTCACCACCAATGCATGTCCAATTGAGAAAACACAACAAATTATACTAGCCTACGTGCTAGTTAAATACACACACACAGAACTGACCTTCACCAAATACAGAAAGACTGCAAATTACAAATAGAGACAAACTGAAATGGAAACCCAAAAAAGCCACTCTGCATGCAGTGCAAACCTGGAGAAATGGAAGCCAAGATCAGCACCTAACATACTCCCTGGATCTGCAATAGTGCAAACAAACGAATCTGCACAAAGTTACACCTGCATTATGGCATGCACTCAAATGGAACAACCCTACCTATAAAAAAGGCAACCCTACAAATATTAAACCAGGCCCTAACCACCAATGTACCTTCAGTTAGGAAAACAGAACAAGCCAAGCTGTTATAGATCCCCACACAGAAATAATTGTTAAACTATACTGATAAATGTTACAAAACAGCTGATGAACAGAACATCTAACAATTAAAAACTCTTAAAATTATTAAAAATTATCCAAACACTAATAAAATATTTCAAAATAGCAGACACATCGCATAATACCCAATAATTAATATGACAGTCAATCAAGAAAAATGAACTTAAAAAGCCAACTTTACTTACCCTCTCCAGCAACTCTCCTACTCCTTTCCCTTGCAGGCCAATAGCACTCACCAGAAGCAGCAGTGGCTGCTGAAGCTCTGTCCTCACAGTCCTGTTCCTTAGGGCCCACAACCAGTCTCTGTCTCTCTCTCACACACACGTCACACCCTCAAGACCAGTTTCTGTATCTCACAGACCAATCATCTTCCCAACCAGGCTCTCTCACACACATACATGTCACCTTCCTCACCAGTCTCTCAATCACACAATGCTCTCTCTCTCTCTCTTACTTACACATAGGCTTTCAATCACTTGCATGTTTTCTCTCTCACTTATACACTGGCTGGTTGACTGGCTCACTTCCACTCCCTCCCTCCTCCAGAGCATAAATGGTAGCTGCAGCAGCCTCCTCCCCCATGGCCCAAGAAAGAAGAATCCCATTGACCATGGATTCTAACACTGCTGTCTCCCTTGCTGATTGCCGGCTGCTTCTGTTTTTGCTCCAGGCCTCGGCTGCTTTTCAGTGCAGAATGGCCTTTTCTTCTCATGCATACTGCTACACATGCTTTCGCACACAACATACTTCCTCATGCCAAGGCCTCTCTCCAGTTTTCCTTTCTTCGCCACGAGCAGCTCTACCAGGGCCTCTCTCTTGCCTTTATTTCTTCAGCTGCTGGCCCCCTCTGGGTCTCACCCTTTCTATCATCGCTGCCTCCACCCTCCAGGTGTGAGACCCTATCCCTTCCCTTTCATTCACCCCTCTCCCCTCCTTTCTCTCCCCACTCTGCACCATTCTCTTTGCTACATTCATCTTTCCCTCCCCCTCTCATACTGCCTCTCATTCACTCCTTTCCCCTCCCATCCATCTCACTCATCCCTTTCTTCCTCGTTTTTTCTTCTACTCCCTCATCTCAATCTCTCCCCTCCCTTCTCCTTCCTCAACTGCTTGGTCCAGCCAGGTCTTCTTTGGTGTGACCTTGCCTCCCAGTCAGTGGCTGTGCTCCTGCAGGGCCCCATTGTTCTTGTTCCATGGGTGAGGCTTGGCCTCCCCATTGAATACCCACTAGTGGTTCTCCTGTCAGCACTTTGCCTTCCTTCCCTCATTAACCCACAGTTTCTTACCCTTCCCATTTACTCACTCACATGCTCTTCCCTTTTCCTTCCTTCCTCTCTCACCTCATCCACAACTGCTTCCCTCTTCCTCAGCCCTCCTCCACCCCCTCTTTTTCCTGGCGAGCTTTTGTTCTAGAGCAGGGGTCGGGAACCCATGGCTCGCGAGCCAGATATGGCTCTTTTGAGGGCTGCATCTGGCTCGCAGACAAGTGTCGCCACACTTCGCGGTTCCCCGCTGACCCAGCTGCTCCCCGGTCCTCCGCCGCCCGGGCTTAAAATGCTGTCAGCCCGGGCGGAACGCGGCGGGACAGCTGGAGTCAGCGGCACCGGCGTGCTCTCTTCTCTTCCTCCCACCCCCCCCGCGGCCTGGAAGAGGAACTGGTGAGCATCGGGTGCCTGCGCGGAAGAAGAGACCACGCTAGTGTGGTCTCTTCTTCCCGCGCAGGCACCCGATGCTCTCCACTTCCTCTTCCGGGCCGCGGGGGGGGGGGGGGAGGAGGAGGAGAGAGCACGCCGGCAGCGGCACGACTGGAGTCAGCCGGGTGCCAGCGCTGGAGTCATCGGGTGCCTGCGCGGGAGTCTTCCCGCGCAGGCACCCGATGCTCACCACTTCCTCTTCCGGGCCGCGGGAAGAAGAGAGCACGCCGGTGCCGCTCAGCACCGGCGTGCTCTCTTCTTCCCGCGGCCCGGAAGAGGAAATGGTGAGCATCGGGTGCCTGCGCGAGAAGAAGAGGCCACGCTTGTGGGAAGAAGACTGCAGCGCGGCTCGGAGGAAAATGAAGAGTTTCAACCGCGACCGATGGGACTCCGCCTTCGCCTCCGCGAGGGCTGAAAATGAAGGAGGTTAGTGTTGGGAGGAGGCTGCTGCTGCCGCGAGTTCCTGGGGTGGGGGTGGGGGAGAGAGAGAGTGAATGAGCGAGCAAGCGTGTGTGTTTGAGATCCTGTGTGTGTGAGTGAGATTGCATGTATGTGAATGATTGAGAGCCTGTGTATGTGAAAGAGAGTATGTCTGTGATTGAGAGCCTGCCTGTGAGAGAGAGAGCATGAATGTAAGTTTACCATTGGGAACCTGTATGTGTAAGTTTGTGATTGAAAACCTGTTTGTGTGAAAGAGTATGTGTGTATGATTGAGATCCTTTGTGTGTGAGAGAAATCATGTGTATGTATGATTAAGAGCCTGTGTGTATAAGTAAGAGAGAGATCATGTGTGTCTGTGTCTGATTGACAGCTGGTTTAGGTGATGGAGCATGTGAGTATGTGATTGAGAGCCTGTGTTTAAATGAGAGAGAGACCATGTGTGTCTGTGTGTGATTGAGAGCTGATTTAGGTGAGGGAGCATGTGAGTATGTGATTGAGAGCCTGTGTGTAAATGAGAGAAAGAGAGGACATGTTTGTAAGCATGTGAATGAGAGTCTGTGTGTGAGAGAAAAAGACAGCATGTATTTATGTGATTGAAAGCCTGTGTGTGTGTGTAAGCGTGAAAAGATAGACAGCATGTGTGTAAATGTGTAATTAAGAGCCTATATAAGTGAGTGAGAAAAAACATGTGTATATGTGAGTACTGAGAGCATGTGTGTATAGGTGTGTCATTGAGAGCCAGTGTGAGAGAGAGCGCTGGTATGTGACTGAGAGAGGAGAAAGTTCCAAGCAAACCACCCCACCTCCTGCTAATTCAGAACAATCTCAGGACACCTGGATATCAAACGTTCCCAGGTATGCAGAACAAAAAATTGTTTGTATCCTTATTATTTTTCATTACTGGGTCTTTGTGTCTGCTATTTTGAAATATTTTGTTGGTATCTGGAAATGTTTTATATGAGTTTTAATTATTGGATATTCCTCTCATCAGCTGTTTCGAAATATGTTCTTTTTGTTAGTACAGTTTTACTGCTGATGATTTTATATTTCTTGATTTGTTTTATAAGGATGGGTGATGTTTCTTTTTTCCTTTGTTACACTGCATACAGAGACTCTGGCTTGTTGCAGTTTCCAATTCAGTTTTTTCTGCATGCTTCTTGTTATGCGTTTTGGTCTCTTTATTCTATGTTAGGTGAGGGACAGCACGTGATTCAGGTGAGGTTTTCTGCTGGCGTGTTGTTTCTGTGTAGGACTCTATAGCAGCCTGACTTGGTCCGTTTTCCTAATAGGAGATGTATTGGTGTCTTAAGGCCTGGTGTAATATTTTCAGAGACTTATTGTACATTAAAAGTGGGATCTTACATAAAATGCACACATTTACTTGTATTTAGTTTTAAACATATTGTATGGCTCTCATGGAATTACATTTTAAAATATGTGGCGTTTATGGCTCTCTCAGCCAAAAAGGTTCCTGACCCCTGTTCTAGAGCTAGAGGGTGGAAACCCAGCCAAGGTACCATTATTCTTTTTGCCGGAGGGGCCTTGTACGTCATCAAATCGAGCTGTTGCACCTGCGCGGAACTCTGCCTGCTGAACAGTCAAAAATTCACGCTGTCCTTGTCCTGCCGGTGGGCGAGGAAACTTCACCAGCACATCTCTAAACTGCGCCGTTCTCGTCCTGCTGGTGGGGATGGGAGCCTCACTGGCACATCTCTAAACCGTACCGCTCGCTTTCATGAGCACTGCTGCATTTCCTGCCCCGAGCTGTCGGCACATTCAAGCCCGGAGGGGCATGGCAGCAGTGCTCATCGAAGAAATGGGTGTTGCTCGCTGGGGTGGAGAGGGAGGGAAGAGCAGCGGGAGACCAGGAAGTGTGCGATACACCTGCCGGTGGTTGGCGACACACCGGTTGAGAACTGCTGGAATAAACAAACTAGTTCTCTTTTCTCTAAATATTGTTAAATTACTTTTATTTAATTTTAGTTCACATCTCCAGAGGTCTTTTGACTTATTAACTTATTAATGTGGCTGAGTACTGCAGGAATGGCCACCATATGGAGTCATATTCAGGACACTATTCTCCAATACTAGAAAGTGAGTTTCTCCATGGTAAATATAAACCAGACAGACTGGAACCATACTTCCACGACAGGCTTAAGGGGGCTTCTAGAATCTTACCAATGTTCACCGTTCTGCCAACAATAAGTGTTGTAATCAAGAAGATAATTTTATAAAAAGGATAAATGGACACGATTGAATATCCTAACAAGAGTTAGAGTCTGCCATTGCCTTTCCTCCTCATTAGACTACCTCCAGTCATGTGTTCAGATAACTGATGTAAAAGTTGCCATTCTCCAAATCAGAAGGCCAAAGCAAAGGGAATCCACCCCCCAATATTTAATTCCTTTTCCACATAACTGCATTAGTGACTGAAAGCTCCACCAGTTTTGTTTCATTTGGTAGCTGTGGAAACAAGTCACAATTACTTTTTGGGATCAGCTAAATCTCCCCTTGCGCACACTTGAGATGCTCTCTTGACTTTTGTGTTTTCTTCATCTTTCTCCAGCAGCAAACTCATGTATAAAGTCTTTAATCAGCAGAGCTGTATTCAGTTTTACCAGATTTCCAGCATGCTTGTTTCCCTTCTGCTGGTTTCATTCTATTTCATCTTCTCTTTCAGAATATTGGGATTCTTTGCCAAAATTCCTATCTGCTTGAAGCAACTCACCACTTATGTCACATTTTTCATCAAGGAGATATCTAACCACAGTTTTATTTCTTGGATTACTTCCAATGGGTCCGATTTAGTGGTTGGTACATGCCATCAATTCTGCCATGAATCTTCATTTACACTTAGCCAGGGTTTTCCTTCTATTTTTATATCCCCTTCCCAACTCAGTCCCCAGCCATCCCACTGAAAATCCTCTGCCAAAAGATATAAGCTGCAACTCTCTCTGGAATTTGCAGCTTATATCTAATGTTTGGGTACATTGCCAGGTACTTGTAGCCTGGATTGGCCACTGTTGGAAACAGGATGCTGGGCTTGATGGAACCTTGGTCTGACCCAGTATGGCATGTTCTTATGTTCTTAATGAGGCCACTAGGTATTACCATTGAATGTTGGCTGGGACTCCCCCTGCCCCCGTCAGGGGTTTGGAATACTGCTTTCACAGTATTCCCAGAGCTGGGGAGCAGAGGCCTATCCCAGGAATTGAACATAGGCCTTCTGCATATCAATGCACAGCACCTGCCACCACTGCAACTGGGCTGGCCCACATCCATAGTATCAAAGCATTCACTCTAATTCTTTTTAAATGTTAAGAAATAATTCAATTTTATTGCAGGATTTTGTGCACCATATTTCATGAAAATACCTTTGTTCCACATACATCACAAAGTGCCAAAAATGACCATTTATTATAGTAGCTCTCAGAAATCCTTAACAGGCATATGACCATGATGCTACAATGTGATGCATAACTATTTTCTATACTGTTTCTATGATAGAAGACGTTACAAGTTGCCTTGTGCAGTTTCCATTTTTCCATCTCCTAAGTGCAATTTGACTACTAATAGAATCCAAAAATTTAATTCTCATTTTCAGTTATTTTCTCAAAAATCCATAATTATACCTTGTAAGATGAGCATGAGAAGTAGGGCTCTTGATCTGACTAAATGGGATGTTAAGATATATACATTTAAATATTTAGAGCATCCTGTGTCCAACAGTGGCCAATCCAAGTCATAAGTACCTGATAAGTACCAAAACATTAAATAGATCCCAAGCTACTATTCCCTTTCTGATTAACAGCAGTTTATGGACTTCTTCTCTAGGAACTTATCCAAACCTTTTTTAAACCCAGTTACACTAACTGCCATAACAACATCCTCTGGAATTGAATTACAGAATTTTATTATGCATTGAGTGAAAAATAATTTTCTCTGATTTGTTTTAAATGAGCTAATTGTAACTTCATGGAGTGCCCTGTAGTCTTTTTATTGTCTGAGAGATTACATTAACCTGTTCAAGTCCTTTCATGAATTTGTAGAACTCTATCATATCCCTCCTCAGCCGTCTCTTTTCCAAACTGAATAGCCCTAATCTCTTTAGTCTTTCCTCATTCCAGGGGATCCTCATAGGGGAGCTGTTCCATCCCCTTTATCATTTTGGTCACTCTTTTCTGTACTTTCTCCAGTGCAACTATATCTTTTTTGAGATGCAGCGACCAGAATTGCATGCCATATTCAAGGTGCGGTCTCACCATGGAGCGATACAGAGGCATTATGACATCCACCATTTTATTCGCCATTCCCTTCCTAATAATTCCTAATATTGCTTGCTTTTTTGACACCACAGCACACTGTGCTGATGATTTCAAAGTATTATCCACTATGATGCCTAGATCTCTTTCCTGGGATGTAACTCCTAATATGGAACCTAACATAGCAAGGGTTGTTTTTCCCTATATGTATCATTTTGCACTTGTCCACATTAAATTTCATCTGCCATTTGGAAGCCCAATTTTCCAGTCTCGCAAGGCCCCCCCTGCAGTTTATCACAATCTGCTTGAGATTTAACTACTCTGCATAATTTTGTGTCATCTGCAAATTTGATCACCTCACTCATCCAGATCATTTATAAGTATATTAAAAAGCATCAGTCCAATTACAGATCCCTGAGGCACTCCACTGTTTACTTATTTCCACTGTGAAAACAGACCATTTATTCATACTCTGTATCCTGTCTTTTAACCAGTTTCAATTCACAAAAGAACATTGCCTCCTATCCCATAACTTTTTAGTTTTCTTTGAAGCCTCTCATGAGAGACTTTGTCAAACGCCTTCTGAAAATCCAAATACATCACATGTACTGGTTCATCTTTGTCCACATTTATTCACCCCTTCACTTCACTATAGTGCATATTTGAAAGCTATTTTTCTCTGGTGTAAAACCACAGCCTGTGCTCACTGGATCAGATTTGAGGAACATTTGGTTCACCTTGTATCTTTTACTTGCTTATATTTTTATAGAGCAGGAAAAGGGAATAGTAGTTATAAATCATCCTTTTATTCCTGATATGGCAAAAATTTGAGGGAAAATTTGAAAAGTGGTAAATGTATCCTCTCATTCACGGTGCACGCCTCTCTTCGCACAGCGGTTCTCTAGAAATACGGGAGGCCTTTTGGCATTCTCTAGGAGTTAATATACAGTCACTCATGTTTTGTCAGTTCTTACAATAGTGAGTTTATGACAAAGGGGGAGGTAATTGATGTTTTATGGAGGCAGTTTTCTCTTTTAGCAATATTTACACATTAGGAATTTTCTAACTTCTCCAGAGAAAATTTCACACTTTATCCATCTACAACTGGATCTTGAGAAAGTGCATGGAAAAGGAAGATTTCAGGGGTTGATTGCTTGTCTGTATAGAATTTTGGATGTAGAAGTATCAGCCCCCAACTCATAATTATATTAAGTGATGGCAAGAGATTTGGGGCAACAGGATCCTTTTGGTCCTTGACATGGTAATATACCTTTAAGAATTCTATTTTGCTAGCTTTAGTTAGTACATAAGTACAAATCTTATTGAAGATTTATTTCATTCCACAGTAGATGAATACATGAGATCCTAATATTTTTTCCTTGCTGGTTTATTCATTTATGAGGGGATTATACTTTGATAAACATTTTTGGGAAGGATTATTGTTTCAAGGACTATGAATTTGGAAATCCCATTCACTATTTCCAGTTTTCTGTTAAGAGGAAATATTCAAGGGGTAACTTCCAGGAGAGCCCACCATTTGTTACAAGGATTGTTATTGGCTGCCAGAATTGTATTAGCTAAATATTGGAGAAGATCTTCCCTCCTACTAAATTGAAGTGGTAGCAGAAAGTAGGGGACATAATTAGTATGGTAAAAAATGACTTGGGAATTAAAAGACAAGCTGGGGAAGTTTTTAGATGCATGGGTTCTCTTCATAAATTATGCTGCTTTATAAAGTAAATCTCTCTAGGGACCCATGAGTTCATTTTGCAAGCAATTTGATTTATTTTCACTAATTATAGCTTTGTAATGTAATCCCCCTTCTTCTGATCAAACTGTAATCTGCTTTGAAGTGGCTGACCAGCTAGGAAAAGCAGAATAGAAATACTAGATTGAGGTGTGGTGAAAGAAAATATTTGCTGGGAAATTCTCTTAGAGATGATATATGCTTGAGACAGCAATTTTATTGCTGTGCTATACTCTTTTGGTGTTTTATTGACCAAATGTGGAGTTGGGGTGGTGGCAATACATTGTTGATTCTGTTTTCTTTTTCAGAACACTGTCGTGGTCTTCAGGTGGTAGCAAATGGACTCTACATAGTGATTACTCTATGTACAAGCCGTTAAGCCCGTTAAAACGGGCTACATCCCTCTGTCTCTCACCTCCCCTCATTCTCTCTCCCCTCACTCTTCACCACCCCCTACCTCCTCCCTCTCCTCTCACTCAGTCCCTCCCTCCCACTCAGTCTCACTCACTCCCTCCCCCCTCTCTCCCTCCCCCTCTCCCTCAGTCCCACTCCCTCCCCCTCTCCCTCAGTCCCACTCCCTCTCTCCCTCTCTCTGTCCCACTCCCTCCCTCTCCATCCCACTCCCTCCCTCCCCCCCCCTCTCTCTCTCCCCCCTCTCTCTCTCTCCCTCTCACTCAGTCCCCCCTCTCACTCAGTCCCCCCTCTCACTCAGTCCCCCCCTCTCACTCAGTCCCACTCCCTCCCTCTCACTCAGTCCCACTCCCTCCCTCTCACTCAGTCCCACTCCCTCTCTTCTCCTCCCCTCTCACTCAGTCCCTCCCTCTCTCTCTCCTCCCTCGCTGCCGCCGCTGCCACCCGACGCCGCCGCCGCTGCCACCCGCCGCTGCCACCCGACGCCGCCGCTGTTGCCACCCGACGCTGCCATCTGACGCCGCCGCTGCCACCCGCCGCCGCCTCCCGACGCCACCGCTGCCACTGGACGCCGCCATTTTTTTTCTTTTTTTCTGGCTCAGACCGACGTGCTCGCCGCACATGCGCGGTAGAGCTGGTCTCTACTGCGCATTTGCGGCACGTCGGTCATCCTTCGTTTATTAGGTAGGATGCTATATCCTAATTTTGATGGGTGTGTGGGGGGGGGGGCTATGCTTATGCATCTATTTTGAGAACTATATGAATGGTAGATTGTCCTGTCTCTGATTACTAGAAATAATGATAGTTAATAAAAAGTACTGAAATAAAAAAAAACATTCTCCTGCAATTGCTCTTTCATTAAATCAATGATTTCTAAACTCTGCTGTTTCAAGATTCTCTCGAGATATGAAATTCAACAACTTTAATTACAAGGTCCAAAAATAAATACTTTACAACAGTTTATTTTGCCAGAGATGGACATTTAAACATAGCTGTTTAAGGGGGGTCACAGTTTTGCGAAGCCGTATCACACGGCTTTAATGCAAATTTTAATTACACCTTTTTCATTTGTGTAAAGCCGTGTGATAGGGCTTTATCGCGTGTTGCGATGATTTCGCAAATGCTGTTTTAAGCTCCTGGAGAGCCAGCCTAGCTAACAGGGCCACTGGGGGGGGGGGGGGGGGGGGGAGGTAGATATTTATACCAGTATAGGAGGCCCATGTAGTTACTCGAGGTGAGGTTTAGGTATTAGTGTAGGGGTTAGGGGCCACTTTGACATTCAAAGTGAGAAATACAAACAGAACAGTGCTCTCTTGTGAAGATTTGATGACCTTCGGAGTGAGGAAACTCACCCAAAGATGAGATTTGTGCAATGTTCTCTCACATCGAGAGAACATTGCACAAATCTCATCTTTGGGTGAGTTTCCTCACTCCGAAGGTCATCAAATTTGCACAAGAGAGCACTGTTTATTTATTTATTTAAAAACATTTGTATACCGCTTTTACAATTGGGAAATTAATCAAAACGGTTAAAAAAAAGTAAAACATACATAATCTGATATTAAAAATAAAACTTTAAAAATTAAAAATAAAAACCAAAACAATATAAAACATACTTCAAAACATAAAATTGCAAAAATACAATAAATACAAACATATTGCCTTCATAAATGTAATATGAGGAGAGAATGATTGATGGAAAAATG
This sequence comes from Rhinatrema bivittatum, assembly GCF_901001135.1. Taxonomy (NCBI): domain Eukaryota; kingdom Metazoa; phylum Chordata; class Amphibia; order Gymnophiona; family Rhinatrematidae; genus Rhinatrema; species Rhinatrema bivittatum. The sequence goes on from NC_042616.1 coordinate 575,697,105, forward strand.
AGTGAAAAATTAATCGGTGGAGATAATGAGGAAGATTGTTAATGTTTTATGGTTGAATGTTAATCAGGGAACTAACTAAATGCTTTCTGAAACAGATAAGTTTTTAACAATTTTTTTAATTGTTGAGTTGAAGGTAAGAGACGTAAAGAATCAGGAAGGGAATTCCACAAAGTGGGCCCAGCTACCAAAAAAGCTCTTTTGCGAGTTATTTCTAATCTAGCAAGTTTGACTGAAGGTATGTCTAAAATGTTTTTTGATAACGATCTTAGTTGTCTAGAAGGTTTATATATACGAAGAGTGGAGCAAAGCCATGTGGAAGAGGCATTGTAAATAAGAGCATGAATGATTGTCAATATTTTATAATGTACTCTGCAAAAGGTGCTGGAAAGAATCCAGGCAGCAGCATTTTGTATTAATTGCAGAGGATATATTGCAGAATCAATAAGCCTAGGTATATCGCATTACAGTAATCCAATCCCAAAAATAGCAGGGACTGCAGAACTGTACAAAAGTCTTTAAAGAAAAGCAATGGTTTAAGTCTTTTTAAGAGATGTGATTTGTAGAAGGATCTTTTTGTAATAGCCAAGATGTGATGTAACATGGAAAGATCTGTATTTATCGTGACCACTAGACTAGTAGCATGGTTGTGAATAGGAATAGAAATGCCTTTGAAATCTAAGTGAGAAGGGGGGCCTATGGAAGAGTCAGAAATTGAGGACAGATATGTAAGATCAGTTTTTACAGGATTTAATTTTAACCGATTATGACTGAGCCAGGTGTTGATTGTAGATAGGTATAGTAAGAACATAAGAAATTGCCATGCTGGGTCAGACCAAGGGTCCATCAAGCCCAGCATCCTGTTTCCAACAGAGGCCAAAACCAGGCCACAAGAACCTGGCAATTACCTAAACACTAAGAAGAACCCATGCTACTGATGCAATTAATAGCAGCGGCTATTCCCTAAGTATAATTTATTAATAGCCATTAATGGACTTCTCCTCCAAGAACTTATCCAAACTTTCTTTGAACCCAGCTACACTAACCACATCCTCTGGCAACAAATTCCAGAGCTTTAGTGTGCGTTGAGTGAAAAATAATTTTCTCCGATTAGTCTTAAATGTGCTACTTGCTAACTTCATGGAATGCCCCCTAGTCCTTCTATTATTCGAAAGTGTAAATAACCGAGTCACATCTACTCGTTCAAGACCTCTCATGATCTTAAAGACCTCTATCATATCCCCCCTCAGCCGTCTCTTCTCCATGCTGAACAGCCCTAACTTCTTCAGCCTTTCCTCATAGGGGAGCTGTTCCATCCCCTTTATCATTTTGGTTATTGTAGAAAGTGTGTCTGACCAGGAAGTTTTGTAAGGAACTAATAGTTGGATATCGTCTGCATAGATTCTGAAGTGAACATTAAGAGCAGTAAGAATATGACACAAAGGAAGAAGGTAGATATTAAAGAGAATTGGTGATAATGAAGAACCCTGTGGAACTCCTGATGAAGATGTATATGAGTCTGAAAACTGGTTACAAACATTAATTTGTTGTAGACGATTAGATAAAAAAGACTGAAACCAAGAGAAAACTGTTGCTTTAATGCCTAGAGATTTTAAACCCATAAGGAGAATATGGTGATCCAAGGTATCAAATATGGTGATCCAAGGTATCAGATATATCTAATGAGATAAGAATGAAATCAGTATAGGCATCAAAGCTGCGAAATACCATATCAAAACAGGAAAGTAAAAGTGTTTCTGTAGAATGGCCTTTTCTGAAGCCGTGTTGCCCCTGATGTCATTGTTGGCTAGAAAGTCAGAAAGTTGATGTAAAACCACTGATTCAATTAGCTTGGCTAGAGAAGGTATATAAGTGCTATCTGTCTAAGGTTGTTAAGATCTAAGGAGTCTTTTAATTTTTTTTTTTTTTTAACAGGTAAAATGGCAGTTTTTTTCATATTTTCCAGAAAAATACCAGATTGAAGAGATTGATTTTCCATATCACATAAAAACTTAAGCGATAGTAGAGCCATAACTTTAAAAAGAGCTCCTGAACATGGATTTAATGGAGAATTGGTGATTTTCTGCTTCTGAATTATTTTTGATAAAAGATTCAGTTGTTGGCGAAAATCCAGACCAGACAACTGTTTCTGGAGGGGACTTAAAAGTAGGATAGGGTAATCGTTGAAATTCTTTCGAAATGATATCTACCTTTGATTTAAAATGGGTAGCTATTTTATTGCGTGTAGTGGAGTCGTAACTGGTACTAAATGATGAGTTAACTGAGGTCAATGATTTTACGATATTAAAAAGAATGTTCTGTTCGTACGTCTTACTTTGAATGTCAAAGTGGCCCCTAACCCCTACACTAATACCTAAACCTCACCTCGAGTTACTAGGAGGGCCTCCCATAGAGATATAAATACCTATCTAATGTGAGGGCATTACGGCTAGGCGCGCTCTCTCTCTCCCTTCCCCACCAGTGGTGGTAGGAGGGCCCTGATAGCTAGGATGGCTCTCCAGGAGCTTAAAACTACTAAACATGGTCCCCCCCAGTGGTTGTATGTAGGAAATACAATTCTGGCACTTATCACAAAGTGTGAAAAAGTTATCACAATTTGTGCTAAGATAGCGCTTCGCATAGGTATTAGCGCAAATTGAGATAAACTGCCTATTACCATAAAACACACCCCTTTTCCTATCGCATGCGATATTTAGTGTATTTTGATAAATCCAGGTCAAAGTGAGACAACCAGGTAAGACTTATCCGGCTAACTTACACAGGATATTCAGTGGCACAGCTCTGCTGCTGAATATCCCCAAATAAATCACTAGCTAGCCGGATAAGTCTTATCCGGCTAACTTTAGACCTGCTACTGAGCAGGTTAAGTAGCTCCTCTCCATTATGCCCAAACCCCATCCACCACTTAGCCGGATAAATACATATCTGGATAAGTAGCAGCACTAAACGCAGCCAGATATTCAGCCACAACCACTTAGCCGGATAAGCCCAAACATATCCGGCTAAGTGGTGCTAATACTGACTTCTCAGCTTTTGATGTTGACAATTGTAAAAGTTGCAATTGCACAAACCTTCAACTGTTATCAACAATTGTAATATGCCTTAAATTGAAAAAATGTCAGTTGTTACTTGGTTGTAATCTTGGAGAATAGACAAATGAAATAGGCTGAGACAACATGCAGTCATTTTTCATAAGATCTTAAAAAATATATACAAATATAGGGAGAACAAGGAAAGACTTACCTATAGGTTTCTCTAACACATTTTTCCGCAGCTACAAAGTCATTTCTGTGAAGATGTACTAACACTTGAGCAATAGTCTTCTGAAATTAAAGAAAGCCAACAGACATTAAACATGCTATAAAGAATTGTTTGAAAAATATGCTTCCCTAAGATTAATTACTTGATATTGACTACTTTGTTCTAAAAATACAAGGGTCCATTTTCAGCTGTGCAGCTCGGCTAGTTAGCTGGATTACTTTATCCAGCTAACTAGCAGGGTATATTCAGCGGTGCAGTCGCGCCGCTGAGTATACCCAGCTATCTTTAGGATAGGTCTGTGACCTGACCAGAGTTAGCCAGATAAGTTATCTGGCTAATGTTGCTCTTCTCATTTTCCCCCAGAACACCTCCAATATTCAGCTAAATTCTAGCCAAATAAATAGTTATCTGGCTAGAATTAAGCTGAATTAGTTGCTGAACATGCTGGTTTTGCCACTTAGTTGGATAGCTTTTAATTTATCAGTCTAAATGGGTTTTGAGTATCGACCTCACAGGAAATAAAAGTTACATAGCTGGTTAGACTGAAAGACAACCACAGGCTCAAGTCCAACCTTCTGAATGAAAACAGTTTTATACTAATCCAAAAGAATAAATTAATATTCAACATATATAAAAGAGATACACAATCAGCCATTCTTACCCTCATTCCATGAGAAGTAGTTTCTGTATCTCCATGCCAAGGTTAAAAATGAGGTACTGCTCTATGCAAAAGTTTAGACACCTTGGGTCAAATTGTATGTTCAAAGTGAACAGAAGCTGACACATCCTCTACATGGTACAAAGTTAAAACATGGTACTTTTCTGCAATTTTTTTTAATGTAAAATTACTATTTGCTAATTTTACAGATTGAAGAAAATAAGGAAAGGGTCTAGAATCTTTCCCTCACACCAAAAGACAAATCTTCTTCTGGCATCTAGGAATGACTTCCTTTCAGAGCCCTTCCTAGATGCCAGAAGAACACAAGAGACATTCTCAGGAAAATCCATAGGTTGCAAAGCTACCTGCTTAACATCCAGGCAGTGAGAGCTAGGGACATGATGTCCATGTTGGGATGGCACAACAGCTCCCGATCTTAAATGATAAGAATCGGGAAATTCCCTAGACTGACTGGGTTCCTGATGGACAACTACCTCAGAAGTAGAAACTAAATCTGTCTCGGCTAACAGGACACTATCAGAATCATAGTTCCCTGGTCTATTCTGAGTTTCAACAAGGTCTTTACCACTAGAGGAATTGTAGAATATGCATATAGTAGACTCTGATCCCAAGTCAGAGTAATGCTGTCCGATGCTTATTTGCCTTGAGTCCCCTTTCTGGAGCAGAACAGCAAAACCCTTTGGGTTCGGGGGGGGGGGGGGGAGGTACAAATAGATCTACCACAGATTTTTCCCACCTCCACCCCATCCAGGGACCATTCGTAAGGGTTCCAAAACCTGAATTAGCCTGTCTGCCACAACATTCTCTTTGCCTACCAGATATGTGGCTCTGAGGACTATTCTTTGAGAGATAGCCCAGTCCCACATGACATAGGAGGTAGAATCCTGTTCCTCCATGCTTATTGATGTAGAACATTGCCACCTGATTATTTGTCTGGATGAGGATAACTTTGTTGGTCAATAGATCTCTGAAAGCCTTTGAAGAGTATCTTTGCCACACTTAGCTCTACAAAATTTATCTGAAGAAAGTTTTCCTTAGAAGATCAAAGGCTCTGAGCTCAGTCTTTCTATATGGGCTCCACAGCCCAGACTGAATGTATCTGTGGATAGGACAATTTACAATGGAGAAATTTGAAAGCATATACCTTTGGCCTGATTGCAATACATCAGCCACAAGGACAGGGAGTCCTTCAGATGTTGTCCTGAATATCTTGAGTAACCCAATTCAATTGTAATCTGAGGGTCCTTTGGGCATTTCTCATATAAAGCGGTGCCAAAGGGGTAATATGGACTGTTGATGCCATGAAGCTGAAAAACCTCAACAAATCCCACGTTGCCATCTGCTGACTTGTTCTTATCCTCTCCATTATGGATATCAATGTGATAATCCTCTCTTGTGGGAGGAAGGCTCTTGCCTGAATCATGACTAGCAGCATTCCTATAAATTCCAATTGAGAAGATGAGCTCAAGTGGAACTTGGGGTAGTTGATGAAAAACCCTAACAACTCCAATACCTTAACAAATCCAATATCCATTTAATCTGTAGTACCACCTTGCGATGTGCTCTTAAGCAGTCATCGTACAGATAAGGAAACACATGCATTCCCAATTTGCATAGATGTGCCACCACCACTGCAAGACATTTTCAGGTGAACTTTTCAAGGAGTTATGTGCATAAAATTAGCATATATGAGAATAAGTAGTCTGTACTCACGCACATGCTATTTTATAAACATCAAAAATACATATGCGCATTTGTTTATAAAACAGGTAGAGAAAGTACATGCTATCAATGTATTGCAGCTATTTGTGTGTAACTAGACATATGCAAATTTTATAATCTGTGTGTACATGATATGTGCATATTATAAATTATTGTAGTAGATCTCTGTGTGGTTATTTATCTGCGTATATGGTGTCACACGGACTTCTTTGAAAAATTATCATTTTACTGAATATGCACAGCAGTAAGGCCAGACCTAATGGCAGTATATGGTTTTGGATGGAGGTAGTGGTTCCCTATTGCAAATCTGAGATATTTACTGTGCCCTAAATATAGCTCTACATGGTGTAACAATCTTTGAGATCTACTATTACTACTAAACATTTCTATAGCACTACTCGATGTACGCAGTGCACAAGGAAAACAAACTTTTCCCTCATCAGGAACTTTTTCAAAGCCCTTAGTAGGTCTAGTATGGGATGGTGTCCTCTGTGGTGAGAAAATTAATGGAGACTTTGTTGAAGGAAAGGATAGTGAACTATCTAGCCAGGAGGATTGCTGGACCTGAGGCAGCATGGTTTCACAAGGGGAAGGTCCTGTCAGACAAATCTGATTGATTTTTTTTTTGATTGGGTGATTAAAGAATTGGATTGAGGAAGAGCACTCAATGTGATCTACTTGGATTTCAGCAAAGCTTTTGACACGGTCCCACATAGGAGGCTTGTTAATAAAATGAGAAGCTTGGGAGTGAGTGCCAAGGTGGTGGCATGGATTATAAATTGGTTGATGGATAGAAGACAGCATGTGATGTTAAATGGAACCTATTCTGAAGAGAGAATGATGTTAATTGCAGTGCTGCAAGGATCGGTGTTGGGACCGGTCCTGTTCAATATCTTTGTGAGCAACATTGCGAAAGGGAAAGAAGGTAAAGTTTGACTATTTGCGGATGATATTAAGATCTGCAACAAAGTGGAGATGCTGGAAGGAGTAGAGAGAATGAGATGAGATTTAAGGAAGCTTGAACAGTGGTTGAAGCTATGTCAGCTGAGATTCAATGCCAAGATGTGGTAATCCAAAAGAGCTGTATGTGATGGGGGATGAAGGGCTGTTGTACATGGAGCAGGAGCGGACCTTGGGGTGATAGTGTCTAGCAATCTGAAGACAGCGAAGCAATGAGACAAAGCAATAGCTAGCTAAAGCCAGAAGAATGCTAGGCTGCATAGACAGAGGAATAACCAGTAAGAAATAGGAGGTAATAGGTGATGCATATAGGGAAAAATAACCTATGCTATAATTACACAATGTTGGGTTCCATATTAGGTGCTACAACCCAAGAAAGATCTAGGTGTCATAGCGGATAACACATTGAAATCGTCGGTACAGTGTGTTGCAGCAGTCAAAAAAGCAAACAGAATGTTGGGAATTATTAGAAAGGGAATGGTGAATAAAACGGAAAATGTCATAATGCCTCTGTATCGCTCCATGGTGAGACCGCACCTTGAATACTGTGTACAATTCTGGTTGCCGCATCTCAAAAAAGATATAATTGCGATGGAGAAGGTACAAAGAAGGGCTACCAAAATGATAAGGGGAATGGAACAACTCCCCTATGAGGAAAGACTAAAGAGGTTAGGACTTTTCAGCTTGGAGAAGAGACGACTGAGGGGGGATATGATAGAGGTGTTTAAAATCATGAGAGGTCTAGAACGGGTAGATGTGAATCGGTTATGTACTCTTTCGGATAGTAGAAAGACTAGGGGGCACTCCATGAAGTTAGCATGGGGCACATTTAAAACTAATCGGAGAATGTTCTTTTTTACTCAACGTACAATTAAACTCTGGAATTTGTTGCCAGAGGATGTGGTTAGTGCAGTTAGTATAGCTGTGTTTAAAAAAGGATTGGATAAGTTCTTGGAGGAGAAGTCCATTACCTGCTATTAAGTTCACTTAGAGAATAGCCACTGCCATTAGCAATGGTAACATGGAATAGACTTAGTTTTTGGGTACTTGCCAGGTTCTTATGGCCTGGATTGGCCACTGTTGGAAACAGGATGCTGGGCTTGATGGAGCCTTGGTCTGACCCAGTATGGCATTTTCTTATGTTCCCTTGTACAGATGATTGGTGTTCAGTTCTGGAGACCGTATCTCAAAAGGGACAGTGACAGGATGGAGGCTGTTCAGGGAAGGACAAAAAACATGAAGCGGGGGGGGGGGGGGTCTCCATTGATTGACTTATGAGGAGAGATTGAAGATCTTAAATATGTATACCATGGAGGAGAGGAGGTGCAGGGGGGATATGATACAGACCTTCAGATACCTGAAAGGTTTTAATGATGCACAGTTGACAAACCTTTTCCGTTGGATAGAAATCAGTAGAACTAGGGGGTCACGGAATGAAACTCCAGGGATTAAAACTCAGAACATCTCAAAATATTTCTTCACAGAGAGGGTGATGGATGCCTGGAATGCCCTTCTGGAGGAGGTGGTGAAAACTAAATCAATAAAAGATTTCAAAGGGGCATGGGATAAAGACTGTGGATCCCTAAAGGATAGAAGATGGAAATGAAGAAAAGAATGAAGAAAAGAATGCATGGGGATAACTTGCTGGTGTGGTGCTTACTACCCTTAACCAATAAGCCTTATATTTCTGATGCAACTCCAACATTGCTCTCTGCTTCAACGGCAAGAGGGAATGAGAAATTGAACTAAGACAGCAACCAGCAAGGGCCCCAACTTTGAAGGTTTAAGAAACTAAACATGGGGATGACCTGTATGGCATGGAAGATGCTAACACAAGCTTGCTGGACAGACTGGATGAACCAATCGGTCCTTTTATGCCATCATTGTCTATATTTCTATGTTTTCTTTGGAATCAAGAAGAATTCAAAGTAAAATCCCTACCATCTTTCCCCTGGTGAAACAGCTCAACCGCACTGTTCTCTTAAGAGGAAGGAGAGCTCCTTTTTTTTTTTTTTAGTAATTCCTGATGCTGAGACACTGATCAAGTGGTTTTCAGTGGGTGATTTAGAAGTATATCCAATCGGCCTAATCCATATCCTTTTCAAATTCTGCTGAGTACCCAAGTGTCTGAGGTTATTCTGGTCCAATGGCTTAAATAAAACCTTAGCAAGCCTCTGACAGGAAGGTTCTCTGGCATGGATACTGAGATCACTGCTATGCTCTCCTTGATCCAGTCAAAAGCCCATCCCAGGTTTTGGCTGGGCTACTTGTGGCTTTGGGGGTCTTCTGCTGCTTAGGGTGAGCACAGGGAATCTGTTGCTGATGGTCCCAAAGGGGTGGAGAAAGCATCTCCTTGGGCTGATAGAAATGCCTTCTTGGTGCATGCCACGCGGGTACATCCTGAACGAGGGTAAGTTTGCAGTAGAAGTAGAGAGGGTCTTTAGTCTGAGCCACTGCTTCCTTATCTCCAAACTTGCCTCCATTACAAGGCACTTCAATGACATCCATGTAGAGGTCTGAGGCTCACAGCTAGGTTAGTCTGTGGGCACCAATATCCACTGAGAAACTCAGGATGCCATCTTGGATACATCAAAGGTTGACTGGACCATGAGCTTACCACATTCCATATCCTTGTCCACAAGTGACTCTAATGCATCATGCTGCTTCTGAGGAAGTTGCTCTACCATCTCTTTTATGCTCTTCAGAATGTTCCCCTTTGATTATCTAATTAAGAGCTGATAGGATGTTATGCAAGCATTGAGCATAGCGAACTGAAAAACCCTTCTTCCAAGCAAGCCCAGGTTACAAAAATCCTTCCCTGGAAACAACGAGGAATGGTTTCTAGACCTCTTGCACCACTTCCCTCCCCTGCTAGTTCCCCTCCCCTGCCCCCTTCCTTCACCCCTCCCTCTCACTCCTCCATCCTCAGCCTCGCCACACCCCCTCCCCTCCTCCTTGTACTTTGATTGTATATAACTTGTATATAAGTATCTAAGTTTGTTTCACGCTTACCCAATGTATACCAAAGCCCCTGTTTACCCGACCCTTTTCCCCCCAGTTCTATCATCAGTTACACTGTAAAGCCATGTTGGCTGATTTCACATTGTATGGAAACCGATGTGATGTTTTCTTAACGAGTATCGGTATATAAAAGACTTTCAATAAATAAATAAGAGTTGATTCAATCACCACTGATTGGTGAGGCAGCTGCTGCTTTTCAAATCCTGGAGCCTTCTGGACACAATATATTGAAGCCACTTTCTTATTAACTGGAGCCACAGAGAGAGGATGCTACCACATTCTCCTCTGTTCCCTCCTGAAGGATCTTATTATTTATTTTATTAAAAAGTTTTTATATACCGCACGAGGTAGAAATCTAGCCGTCTCGGCAGTTTACAATAAAACATTCATAATAGCACAACATACAGCATTAAAATACAGCACATTTACATTAAGTTTAGTCTTACTAACAGTGCAAATTTAAAGATAGGGAATAGTCATTATTGTATATTATAAGCACTTGTAAACAGATAAGTTTTCAGCATTTTCTTTTCTTATAGATGGTACTACCATAATATCACTGTGGGGGGGGGGGGGGGGGGGGATGATAAGCATCTTGGCCCTGGACATTTCCGCCTTTTGCAAATCCTTTGCCATTGTCTTAAAGTCAAAGAAGTTGTCCTCAGGAGGGGAGTCAGAGGGGAAATCCTCCAAATCAAAGAACTCCTCAGATCCATAGCTATAGCTCTTGGAATAATCTGAACCTAATCCCAACTGCCATGGCAGAAGCGTGGCCCTGGACCTTACCCAGCTAGTAGATAAGGCCTCAGATAGGGCAGCACTTATCTGTTGGGGCTTAGACTTTGATGAACTCATGTACCTCAGAGAAGCTTCCTTCCCCAATGAACTCAAAATTATTATCAGTGACGTAGTAACAGAAGAAATTCTCCTCCAGAATCTGGCACTGGAGCCCTTCAGCTGAGTTCTAGCAAGAACTCTAGTTAAAGCTAGTCATCTGTCTGCAGGACACTGGTGCCGTCAATATCAGTACACTGATGTTCTGTATCGCAAAAGCCAGGGTTTCCTGGAATGTCCTATCCAGCTCCTCCTCAAAAGATGCAGATGCCAGCACAGATTAGGAAGCAGGAGAAAATGTCACATCTTCTTGGGATACCACAGGTGTATCAGTGACTGACACATGGACCCATGTAAACTGTCACAATTCCCAGGACTCCATGGCAGATGAGATCACCTCTCCATGGAAATGCTTTGGTGGGATTTCAGACTGCCATCAGAATGAGTCTGCTACCAGCACTGTGTATCAATGGAAATCAATGCAGATGCTTCTTTGCCTTCACCCAATACCTGTCACCAGGGCTCTGCGATACCGGAACCAAAGAGGCTGAACAATTGCTGTCTTTGGGTGGAAGGAGGCAGAAGATGGCCTGTCTCCTTGATCCTGTCTGGTGCTCAAAACTGAGGGGAATCAATGCCCTCCCAATGTCAATGCACTACCAGCACTTGGGTGCAGCTCCTGTGTCCTAGATATTAAGGTTGCTGATGCAGATACTGATGGGCCATATTTATGAATCCCAAAGTGCTTTTCCATGAGCTCAAGCTGGGAACAATTCCCTCTAGGCTCAAGCTGGACATCGTTGTCAGCCCCAAGGCAAAGATATCCATCATGGGGATCTGTGATAGAGATGAACCTTTCACACAGTGGGACTTGTCAAAGTCATTGGCTTTCTTCTCCATCTGGGGTGGACAAAAAAAATGAACATAGCAAAATCAAATAACTCAATGATAGAAAAACTCTGACTAATGCCACCTCCATGAACTGGTTATGGTGCGCTATGCAGCCACCAAAAATTAAGAAAAAACTTGAAAATTTCTCAAGAATCCCTCTTAGGATGACTAAAGAGCTGATAGAAGACTGCAAGTCCCCACAAGACACTATTCCTGCATTCCTAGAAAGCAAATTTTCCCTACAACAGGAGAGAGAACAATTTCCCAACCAGTGGGCTGCATGGAAAAGATGAGACTGAAGGGGCTGCCATATAGATGTGTGGCAGTATGATATGCTCAGTTTCTAGAATCTTAGTCAAATTTCCATGCCAGACTCCATCTGATGATGACACCTATATGGAAGGATTGCCATCTTGCTTGTCCTTGGAGAACAGAATTAAAGCCATTAATAGACAAGTAGTATTAACCTGAACAAGATATTTAATCGAAAGACCAAACTTTCAGTAAACAATTTGCCTCTTTTTTTTTTAGTTGGCCCCTCTGGTCTTGGTGACTTGTTTTTATGAATGATGGGACATTCCTTAGAAGACAAATTTCAAGCTGTCCATATTGGGACAAAGACCACATCTACTTTTTACCTGTGGGCTTTCCACCAATTTTCAAAGTGTAAGTACACATGTACTCTCTGACAATTGAAGCAGGTTCAAAGCAAGCATGGTCACTTCTACCTGCTTTTTCAGCAAGTAAAACTTAAGTTGAAAATACATGCATACATTTCAAAATACAATTCACATGTTTTTTTTCTCCCTCAACTATGGTGGTTCACTCAGTGCAGCTAAAAACATCCGCACTGTTCCACAACATGCAGACTTTTAGCTGCACTGAAGGAGAACAATTTTCAGACAATATATGCAGGTAAAATGTTTTTTACCTGTAGAAATTACTTAGAAAACTGCCCTCAGTCTCTGACAAAGAGACTTAGATGTTCCCTGTACTAATTAGCTTTAGATTATGAATTAGCTGATTAGTATGATCAGTATCTGTAAGCTTGGTTGTTTAGTTTAAAGGATGCCATCTGAACTGAAAGGAATAGGGATGAAGGAACAGAGAAATAAGAACGGTAAGATAAATGTAAGCAAGTGGGAAAGAGGGAAAAGATAAAGAATCCTAAAGCAGAGGATGAGAGGAAATTCAAGAAAGCAAGGAATAAATACAGGGGATCTCTAAGGAAGTGATGAGAATTATAATGCAAAATTAATTGGATAGATGGGCAGACAGGCTGGGCCATATGGTATTTTTCTGCAGTCATGTTTCTATGTTTATAAGTTGGTAACAAAAGAAACTTGTATTAGGAACTAGGAAGCAGATGAGGACCTGGTATCTGTCTGCTCGTTATTTATGTCATAGCTATAATGAGTCCAGACAATTCAAGGCACTGTGAATAAAATCATAATATTCTGAAGCAAAAGGTATGAGAATGCTTCTTATTATTATATTAGGCTAGGCTTGTAAGGGGACTCTAGCTCTATAGTGAACTGAATGCTGCAATTCACTGTACACATTGCAGCAGTGAATTAGAGGTATTCAGTACTACACCTGCAATACATTCAGAGTACACAGGTATCTTGTACAAAGGGATACCATATTAACATACAAGCACCCAAACTGAGGTGTTAGACTCATGGTGATCAGGCATGTAATAAATATAAATAAATAAATTTTCGTAACTATGACCTTTCACTGTTGCTAATTCCAACCTTCTTGCTGGAATCTATACTTCTTGCCCATAAGCACATATTCAGTGTGCTTTTAAGTCATTTTCACCGATAGTGAGCATAAGTTTTGTCCTATACCATCTTCAGATATCAAGCACTGAGAAATAGCAACCTAATCTTGATATATTATAGGGGTTATTTTGTAACAGCCCTCATAAGAAAGTCAGCAAATACGTGCATTAGATACACCAAATTTCAAAGCGAACTTACATGCTTACATTTGCTTTCAAAATTATCCCTCCAAAACTACTGTACACAATTACACCTGATAATCTGTGTGCCTGTGCCTGCCCCTGGGAACCTGAGGGTCATAAGTTCAGAACACGAAACAATGACCCAGGGTACAACAGATGATGGGCCTAGGAGTTGGGCCAAGACAATACCTAGTAGGTCTGTTCTCTAACAACAGGAGGGGAGGCTGGCAGACTTGCTATGTGGCGGTCTGCTTGATTGGGCCCTCCTCCAGACCTCATTGATCTGGCAAGGAACTGCTGAAGCAGAGGTGGGGCTCTGGGTAACCAGCAGGTTGCAGTCTCAGGGGCCAATGCAATATAATGCGCTCACACAAGCGCACTGTTTAACCCACTGTCGGAAGTGGGTTAAATAGGAGCTAGTCTACCACCTAAAGCAATAGGGGGATTAGCGCCTATTTAACCCGCGTCCAACGCGGAGTGAATGAGATAGCGCTCATCACATGCAAATGTATGTGAATGAGGTTATTACTCATTCACTCCGCATTCAAAAAAAATAAATGTGCGTCTCAGATGCACATTTATCGTTCAGATATTAACGCCTGCCTGGAGCATGTAAAAGAAGTACAGAAAAGCAGAAAAAGCTGCTTTTCTGTACTTCAGTAAAAAAAACAAACAAAAAAAAAACCTCGGCAGACCACCGCGTTATGAGGACCGACGCAGAGTTTACTGGCGTCGGTCTTCATAACCGGCAGCCACCGCGAACCCCTAATTTGTCTATTGCATGGCGACCCCCTTGCGGGCACCATGCGTGCGTTAAGAAAGCGGGTGCTGAAAAGTCAGTGCCCGCTTTCCACGCAAATTAGGGGGTCTCTAACACCACCCAAGGGATTAGGATAGAGGTTATCAAGCTCAAGCATCCAAATTAGATTTCCTTGTCAAGTATCTAATAAATGGCCGTGACTATTAATATCCAAAGGCATGGTTATGATATGATTGTGTTGCATGTGTTGAAAAGTGGGAGATGGCCAATCCAGAGTCAAGCCTGCCAGAGCTACAAATCAGTGAACTGAATCACCATTTGGGCCAGTGCAGCTGGCACATAATCCCTTTCCTGCAGAGACCTCTGAGTTGGAAACATTTGGGCCAATGCAATATCAGGCACTGAGCTCAGCGCACCGTTAAATGCATAGTTGGATGTGCTAGATATATGCCCGATGCAAGTTCGGGATTAGCACATACAAAACGCATGTCCATACCAGCATGGTGATGAGGCTATTAGCTAGTACCCCCAATTAAAAAAAAAAAAAAAAAAAAAAAAGTGTCCGGCCAACGCGCACATTTTAACGCTCAAAAATTAACACCAGCCCAGAGCTGGTGTTAAGTTTTGAGGCACCCTAAGCCATGATCACAAGAGCAAAAATTACAGTTTATATGTGGTTCCTCCTACATAATATTGTTTCAATACTAAGCAGGATGAACCACAGAAAGCTGCAACTAAAAAAAAAGGGATGTTCAATGCGAGCATCCATTTTCCTAACCTGTGGCTGTGCCACTTTCTCCTGGGCACTCTATGGCATGGATGCTCTAGGGATGCGCAAATTATCCATTGAGCATCCCTTTTAGCACGCCAGCTCATTAGACTATTAGATCGAGTGTCCAACAGAGGGGATGTGTACGCATGCAAAAAACATGCATCCAAGTTGGATGCATGTTTTTTGTGCGCATGATATTGCATCGGCCCCATTATGATCTGTGTTTGAAGATTTTAAGAAGCAATGAGCCTCGTTTGAGGATTTCTACATTGACACATCATGGAGGAGTTATTAGATAAAACAAACAAGAATCATTTTCATTACCTTGAATTGAAACAATTAGCTAATGAAACCTTAAATTCACACAAGATGACTTTGCAGGTAAAGTAAATCTCATAAGTAAAATGGGGCAGAGAAAAAAAGAAAACAAACCAGGATATTCTCTGAATTTTAACACTGTTCTCAGAATGAGAGACTGAAATACCTAAAATGTTGATATTTTTATTGAAAAAGAGTTCTGTTGGTCAATGATGAGAATTTCAGTTTAAATGTAAAGGAAAAGCTGTTGGATTCACTTTATCTTTGTCCAGACATGTCTAAACTTAAAATCTGTTTGTTCTGTTGAAGCATTAATGAATTTTGTTAAGTGAAAGTAAAAATATGTGGTTTTTTTTTTATCAGATGCTGATATGCTTTTGAGACAGCATTTATATGGAATACAGAAGCTACTTTAAAAAATAAAAATATTCTGAAAAGCTCCTAGACAAGCAGCTATTAGCTCGCACTGAAGTTTTTGATGCAAAGCCTCTTCAGGATTGAAATTAACACCTTTATGGTCTTCCTATATTGCTTGTGTTATGTTTCAACTCCTCATTAAATTTTTCATTTTCAACCAATATAACAACAAGGCTGACCCTGGTTTGTTCTGCAAAGAGTCAACCAGAAGGACTAGTACAATAACTAAAACATACTAACAAGCGGATCCCCCAAACAGCCCCCCCCCCTTTACCCGATGCACACCCCTGAAAACATAGCTCATGTAGGCTAGGGATGTGCAGAGGGATGCCATATGTTGCATTCGGGATTCGTATTCGTCAGGGGGCAGATACGTTGCATTCGGCAAGGGGGGCCCCCCCCCCCGATACGTTTATCCGTTAATTCCTATTCGTTTCTCTGCTAAAATTAAACTACAACCCACCACCCTCCTGACCCCCCCCCCCCCCCAAGACTTACCAAAACTCCCTGGTGGTCCAGCAGGGGGTCCGGGAGCCATCCCCTGCACTCACACCCTCTGCTTCCGGTTTCAAAATGGCGCCGATAGCCTTTGACCTATGTCACAGGGGCTACCGGTGCCATTGGTCAGACCCTTTCACATGGCCATCGGTGCCATCTTGTGCTCCTACCATGTGACAGGGGTTGACCAATGGCACCGGTAGCCCCTGTGACATAGTAAGGGCAAAGACGATCGGCGCATTTTGAATACTGGCAACCGACGGCTGGAGTACAGGAGGTTGCTCCCGGACCCCCGCTGGACTTTTGGCAAGTTTTGTGGGGGTCAGGAGGGTCCCCCAAGACTTGCCAAAAGTCCCTGGTGGTCCAGCAAGGGTCCGGGAGTGATCTCCTGCACTCGGGCCGTCGGCTGCCAGTAATCAAAATGGCATCGATAGCCTTTGCCCTTACTATGTCACGGCAAGTCTTGGGGGGGGGGGCAGGAGGGTGGGGGCCTTGTTTAAATTGGCTCATTTAGGCGGCCGAATAATTCGGCGAAGATTCGTTGTAATTGTGGGGAATCGTGATACGTTTCGCTTCCCCACGAATACAACGAATAGTGCCCTATATGTTGCGGATTCCCGATTTGTAGGGAACAAATGCACACCCCTAATGTAGGCGTCACCCGCTTAGAAATACAATAGTCATTTAATATCTGACTTCTCGTCCTCGTCAGGTGGGACTGCAGGTAGGTATCCCAGGTCAGCAGAAACGATTTTTTTTTGACAGATCCAACGTTTCCAGACATTTTTCATTAATACACACAGCATGAATATGGTTCCTCAAAATGTGTCAGGCTAGGGGGGGATCTTCCCCAATCCAATCCTGCAGAATCGTTCGCTTAGCCAATATGCGCACTTTGCGAATCCATAGCCGCACAAACCGGTGACCAGGCGCAACACTACTCAATTGATCAAAAAGAAACCCTTTTGCAGTCAGAGGGAGGAGAAATCCCATTACCCTGTGGACATAAGAGGCAAGTACCCACCAGCAGACTTGGTTTTTATTGCATAACCGAAACTGGTGTTCCAGAGTTCCAGGGACTATTTTACACTTCGGACAGAGATCCGTTTGGGCCCTGCCCATTAAATATACTTGCGTTTGCAAGTAATGATAGCGAATCAAGAATTTGTAATGGATTTCCCAAAGGGCAATATTGGTCGTGATAGATTTAATTTTCTCAAAACAGTGCTCATATTGAGCCAGTGATAGATCCATATCTAGTTCCATACACCACTTGCTCACTATTTTAGCATTATCTAGGTTAGTGTGGAGCTTGCAGAGAACAGCGTGAAAATACGAAATAGAATGCCTCAAGGGATCCTCTACATCAAAGATCTCTGAAAGCATTCCTCTCTGGGCAGAACCCCAATCCCTCACAGGTAGGGACTGGATATAATGGCGTACTTGCAAGTAAGCAAAAAAGTCTCTATTACTCAACCCATATTCCTTTTGTACTGCGGCAAAGGACCTAATAGTACCATAGTCATCTAAAAATTGGGCAATCCATCTTATTCCTCATTGGGCCCACTGACCAAACACCCTCTGGGTATAACCGGCCTCAAATGCTCGATTCCCTAGTACAGGGAGAAACTGAGAGGTATGCCAGTCTAGGTTTGACATGCGGCAAAGCTGTCGCCATGCATGGTGTACTGGAGTGAGCAAGGGGTTATGTCGCAATTGAGTGGGTACAATTGCGAGCTTGGAATACAGTAAATAGCCAAGATCACTGGAGGCAAAAAGCAGGTGCTCAGTAGACACAAGAGTATAGAATTGCGTACCCAGCAATCAGTCTGCCACATGCCTCAGATTACAAGCAAGGATGTACAGTTTAAGATCCGCTAGTCCTAGCCCTCCATGCTCCCATTTATGCATAAGCCGAGTGAGTGTTATCCTAGGTTTGCCCCCCCTTCCACAAGTATTTGCATACCATTTTTTCCAGGGTTCGCACATCTTTGTGTGGGAGATGGCAAGGGATTGTCTGAAACATATACAACCATTTGGGCAGAATAATCATTTGGAATAAGTTCACCCTCCCCGTTAGCAACAGTGGAAAGTCCCTCCAGCTATGCAATAGTTTTTCTGTTTGGGTCAAGAGTCTGAGTATTTACTTGACTCAATTGGTGTAAGTCTCTGTGAAGGTCTATCCCCAAATAAACAAATGAATCCTGCACCTAATGCATTGGAAACTCTCCCTCCCAAGTCGTTTTCACTATATCATCAGTGGGCAGCGCTTCACATTCAGTGAGCTTTAGTTTCAAGCCTGCCAATTCCCCAAATCATGCAAATTCCTGGAGGGCTGCCTGAAGAGAGGAAGCAGGATGTTTTAAGTGCAATAAAATGTCATCAGCAAACACTGCTAATTTGAAAGCATTACTTGAATGATCTTGGAAAGGCACACCCTCTACATGGGAGTTATGGCGAGTTTGCTGCAGAAGGGGCTCTAGGGCCAGAATAAATAGCAGGGGAGAGAGGGAGCACCCCTGCTGTGTACCCCTGCCCAAAACAATGTCATCGGACTGGAACCCATTGAACCCTTATAAAGGCCCGGGGTCAACGTAGAGCACCCGAAGGGTATGAATAAAAAATCCCTCAATCCCAAAGGCCTGTAGAGCTTGGAACATAAAACCCCAGTCTAGGCGATCAAATCCCTTTTCTTCATCCAAGCTTAACAGAAGGGATGGCTCTTGCAGCCACTGGGTCCGCTCAATGGATGCCAGAATTCTACAGATATTCTTGACCGCATATCTTCTACTCACAAAGCCCACTTGCTTGTCTCCCAAAAGAGTAGGCACTAACCCAGATAGTCACTTCGCCATAAGCCTCGCCAACAGCTTGATGTCAAAATCTATTAATGAGACTGGCAGATCTTTGCCTGGCTTCGGGAGCACGACGATGGCTGCTCGATTCTGTGTGAGAGGGAACTGGCCCAGCTCGCTCAATCTGGTGTACATATTTACGAAAGGGTACTTCAGCACAGAGGCCTCTTTTATACCATCTAGAATCTCATTCACCTGTATGGGCCGGTTTAGTAGGGTAAAGCTATGTCTCAGATACTCTAGATAGACCCACCGCGTTAAGATAAACTTAGATTGCCATTGGGTTCCCCCCCTTCTGCTGTGTAAAGGGTTTGGTAGTAAGTGCGGAAGATTTCCATAATGTCTTTCCCCATGTTAACTAACTTGCCCTCAGATGTGCGCAATGTCTTAACATATTTCGCGCTGGCCCATTACCTAGTTAGCATAGCCAATGACCTGCTTGCCTTGTTTCCATGTTGGTAAAACTTACATTTGTAATACATAAAAGATTTCTTAGCTTGCTGGTGCAATAGTTCATTTAGTGCCACTTGCGCTGCCCAACATTGTGCCTTGGTGGCTTGGTCGGGTTGTTTTTCATATTGCTGTCTATCCTTGGACAATTGTCGCTCTAAGTTTAGAATGGCAGCCGCAGTCGCTTTGCGTTTAGTTATCACATAAGCACCTGAATGTAATCCACTTTGAAGCAATGAAAAAAGGTGTGAAAAGTGGAATATAAATCTAAATAAAAATTAAAAAATATCTCCCCTTAGGATCGCTTTTGCAGTTTCCCAGTAAAGCACTGGGGTATCTCTGTCCCTTGTTGGTTGCTGCAAACTCTTCCCATTTTTGCCTGATATACTGCCTTAAGCCACGGTCTGTATAAAGATATCAGGGAAATTTCCACATGCTTTGCATACCTGGCGGGTGATACCCCTTTAGGTCCACCCATACGGGAGCATGATCCGATATCACAGGTTGTCCTATGTCTGATGTGGAAGTTTTAGCAAAAGTGACAGGGTCCACTAAGATGTAGTCCAATCGTGAGTGACTATCATGGGCCCTCGATGTACGAGTATACTTCCTGATGAGTGGGTGCAATGCGTGCCAAGCATCAACTACATTAAGGGTATCACATAGACAGCCCACTCCCTTTTTCCCTTCTTGCAACCATGATCCTCTACCATGAGAGTGATCTAGTGTGGGGTCCAGGTCACAATTAAAGTTTCCCCCTAAGATTAGTTCGACTGAGCTATAGGGCAATAGCAGCTGCGCTATCATTTTAAAAAATTGCGGGCTGTAGACATGGGGGCATAAACATTGCACAGTGTTAGGGGCCTCCCATAGAGACTGCCCTCTATCAGCAAGTATCGTCCTTCTGGATCTGCAATTACCTTAGCTTCTTGAAAAGGAACTGCCTTGCCAATCAATATCACCACCCCCGCCTTGCGTGTACCCGATGGTGCAGCGTATACCTTCTCTACCCAATTGGCGGCCAGCTTCTGATGTTCTTGGGCATCTAAGTGTGTTTCCTGTAACATGACTATGTGTGCTTTCCAGCACTGTAACGCCAGGAGGATTTTGTACCGTTCACCACCGGCCCAATTCCTCCTACATTCCACATCACACATCTCACTGATGGAGCCATCAATTAGTCCCTTGAAAACAGAATAAAATGTTCCAGAACCTATTTACGCTTTTGGGACCGGGGGCCCCCAGCCTAAGCCTCGGCCATGTGGAATCAGCGGGATACACCTCAAAGTGAGCTCTATGCCGCTTCAGGTGCAGCTTCCAGCATGCGCAGTTGTATCCCTGGCCCCCCCTCTACCCCCACCCACCCCCTCCCTCCCCCAAACCAATCTAAACAAGCCCTCTATTGGGCAGGAGATTGACATGATCCACGTGGCAGGGCCCCACTCCCCATTTTGTAACCAGAATGTCCATGAATCCCAGCTCTGTGATGTCTCAAAACCTCTATGCCAGAATTCCAACAGCCGATGGGAAAGATAGTAATGTAAAACAAAGTACACCAGTCCGGCTGGGCTTGTACTCAAAACAACCAGCCTCCATCACCTTCCATATGGAATTGGCAATAGCCTTGACGACCAGTGGCAGGCCATCTTCTGTTTCCTTCAGCTTGGGGTGAAGGAAAGCTTCTGCCGAGAGGAAGAAGTGCACCCCATTGTTGTAAAACAAAACATGCAGGGAATTGCAGCGTAAATTTCAGTTAGTGCCTAATCAGAAGGGAACAGATACCCGTATAGACCCTGCGTTTCGCTGCCACAGCCGAGAAGTAGTCCGCAAACAGCAAAATCTTCTGCCCCTCATATTCTAGATTTTGCTCCTGCTGATAGCGGGATAGTAGCAGTATATCCCCCAAGCTTCAAAATGATTTAACAAAATCATTTTGAAGCTTGGGGGATATACGTGGAGGAAGAACTAGAAGACTGTGAGAAATTGGGCAAAATGGAACAAAGGTGGGCTAAATTAAAAGGAGCTGAAGAAGAGATCATAGCATAGAAAGGTAAAGAGCCAGTTAGTTCCCTGCTCCAGCCTCCCCATCCTGTCCATGATCCAATCTACATGCTGCCTGAAGTAGAGGGTTTTTCTCTGTTCTGCTGCCCGGAGGGGACTTTATTTTATTAAGATTCTTTATAAACTGCAACATCCAAATTAATATCAAAGCAGTTTACAATAAAGGAGGGGCTGGTGTGGGGAGTGTTGAGGCTGCTGAGCTTCTGTCATTGTTTGCGTGCAGGGTGTTATGCCTGGGCTGCTAAGAGAGGCAGGTGTGAAAAGAGCAGGGAGACAGAAAGAGGACTGGGATTAAGAGACTGCTGGGAGGACAAATGGGACTGAGAGAAGTGGTGGGGAAGAAAGAGAGAAAGGGAAAGACTACTGGGAGCATTGAGAGAGGGAGAAAGACCCTTCCCCTTCTTCGTTCCTTCTTGTTTCTTGAAAATGTGAGGCTCTTCGGGTCTATACATTCTGGTTTCTTGGCTCTTAGTCTGTGAAAGGTTGGTCACCCCTGGTCTAGATCATTATGTCCAGAGTCCATGGTCACAAACAGAGGACTCATGGTCAATAAACCAATTAGCAACCAGAACAATTTGTTTGGCGTCACTCCGTTTTGAGCCAAGTTTGCAAGGACAGGCAGTAAGGCAACAATGCAAGTATATGTATTAGCATAAACAAGCAAGGAGGAACTTGCAGTTAAGGGTCTCAGAAGAGGCGAATCTCCTCTTTTCGTGGGCAAAAGACAATTTGCTTTAGATTTCTGGGAAAGTAGACATCTCCCTGATCCAGGAGAGTAGGAGTTGAGCATCAAAGTGTTTCAGATGGTGGTACAAAGATAAGTCTATTTGAGGCATGTCCTAATGGCAAACAGAAAAGAATGCAAAAGAAACTGTTTTTCAGCCAACTCAACGAGACCGGTTCCGATGGAATAGACGGCCTGGTACAGTCTTGGCCACAGACAGACTGATGCAGGTCTTCCCCACCATAGCTCTTGATAGGGTGTATTTTTTGAAAAGTAGAAAAGGAAAAAGCTTGACTAGTGCCAGTGGCTCCACATTGGCCAAGGTAGCCTTGGTATGAGATTATGAGGAGACTAAATGTAGATTATTTGCTACAGTTTCCAGGAGTTTATGGTCCCCTGCATCAGAGACCAATTTTAATGGGATCCTGCACTATTTTATTTTACAACATACGTCTTGAGAGGAAAAAGTAAAGAAAGGCTACTTTTCTTCAATGTTTTCAACATTACTGAAACATAGAAATGACGGCAGAAGAAGACCAAATGGCCCATCCAGTCTGCCCAGCAAGCTTCCCTCCTTTTTTCTCTCATACTTATCTGTTTCTCTTAGCTCTTGGTTCTAATTCCCTTCCACCCCCACCATTAATGTAGAGAGCGGTGATGGAGCTGCATCCAAGTGAAATATCAAGCTTGATTAGTTAGGGGGTAGTAGGGGTAGTAACCGCCGCAATAAGCAAGCTACACCCATGCTTATTTGTTTTAACCCAGACTATGTTATACAGCCCTTATTGGTTGTTTATCTTCTCCCCTGCTGTTGAAGCAGGGAGCTATGCTGGATATGCGTGAGGTATCAGTTTTTTTCTTCTCCCCTGCCGTTGAAGCAGAGAGCTATGCTGGATATGCATCGAAAGTGAAGTATCAGGCACATTTGGTTTGGGGTAGTAACCGCCGTAACAAGCCAGCTACTCCCCGCTTTGTGAGTGTGAATCCTTTTTTCTTCTCCCCTGCCGTTGAAGTTATGCTGGATATGCGTGAAGTATCAGTTTTTCTTTTTCCCTGCCGTTGAAGCAGAGAGCTATGCTGGAGATTTGTGATGTATCAGTCTTTCTCCCATGCCGTTGAAGCAGAGAGTCATGCTGGATATGCGTCGAGAGTGAAGTATCAGGTACATTTGGTTTGGGGTAGTAACCGCCGTAACAAGCCAGCTACTCCCCGCTTTGTGAGTGCGAACCCTTTTTTTTTCTCCCCTGCCGAAGGCGAAAAAGTGATCTACTTCCTTAACATACATACTTGTATGGCATTGTTTTGAAGCGTTTTGTAAGGATTTCTCCATCTCAACTTGGTGGTCGCAGATCTCCAACATATTGTCCTTTTTGCAAAAGGGATTAGACAAGTGTCTAGCTCATAATACAAAGAGATGGTAACTTTAAAATAAGCAAGTGTGCACCCACATAAGCGCATATGTGGGAACAAGCACTCACATGCTGGAATTTTAAAATCGCCTGTGCAAGTGCTGC
The DNA here is from genome assembly GCF_901001135.1 of Rhinatrema bivittatum. Lineage (NCBI taxonomy): Eukaryota > Metazoa > Chordata > Amphibia > Gymnophiona > Rhinatrematidae > Rhinatrema > Rhinatrema bivittatum. Next base: position 575,720,829 of record NC_042616.1, read on the forward strand.
ATATAATATAAAATACCCCTGGGGGTAATTTTCAAAAGGATTTACATGTGTAAATGAAACAAGTAATACAGCAATTTCAAAAGCCATTTACCCGCATAAAGTGCCCGCAGGTAAATCCTTTGGACAAGTCAATGGCATATTTTGTAGCAATTTTCAAAAGTGCATTTACATGTGTAAAACCCAATTTTAAGCATGTAAATACTTTTTAAATTCAGATACTAAGGAGGTAATTTTCAAAAGGATTTACATGTTTAAAACTTTTACAAATGTAAATGCATTTTAGCTGTGTAAGAGGGTTTTTGAAAATTGCTACAATACATGCCATTGAATTGACCATAGGATTTGCACACATTAAGAGTATTTACACGGGTAAATGGCTTTTGAAAACTGCTACGATAGTATATTACATTTCCATGCATAACTACTTTGAAAATTTACCTGTAAAGGTTCAATTAGCAGCGATAGCCTGATACAGAGGAAGAATGAAAGGTTTATCTGTCATGTCTCAACCAAATACAGCGTATTCTTTTTTTAAAGGAATTAAAAGATTATTCCCAATATATAAATCTCTAATACCACATTGGAATCTAAATTTGGTACTAAGTCAGTGGTTCTCAACCCTGTCCTGGGGACCCCTCCCAGCCAGTCGGGTTTTCAGGATATCCACAATGAATATGCATGAGAGAAAATTTGCATGCATAACATGCAAATTTTCTCTCATGCATATTCATTGTGGATATCCTGAAAACCCGACTGGCTGGGGGGGTCCCCGGGACAGGGTTGAGAACCACTGTACTGTACTAAGAGCTCTAACTAAATTGCCTTTTGAGCCATTGAAGAAAGTAACTATCAAAGATTTAACGTTGAAGTCCATGTTTTTAGCATCCGTCACTTCTACACAAATATCGGAAATACAGGCATTATCATTTAGAAATCCATTTTTAAAGATCAATTCAGAGTCAGTATCTATAACTCTTGTACCTTCATTTTTGCCAAAAGTAATTTTGCCTTTCCATTTAAATCAATCCATTAACTTGCTGGCCTTTTCAAAAGAAGACTATCAAGGGAAAGAGAAGTTATTAAAGTTTTTGGATGTCTGATGCACTCTATAAAATATTTAGAAGTTACAAATTCATTTTGGAAAATAGATAAGTTATTTGTGTTTTTTGGAGGACAACAGAAAGGGGAAGCAGCTACCAAGGCAACAGCAGGAAGAAGGCTAAAGGAAATAATTACTTCTGCTTACATTCTGAAAGGAAAGCAGGTACCAAAAATAATGAAATCTCATTCAGTAAGAGCACATTCTTTTCCATGGACAGAATTAAGTAAGGTAGATATAGCAGATATTTGTAAAGCAGCTTGGTCTTCATTACATACATTCAAAATGCAATATAGATTAAACGTTTTGGCAAAATAAGATGCTGGCTATGGGGCAAGCATCTTAAAAGCAGGTTTAACATTCTCCCACCGTATTTGGGCTTTGGTACTTCCCAGTTATTCTGGACTGGTGTAGCAGAAAGACAAAGAAGAAAAAAACTTACCTGATAATTTCTTTCCTTTACTTCTGCTGTACCAGTCCAGAAGCCCTCCCAAAATTTAAAAAAAGTCAAAAGGAAAGTTCAAGAGAATGCTCTCCTTAATTATTTAATTAATAGTAATTTGTTTTATGTAGAAGGTTTTCCAGATTATTCACAGCCAAAATAATAATAATAATAAAAAAAATCAGTCTGGGTCTGGCTCCCAGACTTTCCCCCCTTGTCCACCAAATCCACTTAAGCAAAGACCACCAACCTTCCCCCTTCCCAGCCCTTAACCCATCATAGATATGCAAGGCTTCTGGGGGCGGGAGCAATCTCCAATCGCTCCTGCTCCACTTTTCCAACGCGATCGCTTCTCAACCTGAGCGTGATGTCCTGTCCCCGGAAGACCAGCACACCTGCCATGGAGAAGGGCAGGGGTGGGGAAAGGCCAAGGGATCATTGTTTATATGGGTGGGGGATGGAGTACTTCAGTTTTGTTTTCTATATTTCATTTTAGGTAAGCAAAGTAAAATGGAATAAATAAGATACAAAATGAAAAAAAAACCAAAACAACCTGCTGCTGAATATAGTTGGATAAAATTACATGGGTTAATTTTAGCCAGGGATACTTAGGGCAGCTACGTTTCTGACCAGACTTGTGCTTGTAACTTTACTTTAGATGGAGAGTGCTCAATATATTGCTCAACCTCAACATTTTAGCCCTGCCTCTGGAATGCTTCAACTGATGCTTTTTGTTGGGTCATTTTTATGTACACAAAATGTATGCATTTGGCAGAGGTAAAATTAAAAAACTTAGGGGCAGATTTTAAAAGCCCTACACGCGCCAAGCCTATTTTGCATAGGCCCGGCAACGCACGCAAGCCCCAGGATGTGCGTATGTCCCGGGGAATGGCCAGAGGCCTTCGTAGGGCCACTCAGCCGGTGCGCGTAACCTACGCTTGCCTGGGGGCAGGCGCAACTTGTAAAACAAAGGTGAGGGGGGGGGGTTTAGGTAGGGCTGGGGGCGGGGCACAAGGAAAGTTCCCTCCGAGGATGCTCTGATTTCGGAGCGGCCTCGGAGGGAATGGGGAAAGCCATCGGGGCTCCCCTAGGGCTCGGCGCATGCAAGGTGCACTAGTGTGCACCTCCTTGTGCGCGCCGACCCCGGATTTTATAACATGCACGCATGTTATAAAATCAGGCATAGATTTGTGCACGCCAGGTTGTTCGCACAAATCTACGCCCGCAAGTAAGTATTAAAATCTGCCCCATAGCATTTGTGAACATAATGTAAAAAATTATGTACACAATGGCTTTGAATGTTTACCTTTATATTCATGATATAAGGCCACAGTTTATGTTCATGGCACACAGGTATTAAGTGATATTTGGGAAAGGAAACAGTAAAGCATAGTGGAAGTTCAAAATTTCTGTAACACATATGAGAATCATTTCGAACTGGTTCATTATAAACCATAAAAAACCCAGAAGACAGACTGGGCACCTTAATACCCTTTAAGATGTGGTGATATCAAGACATTCCCAGGGTTTTTACCGAGACTGACAAATGTGTTCTTTTTCACTCAGCAATTTATTTGTCCAGCAACAGATTTACCCCTTGGTTGACTTTACACAGGAAATTTGGCCACCCCCTCTGGCTGGGAAAAGGAGGTCCCCTCCCAAGTCACAATGGGACTGTGGGAAATGAGTGATCCCACTGGGATGACACAGCCATGCTGCTATAGTTTTGTGTCTGCCAGCACAACACCAATGGCCTTTCTTAGTGTGGATGCCCATAAGCAATTTTTTAGTCTGCCTATTGGGAAGTTCACTCCTGTACACAAATTTGATATGTAAACTGTTTGTGGTGGGTGATTCAGTGGTTTTGCATGCTTTGTTGTTTATTGTTCTGCCCTGTGACACTTTTCCCCAGAGATCTCATTTCCTGTGTACTGGCCTGCAGGTGGTGAATGCTGCCTTGACTCAGAAGGTAGCTAGATCAGTATTCACATCCCAGAATCCTGAGAAAATGTAAAACAAACACCCTGCAGTGCCATTTGCTAGAAAGCCAAATATTAGTATTTTGAGAACTGATTAGCCTGGCAGACAGAGAACTTGCCCATAAAGGCTCTTGTCTCGGCTGGGAGTACAGAGGGAACAGACAGCTTTGCTGAAGCTCTGTTCAGCTCCTGTGAATAGCCTTTTTCCTGACCTCCCTGGGCACCACATTGAAGTAGTGTAGTTTCATTATCTTTTGCAGTTTAATCCTTGTTGTTTTACCTGTTCCTGCCTGCATATTATATTTTCTATCCATTCACTGTTCCCACTTTTTGTTAATAAACTTATTAGTTTGTTAGCTTTGCCTCTCTTGGATTGATTAATAATCCCAGTATTGTGTATATTTGCTCTATGAGACTATGTCTAGGAACTGTGAGAGCCTTGAGTTGTGTGGGGATATCTTGCAGGTGGGAACCTGCCCAGAGCAAGCAGGAACCCAGTTGGCAGGTTGCCAGTGTAGGAGCACATGCACAGGTGCAGACGGGCCTGGGCAATGCTTAGCAGGACCCTCCAAGTGGCCACAGGGTTACCCTGAGTGGATGTGAGGGGTAGCACTGAGGTGTTATGGGACACTGTTCCAACTGTTTATTATAAATTAAATGAAATAATTTTAATGACATCAAAAGGCGATTTGCCCGCACCCAAAATAGGAAAATGCAGGGTAAAATAAAGCTGTGATTTTACAAGTTGAATATAAATCTTTGGCTTTTGGATTTTTTTGACTGGATAATATTTATGTGTAAATAGTCATAATGCTTCTTGCATGTTCTTGTAAATTAGGCTCAATTTTATTTACCTTATAACATGTAGGATAGTTTTCTATGTCTCTGTAAATATTCTTTTCCTTTTGAAGAGATGCTGAGGCTTCATCTAACCTAATTAATAAAAATAAAATCAGCAAGAAATTCACACTTACATATAAACAATAAGAAGGGATGGCATTTTCTTTCCAATGTGATGTTTACAATAGTTACTTGAGGTGAAGTATTCTGAGTTGCCAAAGATACTTTTTTCAGCCTTTATGAAGCCTTTACTTACTCATTCTGGCCAACCACTCAAGAGTTTACACACCACTCACAGCAGGAGTGATGACTGCTGAGCACTAAATGCTCCTATGGATGTCCTCTGGACATTTAATTTTGTGTTAACATTGAATTCAGTTTTGTTACATAAAAAAATTCCAACACTAAGCCTGAATACAGAACTACTGCTTTATACCCAATCTTGACTCACAAAAGTATTTGCAGACTACAAAATGCTATACAAAGTCATACTTTAAAATCTAGTCTTGATTTTCAAGTTGGCCCCAAGGGTCAGGCTACAGCACTACGCAGAAATCTGGTTTCAGATCCTGACTGGAACCAGCCTGGCCTGGGTGTGCCATAGATTGATGTGGCCAACAAATGGCATGGAGGCTGATACTTGAAGGAGATGCACCTCTCATATTGTCTGGAAAGGAGGGATCAAGGATGGGGAACTATAAGAGAAAGGCAGGGGAAATTCTAGTCAATGTAATTTTCCAGTTTTTTTTTTTTAGAATTCTAGTGATGGAAAGAAGTAAACCTCATATGATCTAGGAGAAGGTTCTGGTTGTCATGTCACTCTTCAAAACTAACGGGGTTGTACATAACAATATGAATTATAGTTATATTATCCAAACAAATACTTACAAAATGAAGATAATTCAAAAACAGGCACTACTGTTCTTATTTTAATCTTACAGATTAGTGTTTGCTTTGAAAGCTGAAGCTAGCATCCTATCTCAGCTTCATGCTGCAACATATATACCTCTTTGGAACCGTTACAAGATCAGGATGAAACACACTGCTGTTGTGCACAGTTATCACTAATTGTTACAAACTAATACATCAGGTTCAGGAATACATCTGGATTCACCGATATAATGTAGATCTGTGAGGAGACAATTTTGAGGATAGTAGGCAAATTGGTGACAAGTCCAGTACAAAATGCCCAAGTACTCATTACAGGCACACACAGAGGGAACAGGCATTCCTAATGTACTCTGATTTGTCCCCTGGGCTTGTTATTAATTTACAATCATATTAAAATAATGTCTCGCGTTAATGACTCTTGATCCCAATCTATTTGGTAGCCACTCTTTCAGGTCTGGAGTCACCACTAAGTATGGCACTGGGTTTGTCAGCTGCATCATAGCAAGGATAACACAGTGAAAGTTCATCTGTTTTCAGCAAATGTGAGGCAAGTCTAAAGGAAGAATTCACAGTCCAGTGCCTTAACTACTTTCGTGTAATGGTACAGATTTTAGAGTGGAAGAGGATGCTATGGAACTTGGGGCACTCCATAGAAACACAGAAATATGATTGCAGGAAAAGAACACATGGCATATCTAGTCTGCTCAACTCTACAATCCGTACCACTCCCTAAGAGATCCCCTATGCTTGTCCCTTATGGGAGCCACCTGGGAATGGTAGTCTAAGGAATGCAAGGGTGATGGATTGACCAACCGGGAATGCACTGGAAGCAGCTAATTCCCCGTTTATAGCAGTAGGCAGACATGCCAGCCCATCTGAGCACCCTGATCATCCACCTGGGTGGCAAAACCCTGGCAGCTTTTCCTGCTTACTGCTGATAAGAATGATACATCACAGCATACATGTTCTGATTTCATGACACACAAATCCTATGGATTAGGCATCATTCCCCACCGCTATTGGAGTCATCAAAAATGTATACAAGGATTAAAGAAGGTAAACATGGTGGCACACAGGTTTGTTAGGTTCACCAAATGTAGATCACTTCTGATAGCGTAGGGATGTATAGAACGGATGAAAATTTGACATCAGCCAGTACCTCTTCAACAACTCTCTTCAAAAAGCACTGGAGGCAATATTCGGTTGTGATTAATGTGGCTGTGCTGCAACTTTATGGAAGAGGGAGCTTGGGGCAAGTTTGAGAGACTCCCTGGTCATGGAGGCTGGAGTGGAAGAAGCAGTGGTTAGGACAGCGCTGTTGTCAGACCCGTCTATTTGGTGGGTAGACGTGGCATAGGGAGAACTTGGAAGGCTGCTGGGGCATGTTTTTCAACCTTTTCATACCCCGGATATATGTACATTAACAAAAATGTTGTAGGGCACACCAACCTCCAAGCAGCTGACAGTGCGGTGATGGAGAGGACTCATTGCCAAAAGAAGAGCTAGGGAAACACTGAAAGCCGCACTGGCCGCTCTTTCAAATTTTAAAACAAAGGGAGAGAGATGGCGAATACAACATGAACCCATTATAACAGACCCCTCTCAATTTATTTACAAGTTCAAGAGAAGGGAGATATCGGTATAACATAGGCAGCCAGAATGGTTAGTTACCTTAGTTGCCACATGCCAGAGCTTCTTCACTCTGCTGCTCTCAGCACTCAAAGGTAGAGCTCAGTGCATGCTTTCCCTGGCTCACTCAGTCTGGAGATAAGACAGAGGCTAGAAGGTCTTAAAGACAGGCAAGATGAGGTATTCTGTGCAAAATGTGTACTAGATAAAACAGGTCCCAGCTATCTGTGCTCTGCATGCTGCTTGTTAATTACCAGGGCTCATGCTGTAGCTAGGAGAAGCATGCATGATCACATGTATTCTCAGAAAAGAGTTCCTACAAATTTAAGAGCCATCACTGATGATTTTTGTTGCTGTGAAATGCTGAGTGCAGAGTCCAGATGCTGGCATGGATCTTAGAATCAGGCAGTTGGGACTTTTCCATGGGACACCCATTCAGGTCTGAGAGCACACTGACTGGGAAACAATATGCTGGGGAACTAGCAGAGTTCAGCTGTTCCAGAAGAAAGCAGCATAGCTGGTAACCTGGCAGGAGCTTGGATGGTGGAGCAGAGGAAGCAACCTAGCTGGTCCTATGGTAGGTAGTCAGTGAAGACTAGCCAGACTGATCCACAGTGAACACAATCAGTGGAAGAAGATATGGGGTTTTATGTCTTGGATGTGATACAGATTATCTATGGATCTATATATAAATAAATATACAGCCCTTGGTTTCCTATAGAATTATGTTTGGTTCTTCAATGAGTTTGGATTAATGTTTGAGTAGCAGACATAGAAAAGGATACTGGGAAGGTCACGGTTGCCTATGTTAGGGATTAGCATATGCTTGGAGAAGGGCAGGACAACATACCACCTATGGGCATATCCATAGTTAGGAGATAATGTTAGTGTCAATGCAAGCAGCATGACAGAGCAAAACCATACCATGCCTAAAAAACTAAGCAGCAGCTGAAGCCTGGATACAACTTACTTTGTTTTCTCCTATAGTCTTGGGGAACACAATGCCATGAAATTGTATATGGATTTATGTAATCCACACCAAACAGTGTATGGAGGTAGTGGAATATAAGAAATACCAAATAAATAAATAAATCTTGCCCACCAACTAAAGGCCATTCTCTTATCCCCATACTCCCTTTGATGTATTCTGATTTAATAATACACCTCTGTGCCAGGGAGGGTCATTTTATGTAATTTCCATTCTTTAACTGTGCTTTAACTCATAAATTGACCATTTGAAAACTGGCTGCTCTATATATGAGTAAGAGTACACATGTAGATCCTCTATACATGTACTTTTACCCACAGCAGGGAGGAGGAGTTCTTGGGGGCATGGCTGGGGTAGGGTTTAGAATTGTGTGTGCAAATGTGTGCGGGTTGTTTTCCTGGGGAATGCAGGCACATAAATTTCACTCAGACTTTGCACTTATTTGGACAGTCTTAAAATTACCTCCAGGAGGGCAGTCTCTCTTAGGGATGTGCATTTGTTTTGAACGAATGTGCAATCCTCAACGTATAGGTCCCTATTCGTTGCATTCGTGGGTTCCTGAAACGTATGGCGAACCCCCACGAATGCAACATATCATTAACGAATAAAACCCCCACCTTCCTGACCCTCCCCCCATGACTTGCCAAAAGTCCCTGGTGGTCCAGCGGGGGTCCTGGAGCCATTTCCTGCACTCAGGCCGTCAGCTGCCGGTATTCAAAATGGCGCCAATAGCCTTTCCTTACTATGTCACAGGGGCTACCGGTGCCATTGGTCAGTCCCTGTCACATGGTAGGAGCACAAGATGGCACCGGCCGTCCATTCCTCCTACCATGAGACAGGGGCCGACCAATGGCACCGGTAGCCCCTGTGATATAGTAAGAGCAAAGGCTATCGGCGCCATTTTGAATACCGGCAGCCAACGGCCCGAGTGCAGGAGATGGCTCCAGGACCCCCGCTGGACCACCAGGGACTTTTGGCAAGTCTTGGGGGTCAGGAGGGTGGGGGGTTGTAGTTAATTAAATTTAAAGGGTTGGGATGGGGGGTTTTTCAACTTGAATGGGAAACGAATACCATGTGTAACTAATGGATGAATCGGGTTCCCCCGAAAACGGATGCAACGGATTTGGGTTCCGATGAATACGAATACCGAATCGGACGAAACCGTCCCTTCTGCACATCCCTAGTCTCTCTCACAGTGGTAAGAATCAAGATAACTATGTGTGTCGTAAGACGGCAACTGCAACAGTGGAAAGCTCCTACAAAAGATCCTGGGCTTTGCTGCAAATACTAGGTTTAGGTACTGTACATATATTATGGCTTAAGACTTAGCAACCATACTGCTTTACTATAACGCCACCTGAAAAACTGTGTTGCTTGACACTTCCCCTGCTTAGCATGCCTATCATACTGTCTTTATTAGAACAAACTGAAAGCTATTTTTAAGGGCAAAACATCTCTCAATGATCTCATTAACTGAATTTGTATTTTTAGTTTTTTAAAATTCTCCCTTAATAATCCCACTACCCCAAGCCCAGGGAGCTTGGCGGACCCTCTCAGCTCTGATCCCTTGCATCGCAGTGCTACAACTGGAACCCAGGGACTAGCCCCATCAATTATTTTCTTATCTTGTATCAGAGGGGTTGGAATTCCTATCATTGAATCTATGCACTAAGAGGGCAATAGCCAATGTGTTATTACTTTTTACCTGCAGGCTTTAAGCCAAGTGCCTAAGTACCACCCGCTTGACTCTGCACTTTTTGTGCATATACTTCTTTCTGTGAAATGCTCCATGCATACTTTTTAAAATTTAAGAGTGCATGCACTTGCAAGTCCCTTCCCAACTCTGTCCCTGGCAACACCTCATTTCACTGTGGCTAACATTATGTACAGAGGGGCACTACGCTTGTAATTTTATCTACACATACGGTGGGTGATTTTCAAAGCAGTATTTATAAAACATGGAAATGGCTTTGAAATTTTCCCTCCCTGGGTTTTCACCCATTTTGAGTCTATGGGAAAACTCTTAGTACATAAAGCCCACTGAGAATTTCAGGACATCTGATTAATGAAGAAAAGACTAAAAGGACATATTGAAAATTTCTAAATCAATGTATTTTGAAAGAAAAGTCACCTTGCTGTAATGTACAAAGCAAAATTTCTCTGATTTATCTGCAATTACAGATTTTGAAATTTTTATAAACATCAAAATCATGCAGGGTACAGAAATTAAATTTTAACTTCCCAATATTTGGCTACAAAACCCCCACCACTCTAGTGCAGTTGCCTCTTCCTCCCCACTCTATGTCAGAACAGTGATGATATGTGCACCTATGAGCCCCTGGGTTCATCGGGCAAGTTTTACATAATACTGAAATTTATGAATTTGTAAATATCTTCCCTTTTACAGAATACTCTTTTCCTTCTTTTATGCTGACAACTATATTCTAACATTCCATATTCCAATGTTTAAAATGCCCCCAAGCACAAACAAACAGTCTAATCCTGATATGGTGAGATCAGTTCATAGTCTGAAACAGAGAGAACTTAAATATACAAAGAAAGCCGAGATGCTTAAAAGTCCAGGGAAATCTGCAACCTAGGTATGAAGACAATGTTTATGATGGTTTTCCTAATGACTCTCTATTTTGTTTTCTGCATTACTGGCAGAATTGTTTGTTTAGGCTGTGCCCGAAAACACAGAAGTATCCATTTGTCTTCTTACCTAGTACAGCGTAAACAGAAACAACATTTCAAACAGCAAACGAAAAACCCAGACGTACCTGCGTGCTCTTACGAGAAGTCGTGAGGCTTTTCCCAACAATTCTACAGCCTGACGTAAACGTTCCTCATTCTTAATGAGCAGTGGAAAGGAAAAACACCAATGATTAGCTTTCATTCTCTAGTGGTTTAATCATCATTAAAGTTTAAATCATTTCAGTTAATGAATCTAAATTATTTACATAATACGGCCCCATTTCTGTGCTTGCTGCATACCACCACCTCCTTTTGCCTTTCTGCACTTAGCGCCCTAGGTATGGACCCAAATGTCACTGACGGTGCTAGAAACTGGTTGAGTGGGATGCGACAAAGGGTAGTGGTGAATGGATTTCACTCAGAGGAAAGGGGGCTTACCAATGATGTGCCGCAGGGATCAGTCCTTGGTCTGGTTCTGTTTAACAGTTTTGCAATTGATATTGCAGAAAGTCTGTTGGGAAAGGGCAGATACCCTGGAAGGAGTGGAAAAGAAAAGGAGAGATCCAGGGAAGGCTAAGGAATGATCTAGAATCTGGCATGTATGATTTAATGCTAAAAAAAAAAAAAAAATGCAGGGTCATGCATTTGGGTTGCAAAAAGCCAAGGAAGCAGTATAGATGTGAAATTCTTTTGTGCACAAAACAGGGAGTAGGATCGGAGCATGATCATATTTGATAATCTTAAGGGTGGTCAAATAGATAGATAAGCCAACAGCAAAATCCAGAAGGATGCTTGGGTACAAAGGGAGAAGACTAGCTAGCAGAACAAGGAAGTGACACTGCCTCTGTATAAATCTCTAATGAGATCTCATTTGGCGTACTGTGTACAATTCTGAAGACTGTACCTTCAAAACGATATAAACCAGAGTTAGTCCAGAGGGCAGCTACTAAAATGGTCAATGATCTTGCCAGGTTCTTATGGCCTGGATTGGCCACTGTTGGAAACAGGATGCTGGGCTTGATGGACCCTTGGTCTCACCCAGTATGGCATGTTCTTATGTCCTTTTAAAGTATATGGGAACACACTTATAAGATCTGAACTTGTATACCATGGAGGAAAGGCGGGAAATAGGAGATATGTTAGAGACATCTAAATGCATTCAAGGAATAAATGCCCAGGAGGAGGGTCTCTTTTGACAGAAAGGAAGCTTTGGAAGGAGGGGGTCATAGGATGGGTATGAAACAGGGTAGACTCATGAAATAATCTATTGAAATATATCTTTACAGATGCATGGAACAGCCTTCCTGTGGAGGTGATGCACACAAGGACTGTATCGGAATTCAAGAAGTACATGGGACAAGCACAGGGATCTCTGAGGGAGATAAAGGGCCTATAAAGTTGAGCAGCAGATGTGAATGGACAGACTAAATGGACCATATAGTCCTCATCTGCCATTATGTTATGTGTCCATGCTTCTATTCAGTGCTATTGTCTAGCTTATAAACCAGATAGGGACCTGCAATCACGTGTGCCTGTAGCTGGCAAATGTACGTACTTGACTTTTAAAATAGCAACTTATGAGTGTAACTGCTAGCCCCGCCCTGGAATGCCCCTTTATTATGCGCGTAAAATGTAAAGTATGCATGAACTTTTGACTTTTATAAATTACTGGTTGCACAAGTTCAGGCCACTAATGCATGTAACGCTTCGAAAAGTCACCCTTCAGTATTGATTTCTTTCAACTTTTTGCATTGCTCTTCTTTGTTGTCTAGTACTAAGTATTTTCAACAATGTTTTATAAATAAACAATGGGTCTTGCCTTACATATCTCCAAGTCAAAGAAAGGGCCTACAGAGTCTTGAAAGATTATACATAATGAGATCTATATTCAGCTGTTATTCATCTAAGCAAGTCAGATGGATAAAACTTTAGCAGCGTGGCTGAATATACCCAGCTATCTAATACTTAGTCAGAAAAGTTTATCCAGCTAACTTTAGAGCTGCCCAATAGCAGCAGGCCTATCTTAGCTGGTAAAGGCTGAGTATCAGCACTTATCTAAGTGGTCCGTATATGTGGCTCCATCCTGGAATGCCCCCATCCCTCCCCACACTTAGCCGGATAACTGAATATCCAAATGGCACCACTCAGCTGGATAAGTCTGAATGTATCTGGCTAAGTAGTGCTGAATACTGACCCCAACATTTTCATATTAATCTTATGTTAATCCAATAAAAGGCATCCCAACCTGTGAAGAATCCACTTTTCTTCAATTCTGATACAGCTACCAGTATTCTGTACTATAGGCCAGAATCACAGATACATTAGAAACTTACTTCAAACACCGATGCGGACTGTTGATAAAGATGAACAGCCTTTTCCAGGTTCACATTTTCTATTAGCCTGAAATTTGAAGAAAACATTACCCTTCCGAATGAGTTATGTACTCTTACTTACTGGAAAATGAAAGCAGAACTTGAACTAAATCACAAACAATAAGAAACCTTCGGAAGTGTTGGTAGTTCAGCTAAGGACAAAATGTGGCTCTCTGCACTCCCACTGGAACAATTCAGCTGCAGCTCTTGCAGGAATCTTGGCACCAGAAGCTGAGAGCCAGGTTACTTCTGAGCTGTGCACGTGCACCACTGCATACAGCTTAGAGCTCTACCGCCCACAGCTCCTGTTCAGCCAGACACATTTTGAAAACTCGTGGATTGGAGTTTCTCATCTCATGATTCGTGAGAGCAGCAACCAGAAAGTGTTAGCCTGCGAGTTTTAAAAATGCTAGCAGTGCCAGTATGCTGACAGAGCTCAACCCACAAGCTGCTGAAGAAACACAGGTCTGGGTGGCTGACAAAGCCCAACAGCCAAAGACTGATGGAGGAAACCTGGGGCGGTTGGTGGAGTCCAGCTCAGTCACCAAAGACTGAAGGAAGAGGCCTCGGAAGGGTGAGAAACAACCCGTGGGGAAGGAGGGACAGAGGGGAGAGGCTGAGAAACAGCCTATGGAGGGAGGGAGGGAGGGAGGGGGGTGTTGAGAAACTGCCAGCGGGTTTGGGAGAGGAGATAGAGCGGGGTATGTTGAGAGACTGGACAGAGAGAGAGAGACACTGGTGAGAGCAGGGGTGGAAGGACTGAGAAAGAGACTGGTGGGAATGAAGGGGAGGTTGAGAGCGCTTGCAGCTGTTGGAGAGACCTCCCCCCCTCCTCATGAGGCTCTTTAATACAGTGCATTCTGATTCCTTGGCTTTTGATGCATTAAAAGTTAGCCGCCTCACTTACTTTCCCGCCCGCTCCAGAGCCATTGCGGCTGTGTCAGGCGTCCCGTTCTCCAGGTACATCATGCTAGCTTTCTCAATAAGGTGCACTGCTTCAGGAAGCTTGTGCATCTCCTAGTATATTAAAAAAAAAACAAAAACAAAAAAAAACATTCTTCGCAGTTAAAGTGGACATATAAGACACAAACCTATAAAGAAGAAATATGCATACATTTCTGACTTAAAATAAAGCTCCTGTATGCAGTATTTAACAACTCCATAGGAAAGGTAGAGCTTATTAAACTGTATTAAATATTTTATCAATAGTCTTTTTAAAAAGTTTAAGTAGCTCCCGAGTGATTGTACTGAACCTCCAATGAGCAGCCACCATTAGCAATGGTAATAAATTACTTTCCACCAAGTAGATCTGTCTGTGATTTCATAGGTGATATTCGCACTCTGCACAAAGCATTCAGATCATACTCGGTATAACAGAATGTGTAACAATGTTCAAAAATAGTGAGTTATTAGTATACCATTTTATTGTTAGAGGGCAACTACATACAATGAGTACTCAAGAACTACACAACCAGGGCCACAAGTTTTTTAAAACTATTTCAAAGCAGCACTTTTTTTGGGGGGGGGGGATTTGCTAAATTTTGCTCATTAAGTCTACTGAGCTAAGTGTTTTGTTTTCTTTTTTAAGTTACAAAGAACATGTAGCACAATACTCTAGCATGTGAAAAATTCTGGGTTTTTTGCCTTCTTCATCATTCTTCTGTACATCTCATGTGGCCAAATAGGGAGCCCTTATGCTATACATAATAGGGCCTTCAAGAAAGTCAGTGAGCAATTTCATTCACAACTACCCAGGTTTTCCTCTGTATTTTATAATCCCTTCCTAATTCAGTTCAGCCATCATGACAGCACTCAGCCCAGGGCCATAAAGTACAACTCCTTCTAGAACCCAACTAGTCTGGCTCTTAGGTGTCACCACTGTATGATGTTTAGAAACTCCCTCCACCCAAAGGGGCTTATGAATGCTGCCACCACAGCATGCTCAGCTGGCCCAGGGAGCAGAAGACCTAACCTGGCAATTGAACCAGGCCATCTGCATCACACAGTGCACAGCACTGCCAAAGAATCACCAGGACAGCCTAATTCAAATTATCTTTAAGTCAAGTAAAATTCACATATGTCCATGATATGAGATATAATCAATTACAATAATGCATGATAGCGCAGACTTCCATCCACAGATGCATCAATGCATCCAAAGGCTTGAGCACAAGCCGACGGGTATCTCAGAACTGTTAAGTGTTAAAGAGCATTAATGCTGAATATAACGATTGCCAATAATATCGCAACTAGCAATATTCAGAGGTGAAACACAAGAGCATAATCTTGCTGGGATAGCTATCAGGAATAAGCAAGGAGGCTGTACAAGATCTCAAAAAAAAAAAAAAAAAAAGATATGCCTAATTAGGAAAGAAGTTCACTAGATAGAGGAAGGACAATTTCAAAAGCCATATCTGCACAAACGGGCTTTTATAAAATTGCCCACACATATATTTTTACCCACATAGCAGTGAGGCATTCCTGAGCACAGGGTTAGGGAGGGATTCCAAATGCCACAAATATTAATTTTAAAAGGTGCATGCATAAATGTCTCGGGGATAACTACCCGCATGTAATTCCAGGTGTAAATATGCACAGGTAGTTTTCCCAGGGAAAGTTTCAAAGCAGAAGTGCACACATACTGTCGCTTTGAGAAACTGGTGTAAAGTCTGCAGGCAAAAACAGCCCAAATTTTGCAGTCTTTGAAATTTGCCCCCACATGCACCAGTTCTACAACAATATGATCTGTCACATGAACACTGACCTTTAACATCATGCCAGCTTGCTCATAAGCTCTGTAATGAAAAGTAATTTAAAAAGAAACAAAAATCTTATTTCAATGTTTTGAACATTTAGTAAAATGCATTTTAGTATGATTACCACACTATCAACTGCAGTAGAGAAATTAACTACTTCTAATATAAAAATGTATAAAGTAATACAAGTAAACTCTGGCTAGTGCTGATTTTCACTGCCAGCTTGCTAAGTTTATGTGCACAAAGGCTGAATGCCCCAATTCTAAGTGGTTAAGCTTTAGCCACTTAGATTTAGATTTTTGGATAAAGATCATGTATCTGGCTAAATTCAGCTGAAACTCATCCTAACTTAAGCAGCCAAAATTTTGCCGACTAAATCTATGTAAAAGGGGGTTGGAGTGGGTCGTGTTCAGGCACTGTTGAGCTCTAAAACTGTGGAGGAGCCGAGAACCTTGCTTCACTGAAAAGATGTTGTTGAAATGGACTTAACAGGTCACTTAAAACAGCTACATTGATATGTGTGACAAGGATTTATTTTTTTTATTTTAAATCAGAAAGCTTTTGTAGAATAAGAGTACAGATAAAGACGACCAGCTCCATCTGATCTACCTAATGCAACAGTGGCAGGGAGAAATATCCTAGTACATAGAGCAGCAGGCTGAGAACCAGGGAAGCCAGAGTTCAAATCCTGAAGCTATTCCTTTTTACCTTGGGCAAATGACTTCACCTTCCACTGCTGCAGGTACAAAGCTAGGTACCTATTTACCAGGCTTTGTTTCTCAAAGACACAATACAGAAAGGGAAAAAAGCCTTAGCAGATCAGGCCCTTAGGCTGTAAACTCTTTGCAAATGGAGAAATACCTACTGTACCTGAATATAGCTCACCTTGAGCTATCAATGAAAGATATGAGCTAAATCTAGAACAAACAACATAAATAGCTTAGGCCCTACTTGATCTCCAGGTTCACTCGTTTCCCAACTGCTAAGGATCCTGTGCACTTCTCCCATGCTTTCTTGATATTCCAACAGTATTTTTTTTCCTTCACCTCTATAAAAGGTCAACTCCTCTTTTTGTGAAGAAAAACAGTTCTCATTTTCCTCCTGAGTGTATTTTCTTCTAGCCTCAAGCAAGATCCCTTGTTTTAGAACTTCCTCTCCAGTAAAGTATCCTGGACATTTGTACATTATTTATTAGAGATGGGCTTCGTTTTTTTTTATGTCGGGTCAGGCTACAGGTCGGGGGGTTTTTTTCCGGCAATTTTCGCCAAACCCCCCCCCCCCAACCCTTCAAATTTAGTTATTTACAACCACCCTCAAAACTTGCCTGAAGTCCCTGGTGGTCGAGCAGGGGTCCCAGGAGCGATCTCCCGCTCTCGGGCCGTCGGCTGCTAGTAAATAAAATGGCGCCCTTGGCCCTTTACCCTTACCATGTGACAGAGGCTATTGGTGCCATTGGTCGGCCCCTGTCACTTGGAAGAAATAATGAACGGCTGGCGCCATCTTAGAAATAAATTTGCCCCTCCCCCCGTGCTAACCCGAACAACTAATTTTCCCCGAAGTTCGGGTCCTCCAACCCATGCCGAATTGGACTATTTCTTTGAAATTTTCCAGTTCGGCAAAAACAATTCACATCACTATTATTTATACCTTTGAGGTATTGCAATATCTAGTATATCCCTCTTCTCTAGGATAGCAAACTTGTTTACCTGTAATGGGTGTTCTCTGGGGACAGCAGGACAAATCAACAACACAGTGGGTGATGTCACTGACAGTGCCGATATGCAATGTGCAGATATTCCTGTATAGCTGCCCCCGTGCTGGTCTCCTCAGTCCCTTTCCTAACTAAGCTTTAGCTCAGGGGAAGAGGGTGAGACTGCGTGGCTGATCTGTCCTGCTGTCCATAGAGAACACTTGTTTTTCGCTTTCTCTGTGGACAAACAGGTAAAACTACAGCCACATAAGTGAGGACTCCCAAGCTGAGTACAGTGAAAGTATTAAGCTGTCCTTTGTTGAATACATTTCACAACCCAGATAAAAAGAGGACAGAGGGAAAAGCTGACACTAAAGCTCTTTAAAACCGCTTGTCAAAAGCTGCTATTATTGCGTGAGTCTTCTTCTAGACAGTAATGTTTGCTAAATACCCTGGATTGAAGATGTGCAAAAATGTGCTACTGAAGTTGCAGTGGCTCAAACCTGATGAGCTGAATTCCAGCATTAGAGAAACAAAAAGAAATGCACTGAGAAAGCCAGTTTGATAAGATCTGTTTCATTACTGGAAAGCCTTGCCTGCCTATGTCATAAATGAGAAATAACTGTGGAGATTTCCTGAAGATTTTGGTTCTTTCCCAATAGAATAATAGAGTTCTTCTGCATAAGAAGAGTTTGTTTGCTCAAATGAAATGAAATTGTATGAAAAAAATAATAATGTGAGGATGGATGGTTTGATTTAAATGGAATTGAGATATTATCAGGCAAAATTCAGGATGAGTTCTCATTACCCTATTTAAAAAAATGTGTGTGTAAGAAGCACGGACTACTAAGGCTTGAAGTTCACTCACTCTATGGGCCAAGGTGACTGCCATGAGAAATAGATGTTTCTAAGTTACGAATTTGAAAATCCACCAACCCTAAAGCTATAAATGGCAATTTCATCAACTGGGCCAGAACTACATTAACATCCCACTGCATAGAAGAGACTTTTTTTAAACTTTATATTTATTAAACTATATACAGAGCAAAAACCTTGTACATCAGAAACACATAGGAATCACAGAATTAAGATTATCACATAAAGATACAATATGAGCCATAGCATTATTAGATTCCTATTCCATCACATACATCCAAATTGCGAGGGGGAAACGAAAAATCTAAGAGACCTAATGACACTGTACAAGAAAACAGTACAGCACAGAAAAAAGAACTACAACATAATAGATCTAACCTAGACCTTGTAAAGGTGTCTCTCAAAGCCCCCTCCTTAACCTGTGCAGTTCCAGGCATCTAGCCAGGTCCACCTTAAATGCCAGAGAGAGCGCACTGTGGGCAAGACCTTGCAGAGCAGGATTAAGGGTGCGGGCCCAGCTGGGAACAAACAGGCCCCACATCTCCAGGTGAGGCAGCTCCTGCCACATCTCTGTCCTAAAGTGAAGCTGTGAATTATAATGCTGGTGGGTAAGCAAATTACATTGTGAAGTTATGTTATAATAAAGTGGAATCTTTTAAGAAAGAAGGCTGCAGTCAGTGTGGTAAAAGTCTCCAGCCTAAGAAGTTTGCTTGGCAATCTCACATACTGATTGGGAGCTGAAAGAGATGCAAGTGACTTCTTGAAATCCAAAAAGAACTTCAGTTGCTCGGGAACAAACAAAATATAAGAATCATTATTATACTTGTTAACGCATTTACAAGGGTAATGTAATGTAAAGAAAGCGCCCAAAGCAATAACTTCTTGCCTTAAAGAACTTCCTTACTTCGGGATCTGGTTGATATTAGCCAATTGTCTAAGTCAGTGTTTTCTAACTCTCTCCTGAAGGCATACCTAACCAGTCAGGTTTTCAGGATATCTATAATGAAAATGCATGACATTGAGATGCAATGTTTGCAAAGCTATGTATGCAAATCTATTTCATTCATGTTCACTGTGGCAATCCTAAAACCTGACTGGGTAGGTGTGCCTTCAGGAGAGGGTTGGGAAAGACTTGTCTAAGTAAGAAAAGACTAGAGCATTGTTGTTGTTTTTTTTTTTTAGAACAGCCAGACACTTTGTAAAATCTCTGGGAACTACTGGTAGGCTAAAAGGAAGAACTCTGTATTGAAAGTGTTGCCCCTATAGAGAAAACCTTTGATATTTTCTGTGAAGCTAGTGGATAAGTATGTGCATACAAGCATCTTTAAGGTCCAAGGTTCTCAACCTATCCCCTAATTTTAGGTGAGGCAGGATAGTGCTCAGGGAATTCATCTTTTTTAAAGATACATTTAGATTTATGAGATCCAATATGGGACACAAACTTACCTGTCTTCTACAGAATAATGAAATATCTCTAATAGAATGCTTTTTCTTTCTCTGAAACAGACAGGCTGTCATGGTTTCACCTGCTATGCACCCTCCCCACCAGCAGAGGTCTTCAGCGAGCCCCACTCAGAGCTGCTCTAGTCAATTCCTTACGGATCACATGACACAGCAGATCCAGGCCTACTTAGCCCAGCCAGTCCAGTCCCTCCTTGCCTCTTCATGGAGGGGCCTCAGCTCCTTGACCTGGCCAACCTTGTCTCACTATATTTTGCCTTGTGGTCTACCCATGCCTCCTGCCCTGCCTTGTGGCCTATCCTGGGGCCTCCTGCCCTGCTCTGGTGCCTTCCAGGCTCTCTTGCATTGCTCAGTGGCTTTCTGAGTCTACCTGTCCCTGCCTAGCTGCCTTCAGGCCTACTAGGGCTACCTTGCCCTGTCTCATGCCCTGTTGGGCTTTCATGTTTACTGCTGCGTGTCCTAGTCCTGTCCTTGTCCTGCCCAGTCTAGTTCAGGCCCTTGTCTGTTTCCCAGGCCTTGTCCTTTGTTCAAGTCAGTCTGTATCCTAGACACAGTACCAGCTTTACCCTCGGCCCTGCCAGGATCCAGCTCCTTACTCTATATCCAACTCCCAGCCAGTACCTGAATTCAGCACAGCCATGATGTTCGCTAGAAGGAAAGTCCTACCAGCTCCCAGAACCCAAAGGGCTCAACCTGCAGGGGAGGGGGGTTAGTTAGGCAGATCACCTCTAATCCTGCCTTGTAGTCCTATGTTGCTTCTGCAGGGGTACTCCCTAATTCCAGCCTGCCAGACCATGACAAAGGCTCTATGGCTCAAGCTAGAAGAGAAAAGTCAGCTCTTTGATAATTTTGGGTTGGTCCTGAGAAGGCTGATGTAAAAAGGTTAAAGGAAAAACAGTTTGAAAATTCAGAAAATAAACTGTTGCAGATTTTGAGCATTTAATGATTGAATGTGATGATTGACTATTGAGGGAGAAAAACTTAAGCTTTCCCCTCACAGGAACGTTTTGTTTAACCACTTTTATTGTTTGTGAATAAACAAGTACAACAACTTCCCTGGATATGAGTCCTTATGAGCCACACTGATTACTACAAACAAATTAACAAAAAAAAAGCCTTCCCAGATTCGGATTAAATCATAACTCACCTCTAACCAACTTCCAATCACTACCCTTACGCAGAAAACCATAACTTCCTATCACTACCCTTACGTAAAAAACTACAAAAAGTTCAAATGGACATGACCTAGTAAATACCTTAATCTTTGTAAATGTACCCCGTCAAATTTCGGTTAATATATTCTGTTTAATTTCCTATCATTTTTCACTGCTCCTAGTTGTACTTATCCCTGTTTTATTGTAACTGTAACTGTTTTCGTTCAGCACCTGTTATTTATTTCGTTCACTGTAACTTTTATCACTCCCCTGTTTATTGTAAACCGGCATGATGTGATACTCTCACGAATGCCGGTATAGAAAAAACTAAAACAAACAAACAAATAAATAAATAAATAAATAGTGGCATTATCAACCCAATTTCTCTCCCACTATTACTCTCCCCCCATTTCCCCCTCCCCCCCCCACGAGCTGATCAAAGAGCAGAGAGGAACCACATTGAACAGTACTAGCACACGTTGTGTTACCCAAATCACTGAAAAAGCAGCATATGACCCCGCAAACATTATTCAAAAGCAGACTGCTGGATCTGTGTGACAAAGATATACAAGGAATTTCTTGCGGAGTCTGGGTGACACTTTTGAAGCCATACAATCAATTTGCATCATTCGGTGCAGGTGGTTACGCCAAGCCTAGAATGAGGGTGGATCTGGGGGCTTTCCACTCTAACAAAATGAGTTTCTTCCTGACGTAGCAGGCTTTTCTCATAAACATGCGAGGACCCATGTCGCGAATGAAGGACGGTGGTATACAGTCAAACAACAACAGTTGAGGCGTGGGTGTGAAATGGACGCCCAATAGGCTTTTCAGATATTGTACAATCTGTGTCCAGAACCGTTGAATATGGCTGCAACCCCAAAACAAGTGTGAATGTGAGCATTCCGCCCGGCCACACTTCCCGCACACAGCAGAAAGTACCAACTTTTGAATAGAAGGCAAGCTTGGTGGAGATGAAACCTCTCCAAAGAAACTTACACTGCATTTCACGAAAGTACATATTGGAGGATACTATAGATATTGCGTTAAAGCTTGACCTCAGCATTACATCAAAGACAGTGAACCCTCCATCAGTATTCCATCGGTCTGCCAACAACTGGCTCGGGTCAGACCGCATCTGGGCTCGGAGCTGCTTACAGTAGCAGGAGAGTGAGGGTGCTTGCTTTTTGTTTAGTAAGAAAAAGGCCTCCAGACGATGGAAAACGTCTGGTCTCAAAGCGGTGTCGGGTAGAGAGTTGACATAATGGCGGAGCTGTAAATAGGAAAAGCTATGTGCACCAGATAAGCCGTACAGACAGGGCCGGCGCATCCATTAGGTGAACTTCGGCGGTCGCCTAGGGCGCTGAGCCGTAGGGGCGCCGATGAGCAGCCACGTGGTGCCGCAAGCGGGGCCTATGCCACTCGCAGCAAACAGAAATAGAGACTGTGTGCTTCTCAGGGCTGCGAGCAGCACACAGTCGGCACCGAAACAGGTGGGGGGGGCACGACCGGGGAGGGGGCGGCAGTGCAAGGGTCACCTAGGGCACCCAATACCCTTGCACCGGACCTGCATATAGATCCCGCAATTCTTGCAAAGGTAACAGTTTTCCGTCCCCATCTAATACATGGCCCAACTGATCTATACCAAACCCATTCCAATGTTGAAAACCAGCAGTTTGCGAGCCGGGCAGGAACCCTGAATTACCCCAAATAGATAGCAGGTAAGCGCACGAGGGTAAGGGTCAGCCATGCATATCCGACTGGGGTTATTAAAACATTTAAGATGACCGAGAAAGGCAACTGCCCCCCTGCAATCTGAATCTAAAGCGCAAGTCCAGCGGGGCTGCAAGAGTTTGCTCAGCCATAAGATTTACATTAGCGGCCTCACCTAACAACCAGTCCCGTACCAGTCATAAATTACTGACTAAATTATAGAGCTTCAAATCGGGGATCCCTATTCCCCCCATTGTGCTTTCAAATAGCTGAATGGGATCCGGGCCTTCCTGCCACATCAAATAAAGGACCTAACTGCATTTTCCAAGGCCATCAGGTCCCGTCATTTGAAAACCACAGGTAAGTTCTGAAATACATACAGCCACTGGGGAAGGATAATCATCTTAAACAGGTTAATATGGCCTCCCAGCGATAGAGGGAGGGACTGCCAAGCCTTTAGCCATTCTTGGGAGGCGACTAACAAACGAGTGATATTTAAAGAGTATAACTGAAACAATTGAGGGCAAGTCACACTCCCAAGTACTTAATCTTCCCCTTTGCCCACAGCAACGGGAACTGGCCTTCCCAGGTCTCCTGGACTGTATCTGGAAAATCCAGTGCTTCCGATTTGTTTGTTTTCAGTTTAAGGCCTGAAAACGAGCCGAATTCCGTAAATACTTGTAAAAGTGGTGGGAGGGATTCCTGAGGGTGAGTGAGAAAAACCAAAACGTCATCTGCAAACACAGCATACTTGAAAGTTTCCATATGGAAACGCACTCCCCGTATTTCCCTAGTCAGCTGGATCATGCGCAAGAGTAGCTCAAGCTGGAGAAGGAATAGTAGGGGGGCAGAGGGCATCCCTGCCTCATACCTCTACCAATAGAGAAGTCCTCTGACCGCATCCCATTGGCTACAATTGCTGTGGACGGGGATTGGTACAACAGGTGAATGGCTGTATTAAAAAGCCCATCAAATCCCATGCACTGAAGAACCTGAAATAAATAGTCCCATTCAACTCTATCGAACGCTTTTTCGGCATTGAAACTCACCACCAAATATGGCTCCTCAGCCTGAGTACAAAGGGCTATAGCTGTTAGGACCTTCCTGATGTTAGTAAGGGCATATCTCTTCTGCACAAAGCCCACCTGGCTGGGGCCTATAAGTGAAGGGAGTAGTGTTGCCAATCTGTCTGCTAAGAGCTTGGCCAGGAATTTGTGGTCCTGATTTAGCAAAGAGATGGGCCGATATTATGTGGTAAGTTGGTAGTCTTTCCCCTGTTTGGGTATGAGAGTGATATGGGCAAGGTTAGAGTGAGTGGAATATGTGTCGGTTGAAATTAAGGCGTTAAAAGTACGGGTTAGCGTAGGGACCACTAAATCCATCAGGTGTTTGTAAAATTCCGCTGTGTACCCATTAGGTCCAGGCGCCTTGAAATGCTTGGCTTGCTGAATAGTTAGCCTGACCTCTTCTTCCGTAACAGATTGGTTCAACCAGTCCTGTTGGGTTTGTGTTAATCGCGGCAGGCTTCTGGGTCCCAAGTTTCCGAGCGGTACAGGCCAGAATAATATTCTTGAAACATATTCAGAATGGTAGGAGTGTCAGAAGCCATCCAGCCTGATGGACCTCTAATGGTGGCTATATAACAGGAACTGCGTTGGGTTCGAATGAGGCTTACAACCTGCCCGATTTGTTAATGAACTGGAATAATTTATATTAGTAGTAAACCAGACTTTTTTCCTCCCTTTGATGTAACAAGTTAATGGTGCTCTGAAGGGTAAAAAAACATTCCTTATTAACACAGGTGTGAGCATGTGCCAAATGGCGCTTTGCCCGCTATAGTTGCTCAGTCAGGGACAACAGCTGTTTATCTAGCATTTTCCTCTTACAGACCGTGTAGGAAATAATGTCTCCCCTCAGGACCGCCTTCGCTGTGTACCAAAATAGGATGGGGGTCAGCCACATGGGCTTTGTTAAGTTGTTGGTAATCTTTCCACTTGTCACGGAGGTACTCCTGAAATTGAGGACTATCTGCCAAATAGTATGGAAACCGCCATATAAAGGCTTGCGGGATTGCATGTAACTCTGTAAGCGATATCCACACCGGGGCATGATCAGAAATCACCATATAATCTATTTGGGCCTCGTGCAATTTAGAGAAGGTATGTGAACTGATAAGAATATAATCTAACCTGGATTGTGTGGGGTGTGCTCGTGATACATGGGTGAAATCTTTGTCCGAGAGTTGTAATGTCCTCCAAGCATCCACCAACTGCAAGGACTGTTCGAGGAAGAGAATACAATTACTAGAATGGGAGACACTCGTATGGGCTTTGGCCTTGTCTAGCTGAAAATCTCATACAAAATTAAAATCCCCCCCCCCCCCCAATCATGATTTCATGGTCTACATATGGGAGTAGGTGGCCATAGATTTCTCGAAAAAAAACTCGAGACCAGGATTATTGGGAGCATATAAATTGCAAAACACATATGTATTCTGCTGGAGCTCCGTAACTAATACTATATATCTGCCTCGTGGGTCCTTAATTTGTGTGGACTTTAAGGGGACATGTTTCCCAATGAGCACCACGATCCCTGCCGACCGGGTTGTGGCTGAGGCAAAGTGAACAGCGCCTACTCAGTTTCTACACAATTTCTTGTGTTCCAAGTCATTCAAATGGGTTTCTTGTAAAAATACTAAGTCTGCTGACTTTCTTCTCAGGGTCGTGAGAATTTTAGAACGTTTAACAGATGAGTTAATGCCGCACACATTCCATGAAAAAATGTGCATGCCCCATTTAGTCATCTGGGGGTGGGACAGTAGCTTCTATAAAAAAGTGTAAAATGTAACGTCCGATGGAGATCCTCCCAGCAGAGGCACCCATCCTCCTATTACCACCCTACCGCCAACACGCCCGAGTCTGTGGGGCCAATGTGAACTTGGAACACAAGGTACAAAGAAAACAGTATGTGGTTTCCCCTCTGGTCTGACCAAGTACCCCCCATCCCGTTCCCTCCCTGCCTCTCCCTTTGCCCTATAAACCCTAATTCCCCTAAATTCACACAAACCCTCCAACAATAAAGATCACAAGTGTGCATTCTGTTCCCCAACCCCCCCCCCCCCCCCCATCCAATTGAACAATATGTCCCATCGGGAATGACTTCAGTGAATCCCCTTAGCTGGGGGCATTAAACAGCAAAACTAAGTCAATGAGGAGAATGGCTGTAGGTCAAAGAGGTACCAGACAGTCATGCATCCCAAAGAGTAAAGTAAACTGTTAGAAATAAAGTCAAAGACAGAGGTTGTCTCTCCAAATGCTTCAACAAGAAAGAAAACTGCCATCCTCCAGGAAGCTGTCACCGATGAGACCTCAGAAGAAAAACCAATATGAAACTGATCATTGTCGGCCTCAAATCATGTCAGCTCCAATTCACCATAGTGGATGCATGGCAACATGACTGATGCTCACTGCTAAGGATTACTAGTGCATGTGGTCTGTGTACATCAGGCTTCATCCAAGCTGAGAAATGGCTGTGCCTCTTCAGGAGAAGAGAGCCCAGGGCATAGAGCTTGGCACTGAAGGGG
Organism: Rhinatrema bivittatum; assembly: GCF_901001135.1. Lineage (NCBI taxonomy): Eukaryota > Metazoa > Chordata > Amphibia > Gymnophiona > Rhinatrematidae > Rhinatrema > Rhinatrema bivittatum. The sequence continues at coordinate 575,746,993 of NC_042616.1, forward strand.
GCCATGTTTTTACGCTGGATACTGAGAGCTGCGGAGAAATCCTGAAAACTAAAACTTTTTGATTAGCATAACTGAGAGAGAGAGAGAGACTTACCCGCCCGCAGTGCCCTTAAAATGTCAGTTTTATAGACAAAATTAAGGATTTTGTCAATGACCACTCTAGGTCAAGAGGCACCAACTCTTTTAGACCCAAGGCAGTGTGCTCTCTCAATCTTTAAAGGGCCATGCACCGCAGGTAGTTCCAACTCCCGAGACAGACAGAACTCCAGCATTGATGGGAGATCCCCCTCTGTAATGGACTCAGGCAAGCCGACAAAGCGAAGATTTGAGCGGCGGGACCTGTTTTCCAGGTCTTCTATGCGCTCTGCATGCTTGGTCAGCATAGCTTTAAGAGCAGCTAGTTCTGACTCGTGGTCTCGGTGACCATCTTGAATATCTGATACCCGCTGTTCTATGTCTGCCACACAAGCCTCAAACCCCATTATGGATGTGGAAAATTCTGTAAGTTTCAGCAAAATAGCTTGTAGGTCGAGCCGCAGGGCTTCCTGTACCACTGTTTTAATGTCAGCGAGGGCGGCACTGTGCAGCACTTCAGAGGGACCGGGATCGTCCTCCTTTTGCGAGTCCTGAAGCCTACCCTTGTCTTTTTCCTTCTCCTTGTCCCGCTTTGTAAGTCACATGGTTATCTTCGAATTGCGGGGTATGTATGTCGGGCGAGTGCTAGCAGGTCGAGGTAGTGGAAAAGAGTAGCAAATTAAACCCCTTGGCTGGCGAAAAATGTGTTTGGATAGGGGGTGAGAAACGGAGAAGGGGAGCGCGTGTCTTCTCCCTTCACTGCATCACATGATCTCCTCCACAGGAAGGTTTTGAAGCACGTGAATCTGGATTACAATTCAGTAGTCAAAAATTAGAATTTGCTTTTTTAGCCAATTGTTGTGGTTGCTTCTGCTGAGCCCTAGCTCTAGTTCGTGACCCTGGTTGATGCTGTTGAGACTGATGCTGCTGATTTTTTGGGAATGTACACTGCCAACAATAAGAGTAAGGTCGGTACCTTCTGCAAGGATAATATTGTTTTCTATAGGGCTGATGATAGAATTTTTTTTAGTAGATTGCTCTAATGTTGCTACTGTGAGAGTCTGTAAGGTGATACAATGCTCCTTTATGAAATCTACTGCCTCTATTTTTCTATAAATAAGTGGTCTCCAGGACATGGAACACCTGACAATTTGTCATGGATGTCCTCTCTTACGTCCTGATGCTTTTAGTCAAGCAAGTCTTCTTGTTGCTATTGCCATAGCTAAGGATTGTAAAGATGTGTCAAATAGGCAATAATGTAGATTAGACACCAAGAAATGTCCAAGTTAAACTTTTATTTAGGAGGAGACGTAAATTTTGTGCGTGTGCCCGACTCAGGCCGAGTTTCGCCCCACCAGGGGCTGCCTCGGGGGCTGTATATAGATGACTACTAAATGAGCCAGAAAATTTGCTTAACTAATGCGCCAAAATTCACACACTCTTTTAGTACAAATATAGTATTGAAGCGATTCGGTCTCCGCTCTTGATTAACAAGGACCAGCTATATATACCGATCTGATTAAAAATGTAGGTCACTCTTCAGCCTCCCTGAGATGAGATGTAAAAAATTTAATTTGATCTTGCTGACCAAGATCTTGGGAGGCACCATCTGTAACTGATATGTTGCAATTTTTGATTGTAATGTGTGATTAAAATAATCTTTTACTAGTAGTATCTAACAGTTTTGATTCCTTTCTTGGAGAAGTACTGGAATAGATTTATTGACTTCTTTTGAGCATTTATTCCACTACCACTGAATCATGAGGGAGCTGAATTATGGTGTGCCCTGGGCACTACTGAACTCTGTATTTTAAGTATTTTCTTTGCTACTAGAGGAACTGAAAGCAGAGTTGGCCAGATATTTATTTGTAAGGCTTGTAATACTTTCTCAACAGGGACTGCTTTGGGCTGTTTAGATACTTGAGTGACTTTCAATATGCCCTGCACTCCTCTATGTGTGTGTCTTCTTCCAGCTTAAATGGTAAAGATTTAGACATCTTTTGAAGAAATCAATATATAATATATCTTCTGGTGGGGAACTGCTTCTAGGAGGGTCCAGTGAAAGATCAGAGGGTAACCTGTTTGACTCACTGAAAGAATGAAGTGAGTAAGAATCAAAAGAGGACAAAGATCCTTCCTTGGAATCTGGAATGATCATTGGAAACTTTTTAGCCAATAATTTTTCCTTAGAGGTTACAGAACCTGAAGATTGTTTTTTAAACTCAGGTTGTGATAATTGCATTTTTCTAATACAGTGTGGTGGGAGACTGTGAATGAAGATCTCCTAAATATCTGTCCAGTATAGGTTCTGGAAAATGTGCTGGAGTAGGAGTTGATGGTGACTTTTTCATATAAGACTGCATGAAATCTGTCCATAACTTCTGAATAAATGTGACATTCCTGCAAAGGAGGAAGAGGTTGGGCAATAATCAAAGATGAATCTGACTCCATGACTTAACTGTTAAGCAGATGGTGAACTGAGCCGAAGAGAACTATTGCTGTCGATGCATTTCGACACATAGCTTTCAGTGCCAAAGCCTTTGGAGATATAACAACATGGAATGGTGCTGAAACTGTTGACATGGATGGCACCGATGGCTTCTCAGCATTGGAGTGACTTTTTCCATAGTACAGATATTAGTGCAGTATTATTTTGCAGATTGTGCCAGAGGATTGTTTTTCCTTTTTCAACTGGCATGACAAGAAGGAATCTCAACCACTCAAACTATCACCTTTTTGAACATGGTACTGGTCTTCTGAAGAGGAAGATCAGGTATTTCAATTTCATAATCCTGCAGGTATGAGCTCATAGGAACATTCTGCCACAAGTCATGCATTTAGAGGAACCATGTGTGTATTCCAAACATTGGAGGCAGAGGTCACGTAGGTCCTGGCTACCCATCTCGTGTCTGCATTTAGTACATAGACTGAAGGATCTCTTACCAGCCTTAGAAGCTTTATCCAACATTATGGAATGAGAAGAAACAAACAATGCTAAAATATTTTTTTTGAAATTCAAAAAAGGATTAAAAAATATGAAAAACAAAAATTGCAAATAATACAGCAACAGTAAAGAAAGAATAAAAAAATGACTGAGGAGACTCACATGGCAGCAGCTATCTAGGAATACCTGTGAATACTCAGAAAGACTTCTGCATCTTTCTGAGCTTATACTGGCTAATTTTAAAAAGAACGCGCGTGAGCTCATAAATATGCGTATCGGCACGCAAGCAGAGATACACTACAATTTTATATTGTGCGCACACATTCGCACATATCATTTAAAATACCCCACCACATATATGTGTGAGCATGATCTTAAGAGATGGTTTGAGTAAATGTCCTGCGGATATTACTACCAGGGTTTTAGCGGCTTTTACGTGCATATGCTCACACAAGGGGAAAAACAGTTTTTTCATGTCCTGGATAGAGCGAGAGAGAGAACTGTAAGAGAGACAATATGACACTATATATATCTACTACTGTAAGAGGGGCACTTTCAGCTTAGGGTGGGTTTGGGGGGGTGCAGCATTACATTGGTGTTCTATAGACCCTTGCACCCTGGCCATGGCGGAGGGAATGAAGGACTTGAACAGGTAAATGTAAATTAGTTATTTACTCTCTCAGACAATAGAAGGACTAGAGGGTACTCCATAAAGTTAGCAAATAGCTCATTTAAAACAAATCAGAGAAATTCTTTCACTCAACACATAATTAAGCTCTAGTTAGTGTAACTAGGTTTTAAAAAAGGGTTTGGATAAGGTTCTTATGATTCAAGCCCACCCTGAGCTGAAAGTGCCCCTCTTACAGTGGTAGATATATCTAGTATCATTGTGGGAACAAGCGGTGATTCCCACAGGCTTGGAGACAAACTAGTCTGATTCAAGCCTTTCTTAAAATGGCATATCTTTATTACAGCTTCACACATGCATAACAGTAGACTGTTTTCCCTTCAGAACAGTGTACTCTCTCTTTATTAACAGTTCAGTACTGCTTCCCTCACAGTTCAGCTTCATCTCAGCTCAGTGTTTGAACAATGTTTCGTTACAGGAGTTGCCTTCCTCTTTGAGCCCTTTGCCTGGTCTGATTACCCCCACCTGGATCCCAGCTCTTATTCTCCAATCTCTGGTTATACCCTCTGAGGTCCATCTGCTGGCAGGATCCTACCCATACAGCATACTCTCTAAGAAATTTAAGGTGGACCAGGCACCTTAAACACTAGGGGAACACTAGGGGCACATACCCCTCCCCTCAGCTTGGACCCATTGGGCCAAGCATCCTTACTCCCTCCTGGATCCCATTCAGGAGAGTCCAAGACATCCTATTCCCCTTTCTCTGGCTTCCCACCAGCTTGGGAACGGGGACCTAGCGACATGCTTACCCCCATCTCCTAGGGTTACCTTTAACAGCATCATGACCACTACCCAGTGTGCCATTCATGCAGTGTACATCCCCAGTCCTTTAACAGAGTCCTTTGCTGGCTCTGGGTTCAAAATCCACTCCAGAGCTTTATGGACCAACTGGGAACCACCAATGCTGGTTCCTGTATAGGCAGCTGCACCCACTTCCTGGCATCTGGTCTCTCTGATGTAGAGCCCCTCCTAGGCTCCTCTATATCCTCAGTTGTTGGAGTCTCCACATCGTCAATCTCTGGGCTTTCCATGGCCTCTTCCTCCAGGTTCTCCGCAGCACCTCCCTCTGGGCTCTCCACAGTTTCCACATCTGTAAACTCTGGAGTGCCTCCATCTGGGCTCGAAATGGCATCTCTTGCTTGCCTTTCTGTGACCTCTCTCTCTCTCTCTGGGCTTCTCATGGGCGTTGTCTCTGGACTCCAGGTAGTGTTTGAGCACACTACGGGGTGTGCTCAAACACGGGACCTCCTGTAGTGCCAACTTTCAACTTCTCAATACTGCCTCCTCCTGGGCAATCTATGTTTCCCTCTCCAGGGCTCTCTGTGACCGCTCTTTCAGGGTTCTTCACCACCCCCTTCTCGGGGCTTCTCATGGGAGCAGTCTCTGGAATCCCGGCAGTATTTGGGCACCCTACAGGGTTTTCCTCAGAACCACCTGTAGCGCCATCCTCTGGCCAATCTGTGTTGCAGACTGCTGGCCATGCTGTAGTACCCCTTCTTGGGTACTCTGTCACCACTTCTTGACCAGGCTACAAGGCTCCACTTCAAACAGAAGTTGACCACAGCCCAGTGTGCTTCCTGGTTCTGTTTTTGCTCAGCCCATGCCCACTGATTCCTTGCAAGGCTCTCTTGTAACTTCCTATCTCCCTCCTGAAGATTCTGGATCAGTGCTTGGCAGCTTCCTTTAGTCATGCTCTCAGATTGCTGCATTCAGGTGCTGCAGTATCCTGGCTGCTCCACTCCAGATTTTCTCGTGGCTGCACACCTTCCCTGCAGAGTGGCTTGCTTGCTGAAAATGGGCCCCGCTCTGTTGCTATTCATTGCACTCATAGCCTACTCTGGCAGCTTTTCCAGGGTCACACTCTATTTAGCAAGCCCTGCTGCACCAGTGTTCCTTCCTCTTTTCTTTTTCAAGGCAAAAAAGTAAAAAAGAAAAGCCTGCATAACAAGCATTAACTAAATCACTTTTAATCCCTATCTATTTCCATTTAGGATTCTCCCATTAGCCAGTACAAGCCTATCACTTCCTGGGTGTCCCTGCAACCAGGCCCACTTCACAGTTTCCTCTTTACCTAAAACTTTTAAACTTTTTTTTCTTCAGTGCAGCTGCTGAGCCACCCTTTTACAAGCTACTGTGCTCTGTACTTTGTTTTAGAGCCACAGGCCCTATGTGTTCTGTACTACATTTAGAACCACAGATCCCCTTCACAACTCTCTGTACTCCCAACAGACACTTTCTTAGAGGCTGTTTGTTTTTTTTTCCGTGCAAAGCTTTAGAAAAAAAATTTCACGCATATCACCATATGTGAGAATAAGCGGCGATTCCCACAGACCTGAAGACAAACTAGGGGCACTGCCTCACAGTAATATTACCTCTCCTACAGTGCGCACACTCCCCCCCCCCCCCCCCCTGATTATATATGGTAGTTCAGCAGCCTTGAAAATCCCTAAAACTTGAGATCTCTAGTCTTGCTCCTCATCAGAACTAGCAGTAAATTCGTGTGGATAACACACCAATGCGCACCATGGTCAGATTTTCTAAAATTTGGAGTTACGCGTGTAACTCTTCGCCCCACCCAGGAATGCCCATGCCATGCCCATTTTCTACAGGTATGTACGTGTGGACTTTGCGGCTTCTTAAAAACTGCGTTGCTCATGTGCAGCCCACATCTGCACGTATAGGGCCATTTCTGCGCAAGCAACGCTTTTAAAATCGACCTGTGAGAGCACATTCCGCATCACAGCAACTGATGATGTCACCCACTTATGTGGCTGTATTTGTACCTGTTTATCCATGGAGAACTAACCAAATTTTAGTTTTGCCTGCATTTTCATTGTTTTTGCAAATTTCTTCTCTTGGACTGCGAGTCAGCATGAAAAAAATAAAAATGAACACACAACTTTCTTGAAAAGTACAGCAAAAGTGTGTAATGAATTATGATACCAGACTTTCTTCAGCTGGAATGATCTATGTGTGTCCATAGCAAACTGCACTCTCCTCAATCTTTCTTTTTTTTTATTTTTTTAAACTTTATAATCCTGTGTTTTCTACTATGTATGCTTTTGGAATATTAGGGACATGAACACAATTGTATTGGAAGTTGTGGAATATAAGCATGCATAAACCAACATAAAATACATACATTTTACAAAGCAACATCAGAATGAATAAAAGCACTTTTACTTACTTGGCAGCATGGAAGAGACTATATCCAGCAAAGCTTTGGTTAAGGATTAGATGCTAAAAACAAGACTGATTTCATCTGTTTCTGCTTTCCTATAGTTTATAGATAACTATTTGTGCAGCTAAGGAATACATTTGAATATTAAATTAATACTCTTTATGTAATGTAAGGGTGGATACCAAATGCACATCCATAGGGAAAGTCCCAAAAGAGGCATACATCTCAACTTTAGGACATCATACATGGTGCCAAATACATATAACACTGTAAACAAAAAGCAAAATTGCTTACCTTGTAATAGGTGTTATCCCAGGACAGCAGGATGTAGTCCTCACATATGAGTGACGTCACCAACGGAGCCCAGCGCAGGAAATCTTTCTGTCAAAGTTTCTAGAAACTTTTGACTGGCCCTGTGAGGCCACTGAGAATGCCCAGCATGCCAGGATATTCTCTGCCACAGGTGTCTCTCTTCAGTCTCGTATGTAGCAATAAGCTTTAGCAAAAATGAAATAATAAAAGGAGTGAGACCCAACTCCGCGGGGTGGCGGGTGCGTTCTGTGAAGCTACATCCTGCTGTCCTGGGATAACACCTATTACAAGGTAAGCAATTGTACTTTATCCCAGGACAAGCAGGATGCTAGTCCTCACATATGGGTGATTAGCAAGCTAGAGGCAGAGTCATTTCTTAGTGAAGCAACAGTGATGTATTGTTGTTGAATATGAGTCAGCCGCAAATCACAGTAGGTTGGTTGTAGAAGGATTATACTGGATTATACTGGAAACAGGTTCTTTAAGACAGATTGTCCATAGGCTGAATCTTGTCGTCCTTCTTTGTCCAAACAGTAATGAGCTGCAAAGGTGTGAAGAGAACTCCATGTTGCTGCTTTACATATGTCAATAATTGGCACTGAACGATAGTGTGCTACTGAGGTTGACATTGCCCTTACTGAGTGTGCCTTTACTCGCCCTTGGAGAGGAAGGCCTGCTTTTTCATAGCAAAACTGTATGCAATCTGCAAGCCAGTTGGATATAGTATGTTTACCCACCGCTTTTCCCGGTTTGTTTGGATCGTAAGACACAAACAGTTGTGTGGATTTTCTGTGGACTGCAGTGCGGTTGACGTTTACAGTCCAAGGTGTGTAAGGCTGTTTCTCCTGGGTGAGAATGAGGCCTTGGAAAGAATGTGGGTAAAACTATGGATTGGTTCAAATGAAATTCCGTAACTACCTTGGGGAGGAATTTTGGATGTGTACGGAGAACCACTCTGTCATGTAGGAACTTTGTAACAAGTGCCTGTAACTCACTAACCCTTCTAGCTGATGTAATGGCTATGAGGAAGACAGTCTTCCATGTGAGATATTTAAGGTCACAGGAATCTATGGGTTCAAAAGGAGAATGCATGAGCCTTGTTAATACCAAATTTAGATCCCATTCTGTGACTGGTGGTCAAATTGGTGGTTTAAGATGTGTTAAACCTCTCATAAATCTGCTTATGAGAGGTTGTGTGGAAATAGGTGCATCTCCCATCTTGTTATGATAGGCTGAGATTGCACTTAAATGAACCCTTACCGAAGAAGTCTGGAGACCAGATTCTGAAAGATGATACAAGTAGTTTAGTAGAGAAGTAGAAGTAGTGGGGCAAGTGAAAGGATCGATATCCTTTTGCCTGCACCACAAAGTAAACCTTTTCCATTTGGAAGAATAGTTCTTTCGTGTGGAAGGTTTACGTGAAGCTATGAGTACTTGAGATACATTGGTTGAAAGATTGAGGGGTTGTAAGATCAAGCTTTCAACATCCATGCTGTCAGGGATAGGGATTGAAGGTTGGGATGGCGTAACCGACCCTGATCCTGAGTTATGAGAGTGGGGGCTACTCCCAGGCGAATTGGATCCCTGACTGAGAGGTCTAGAAGTGTGGGAAACCATACTTGTCGAGGCCAATACGGGGCTATGAGTATCATGGATCCCTTGTCCTGTTGTAGCTTCACTCGAGTTTTGGTTATGAGCAGTATTGGAGGATACACGTATAGAAGGCCTGAGTTCCAAGGGCGAGCAAAGGCGTCCTTGGCTGGCTGGTTTTTCTGTTTGTGTAGAGAACAGAAATTGTCCACTTTGTGATTCAGATGTGACGCAAAGAGGTCTATTGTCGGTTGGCCCCAACACTGAAAAATCCTGGTCGCTACTAAGGGATCTAGGGACCATTCGTGTGGTTGAAATTGACGACTGAGACGATCTGCTAGTACATTTTGAATGCCTACTAGATAAGTGGCCCGAAGGTACATTGAGTGTTCCAGGGCCCAGCCCCAAATCTGTGCAGCTTCTTGACAAAGGAGATACGAGCCCGTACCTCCCTGTTTGTTGATGTACCACATGGCTACTGTGTTGTCTGTTTGGATCAGAACAGTCTTGTGTGAAAGGCAGTCCTTGAACGCATGCAGCGCATAACGTATAGCTCGAAGCTCCAGGAAATTGATTTGAAACGTTGCTTCAAGGTGCCCTGGGTTTGGAGACTGTCTATGTGAGCTCACCAACCCAAGGTGGGTGCATCTGTAGTCTAAAGCAGCAAAAAATTTAGGCATAACCATTAATTCAGATTTATCATTAAAGCAACACATTTCACTAGTTACAAAAAATTCTTTTTTCAAACTACAACTTCTGAAACGTCTGCGTCCTTTACTATTTTTTCAAGATTTTCGAACTGTTCTTCAATCTATTGTCTTTTCTGGGCTCGATTACTGTAATTCTTTATATACAGGTCTTCCAGATAATACACTTCAGTCACTCCAAGTAATTCAAAATACAGCTGCTCGTATCTTAACCAGTTCTTCAATCAAAACTCATATTACTTCATTACATTGGTTACCAGTCAAATACAGAATACAATATAAAATCTTACCCATTATACATTCTCTTATCCACAATCCTAACTCCACTGCCCTATGTTCATTTCTTCGTATATACAAACCTGCCAGACATCTCAGATCAATGAATAAAAATTTGCTCGATATTCCATCACCCTGACAGGCTCGACTAGAGATTACTAGAAAAAGAGCGTTTTCAGTCACTGGTCCAATTCTATGGAATACACTACCAGACTCACTAAGATCCTTACCTAACTCGATTCAATTCAAAAAATCCTTAAAAACTTACCTATTTCAAATTGCTTTTAAATCCATAACTACCAAATAATCAATTCCAGTTCTCAAGTTCACTTAATAATTCAATTCCTACATATATTTACATGGCCTCTTATGATATTTTATTTGTTATATTTAGTAACTTTCTTTTGATAATACATTTTTTGTATTTTATAATTATTTTGTATTTTTTGTTTTATTGCAATTAATTTCAATTTTTTAGAAATGCTTTATGTAAACCGTTTTGATTAAACATAGTTTGTAAAAGCGGTATACAAACATTTTTAAATAAATAAATAAATAAATAAATAGATAAATAAATAAATAAAGTTATCTGTGGGACTGGCTGCTGAAACGGTAGGCCTTTGCGCAAGTTGTCCATGTTTTTCCACCAAAGTAGAGATGATCTTAGTTGGTGGGTCACTTGAATTGGAGAATGTAGTGGTTGAATGGCTTGGATCCATTGTGATCTTAAAGTCCATTGGGTAACTCTCATGGCTAGTTATGCCATAGGAGTAACATGAACTGTGGAGGCCATGTGGCCCAGTAAAGTGAGAAACTGATGAGCTGTCGTTTGTTTCTGTAAGGAAATGGATTTTGCTAGTAGATTGAGTGTGTCTGCTCGATCTACAGGTAGAATGGCCTTTGCTAGATTGGTGTTCAATTCTGCTCCTATGAAGTGAAGTAGGTGAGTTGGAGTAAGATGGGATTTTTGATAATTGATGAGAAATCCCATGGAGTGAAGTAGAGCAATTGTTCGAGTGAGAGAGAGTGAGAGCTCCTTGTTGAGATTGACTCCTTATGAGCCAGTCGTCTAGATATGGGAAAACATGGACATCTTCTTTGTATAAGTGTCCTGCTATTACTGCTAGACATTTGGTGAAGACTCTGGGAGCAGATGCCAGTCCAAATGGTAGAACTCTGTATTGGAAATGTCGATGGCCTACCATGAATCGCAGGTATTTGCGATGAGGAGGGAATATGGGAATGTGAACGTTAAGCGTCTTGAAGATCCAGAGAACAAAGCCAATCTCCTGTTTGAAAAAGTGGAAGCATGGTGCCTAGAGAAACCATCCTGAATTTTTCCTTTTTCAGAAATTTGTTGAGATTTCTGAGGTCTAGGATGGGACGTAGGCCTCCGGTTTTCTTTGCAATGAGGAAATAATCGGGAATAGAATCCTCTGCCCTGCTGAGTCCGGGGCACTGGCTGTATGGCCCTGGCTCTCAGAAGGATGGATAATTCTATTTGTAATTGAATTAGTTGAGAATGTTGTTGGGAGAAAAAACTTGGTGGAGATTCTGGAGGAATTGAGAGGACATTTAGTTTGTAACCCTGAGACACTATGGAAAGTATCCATTGTTCTGATGTTATGTTTTGCCAATGTGTGTGAAAATAGGATACTCTCCCGCCCACTGGCAGGTCTGGTCGGGGATTTGGAGGTTGGTTTTGTCCTCTGGCTTGTACTTCAAAAGCCTGCCACTGGGCCTGTTTGTGCAGGAGGTTGCGGACGGGTAGGCCTAGGCTGTCTGGCCTGGGATCGTTGTTGTGGTCTGGTTGATCTACCCCTAGAAGATTGGGGGTAGTATCTTCGTGACCTGTAGTATGAGCGTCTGGGTTCCCTTCGGGAAAGGCGACGAGAAGATTGTGTAGAGGGCTCTTGTGGGGTTTGAGACAGTTGACGTAGAGTCTCTGTATGGTCCTTAAGCTGTTGTACTGCTTCTTGGACCTTCTCTTCAAATAAATTGTCCCCGACACATGGCAGGTCCACAAGCTTTTCTTGAACCTCAGGCCTGAGGTCTGAGGCCTTGAGCCATGCCCATCTACGGGCAGTGATTCCAGCTGCTGCTGCTCTGGAAGCCATCTCAAAGTTGTCGTATACTGCCCTCACCTCATGTTTCCCGGCTTCTAGGCCTTTGTTGACTATGGCCTGTGCTGTTCTTGGAATTGTGCAGGTAAAGAGGTAATAAATTCCTCCATTTGCTTCCATAGGTTCCTTTGATATTGTGTGATATATAATTGGTAAGCAGAAATTTTTGTGTTTAAGATGGAACTCTGATACACTTTTATGCCTAATGAGTCAAGAAACCTATGGTCTCTACCAGGTGGAGTTGATGAGTGTGGATGCACACGTCTGGATTTTTTCTGTGCAGACTCCACAACAACAGAATGGTGTGGTAACTGCTGTTTTTGATATCCTGGAGCTGACTGCACTATATAGGTTGTGTCCACACGCTTGTTCACTGCGGAACAGAGGATGGATGCTCCCAGATGCGGCTTTGGAGATCCAAGAGAACCTCATGGATTGACACAGCCAGCACTTGTTTAGGCGGGTCTACAAACTGTAGAACCTCAAGGGTTTGTTGTCTGGTATCTTCTTCTGCTGTGAGTTTGAAGGGGATGGAATCAGCCATGTCTTGAACGAATGTTGAGAATGATAAATCCTCTGGAGGTGATTTTTTTTTTTGATCTGGAGGAGAAGGTTCAGACATGAATGCCTCAGAGGATGTTATAGACTGCTGGTCATCCCAAGAATCAAAGTCACCTCTGAAGGGAAATTTTGGTGATGACCTGGGAGGGAAGTGAAGGCCTGAAGGGCCTGGCTGTGGATCATCGGTGGAAAACAATGGTAAGGTGTCCTGAGGTTTTGTTGATGGTAGGTTGTCGATGACATTTTGGTATCTTTGCAAAAGTCGTCGATAAAATGCGAGGTCTTGTAGCTCGGGAGGCTCGGATGATGGTTGCCTCGATGGAACTGTGGTTGACATCGACGGTATTGAGGACGGCATCGAAGAGCCCGATGGAATCTGGGCGAAGATGGATGTCGATGACGTAACGAGTCTCGGTGTCCTCAGTGCCAAGAAGGGCACCGGCATCGGTGGGCCAACCGATGCCGGTGACGTAACGAGTCTCGGTGTCCTCAGTGCCAAGAAGGGCATGGGCATCGGTGGGCCCACCGGCATCGATGCTGGAGGCATCGGCGGGGGTCGCCGGAAGTGGTTGCTCCTTGAGAGCCTGGATGACCGCTTGTCTGATGAGGTCAGACAATTCCGGCTGTACAACTGGTGGAATCAGAGCAGTTGTAAGCGGTGGCGGAGGCTGCGACGAAGGATCCTGTAGAGGAGTATCTGGAATCGATGGAGGTGAGGGCCCAGGCGTCGAAGGGACCGGTGTTTCCTGGTCCCGTGGCCGCTTTGCCATCGATTCTTCTTGGGACATCGATGCCGACGATGACGGTCAATGATGTCGATGCCGATGTTTTAACTTTAGATAGTCTGCCGACTTCGTCGATATTACGGACGATGGCGAAGAAGGATGATCACCGGATCCGTCCAGGCGCGGTTTTTTAAGCAAGGCTCTTTTAGTCGCTCCAGCCGGAAATGACTTCGACGATTTGGAAGGAGAAGGAATTAGTTGGAGCTGGAACAAATGTTCCATTTTCTCCTGCCTAGCTTTTCGCCCTTTTGCTGTCATCTCGGCGCATTTGGAACATGTACTTACATCATGTTTTTCGCCGAGGCAGAGGACACATTCCGAATGTGGGTCGGTGATCGACATGGTTCTGTTGCAGAATCGGGCATTTTTTGAAGCCCGTAGCCATTTTGTCATCGACGGCCGTCGATGATGTGAATTCGTTGAGAAGAGAAGTTTTCCAAAAATGAGAATAAAGAGCGAGGTAGTCACCAGCCGGTGATAAGAAACCCCTAGAGACGTCTATGAGAGAGAATATCCAAAAAATATGACTTTTCAGTCAGAAAATTGTGTGAAAAACGCAACGGCTCCTGTCCCGCGATGCCTAAAGCAGCGCGGAAAAGTGAAGACCGAAGAGAGACACCTGTGGCAGAGAATATCATGGCATGCTGGGCATGCTCAGTGGCCTCACAGGGCCAGTCAAAAGTTTCTAGAAACTTTGACAGAAAGATTTCCCGCGCTGGGCTCCGTCGGTGATGTCACCAATATGTGAGGACTAGCATCCTGCTTGTCCTGGGATAAACAAACACTGGTACACAAGGAGAAATTTAGGCTTACCTGAAATTTCCTTTTCATGAGTCCATCCAGACCAGTCCAGATGCATGGGTTATTCCCACCAACCAGCAGATGGAGACAGAGTCCAACAGGTTTGCTGACATCACTCTTTATAGTCTCCCATGCTGTCCTCAGCCTGCCAGTATACTCTCTGTAACAAGCTAAGAATAATTCACTAAAATCTCTACCTCGCCCCCGACATGAGAGCCTCTAAAATATAACAGAAATAATCCTAGGAACACAACTGACTTCATGTAACAAAAGGAAAAAAAACAAATTTACCACTCTTCTGAATCTGCAGTAATAGGAAATTTCTTCCTGAACAATCTGAAATAGAATATGTTTGGCAGAATAGGGCTCATTCTGGACTAGTCTGGCTGGACTCAAGGAAAGGAAATTATCAGGTAAGCCAAACTCTCTCCTTTTTTATCGTGTCTGACCATACAGATGCATGGGATATACCAAAGCTAACTTTGTAACAGTGGGACATTGCCAAAACCTACTCTTAAGACTTCTGCTCCAAAGGAAGCTTCTTTCCTGGCCTGAAAATCCAAACGAGAATGCTTCAAAAAAGAACACAAGAAAGACCAGTCTGCCATTTTGTAAACATCCCCTAGTGACACCAAACATCTTTCAGCCCATGAAGTTGCCTGCTCTTTTGTAGAACATGCTCTTAAGCCCTGAGGCACAGACCAACTTTGTTCATATAAGCTGCACCAACTACTACTTTAATACAGCATTCTATCAAAGCCTTCGTAGACACCTCACTTTTTCTGGAGCCACAGAACATCACAAAAGATTATCTGAACTCCAGAAACTACTGGAAACCTTTAAATACCATAAGAGAGTTTCCCTTCACATCCAAACAGTGCAGTTGAGTATACTCCTCCCTAAGTGACTCTCTATGAAAAGAAGGGACACACACACACCCCACCTTATTAAGATGAAAAGGAGTAAACTACCTTGGGTAGGAGAACACTGTATGAATCTTTACCATGTCCTCCAAGGAAATAAAAAATAGCTCCCTACAGCAAAGGGCTTGCAACTCAAAAATACGCCAGGCTGAACAGATTGCAACCAAAAACACTACTTTAAGAGTGAGAAGTTTGGTTGAAATTTTCCTCAACAATTCAAAAATATAGAGCCCAGCAAAAAAAAGGACAAAACTAGATTCAAATTCGACATAGGGAACGGATCCCTTACTGATGTGTGTCACACCCCTTAGAAAATGGCACACATCAGGATGAGAGGAAATAGACTTTCCAGAAAATCTACCTCTGTAACAGGAAATTGCTGCTACTCAAATCCTTAAGGAATTCAACACCAAACACGGTCAAATCATCCCACAAAAATTCCAACATGTAAGGCATTGACAACACACTTTTGGAAGAAACCTACTTGGCTGTGCACTAAACCTCAAAAGGTTTTCCAAACTCTCATGTATGCCAAGGAAGTGAACTTCTTTCTTGTTCACAAAATGGTATCCACCACCTCATGAATAGCCCTTCTTATTCAACAAGAATTCTCAAGTGTCAGGCCATGAGAAAAAATTGAGTAGGATCTTCATTTTGTAACTGAAATTTGAACTAACAGACCTTGCACTTGAGGTAACACCAATGGTTCCCCTCCAACATCCTGACTAGTTCTGTATATCAAGTTTGCCCCGATGCAAGGAGATCCTCTAGTAACCTGCTCACAAGGGAAACTCATATAGAAAGACCTCTAAATGGCCAGGCTTGTAAGCAGGACATCCAACCTGTAGGATACCTTTTTATTTAAAATCATTTTTAACCAGTCATTCCATTGATCATGGTGGTTTATGATGATACATACATAATTAAAGTACTAAAATATTAACACACATTAAAACAAACCATGAACTTTATATATTTTTCTCTAAACATCCAGCAGTCATCTTATATTTTGCATTCTCAATTACCCCCAACCCCAAAAGCCTGCTTAAAAAGCCATGTTTTTAACATTTTCTTAAAATGTTTAATATCATTCAGAGGACACAATTGTTGAGGCATGGTGTTCCCTAAAATAGGACCAGCTATAGATATGGTTTGCTCCTGGACCTCTCCTAAATGGGTTGCTCCACCTCTGGCTTTGCCCATCTATGCCTAATCCCTGAAAAAAAGAATGAATTGCAGAAGAACTATTCTTATCGTTTTTCTTTCTATGCGATTGATGGACCACTTGGTCTGCTCCACCAGGCAAGCTCCCTGACAATAAGTCCCTCAAGCCTGACAGACTGGCATCTGTTGTCATAATTGTCCACAAAAGAGACTCCAAATCTATTCCTTTTCTCACATCCTTGGTCGCAAACTATAGTCCAAACTCACTCTTACCAGCTTGGGCCTGGATTTATCAAAATGCACTAAATATCGTATGCGATAGGAAAAGGGGTATGTTTTATGGTAATAGGCAGTTTATCGCAATTTGTGCTAATAGCTATGCGAAGCTCTATCTTAGCGCAAATTGTGATAACTTTTTCGCACTTTGCGATAAGTGCCAGAATTGATGTATTTCCTACATACAACCACTACGGGGACCATGTTTAGTAGATTTAAGCTCCTGGAGAGCCAGCCTAGTGAGGGAGGGGGGGGGAGGGGAGAGAGTGAGTGACTAGCCCATAATGCTCTCACGCTAGATAGCACACTAAGCAGACGAATACTTTAAAATCGTCTGCTCAGTGTGCTGTAGCAGTCAAAAAAGCAAACAGAATGTTAGGAATTATTAGGAAGGGAATGGGTAATAAAACGGAAAATGTCATAATGCCTCTATATCGCTCCATGGTGAGACCACACCTTGAATACTGTGTACAATTCTGGTCGCCGCATCTCAAAAAAGATATAGTTGCGATGGAGAAGGTACAGAGAAGGGCAACCAAAATGATAAAGGGGATGGACCAGCTCCCCTATGAGGAAAGGCTGAAGAGGTTAGGGCTGTTCAGCTTAGAGAAGAGACTGAGGAGGGATATGATAGAGGTCTTTAAAATCATGAGAGGTCTTGAACGAGTAGATGTGACTCGGTTATTTACACTTTCGAATAATAGAAGGACTAGGAGGCATTCCATAAAGTTAGCAAGTAGCACATTTAAGACTAATCGGAGAAAATTCTTTTTCACTCAACATACAATAAAGCTCTGGAATTTGTTGCCAGAGGATGTGGTTAGTGTAGCTGGGTTCAAAAAAGGTTTGGATAAGTTCTTGGAGGAGAAGTCTATTAACAGCTATTAATCAAGTTTACTTAGGGAATAGTCACTGCTATTAATTGCATCAGTAGCATGGGATCTTCTTAGTGTTTGGATAATTGCCAGGTTCTTGTGGCCTGGTTTGGCCTCTGTTGGAAACAGGATGCTGGGCTTGATGGACCCTTGGTCTGACCCAGCATGGCAATTTCTTATGTTCTTAGATAGGTATTTATATCTCTATGGGAAGCCCACCTAGTAACTCGAGGTAAGATTTAGGTATTAGTGTAGGGGTTAGGGGCACTTTGACATTCAAAGTGAGATGTATGAACAGAACAGTGCTCTCTTGTGAAAATTTGATGACCTTCGGAGTGAGGAAACTCACCCAAAGATGAGATTTGTGCAATGTTCTCTCAACCTAGCTTGATGGACTCTCTACCTGGGTAACCTCGAGTGACTAGGTGGGCCTCCCACAGAGATATAAATACCTAGCTAGCGTGAGGGCATTATGGCTAGGCGCTCTCTCTCTCTCCCCCCCACCCCCTTCCCAGAGGACCCTGATAGCTTGGCTGGCTCTCCAGGAACTCAAAACAGCATGTGTGAAAAACATCACAACCGCGATAAAGCCCTATCGCACGGCTTTACGCGAATTTAAAAGGTGTAGTTAAAATTTGCATTAAAGCCATGCGATACGGCTTCACAAAACTGTGAGCCCAGCCAACTTGGCCAAAATTCCCGCCCCAATATCCTCCCCTTTTTCTCATTTGCATTGTACCAAACATTAGGGTGCTCTCGCATGCGTTAATGGCGGTTTTTGCATGCGAGAATGCCCAGGACGCGAGTAGCGTTGGAAAAATCGTTGACAGGCGAGTGAATTGCAATACATGATGAAGAAGATGCAGATTTTGAGGTTTGACACTCGCTGGATGTAATAATACTTGACGTCTTGAAGTTGGAAGTATCATTTAAAACAGCACGGCAGTCGGGGAGTTTAGTGAAGTGTTTTAAGCAATTGTGCCACGACTTATGAGTGGACATTGGGAGACTGATTAAAGGAGTTTGCGGACATAAGCTTGCGCAGGACTTTGCGCGCGCAAGTTGCACAAATGTGCACCCCTTTGCGCGCACCAACCCCGGCTACGCGCATATCTTATAAAATCCGGCGTACTTCTGTTCGCGTGCGCGCTCTCTTTTTTAAAATGTACCTAAAAATGTGGAGCCAAGCCACATATTTTACTCTGAGAAATTAATGCCTACCCAAAGGCAGGAATTAATTTCGGCAGGCACCAGGAAAGTGTACAGAAAAGCAGAAAAAACTGCTTTTCTGTACACCCTCTGACTTAATATCATTAGTCAGTAGTTGTATTAAGCATAAAAAATAACCTCAGCATTGGACAACACTGCCATTACTGCCCCCCCCCCCCCCCGATTCTCTCACTCCCCAGTGAAAATACCAACATGACCAAGGATAGAGAAAAATCTCTGTGTATGACTTGCCCAGAGTGCTGCCAGCTGAAGGCCTCTCCATACTGCCCTTACGAAAGGTTCCTCTTTTTTTTTTTTTACTTTATTAAAGCCACTAGCAGGCAATCTTTTTTAAAATTAACCCCCCAAGGGAACAAGCAGGAGGAGAGGAGGAAGGCGAGATTGGGGTGGAGGGGGGCCAAGGGAGATGACTAAAGACCACTCAAGATAACAAGGAACCTAACCAGGCCTCAGTTAAGAGCACAAGATATGCTTACCCACTATTTGTTGGAGACTGAAAATACTGGCAGGGTGAGGTCAGCATGGGAGCATGTTAATCTCCATTTGCTGATTAGCTGGCTTGGCGCATACATCTGGAGTGTTTTGGCTAGATGAAGAGGAAACATTATTATTCGTCATCCATGGGGAATAGAGGGTGATAGTTAATCAAATTTGCCTCTGCTTCCTGCCTCTTCCCTCCCAGGCAGCAGTGTGCAGGGAACAGGAGGAAAGGGGGATAAAGTTGGAATGGACAAAGCAAAGAACAACTACCCTGCTCCCTAATCTAGCCATGCTCCTCTCCTCCTATCCTTTGCTTTAAATAGAAGGCAGAGAGTGAGGCTGAAGTGAACAGTGCAAAGAAAACTACTCTGCTCCCTAATCCAATTCTTTCCTTCCTGTCATGCTGCCCGGGGTGAGATGCCGGTTAACAGAACATTCCAGATAGTAAAGTGCCACATAATGGAGTTTTTACTATACCTCAAAATAAGAAAATAATTTGCAAGAAGAAAACCTTCAACACTAATCTACAGCTCTCAGAGAGAACAGATTCTGGTTATGCTTGGTGATTCTCCTTTTAAAATTAAAGGAGTTCAGGGGAGTGGTAGGCGTAGCAATACAAATATATCTCTAGAACCAAAGGATGGAACAACTCGCCAATACTGTGGAGGAGCAATAAGAAAAAGGAACAGCTTATGAGCGACTTATTCACCCCATCTGCATCACCATTCTGAAAGCACAACCTTAAACTGAGTTAACATGTGCATCAGGAATCCTTTATGCCAAAATGTAAATTAAAAGGATTTTCCCCTTATTTACTGTATAAAAGATTTCAAGGAATTTGGTTCCCAGAAATAATGAAAAGATACGCTTTATTGTTTTCATGATTTTCAGCCTCCTTCAGATAGGCCTCCTTTGCTTGATCATATTGTTTGGCATTTTTAAAAGCAACAGCTGTAAGAGGGAAAAAAAATACATTTTACTGATTTCATTGTCTTACATTCTGCAGCAGTTCACCAGTCACACAAGTGGGTCATGGGACCACGTTCAGCACCAGACAGGCAACTATGCTACAGCTTTCTAGATAGGTCTAAAGGCTTTTACTGTGCATGTGTGGGAGTTCTTGCACTGCTACAGCAGCAACTCTGTAGCTTCCTTCAGGTCTATAGCATAACTTTCACTGGAAGAGAGCAATCTCAAAAGGGGAGGTGAGTGGATTTTTTTTAACCGGTGAAATGCTGTCTTCAAAAGACATCTTTTACAAGTGAAGACAAGCAATTTCAAGTCTAACAAGTGGCATTCCCTAGCTAAGGATCATCTTCAATAAATAGGGAAAACAGCAAGATCACCAATGGATAGAAACAGTTTTGTTGGTCCAAACCCTTTTCTGATTTGACATTATTACTATTGTTATCTACAACATGGAAGACGACCTGAAATAATGTAATGGGCTCTGGGGCGGATGGTGCTGGGATCTATTTCTCAAGGAGGGCATGGAGAACAGACAGTTCAAACAACTATCCCGCTGAGAGGCAGTATCCAAACAATAATGGGATGTGACTGCTTGGACTGAATGCCATATCATAGCCTTGAAAATCTTTTCAATGGAGATAGACCTTAGATGGGCATCTATCATTATTATAGCCTTAATATGCCCCCTTCTAATGTCAAGCATGCCTGGGCATAATCAGAGATAATGTTGCTATCCAATTCAAAACTGTACATTTTGTCAAAGTATTTTAAAGTCTTTTGTGGATGTATGCAAATTTCCTTCTTACCTAGATGATACTTCCCCGGGTGAATAGGTAAATGTGTTTGTTATAATTGTATCTTGTTTACGTTATGCTCTACGGGAGTGTGTTTTATGCTATGTAATCTCACCTTGGGTTTTTGGGGAGCGGTGAGTTATAAGTGTGAATATCAGAGTCAAACGGAATAAAAAGTTGAGTGGGCATTCTATAGGCTTTAATCTGCTCAATGAAGACAGCCCTCCTGCAATCCAAAGAGTGAAGGGCCTTTTCAGCTTTGTGGAGACGTTACCTGGGGAAAAATGTTGGTTGGACGATTGACTGATTAAGATGGAAATCTGACACCACCTTAGGCAGAAATTTGGGATACATATAATCAAGGCTTCTACTTTTAGGTGTTTATAAATTATAAAATTAAATGTTTATTTTCTAGCTAACTAGATGGTCTTTGAGGGTTCAATAATTGGTGTTTTCATGGCACAGGCACTATTGATAGGTACCCTTTCTGGATGAATCAAATACATACATTTCTATAACACAGTGTATTGATATAAAGCAATACTCACCCCCCCCCCCCAATTAACCAGCAATTGCCCCCCTACCTAGCCACTCTTCTCCACAAAACTACAGGTAGCCCAGTACTCTTCCTCCCACATTACCAGTCCCACCACTCTCTCCCCACCAGTCTGAACTCAACTTTCTCCCCAAACCTGTTCCTACCACTCTCAAACTCCCAACCCTTGCTCATTGTCCTCGTACCACCATCTCTGATGCATGCCATAGGGAAGAGCTATACAGTAGAGCTGGTGGGATGAGCAGAAAGGAGGCTCATCAGCTGCTAAAAAACTGTGCACAGAAAAGGCAGAAAAACATGCAATGGGACAAGCAAGAGATTACTAGATAAGTGGTGTGTTTAATCAGTAGACATTTGTTTATTTTTTTTTCCATCAGGGTGCTTATCAGTTAAAACCTAAAACTGAAGTCCTAATTAAAATGAAATCTGTTATAAGATGGATAAATTATTAGGGCTTGGAGCTCACCGACTCTATGGGCTAAAGTGACCATTGACACAAATTTACTTTCTAGGTCAGGTACTTGAATCCAGAAGCTTAAAGAGGGCTTTCATCACATTGCAGGAGGCTTCAAATGAAGCAAGATCCACCTAAACCTGACAAATAAAGGCTGCACAGAAATGTGGTTTCCTTTTATATGCTGGTGAATCCTGAGAACGCTTATTTTAAGGCCAAACTATGAAAGACACGACATTCTCAACATACATCGAGCTAATGTCCAACTCCAATCCACTCCTTCCATTGTGGCCACTATGTTGTAGGCCACTTTGGAGGGAAGAGTGGCCATGGACTAGGGTAGCTGATGACTAGTGACTGTAGCACTCAGATGGTGCTCCCCATACATTTGTTTGTCCCTGTCTGACATGTGCTCTTGACCAATCATGCAAGGAACTCCCAGGTTTCATAGAAAAGCTGCAATAGTTACAAGACATTTTGTGAAAACCATTGCTGCTGATGTTAGGCCAAAAAGCAGTACTTGAAACGGGTTATTTCCCTACTACTAATCTGAGATATTCCTCTGATCTGGATGTATACCTACATGCATGTACATCTCCTATAAATCCAGACAACATAGCCAATCTCCTTTATTTAGAAGGGAAATCACAAAGAGGAGGGTAATCATTTTAACTTTTCCTTTTTCAGTAATTTGTCCAAGGCCATTAGATCTAGGATGAGATGGCATCCTCAAGTGCTCTCAAGAACTGGAATTACCTGGAGTAAAATCCTCACACTCTTTCTTGCAGTGGAACAGGCTCAACCACTGTGTCTAAAACAGGGAGAAGATTTTTGCAGTCACTTACCTGCTTTTGAATACTCAGAGGCTGCACTGTCATAGTCTGGTTTCCATTTCAAAAAACCAGTTTTCAAGCTGAAAATATAAACAAAGACAGAATATTAACACTATTTTCAAATGAATGTCTACTAATAGCATGCATATACACTACAGATACATTTAAAAATTGGTTTATCTTAACATAATGCAAAATGTTTCTAAATATTATTAGATACCAACAAGAAATCTCATTTACATGTTTTTCTCCTTTCCAAAAACTATAACAAAATCTCCCCTTTGAAGATAGACAATGTCATTGATTTTTAAAACAGTTTTCTGCTTCTTTAAATATATGGGCAAGGCATGAAATTTCAAGTTTGCCTATACAAGTAAAAAAAACAAAAAACAAAAAACAACAACCCACACACATTTCCCAAATGTGCTCACCAAAAGATAGGAGCAAGGGTACAAAGAAGGTGTATGAACAAGCCTGGGTAGCGAGGACAGAGGGAGGAAGCTGGGCACAACTGTGAGCAGGGACAGGTTAGAAGGTGGAGAGAAAAGCCAGAGGAACATACACCACAGAGGTGGGACTTAGGTGAAGAGCCACTTCAGCAGGCCTGGAAAAAAAAAGTCACTTCTGTTACAGCAGACCTGCCTCCAGGATTTTGGTCCAGAGATTGTTGCTGCTGCCAGCACAGAAGGAAAAGAGTGATGAGATAGGAGAGGGAAATGGGCAAAGAGGCCAGAGAGAGGGAGAATAAAAGGTAAAAAAAAGTATAAAAAGTTAAATACGCAGAATAAAACATGTCAAAATAAAAAAGATGAGCAAACTAAGAAAAACAGGAAAAAAAAATATGAGTGAAAGCAGTGAATAAGGAAAACAAGTCGGGGGCATACTTTCTGGGTTCTCTGTCAATTTTTCTAAATAACGCCTTGTAAAATGCACTGTAGAGATCACCCCCCACCCCACCCACCCACCCACCCACACACACACACACACACACACTTTGGTTTGTCAATAATTTCAGGTTATTTCTCATTTTAAGAATCTAGGAGTGATAATTCCACATGATTTGACTGTTATACCAGTTGAATTATGGCATATTTTTGGAGGAAATTAGGGTGGATTTGAAGAAATGGAAATAAATGGCGACTCTGTAATTAGCAAGGATACAGGTGCTTAATATGTTTTTGGGGGTTTTTTTAATTTTTTATTTATTGCCATTAGAAATCACAGAGCATGAATATATTTATACATGAAATTATGCATAAAATTAAGAAATAGAAATATCATCTTTTAAGGAAATACCATTATATTCAGCTCCATATTTATAAGGGAAATTTAGAGAAGCGATTAAACAAACTACAAATACCAATAACAAGTGTTACTGCAGGAAGAAAAAGTGCATCATGTACTCCCCATTATTACTTAATAGACAGAATTTCATTCCCAAGAAGATTCTTAAGATGTTCCGGATCTGTAAATAAGTAATTTTTCCCCTTATGTTTAACAGCACATCTACATGGGTATTTCAATAAAAAATAACCACCCTTATCAATCACCTCTTGC
The DNA here is from genome assembly GCF_901001135.1 of Rhinatrema bivittatum. Taxonomy (NCBI): domain Eukaryota; kingdom Metazoa; phylum Chordata; class Amphibia; order Gymnophiona; family Rhinatrematidae; genus Rhinatrema; species Rhinatrema bivittatum. Next base: position 575,771,147 of record NC_042616.1, read on the forward strand.
CTTAAAGCCAAAAATTGTTTCCTATAAAAGCTGAGTGCTCCTAGCTAGGTCCGGATAAACCCAGACTTTTTGCCCATAGAACACACTCAGCCTATAACGAAAAAAAACCAAACTTTAAAACATTTTCTTTGTCTGTAATAAAGGCAAAATTGTCCAATAATTTCCTCCATTTTTTACATCAATATTCTCTTGAGACTTCTGAAGAAAATCTGAAATATTGACTGAGGTTTCTACAGGAGGTTTTTGTTCTGTTCTTTATCTTCCAATAAAATCTGGTTTTGTTCCTTCTTCTTATACCCAATGTAGAAGGCTTTCATAATTACAGGCAAACACTGCTCTGAAATTTTTAACACCTGTATTATATAAAACTCTTGAAAAGTTCCACAGGGCTCAGATGTTTAATTAATTATCGGGAAATTTATAATTCTTAAATTCAATACTCATGTGGAATTTTCTAAATTTTCAAAACTCTTATGAAACTCCTCTTCTATCTTTACTTGATGACTCTATATTTCTTCAACTTGTTTAATACGCTTGTCCATATCTAAGATTTTTCCTTGATGATTCTCTATAATTTCTGAATTCTTTTTTAGGGAGTTGTTTGTTTTTACCACCACCTCCATCAATTCACAATAGATGTATCTAACTTAGCAATATAGTTCCATAGTGTTTCCAGGGTAATGTTAGCCAGTTTTAACATCACAGTTCTGCTAGCCTTAGGCTTAGATATTATCCCATTATCCTGTTGCTTATACAAGCCGGTTTTCTCTATCCTCGGTGTATTTACATCCTTGGGGATCGAGAGTAGACTACCAATAACTCCCAATTTGGGTGTTTTAGGTAATGTCTGAAAAACAGACTCATCAAGTATTTCTTTAGTCTCTCTCTGATCTCCTCCCAAGGTCTCCAAGCTGCTCACAACTTCACGGGAAACACCTGGTTCTTCCATGGGGAGAACCCCATTTTACCAGGTGGTGGAGGTGTTACCGGCGCTCCCGGATTCAATGAGGTCTCTTCGACCATGAAGGCTGGACCACGCTCTTGGTCCACACTTACAGTAGTCCCCTCTACGGGAGTTATCGGAGGGGGGGGGGGGGGATACCATATTACTCTGATGCACTCCTCTGACCCAGCTCCAATGCTGGAATACCAGAAGAAGTCTTTAGCTTTGCGTTCCTCTTAGTATGCGGCATTAAATAAACTTGAGAAGTAAAGTTCAGGAAATTTCTACAAACTGATACTCATAATAGGGCGGCAAGTGGCTGCTTTCCAATATTGTCAGATTCGACACTTTGCTATTGACCCTGGAAAGCAGTTGCTCTATCTGCATAGGCAATTGAGCTGTGAGAAAGTACTATTTGAGAAGGGAAAAAGACCGGGTTACTCTCTTGCCTGTATGAGAATATCAAAGAGGAAGTTCCAGGCCCTTCTCATCTCTATATTAAGTGATGGGAGGAAAGTTTGTATCCTCCAGATCTATCCATCATTTTGGGCTGCAATTTGGAAGTATATGTTTTGTTGTTCTATTTCCTTGGGATTGGTTACCACTCAAGTACAGATTTGATTTCAAACCTTTCTTACTTCCTCCATTTTGAATAAATGGGATTCTTCTTTCTCTCTGCTGTGCTGGAAGGGTTGTGATCAGGTGGGTTCCTTTTGACATTTGTGGTGGGAATGCCCTCCATTTCAGGTGTTCGGGAAGGATGTGCATGATTGAGACTGTTAATTCTTCTATATCTGCTATACCCTGTACAATTTCTGGGTTTCTGTTAGGGGAGAGGCTTCCAGATATCCTTCCTATGAAACTGTGCTGTTTAATTCAAAGCTTACTGCTGGATGTGCGGAGTGTGATCACTAGATTTTGGAAGAGGTCTTCCCCTTTATGAGACTTGAATGGTTGAATAAAGTGTGGGATATTGTGTGTACGGAAGATATAACTTGGGAGTTACAGGACAAATCAGAGAGATTTACTAATATCTGGAGGGGCTATTCCTATTCTCTTGTTCTTGTCTCTACTTCTGGCCCTTTGTAAGACTTTCGTGCTCTCTTTTGGAACTGAACTTTAGTACTTATTACTGTAGAAGCTCTCATTATTTGGTCTCTTCTTTTGTGTGTCTGAACTCTGGAATGGATGAGTTAAAGTCTTTTTTTTCTCTCTTTCATGTTATGGATTTAGTATTCCATTTTGATTGCCTATTTTTCCTATATTTTCCTTGTTGGCCTGCTTTCTGCACATGGTATATACAGGGGTTTTTTGTAATACTCAAAAAAAATGTTTCGATTTAAAAACTGAAGGTCTGCAGCTTTAATGAACATAGCAATCAATCTGGAGGCTCAATATGAATATTAAAGTACTATATTCCATGTCATCATATTTATTCAATTTTTGGTAATCCCATGGTGGGATATGCTTCTAGACGTTGTCACATAGAAGCCATAGGAGAGTCACTGGACAGATACTGCTTTGAAGTTCCATTTGTCATAAGGGCAATGTCTTCAGCATATATATACTTTTTACAAGTATCTGAAGACAGGTCAGAGGTGTAGATATTAAAAAAGGATCATAATGGGGGGCACTCTCGAGCAGCGACCAAGATGGCTGCCTAATCTCGTGGCTCCACACAATCTCAGAGCTATCATCTGGATAAACCCACATTGCTGTCACACTTAAACTGCTAGATATCTTCACCTGCATTCAGAATGACTACCCCCACATATGTGAAAATTAAAGCTGCCTTTGCTGCATCATTGGGCTCAAAACATCGTCATCTGCTGCGCCACAGCCGCAGTTCTCCTCGGATAGCTAACGTTGCATCTATGTTGAGTTGAATCATTTCTTTCAATTGTTTCAGTTCCAACAGGACTAAATCTGCCATCGCCGGAGAAGCTGCCAACACCCAAAGCAATGGCGTCAGCAGATTTAGTCCTGTCGGAACTGAAACAGTTGAAAGAAATGATTCAACTCAACACAGATGCAACATCAGCTATCCGAGGAGAACTGCAGGTTGTGGCGCAGCAGATGACGACCTTTCAATTGAGGCTGGAAGATGTGGAGTCACAAACCTCTTCGCTGCTGCTGGCCACCGCGCCGCTCCCTCGCGTGGTTCGAGACGTAAAGAAATTGCAACAAGATTTTGAAGATCTATCCAACCAAAACCGCCACTACTATATACAAATCCTCGGCATCCTTGAGGGCGCCGAAGGAACTGACCTGATGGACTTTTTTCCAAATCTGGTACCCTCCTGTTTGCAGGTAAAATTCGACCACCCATTAGAAATCGAAAGGGCGCATAGAGTGCCGTCTTGGCCTCCTCGTAATACCAAATATCCTAAGCCTATAATATTCAAAGTGCTGCATTATCCTCAGGCACTTACCATTCTTATGGCAGCTCGAAGTAAGACTCCCATTAACTTTCAAGGCAATTCGATTCTTTTTCTCCCAGATTTGGCAAAAACCATGGCCATTAGGAGGAAAGCCTTTCTGGCTTTGCGCCCTCGACTACAAGCCCTAGGGGCAAAATACGGCCTATTATATCCAGCTCAAATGAAAGTTACCTGCCATAACCAAACTAAACTATTCCACAGCCAGCAGAACTTGAAGAGTTCCTTTTATCACAAGAACAAACACAGGGCATGGTCACTTGATCATCTAATCACTTTTTAATGTTCAAAAAATGAGAACAGTGAGGTCCTAATTCCAAAAGAGCTCACTATTTTTTTTAAGTGAACCTTTTGCACTTTCTTTTCTCTTGCTGGTAGACACTATTATTTTGAGGAACTCATTTTTCTGGTGTGACAGCTGTGTCTAATCATTCTACAATACTTATCTAGTTGGTTTTTGGGTTTTTTTTGGTATTTTTTTTTTACAATTGATTGTTGCACAAGCTGAGCTACAAGATTGTTAGCCACCAGCCTGCCCTGAGGCTCCTTTTGGTGCATGGTAACATTTTTGGCGTTACTTGGACTATGCTGCTTGCTATCTTTTGTACTTCTTAATCTTTGTTTTTTATTTTTCGTCTTTGTCTTTTTCTCTCCATCAAGGCACTATAACTATGACCACACCATGTTACTTCATACAGTTCCACAGAGAATGGAAGCCACTGCCGATGAGGATCATATACCTGACTTCACTTTTTCATTATGGCATCAAACATTGGTTCCATTACGACAGTTTCTGTGAATATCAATGGCTTTTCACACCCCATCAAGCGTAAGAAAATACTGACTTATCTGCAATCTCTTCATACGGACATCGCCTTTATCCAAGAAATCCATCTCTCTTAATCTGAATCGCTTGAATTAAAACAACAATGGGTGGGTCAAGTTTTATACAGCCCTGCTTTACACAAGAAGAGAGGAGTAGTTATTTTACTACATAAATGTCTTTGAGCTCAATAACTCACCATGCTGCGGATCTAGCTGGCCAATGGATTTTAGCTTACATTACTATTGCTGCAGTTGGATTGATGCATCAATCCATGGATTGATTCATTACTATTGATGCATTTGGAGCATATAAGTTGCTCCTCAACTTATATGCTCCAAATGCAGATCCTGATTTCTTTCATACAGTTTTTGCACAACTACTGGTTACATATTCTACAAATTACATTACTGGAGGAGATTTTAATCAACCATTGGATCCTTTTTTAGATTAAAAAAAATCCACTGCCAGGTCATCTATCTCTAAATCCTGCAAAGCCTTACAGCATCTTACCACATCTTTTTGACTTGTCAGATCCTTGGCGAATGAATACTACACCCCACAGACATAGATTTTATTCCTTTCCACACTCATCATTTTCTTGAATTGATTACTTCCTCATTTCTCATAAGATGATCCCCATGTTGCAGTCAGCTACTATTTGTCCCATCTTGAAAATCAGACCACGCGGCGGTGACGCTCACGTATCGGCTACATTCCCCTATACAAGTGGACAAAGAATGGCACTTCAGTTCAACTTTGCTGGCTGATACATCCTTTTTGGATACTCTCAGGATTAAAATCTCAGATTATTTCTGATTTAACAATACCCCTGATGTCTCGGAAGCTTTGATATGGCGGCCTTTAAAGCTACCATAAGGGGAGACGTCATTAGCTATACTATCTGGCAAAGGAAAACCCAAAGAGCTGCTTTAAATGCTCTTCAGGCAGAAGTTACTCATCTTGAAAAAACTCATATGGCCTCTCCAACACCTTGCTCTTTAAACTGTCTACTTAAGGGCCGATACCAATATAATCAACTATTGAGTATACAAGTAAACTTAAGCCTGTTTCAGACGAAGGCTCTTTACTATGATGAAAATAATAAATGTGGACATCTATTGTCTTCATATCTTAAAAAACGGAAAGAAAAAAAAAGCGTATAGTTAAAGTTTCATCTTCCTCAGGACAAATTTTAACTTCAGATGAAGACATTCTACAAGCCTTCCGAGACTTTTATGCTAACTTGTATCAGTCAGAAACTGTAGCATCTAGTAATGTTATTAGTCAGTTCTTATTGAAAATCTCTCATCCCTCTCTCACTGAGGCTCAAAAAAACTTTACTGGACAATCCCATCTCTCCAGAAGAAAAATGTTTGGCCATCTCGTCTCTCTCTCTAGTGGAAAGGCACCTGGCTCCGATGGCTTCACATCTGACTTCTACCATGCCTTTAAGAAAGATCTTACTCCGCATCTGCATGCTTTTTCTTCTCCTCAGTGCTCTCCCAACCTAATGCAACCTCCGCTTTCACCAAAGCTTGCATAGTGGTGCTTCCGAAGCCAGGTGAGATGACACAAATATATCCAATTATAGACCCATCTTATTATTGAATACAGATTATAACATTTTTGCAAACGTTTTGGCCACTAGACTCTCCCAGCTTATGTGCTCCCTCATCCACTCTGACCAATCAGGATTTATTAAAAGTTGACTTATTGCTAATAACTGACTTTTTTTTCCATATTCAAGAACATGCTTTCTCAATTAAGTCACCTGTGGTTGCTCTCTCATTAGATGAGGAAAAAGCCTTCGATCAGGTTGAATGGAATTTTCTGTTTGACACGCTTCGTTGGTTTGGTTTTGGCCCCAATTTTTTTTTTTTTTATCTTGGACACAATTTCTTTTCCACTCCCTGTCAGCATTCCTATATATATCAACAATCAAGCCACTAGTTCTTTTCCAAATTTAATGGCAACCACTAAAGAATCCATATAAATAAGCTGAAAGATAATGTATTTTAGTCATGTGGACACCTCATAAATTTACGTGGGCTTATCGCTGAATGCCTCATGTTGAGGTTTTGCAGCGTTTTGAAAGCTGCTATGCACGTCTATTAACTGTGCTTAGACTGTGCCCCCTAATATATAATATATAATCATTGGTGACCACAGGTCACCAATGGTGTTACAGTGAGTTCATTGTCTGAATATACATCATATCGAATCAGTTTTGTTTATATAAGAACCACTAAAGAATGGCATACTGCAGGGATCAGTCCTTATGACCCCTTTTTTATGTTTAATTCTTTTTTTGAAAATTCAAAACATAAGTACAGAAATGGTATCTTATCCATGAGGATCAGACTGGGTTTATCATGGGACGTCAAGGGGTGCACAATGTCAGGCGCTTATTGGCAGCTTTGAGTTACCAAGCCGACGCAGAAGCACTGATCTTAAGCCTGGATGCCAAAAAGGCGTTTGATTCCCTTTCTTGGGAGTATATGTTTTGGGTGCTACAGCAGTATGGTTTTTCGGGTGCTTATTTACAATGGTTACAAATCCTTTATAAAAATCCTAGCGCTACTATTCTGCTTAATGGTCTCCCTACGAGGGCTTTTCCTATCCATAGTGGGGTTCACCAGGGCTGTCCCCTTTCCCCTTTGTTATTTGTTTTGGCTCTGGAGCACCTAGCTATATGCCTCCGATGGGAGCGGGCTATAAGTGGGATCAGTCTGGATGGGCACCCTCTCAAAATGGCTTTGTTTGCAGATGACCTTTTATTATTTGTTGGGAGGCCCAGAACCAGTGTGCCTGCTATTATTAATCTGTTTGACCGCTTCCACTTGGTTGCCGGTCTCAAAAGTATGATAAATCGGAGGCCTTAGCCTTAAACGCGCATCTTCCAGACACATGGGGAGGGGTATTTCCCTTTCGGTGGGCCCCCGGTAAACTTAAGTATCTGGGGGTGTGGATTCCGAGGGACCTGCAACAGCTATACCTTTTAAATATCTCCCCCTGCATTACTAAATTTCAGGTTCAATTGGATCTATGGAAGTCGCTGCCGCTCTCACTTTTTGGCAGATGTGCCCTGGTTAAAATGGTGCTGGTACCCAAACTCCTTTATCTCTTACACATGCTCCCCTGTTGGCTGACGGTGGGGGACATCTGTCGCTTACGCTCCAGCATCCAACACTTTTTATGGCGGGGGAAACGCGCACGATTAGCCTATACGACTATGGAGTACCCGCGGGAGTGTGGGGGGCTTAATTTGCCAGACTTCCGGCTCTATAATGTAGCCTGTCAGCTTAGGTTCGTAGGCGAGTGGCTTACGGGGTCTTATCGGTACTGCGTCGCTGGGATGCTGGACTGTATGTCGACCCCTGGCTCCCCCTTGAACCTCATTCAAAATGCGGGTGGAGCAGCGCCGTACTGCATATTATCCCAAGGTATTGTTATCTCCCTGTGTAAGAGCATGGCGATGGATGCGAAAGCTACATCGCCTGTCAGGAGTTCGGTCCCTGTTGATTCCCTTTTTGAATAATGTGGAATTTCTCCCGGGCCGCGAATGTAGCCCGGTGTTTCGCTTCTGGGCGGAGCATGGGGTGATGTTTGCTTTTCATATGTATGACCCTGAGTCCCGCACCTTACTGGACTTTGACACGCTGGTACGAACTTTCCAGTTACCGGCGAAACAATTCTATGCCTTTCTCCAGGCCCGCCACTACCTGCGTGCTTTTGCCTGGACACTTCCTACGCTGGAGGCTGAGATAAAGTTTGCTAATACCATCTTCGACACCGCTTGCTTGATGAATACTATTACAGGATGGAAAAAGCTTGGCCAGAAGCTTGGCGATGCCGCTCCTATAAACCGCCTGGCTACCTGGTGGTCTCGAGTATTGGTTTCCCCTGTCACTGAGAGGCAGATGGCGAGCTGGTTTCAGGATCTTTATAAATTGCTGCCTGACTTGGGCCTCCGGGAGCTACAGTTTAAACTTCTGCACTGCCTCTATTATGATGATGTCCGCCGGTTTAAGATGAAACTAACTAGGTCTCCTTGCTGTACTAAATGTGGTACTGCGGATGGCACGCTGCTGCACCGACTGGTTGATTGCCCACCACTCCGACCCTTTTGGCAGGTGGTGCTGGCAGTGGTGGGGACCTGCATAGGTGTCCCTCTCCGTATCACCGGTTGTATGCTACTCACCTGTGCCTCGCTTAGACTTTTGCCCGGCAGCCGATCTAAGGCTCGATTTGAACAGGTGGCTGTTCTGATGGCCTGTCTGACTATTTTAGCCGGCTGGACTGAGCCATTGACTGTGCCCACGATTGATGCTTGGTTCGGCAGGATGGCCTCCCTCGCACAATTGGAAAGACTGGATGTTTTGGCTGGCAAGAGGCGACCAGACAAAATTTACTGTGCCTGCTGGGCCACTTGTTTCAATGCCTTCCCCAAATCTCTACAAGATGGACTGTGCCTTAACGGTTACACCTTGCAATGGTCATCCAATGAGGGGGGGGAGGGGGCGAGGGATGGTTAAGGTGTGAATGCGGGCTGACTGTGGTGTGTGTGTGGGGGTTCGGGGAAGGGGAGGGGGAGGGAGGTAATGGGGAGAAAATGGAAAATTAGGGAAGGGCGGTATAGTGGGACTACAGTTTGGCTATGTTATTATAGACAAGCCGTAAAGCCCGTTAAAACGGGCTACATCCCTCTGTCTCTCACCTCCCCCTCATTCTTCACCACCCCCCTCCCCCACCCACTCCTCTCCACCCTCCCTCTCCTCTCACTCAGTCCCCCCTCTCCCTCCCACTCAGTCCCCCCTCTCCCTCCCTCCCTCCCACTCACTCAGTCCCCCTCTCCCTCCCTCCCTCCCACTCACTCAGTCCCCCTCTCCCTCCCTTCACCCACCTCCATTTCCTCCCGGCGCTGTAAGCGCGACTTCCCGCAACCCTCACCCGGCTCCATTAACTCCTCCCGCTCCTGCCGGCAGATCTCGGGGGGGGGGCGCGGGAGGGACACCCCCCCGAGATCTGCCGGCAGATCTCGGTGGGGGGGGCGCGGGAGTGACACCCCCCCCGAGATCTGCCGGCAGATCTCGGTGGGGGGGGGCGCGGGAGTGACAACCCCCCCCCCCCGAGATCTGCCGGCAGATCTGGGGAGGAGAAGCAGCGGCACCGCGCGCGCGCGCGGCGCCGCTGCTTCTCCTCCCGCTCCTGCGGCCCCACCGCCATTTTTTTTTTCTGATCGACATCCTTGCCCGCACATGCGCAGTAGAGCTGCGCTCTACTGCGCATTTGCGGGCCGTCGGTCACAGGCCATTTATAAGGTAGATGGTGAGATTCACCCCTGTTGTATGTTTCAAGTGCCTGTTTGGGAGTATGTTTACCGCTTCCCTGTTAATAAAAAGTATTTTGGAAAAAAAAAAAAAGAGTCAGATTTTGCATCTTTTAAGTAATAACTTTTTTCTATTGTACATTTTTTAATAATTACATAAAGACTGTCATGTATATAGTGTTATTTTGATCAATATAACATAAGCACAATTTAAAGTTGTTGTGCAAAGAATTTTAAATTTGTGTGTGCAGTTTTTTAAATTTTTTGGCACAGAATACCCCCAGTAGTATATGGTGTGAAAGAACCACAAAGGGAATTCAAGGTCCATTCCCTGCAGGAAGCACCTGTGAAAAACCACCTGTACAGACTCCTTATAAACCTCCCTGGAGAAAGGGAAAAATAGCATTGTGACATTGGGCTACTGAATAGTATCCTGAGAGAAGAGTGAATTGAGATGCACATAGGTCTTTATCTAAGATATTTCATTCAGGTCCATTGCCCTGGAGCCTAGAACATGCAGACCAGACCATGCTTGGAGCAGACGTGGAAACGGAAGAATTGGACAGAGAGTGAGGCTTTGAGTCCATGAAATCCAAGACCTTAAGGTAATCTTTCTTCAGAGACGTGAGGGCTTTCCTATGCGCCAGAAACTGGAAAAGACTAATTGCTATTCAAGATAATCATCAGTCAACATAAGGTTTCCACACCTGCATAACCCTGAGCTTTGCTGCTCCATCTGGACCCTGAATATTCAGATGTCGGACTAAAGGAGGAACATACAATATATACCTGTTTCTATTTCCAACAATATTTATTCCTTTATTACAAACATATCATTAAAAACAATTTATATATTTCACATCCACTCATACCACATTCATTCACCAATGACAATAAAATAATATTTATTGCACATATCCCTACAATCTAAAAATACAATATTTATTTCATTTTTATATTTCCTTCTTTTTAATCCAATTTTTTTCATATAAACAGTCACCTATTTTGTCAAAATCTTCCCTACTGTTATACAAAATTGATCTTGTTATTTTTCTAAATTTACCCTGCTTTTCAAAGTTCCCTCCTAACTGCTCTTTGTTTCTCAAAAAACTCCTGACAAGAGACTCCTGTTTCACCCGATGGTTTCCTCAGGGGATCACTATAACAGTTATTTTTTCTTTCACTGTTAGGGAACATCCAATCAACTGGTAACTTCTATTGTTCTTTACGCTCATGCAGGGAACATCCAACTTCACTTCTTAATTGAACTATCAATCTTCATCAACCTATTCTTTTCAATATAAAACAGACTAATCACTATTAAACCCTTTAAAACACATTTTACACACACCATATGTATATTAATATCCATTTTTGAGACACAATTGACCTAGTCACCCCAAACTATTTATAATATCACTACTACGTTTCCAATATTTATTTCAAAAACAAACCGGACCATATAATAAATCTACACACTCACCTCTTTTAAACTTCTATTATCTTTTATATGCATCCATTACAACGCCTCCATTGCATGTTTTCAACTAGTATCAGTTCACCACCTCTCTTCTTCCATCACCAAACCACGTTTATATCGATTATAACGATTCTTCAACCCAACATCATAACTACTCAAAAACATTTGCACAACTACATGTCATCAATAAACACATTCTTCTGATAACTACTTGCTCTTTTCTTTGAAAAATGCGTACTAACCTTAATGATTTTAACACAAGCTTCCACTAACACCATACTGCTTTACCTTTCCACAACGCCGCGGCTGCGCATTCAATACTTCCTTTCTCTTTTTAAATCTCCCCGCGGAAACTCCCCTTTCATACGTCACTCGCGTATGTCACGCATTACTCCCTAAATACTGCTTAAATGAACACAGTTCCTTCTGAATCCTGATCCAATATACTCTACCTTATCCAAAACTATATAAACACGTTCCATTCCACTTCTTGGGTCAATACCAAAGGTTATATCATCCCCCAACGAAATATATATCTCTGTTCCTTCTGAACCAAAATTTTAGAGATATCTCCTCCCCTCCTTAATACAACCTGATTAAGCGCACAAAACCTTAGTTCTTGTATTTGATGTTTCTTCTCATACCAATGTTGTACCAGGGGTGCATTTTAAATGCTAAATTATTCTTGTTTTAATTATTCTCTTTGTTTGACCTATATAGTAATGTCTACAAGGACATATAATTGCATAAATCACTTGGGAGGATCTACAATCAAATTTCTTTGGTAACCAATATACCCAACCTGTTGATGGGATTTGAACTGATACAGTTTCATATACATGTGAGCACACTACACACTGTCCACATTTATACTGGCCGGACTGTTCCAACCCTTTCAATGTTTCCAACAACACAGTAGATGTCAACATATCCCTTAAAGATCGTTTCTTTTTAAACGCAAAAATTGGGGGGTCCTGAAACACAGTTTCATCTTGTATAATTGGCCAACGTCGGTAGATAATTTCCTTAGTATCTGTTACCAAATGAAAAAATGGTAATGTTCAAACTACACTTGTCAAAGAAACCTTGTTTCCAGTAACCAATAGGTTATCTCTGTTAGCATAAAGAGCTCGTTTAAATGCCCTTTTCACAATTTTCTGCTTGTATCCCCGGACTAAAAATCTCTCTGTTAATTCTAGTCCTTTAATTTTAAATTCACTGACAGCAGTACACAAGCGCCGAAGGCGCAAAAATTGACTGACTGGGATATTTTCTTTCAGTCGCTTGGGATGAAAGCTAGAAAACTAATGTAGTATTTCTGTTTCCTTCCTGTAAATCGTGGTATGTAATTTACCTAAATTCTTATACACATACATATCCAAAAAAGATATTCATTGTTGATTTGTATTGAATTCAAATTTTCATCCAATGAATTAATCCATACCTGAAGTTCTTCTAATCTTTTCTGCATTCCAGTGAATATGAAAAAAATGTCATCTATAAACCTCTTCCATATTATTATTTCTCCCCAAAATCATGATGGATAAATGAACTTACTTTCAAATGCTGCCACATACAGGCAGGCTACTGATGGGGCCACAGATGACCCCATCGGAATCCCCTTAATCTGATGATAATATTTCCCTTCAAACTGAAAAAAGCTTTTTTTTTTTTTAATATAATAGCAGACACTGATTTAACAAACATTTTTTTCTTATCCGACATTTCTGTTCTATTCAACACTTCCTGCACGATTTCTATAGCCAAATTTTGTGGTATGTTTGTGTAAAGAGAAAAAATATCAGCAGTAACCAGCCACCACTCTTTTTCAATCCCTTCCAGTTGATCTACCGTCTTTATAAAATCTGCTGCATCCTTGACATAGGAATCAATCTGTTGTACACTAAATTGCAATAAATAATCCACATATTTTGAAATAGGCTCAAAGAGAGAACCTATTCTGGAGACAATAGGTCTTCCTGGTGGATATAAATTCTTATGTATTTTGGGTACTGTATAGAATGCTGGACTTACTGGAAATTTTTCATAAAGGTAATCACCTAACTTCCCATCTATAACCTTGTGTTTAATTGCCTGCTGTATCAACAAGTAGATCGCCACTTGAATTCCCTGTGGGGTCCCTATCTAATAGATGGTAAAAATTAATCAGTTAATTGTCGATTAACTTCGTCTATATAAGCCCCTCTATCCATAAGGACTGTAGCCCCTCCTATGTCTGCCTGTTTTATAATGATATTTGCATCATTTTGCAACCTCTGTAATGCATTTTTTTCTTCCCATGTGATGTTACTATAAACAAATGACTCAGAATGCTCCAATTTTGACAAATCTTTTAACACCAACCTTTCAAATACCACTAAAAATGGATCCAGAGGATCAGGAGGTATCCATTTTGATCGTTTAACAAACTTGGATCTTTGGCTGGGTTCTCTCTCTTGCTCAATATTACAGAAAAACTTTTTGATCTTTAAACTACGAAAAAATGTATACAACTCCACCCTTGTATTAAAGGAATCATAACCAGCTGTGGGCACAAATGTCAAACCCTTATTTAAAACCGCTACCTCTTCCTGAGATAGTACATGTGATGACAGATTCACCACTGATCCCTGTATCATCTGGGTTGTCACGGGTTCCTGTATCGATAACCTGTGTTCATCTGTGGTATCCAATTTCTCCTTCCCCCTCAATTCTGTGATCATAAAAAATATTGATTTTCATCACTCGCATACTGATTACCCCCAGCCAAATTATCCACAGGAGTATTCGCCAAAGGTTGGGTAAATGTAACAGACCTTTTCTTGGTACTTTCAACCATTTCTACCTCTTCATCTGATGAACTCTCCGATGATGAAAACGTTTTTCCCCACCCCTTTTTTTTTACCTTGCTTATTCATCCACGGATAAATATATCCTTTAGTATAGTCTGTCTGATCTCAAAAACATTTTTTCGTTTTTAATTCTCGTCTCCATTTTAAATGTATCCATTAGATCCTGTAATTGCTCTAACTGCTTATCAATAACCTCCTTTTGTGAATATTCCTGTATTAATTTTAATTGGGCATCCATTTCATTTTGTATAGACACTAAAGTGTGTTGTATACACTCTACTATCAGAACCATCAGGTCATATGAGCATTTGTTGAGAACTGCATTCCATTTAGTTACAAAATCTTCCTGCTCTGAAAACAACAATGGTTCCTTAATTATTCTTAACCCCCCTGGAATTCTCTTCATCTTGCAGTATTCTGACAAAAATGCAGCAAGCAATTCCATCCTAATATACTTCTTTCTCATCCCAGTATAATCATCCAAACTTCCTATCTCTGTAGTTGCACATGCAGTATCAAACAAGCTAAAATTGGATATAATCGAGGATGCTGTTTGTTCCATAAAACTAAAGAATTCATCCATTCTCATTGTACTAATTATTAAATAATGTTACTAAATATATTATTTAAATGATCAACAAGCAATAGTGACTAGATAATACCCTTACATTATAAGGTAACCACAATGGTCAAGTATAAATTACACAAATACCCACTCACACCAACCGTGTATTCCAGTACACAATTATGTAAACAAAAACAATAATCCCAACCAATGTACTGGTGTATGCTATAAAGCACCCTATTACCAGCAAACTTTTGTTAGACCCTCTATTCACGAGTAGGCATAAATCAATCCGTCTCGTTTCTCATAAGAGGTCTGATTACTTTTAATCACATATATATTTTGTTTGAATTTTCAAATTATCTTTAAAAACAGTCCCGACAAAAATTCATGGGGAAAATTCCCAACCAATAAATCACATGGATGATATTTAGGCAAATACTTATCCACGATGAATAGGTCCCAAACGTCCAGACATGGCCATGTTTTGGACCGAAGTCCTGCTTCGGGGGAATAGCTGGAAAATGGAATCCAATTCAACGGAAAAAGTCCATCCTTTGCTCAAGAAGTTCCATCAAAGCGGTTTAATCCGTGCATATCCTTTTCTGAATGCGAGCTGTATTTCAACCCGCCAACTTTAACAAATGGCGACAAAACCGGAACCTTTTATATTCCTCTTCCGGAAACCTGCTCTAGTTCTAGGGTTTCCGGAAGAGATATAAAAGGTTCCGGTTTTGTCGCCATTTGTTAAAGTTGGCGGGTTGAAATACAGCTCGCATTCAGAAAAGGATATGCACGGATTAAACCGCTTTGATGGAACTTCTTGAGCAAAGGATGGACGTTTTCCGTTGAATTGGAGTCCATTTTCCAGCTATTCCCCTGAAGCAGGACTTCGGTCCGAAACATGGCCATGTCGGGACGTTTGGGACCTATTCATCGTGGATAAGTATTTGCCTAAATATCATCCATGTGATTTATTGGTTGGGAATTTTCCCCATGAATTTTTGTCGGGACTGTTTTTAAAGATAATTTGAAATTCAAACAAAATATATATGTGATTAAAATTAAAAGTAATCAGACCTCTTATGAGAAACGAGACGGATTGATTTATGCCTACTCGTGAATAGAGGGTCTAACAAAAGTTTGCCGGTAATAGGGTGCTTTATAGCATACACCAGTACATTGGTTGGGATTATTGTTCAATTATAAATTATAACATATGGGTAATTTACAGGTATTGTTCATACATGAATAAACATACAATATATGTTTCTATTTCCAACAATATTTATACCTTCATTACAAACATATCATTAAAAACAATTTATATATTTCACATCCACTCATACTACATTCATTCACCAATGACAAATCAATATTTATTGCACATACCCCTACAATCTAAAAATACAATATTTCATTTTTATATAACCAACAATTGTCAATTGTGTCTTGAAAAAATGGATATTAATATAAATATGAATAAATATGGTGTGTGTGTAAAATGTTTTAAAGGGTTTAATAGGGATTAGTCTATTTGTGTATTGAAAAGAATAGGTTGATGAAGATTGACAGTTCAATTAAGAAGTGAAGTTGAATGTTCCCTGCATGAGCATAAAGAACAACAGAAGTTACCAGATGATTGGATGTTCCCTAACAGTGAAAGAAAAAAAATAACTGTTATATAGTGATCCCCTGAGGAAACCATCGGGTGAAACAGGAGTCTCTTGTCTGGAGTTTTTTGAGAAACAAAGAGAAATTAGGAGGGAACTTTGAAAAGCAGGGTAAATTTAGAAAAATAAGATAAATTTTGTATAACAGTAGGGAAGATTTTGACAAAATAGGTGATTTATATGAAAAAAATCGGATTAAAAAGGAAATTGTTGGTTATCATAAAAATGAAATAAATATTGTATTTTTAGAGTGTAGGGATATGTGCAATAAATATTATTGTATTGTCATTGGTGAATGAATGTGATATGAGTGGATGAGTGGATGTGAAATATATAAATTGTTTTTAAAGATATGTTTGTAATAAAGGAATAAATATTGTTGGAAATAGAAACAGGTATACATTGTATGTTTATTCATGTATGAACAATACCTGTAAATTACCCATATGTTGTAATTTATACTTGACTAAAGGAGGAGCAAGATCTATATGCATAGGGAGGCCTTTTTACCACAAGGGGAGAGCCTTGTAGCTGCAGTGAGATATACAAGATAAGATATCTGAAGAGCTGAAGGCAGCACCAGACCTTTATAGAAGGGAGTGAAGTCGGCTTTGAGCTTTTTTTTCTGGTGTCTCTATCTGCGGGCAGGACACCTTAAGGTCCCCTTTCTTCTTTGGAGACATGAGGATTTTCTGTAGGACATAAGACCTTTGCTCACAATAGGTTCTTAGAGCTGCGTTCTGATTGTTCTGCACCTCCTAATTAGCCTTGCCTGCCAGTTGCAAGTCAGCAGCTCCACTATCAGCAAAGAGATTTCTCACAGCTGTGACAATTTCAGAACTTGTACAGCCAATTACTGAGTTCATTTGATTGCCTGAAATTGGATTACAGGGTTAACTGGCTGTAAAGCAGCACAAGCCAGGCCAAATTGCACCATCACGCAGCTCTCTCCCATGAGGTGCCAGCCTGAACCTGGGAACCCAGACAGTCTAGATTGTAGCAGGGTGTATCTTTTTACTTGATGTCTGCCTGCTTTCATGCCTGGCAGACTGTATTGACTATATCTCTATGTTATCAAAACCGCATCAGCAAGCCTGACGACGTGCTTAGTGTAGATCTAAGCCGTCGGGTCTTTTCTATCATTTGCGGATCGGTGGATTATAGAGCGTCAATTATAAAGATACTACCATTTGTAAGATATCATCTGATGGGCACAGACAGACAGTTTCATTTAAGATTACTTTAAAGCATCTCTGGTGCCTCTCTATAATCCACCGAACCGCAAATGATAGAAAAGACCAGACGGCTTAGATCTACACTAAGCACGTAGTCAGGCTTGCTGATGTGGTTTTGATAACAGAGATATATTCTTTACTGAGTTGGTGAAGAGCATTGATTTAGTTATCAACACCTTTTGTATTTTTGGCATTTTGGCTAGAGATTGCAATCATTTATCACGAATTAGGCAATTTCAACAAAATTGCCTAATTCATCGTGGATCGGGGGCCCCGAACTTCGGGGAAAATCCGTTTTTCGGGTTTGTACGGGGGGGAGGGGCACATTTTATTTTTTTAAATTAAAAACCACCCCAAGCATTACAATTAACTATAATACAACCACACCACCCCCCCCCCCCCCCCCCCCACCACCACCACCACCACCACCACCACCATCCACATCCCTCCCCAAGACTTACTAACATCCCTGGTGGTCCAGTGGGATCCCGCGAGTGATTTGTCCCTCCGAGCCCGGCGTGCGTGCCTGCCTCGCTCAAAATGGTGCCGATAGCCTCTGACCTATTTCACAGGGGCTACCGGTGGCATTGGTCAGCCCCTGTCACATGGGCATTGGTGCCATCTTGTGCTCCTGCCATGTGACAGGGGCTGACCAATGGCACCGGTAGCCCCTGTGACATAGTATGGGCAAAGGCTATCGGTGCCATTTTGATTACTGGCAGCAGAGATCGCTCCCAGACCCCCGCTGGACCCCCAGGGACTTTTGGCAAGTCTTGGGGGGGGGGGGGGGTCAGGAGGCCCAGGGACGTTTGGCAAGTCTTGGGGGGTCAGGAGGCCCCCCCAAGCTGGCCAAAAGTCCCTGGGGATCCAGCGGGGGGTCCCAGAGCGATCTCCTGCCCTTTGTCTGGCCTGTTGCCCTGGAAGCCCACTCTACTAGGGAAATGTTATCCTAGGAATCTGATCCACAGCTGCTGAACCCAAAAAGGGAAAGCTACTGGGAATCCCCCTCCCAGTGCTTGGCTCACTGGTGCAGGAACTCAGACCCCCTGAAGTCAGTTCCCAAGAGGGAAGGGCAAGCCGTATGAGCACCCCCAGGACTTGGCCTATGTTCTACCTTGAAAACCGGGCTTAAAGCCTTCTCGAGAGCAGCTACTCATAGCACAAGTTGACAAGTCTGCACATCTGCTGAGGCAGAGAAAAATACTGAAAAGCTGAAGGCAGCACCAGATCCTTATAGGGAAGTGAAAGTCAGCTAGCTCTGAGCTTTGTTTCTGCCTCCATCTGCTGGATGAAGGACATATCCCACTTTTCTGGCCGGACGATGAGGAATAGTGTCATTTCATTCTATGTCTTTGTGTACCCAACAGAAACTCCATGCAAATACAATCCCGCTGGATCACTGACACTGCAGGTGGTACAAAATAGTTTGCCAATTGTACATTTGGGCTTCCAAGGTCTTTTACATGATCTGCCACAATAACTAGGGATTCAAAAACTCCTCCAAGGAAGAAATACGTTCACCAAGCACCTCACCACCCCCTCCCCCAAAATAAACTTTTCTTGCCTTTATACACCCTTTCCCTCTATAGTCAACTATCATCCCGCAATATGCAACCCTCACTATTGTCAAACACCTCAATGCTTCCATGCAGCCCTGTAAATCAGTGGTCCGCAACCCTGTCCTGGGGGCCCACCAGCCAGTTGGGTTTTCAGGATATCCATAATGAATATACATGAGAGAAAATTTCCATGTTATGGAGGCAGTGCATACACATTTTCTCTCATGCATATTCATTGTGGATATCCTGAAAACCCATCTGGCTGGTGGGCCCCCAGGACAGGGTTGGGGGACCACTGCTCTAAACAAAGAAGATGCTGAAAGTGTTTCATGGTATTTGTACTGCAAATGCACACACCAACAGAGCTTATAGGGAATGAAGTCCTCAAACAAAATTGATTTACCCTATGAATGTGCCAAAAATAAAATACTATCTCTACAAATATTACCCAACATATACATTTTTAGAAAGCTATTTGCCATTCAGTAACTGGAAAATTTCCTTGTAGGTTGTGGTACTTTTTATTGGATGCTATCCGATTCACTAGGTCTTGAACTAGCAATTTTCAACACTGGAGACAGCTAAGTGAGGAGCCAGGTAAACAGACAAGCCTGCAGTAGTAGACATAAAGCCATCTGCTGACAAAAACTCAAAGTCCGGTGACTATGGCTCCCTGTTTGATTTCTGGTATCCTGACCTGGCTTTTGCCCACATTCCCTGACCCTAGTGTTTGCCTATGCCTGGAAACAAAATCCTCACTCTGTTCTTACCTGGCTGCCTTAGCTACTTGGTTGGGGGCCTCAACCCTGAGACTCCAACTCATGTCTCAAAGGTATGGCCCTGAAACCAACCACATGCCTCGGTCAGTCCTGGATGGTCAGTGACCAATATAAGACTATGTCGCAAAGATGTATATGAACTTGACACCACACAGGCCCCTTTTCGGCTGTGATCTTGACAACTCATTTACTACCATTAGATTATTCTTTTTGTCAGTCCAAAAAAAAATAAATTACAATCTACAAAGGACTAGTTTTCCATAAGACAAATGCAATGATTAAAACACTACAAAATTTCAATCCAAAAGAAAAACAGAAAATACTGAAATCTGCCAACTGTTTCAGCTTAGTGAAGGATAACAATATTGGAACACAAGAAGCCTGTCTTTTTTTTTGTTTGTTTAACAGTGGAAGCTAAACTTCTCCAACCTGTCAACTTTACTATGAGCTCTGCATCTCTGAAAAGCTACCATAACAATTAAGATATTTCCTGCAGCATAAAGACCTCAAAAGCAGCGATTGGCTCTCCTTCTTAAAGCACATCTTTGTGTGATTTTAGACAGGACGGAGGGCTGTTCTCATCTGTAGAGCACTTCTAAGATTTACTGTCATTGTAAACTGTTACTTCTTAACAGATTTTTTTTTTCTTATTGCCACTTTGTTTCTCCTAAATCAAGGGCTACTAGACACTAGTGCCATTGTTATTTGCATTGATCATTTTGTGTAAGAAGTTGAGTAAAGTCTGTTACAGAACATTATACTTCTTCGAAATATATTCTGTTGTATATTTTGAAATCTTGTTAAATATAATAAAGTTCGCAAAATTATCTTCCCAAACATAATCCTGAACTAATCCCCCGGCTACCACTACTGCATCCTTTCCCTATAACTCCTCTCATTGCCCAAAAATCAACGTACACAGTTTTCAACGTGTAAAACTGCTGACGGGGGGGGGGGGGGGGGGCAAAGTAAAAGAAAACAGTCCAAACATGTACACACTAGGACATTTTCGTTATCTCAGGTCAGAAAAGCTGAAGCAATCAACTGGCAAAAATAACTGCAGCAGCCGGACAATTCCCAGCTGAGACTGCGGATCCTCCTATGCCAGCAGCGGCGCCGCCCCGATCCCAAAACGAATGCAACGCCATAGAACAGATCAAGGCTCCCCTCTCCCGCGTGGACTCTCACCCCTGCCTCACAGACTAAACACACGACGCCGCATCACCCCGCCCTCCCCGGGAGCCTCAGCGCGTGCAGAAGCAACGTCATACGCACGCAATAAATAACGAACAAGACATTAAGTCAAGAAGCAAAACAAATACGTAGTGAACCGCGGGCGGCCGCCGTATTTACTATTTCTCGGCTTTAGCAATGTGCTCCAGCGCCTCGTTGGATTTTCTGTGCAGCCATTCTTGGCCAGTCAGGGCGGCCCGGTGTTAACGTAACAGCCTGCTCCAGCACCCACGCCGTCTCAGCTGCCCCAGCCCTTCCTCGAGCTGGCAGCGTAAACGTCACGTGCGAGGAGGTTGACTTGACAAGCGAAAAGCGGAAGCGTCGTCCGAGGGGGGGGGGGCAGGCAGCGTTTGGTCTCGCGATGTCTCCTGACAGGGCCGGGACCAGACGGTCCGCGGTGAAAAGTGTCGCGTGCACTGCGGCCCTTGCAGGATGTGGGGGCTGCAATGCGGAGAGATCTGCAGACCTGACTAGTTATGCTGGCAGATCGGCTTCCGATTGTTTTCCTCTTCTTCCTGCTTTCGGGAGAGGAGGCTTGGGGGGTATCGGGGCCGCAGTGTACAGTAGTCCATAATGGCACAAGCTCACCCTGCAATTCAACAATTCCTAGGCTTCCTAATGACTTTCCTTAAACTGGTTATTTCCACATAGGCCACGTAACAGGATAGTATGCACCTCAAAATGTATAATGTGTATGTCCTCAAATGAGAAAACACGTGTATTATTTAAATGAATTTCTCAGAATATTTCAAATTTGGGGTGTGATGCGTCATGCGCGAGATTGCTTCTTTACACCCTGAGCCTATTAGGCAGTTTCTGAAAGAGCAAGAATGGGCAGGATACAGAACTTTTTTTGGAGCGCTCTAACCCCTGAATTACAGAGAAAATTACTCTCTTGTATATTGTATGCGTCTTGTATATTGTATGCGTGTTGTACGTTGTGCTCAGTAAAGGAAGCCTTGTTTGTTTGTTTAACAGTGGAAGCTAAACTTCTCCAACCTGAACTTTATAACAAACATCCCAAGTTGCCTTGATCTTCTGGAATCAGGATTGCTAACTCATAAACTTTTTTTTTTACTGACAATCACATTTTTTCCGAACACATATTTTATCATGTTCAGTTTTGTAGCTCGACATAATTGTGCTAAAATTCACCCCTTTATGCTTTGAAACATAGGCCCCAATCCCTACTTAGTACCATGTTACAGAGCCTGAGCCACAACACCATAGAAAGAGACTCAGTTGGTCGTGACATTTTTATTGACATGAAAATCTCTTTTCGGATTTTTTTTTTACTGTCAAAGGCACCAGAGAACGAGATTAGTGTTGGGGAACAACTTAGTTGGCATTATTAGGTGGAGAGGGGCAAGGGAGAGGAGAAATGGGAGGTGAAATGTTGGGTTGAAGACAACTGGGATATGAGAACTAGTGAAGGTATAAACTGAGGGACAAAGGATATCCTTGATATCCAACTATAAGGAAATAGAGACTGTGAGGTCACGGGGAGATATAGAGACAGAAAACAGAAAAATTAGACAAGAGGGAAAGAGCAGTGGTGAACACGAGGCAGGAGAAGAAATGGAAAAGAGCCTTGAAAAGAATTTAGGAGAAAACAGTAAAAAAAGAGACCATTGTGATTACAAAAAATATACTGTCTTAGAGACCAGTAAGATGAATCCAGAACAGTGATTATGCACCTCTACCAGCAGATGGAGACGGAGCAATCTGATGTCACAATGAGAGAAACAAATCCTTCTGGAAGGAAGGAGAGTGATCACAAGTTTAGTGAAACAGTATACGTTTTTTTATTTCACAGACTTGCAAACACGAGTGTCTTACCAAATCCTAATCCCTATAACCGAATCCCTCACAAAAACACTGAAATTCTGGGGCAACTGCCTCCAAGTAATCAACGACCTCCTGACTACCTTAAACCTTGTGCTCAACAAGTCCAAGACAGAAATGCTCCTTATATCTCTCAACCACAAAGATAGCCTACACTCAAGTCACACCAACACCCTGGTCAACCTAGCAAGAGACCTCAGAGTTATAATTGATAACCAGCTAAATCTAAGAAAGTTTATCACCAACACAACCAAAGACTGCTTCCTCAAACTTCAGGTACTAAAAATACTCAAACTGCTACTGTATTTTCAAGACTTCAGATCAGTACGCCAGGCCATTATATTCTCCAAATTAGACTACTGCAACTCCATTCTGCTAGGCCTTCCCGCTTCCTCCACCAAACCGCTTCAGATGCTACAAAATTCGACTGCCAGAATTTTAACAAACTCCAATAGAAGAGACCACATCACACCTATCCTGAAAAACCTACATTGGCTCCCAGTAAACTTCAGAATTCTACACAAGTGTCTCACCATCATCCATAAAGCTATCTACAACAGAACACCCATCAACTTACACTACCCACTCACGCTACACTTCTCTTCCAGACCCATCAGAGAAGCATACAAAGGTACGCTACACACTCCCCCAGCCAAATTCACACACCTCTCATCCACCAAAGATCGAGCCTTCTCGACAGCAGTGCCAACCATCTGGAATAACATGCCCCCAGACTTTAGACAAGAACCTTGCACGCAGACATTCAGAAAGAAACTCAAGACTTGGCTATTTCTACAAGCCTTCCCTGATCTATGACCTCCCCAATTGCTACAACTCGCCTTGGTCCGCCAGTCGACGCTCCCCATCCCTGACATGGCTTCTGATGTTATATTAATCAGTCCTGAGTTTTTTGAACTAATACTATTTCAGCCCTAAGTATAGGATATCATGTATATATTTGATAATATTCAGTCCTGAGTACAAGTGAATATTATAGTCCTAAGTATATGTCTAGATATTATTTATTTCTGAGACTAAATATTTATTTCTCTGTTAGCCATGACTCTGCCTTTCCTCCTCCCAGTTCAAGTGCCCCTGTTTTATTGTAACTTTCATTCACTTTTCTCTCTTCGCCTATTGTTCATGTTGATGTTAATGTTATTGCACCGCTGTTTATTGTAAACTGATAGGATATGATTGGTATCATGAGTGTCGGTATAAAAAAGCCCTAAATAAATAAATAAAATAAATATATGTTTTTTTTATTTCACAGACTTGCAAACACGGGTGTCTTACAAATGTAGGCACACCCTCACAGGATTGCATATTACAATTTATACATTTTCAGCCTATGCAAGCCCCCCTTCCAGCCTACCCCCTTTTTCTCTTCCCCCCCCCCCCCCCCCCCCCCGGATATCTGCCTCTGTGTTTTTACAAATTCCCTTTTTTGGTCATTGCCCTGTTCCATAGCTTGTCTGTCCAGGTGCTGCAGTGCTCAGCTCTTTTCTTTCCCTGTTATGACACTGTACTCACCATCGCGGCACTGAGCCGCCGATTACCTACACAGTCCCGCAGTCAGCCTCTCTTCACCGTGGCAGGGAGCCGCGGACATCGGTGTCCTTCAGTGCGGCATGGAGCCGCTGTTACCAGGACCCTCTCGCGGCCGGAATCGCTGCCGACGCTCTCTTTAGCCTCGCGGCCCGGAGGCCGTACTCCCCGGGCTTTCCTGGCGGCTAGAGCTGCCCTCGATCCTTCCTGCAGCGGCAGGAGCCGCTGCTGATGTCGGGGCCTGCTCCTCGGCCCAACCCTGCTCCTCCGTGGTCAGCGTCTGTGCAGGGCTGCTGACCATGGTGCTGCATTTCCTGTTTCTTGCTTCCTAAGGCGCGGGCTGCGCCTCCTGCACTAATTTAAAGGGCCATGGCTGGAAATGCCATGGGCCCCACCTGGACTCCTCCCAGGGTGTCTCCTGATCATTAGCCCTATATAAGGGCCCAGCTTCCAGTCCTTAGTTGCCTTCGCAAGGGGTTAGTTTGTCTCAAGGACTTCTCGTCTTCACTCCTGCTGGTATTTCCTATTCTTCGTGGGATCCCTCATCGTTCTTCATGTTCCTGGTCTCTTCCTGATGTTTCGTGGTCTTCCTGATGTTTCTTCCTGATGCCTCTTCTCCGCTTCTGCTTCCTGGACCCTTGGTTCCTCATCACTACCTTCTCTGGCGTGTCACATTGTGTCTCATCACTGTTGGTGTCTGAGGTAGTTGTGGGTGGATCCTTGGGCCGGTGGCAGATGACCACGCCCCTGGGGGAAGATCCCGAGAGGGACCACTGATCAGGCTCATAGTATGGTGACAGACACACACTAGTTCTTTTATTAAACAGTATATTGAACCACCAGAGATGGCAGTAGTGAGCTGGACGTGCCCAGCAGGGCTGTAGTCCCTCAGGTACTGGAACAGCGATCCTGGATAACTAAGCTGTAGAGAAACTGAATATAGTGAGTAGGCAGGGTATGCAGAGTTCAGGAACAGAACTTTGATGGTAACACTCACACAATAGTCTCTAGAAGTAGTCCAGGTGTTGGAATGAGTTAGGCTCTCGAGGAACGAGTACCTGGTTCCAGGGAAAGCTCTGAGAGAGAAATGGTGACTCACTAGTGTAGTAGGCAGCGATGACTTCCAGGCAGAATAAGTATTCAGCAACCAGTCAGGGAACATGGGCCCTCAAGCGAGTACCGGTTCCTGACTGTGACCTGAAAAACAAAGAGCGAGGCCCCCTAGGAGCAGGTACCCCTGGTAAGTCCGAGGAGGCAGAGCAGCTTGGAGAGTGCAAAACTGATCCTTGCTAACTCGATTCGTTAGCGATTTCTGAGACCTTATATATCCGGTACGGATAACGTCATCTCAGGGGGTGCCCCTGAGGTTCGCGCCACTGCTGGTACATCAGGGCCGTGCCGCGCGCGCACACACACGCCCTTAGGCTCTTGTGAATCATGGCGGATTGCAGCGTCGAGCCACTCCGGAGATGCCGGAGGGAGTCGGCAGAATGGCGCCGTGGCAGCCAACTTTCCACTTGAGCAAGAGGGAGTCGCCAAGGAGGTAAGGAGGGCAGAGTGGAGACGTTGAGCAGCGACGGTCGCAACAGTCACCTCGTGGCATGGGCCTTTCTTCTCACTCGCAGCACTAGTCTCCGGAGGGTCATCTTCACTTGAAGCCAAGTCTCGTCTTGGTCCCATATTTGATGCCTAAAGCCAAGTCTTGTCTTGGCCCCCTACCCAATGCTCGAAGCCAAGTCTCGTCTTGATCCCTTACCCTGGAAATTGTCTCAGCCCTCAGATGTTCTGGTGGCTGCTCAATCCATGCCTAAGACTCTGACTGAACCTGTGCCATTCCAGCATGATCCATGACCAGCCATCGGTGGCTGTGTAGGGCGTGTCTTGGTACAGGCTTCTACAGAATCTTCGCCATGTTCCGGCTTCTACTTTCACGTAGTCATCTGGAGTCTGCTTTGCTCTCAAGCGTGGTCCGTGACCAGCCCATTGGGTCCACCCGTGATGGTGGGCTGTGTAGGACGCGCTGCTTTGCAGCCTCAACCCAGTACTTGATTTTGTTCTTGAACCTTGATCCTGAGTCTTTGTGCTCAAGCTTCTCGTGTGAGTCTTCACGTCCCAAGCTTCTCATCTGAGTCTGCACGCCCCAAGTCTCCTGTCTCAGTCTTCATGTTCCAGAGCCTTCGTCCTCCTTGTCTCCTGTCTGAACTGCTGCCATTGCCGTTTCCAGCGGCAGGTCCAAAAGGGCTTGGAGTAGTCGGAGGACCACTCAGAGACCAATCAAGTGTGGTTGGTCTCACTGAGGTATGCAGGTCGGCAGTGGTCTGGGCTTCGTCTCGACCCAGACACGGATCTGTCTCACAAGCCGCGGTGTTTTCCTGGAGCTCCTCTCTGGGTTCCCCGAAGTCCAAGGGCACACATCTCCTATTCTCGTGCAGCAGCTGCTCATGGCATCTCTTGCTACATCTAGCCAAAGCCTGCGTGCACATAACAGTTTGCGAAGGCCTCTCAAGGCCGCCGCTAACATAACATTACCTCTCCCTTGTTACCTGATTGGTTATACCCTTATCTTCTCAGGGTCCAGTAGCCAATTACTGAATCACTTTTTCCATGCAGCATGACTTGTGCTGGACTCATGCTTAAACTCGTCCTGTTCATGCTCTACTTATCTCCCTGATTCCTTCTGCTCCTTCAGTCCTGTTTCTGACTCCCCTCTCTCTCCCTTCATGCAGAGAAAGCAACATTCTTCTACTGTTTACACAAAGACCCTGCTGCTGAAGCTGCCCAAGAAGGGGGAGACTTGTGCTAAGCCTTATCTCTTCATCTCCTTCTGTTTATACAAAGCCCCTGCTGTTTTTCTCTCTTCATGCATGAAGCTGAAAAAAACATTTTATATTACATCAGTATGTATACCCCTATAATAACATCAACCTGCCAGTATTCTCCATCTCCAGCATATGGTGGACATGCATCTCCCTACAGGGGATTGCTTTGATTTAAAAAAGGAGAAATAAGGAAAATATATTTGCCCCACTCACCTATGGTGATACCAAAAGATCCCTCACCCAGTTGAGAGTTCTTGAGGTGATTTCCATGGTCCCTCAGATGAGTGCCTTGGTCCGGTAGCTGGTTTTTCAGCCAGCGTGGTCTTAGCTGTTAAGAAGCTGAAAAGCAGCGGGTGGAGGAAGAAAGTTTATTATACTGGAACGTTGAAGTACCCACCAAATGGGATCAAAGACACAGTCCAGAGTAGTAAAGTTGCTCAGTGATGATATCTCTGGTAGTGGCTGCGGAGCGGGGTACGCTGGGGAATTTCTCTTCTAGGTGGTATACCTCTCAGGTAGATCTGGTAGTGGCCCGCAGCACGGGGTACGCCGAGAATCACACAGTCGCAGTAGAGAAGTGCAGGAGGTCATCAGAGTTGGGTAGATGATGGTACACTGAAGTGTAGAAGGAAGTTTGCTGAGGCGAGCACAGTAGTGGCCCAAGACACGGGGTACACCGGAGGTTCCATCAGCAAGATGATAGTGTACTCACAAGGCTGAACAAGGCTGTGTGCCGTTCAGGTGTAGAGAGAGGTATCACCAGGCAGGAAGGCCCTCCGAGGAGCAGATAGCCAGAAAGTGACAAGGCCCCTGAGGAGCGGGTACCTAAGAAGTTCAAGTCCCAGGATCAGGAACAAGTTCAGAAAAGCAATAGCGAAGCATCTTGGAGTGGAATTCAGCAGGAAGGAAGTCCTTGCTAACTCATATGAAGCACAGGCCGGATAGCTTAACTACACTGGTGGGTGACATCATGCGGAGGGGATGCCCCTGAGGTTCCCGCCATGACATGTAAAAGAAGGGGCCTGGCGTGCGCGCGCATGCCCTAGGTAATCCCCGATTCAAGATGGCGGATGGGATCACCCATGCCGACCTGGGAACGCCAAAGGGGGCAGCATTCACAAGCGGAGGCTGCCAATCTGCCAAGAATTGCTGGTGCAGGGAAAAAGGTGAGCAACAAAGGTCGCAGCCATCTGTGACCGACAGACACAACAGTACCCACCTTCTTAGGGCCCCTCCCAGGGGGTCTCGGCTTCCTTAGATGAGTTAGATGAAATTGTTGAATTAAATCATTGTCAAGGATATTAATAGCGAGTTCCCAGCTATTTTCTTCTGGCCCATATCCTTCCCAGGATATGAGGTACTCCCATAGCTTTCCACGTTTTCGTACATCAAGAATGTCATCAACTGGGTATGTGATGTCCTCTTTGGCATTAAGAGGTTGCAGATCCGGAGTCTTAGTTGAAACCTTGGAGAGGAGTGGCTTCAAAAGAGATAAGTGGAAGGCATTGTGTATCTTCATGGAAGTAGGAAAGTTGCAGGCTTTAAGTTACTGGTCCCAGGTGGCAGAGTATGGAAAAAGGCCCAATGTAGTGTGGAGCGAATCAAACAGATGGTAGCTTGAGGCGGATGTACTTGGTACTGAGCCATACCTTGTCTCCTGGTTGGAATTGGGGTGCTGCTCTGTGATGAGCATCATAACATTTCTTGGCCTGTTGTCCTGCCTTTTGTAAGAGGCCTTTGGTTTGTTTCCAAAGTTGGAGTTCTTCAGCCAAAGCCTGGGCTGCAGGTGATGAAACCGACAAGGGTATTGTTAATGGAGATAATGTCTGAGTGTCATATAAAATTTGAAAAGGTGTTGATCCAGTAGCGGCTGATGGATGTGAATTCAGGACAAACTCATCCCAGGGGAGTAATTCTGCCCAGTCGCTTTGTCTGCAGTTGACGTAGGAGCGGAGGAACTGTTTAAGTGTGCGATTCATTCTTTCGGTTTGACCATTAGACTGTGGTTGGTATGCTGACGTTAGGTCTAAAGAAGTGTAGAATTTCTTACAAAGGGCTCTCCAGAATTTAGCTGTGAACTGTACACCGCTATCCGAGAGGATATGGTTCAGCATGCCGTGCAGGTGAAATATATGCCGTATAAACAGCTTTGCCAATTCTGGGGCAGACGGTAGCCCAGGTGATACCACAAAGTGTGCCATTTTCGAGAATCGGTCTGCTGTGACCCGTATGGTGGTGTTTCCACTCGACACTGGCAGGTCAACAACAGAATCCATTGCGATGTGTGTCCAAGGTTCCTCTGGAGCTGGTAAGGGCTGGAGAAGGCCCCAAGGGTGACTGTTTTGCACAAGTGGTGCAAGATCCAACATACGCGCATATGTCCTCTTCATTGAAGGCCACCAATAATATCGCTGTAAGGTGGATAGTGTACGGAATTGCCCAGGGTGATCCGCTAAGCAGGAATCATGAGGAACTGATGATGTGGCGAGGTGCATCCGGGACATCCTCTGAAGTGAAAGAGTGCAAGAGGGCGTCTGTGTGGATATTCATGTCAGCAGGATGGTATTTGAGCAGAAAGTCAAACCTGTTAAAAAACAAAGACCATTGAGCTTGTTGATGATTCAGTTGCTTCGCATGATGCAGATATTCCAAATTTTTGTGGTCTGTGTATTCAGTTATCTGATGTTGTGCCCCCTCAAGCCATGGGCACCACTCTTCAAATGTAGCTTAACAGCCAACAGCTCTTTATCTCATATACCATAATTTCTCTCGACTGGAGTAAAACGCCAGGGAAAAAAAAGAGCAAGGGTTCAGTGTATGGGTATCACTGTTCTGGCTGAGCATGGCTCCTACTCCGACATCCGAGGCATCAACCTCAACTATAAATGGTCGTCGAGGTTCCGGGTGGCGAAGGCAAGGTTTTGTTTTTTTTTTAAAAGCCTCTTTGAGGGTTTGAAAGGCAGCAACAGCTTCTAAAGACCACTGTGAAGGATTGGCTCCCTTATTTGTCATGCCATCAAGGTAGTGTAGTGTTGGATGAATGTGCGATAATAATTGGTGAAGCTGAGAAATCGGTGGAGTGCTTTAAGACCAGTGGGTTGAGGCCAGTGCTGTATGCTTTTGGTCTTTTGTGGATCCATTTGGAAACCTCTGCTGGACACCACATATCCCAAAAAGGGAACAGACTCTTGATGGAACGCACACTTTTCAAGCTTAGCGTAGAGACGGTTATCCCGTAGTCTGCAGAACTCTGGCCACATCCATTTGATGACTTTGTAGATCTTAGGAAAAAATTAGTATATAGTCTAAATACACAACCACACATTGGTCCAGTATATCTCTCAGCATCTCATTCATCATATTTTAGAATACGGCCGGAGCATTACACAGGCCAAAGAGAATGACCATGTACTCAAAATGGCCATTGGGAGTATTAAAGGCCGTCTTCCACTCGTCCCCTTGATGAATGCGGACCAGATTGTATGCCCCTTTTAGGTCCAGCTTCATGAAAATCTTGGTTCCCTGGAGTCTGTTGAATAACTCTGAAATCAGAGGTAAAGGGTATCGGTCCTTTATGGTGATTTCGTTAAATCTTCTGTAATCTATACATGGGCGAATGGATCCATCCTTCTTGCCAACGAAAAATAATCCGGCTCCGGCAGGAGACTTGGAAGGCCGGATAAATCCTTTTTGCAAGTTTTCTTGAATATAGGCTGACATGGCCTCAGTCTCTGATAGAGAAAGTGGTACACCCTTCCTCTAGGGGGCTCTGAGTCAAGTTTTAAATTAATAGCACAGTCGAAGGACCGGTGTGGTGGTAATACATCAGCTGCTTTCTTGGAAAACACTCTTGAAAGGATGTGTATTGTGGCGGCAAACCTGGGAGAGAAGTGGTGGTAGACATGCAGGTTATAGGTGTTACTTTCTTCAAGCACCTGTCGTGACAAGCTGTTCCCCACTATGATAATTCCAGGGTACCCCAGTCAAACTGGGATGTGTGGTCTTGCAGCCATGGGAGGCCAAGTACTACTGGATGAATGACTTTGTCAAGAACCAAAAATGAGATGGTCTCAGTATGAAGGGAAACTACACAGGCATATCGGTTGCGTGGTATAGGAGACCTCTCCTAGTAGTGGTTCACCGTGTATAGAGGAGAGAAGCAGCAGAGTGGGTGTCAGAACGATAGGAATCAGTAGATGTTCCACCAGTCTTTTAAGTATAAAATTACCACTGGCTCCGGAATCAACAAGTGCAAGAGTTTGGAATTCAAGAGTCCTGGAAATGATTGAGACTGGGAGAGTCAGTGGAGGAGATGGGGTAGTAAGACCTAGGAAGAATCCCCCAGCGGACCCTAAGTCTGCATGTTTCCCGGACAGATGGGACAGGATTGAACCACATGGCCAGGTTGACCGCAGTATATACAGAAACCTAATCTCTTATGGTAGCACCTCTCTTTGGCTGTTAGGTGGCTGCGGCCTAATTGCATTGGTTCATCTTCTTCAGTGATAGGTGTAGGCAGGGTCTGAGTTACAGGTATAGCACGAGGGCGCATACTCACTGAGGGATGTTTCTTAGGACTCTTTACTTCCTGTGATTGTTCCCGCTAGAAATGTGAATCGGAACCTGAATCGGTTCGGTTCCGGTTCCAATTCAAATCTTATAATTTTTATCATCCGGCCCGATTGTTTTTTTGTTTATCAGCTGCACCCAATCCGATAAACAAAAAACCCACCCTGACCCTTTAAAACTGACCCCTTAGCCTCCCCCACCCTCCCGACCCCCCCCAAAAACATTTTAAAATTACCTGGTGGTCCAGTGGGGGTGCAGGGAGCAATCTCCCGCTCTCGGGCCGTCGGCTGCGCTAATAAAAATGGTGCCGATGGCCCTTTGCCCTTACCATGTGACAGGGTATCTGTGCCATTGGCCGGCCCCTGTCACATGGTAGGAGCACTGGATGGCCCCTGTGACATAGTGAGGGCAAAGGCGATCTGCTGCCAGTATTCAAAATGGCGCCGATCGTCTTTGCCCTCACTATGTCACAGGGGCCAACCGTCGGTACCTGTGACATAGTGAGGGCAAAGGCGATCGGCGCCATTTTGAGTACTGGCATCAGACGGCCAGTGTGCAGGAGGTCGCTCCCGGACTCCCGCTGGACTTTTGGCAAGTCTTGTGGGGGTCAGGAGGCCCCCCCCCAAGCTGGCCAAAAGTCCCTGGGGGTCCAACGGGGGTCCCGGAGCAACCTCCTGCACTCCGGCCGTCTGATGCCAGTACTCAAAATGGCGCCGATAGCCTTTGCCCATATTATGTCACAGGGGCTACTGGTGCCATTGGTCAGCCCCTGTCACATGGTAGGAGCACACGATGGTGCTGATGGCCATGTGACAGTGGCTGACCAATGGCACCGGTAGCCCCTGTGACAAAGGCTATCGGTGCCATGATGAAACCGGTACTGAGGGTGTGAGTGCAGGGGATGGCTCCCGGACCACCCGCTGGACCACCAGGGAGTTTTGGTAAGTCTTGGGGGGGTTCAGGAGGGTGGGGGGGGGTTTGTTTAAATTTTTATTTAGGTGGCTGTATAATTTGGCGAAGATTCGTGTATTCGCGGGGAATCCCGATACGTTTCGCTTCCCTACGAATACTACAAATAGTGCAATATACGTTGTGGATCGCCAATACGGCGAAAACGAATGCACACCCCTAGTGGACCTTAAAACCGGGATCATGGGAGACATCGACTGGAGACAGGTAGCTTGACATTTCGGACCCCACCGTACCAGCTGCAGGGATTGCCAGTCGAACTGGGGTTCGTGAGTCTGGAGCCAAGGCAACCCCAGAATTACTGGATGTGTTGAGCGTTTCAACACGTAGAAGGTTGTCTGTTCTTTATGGAGTGTGCCCACTGACATATGAATAGGCACTGTACCTTTTTTATGCCTATATGTCTTTTTTGAGATGGGGCAACCAGAACTGCACACAAAGATTCTGTTCTTCCTTATGCACACAGATTCCCTCATAGCATTCAGCCATTTCCTGCAGTTCTTTTAGAACCTGGACACCAACACTACTTTTCAAAAAGATTTTACTCAAAGTTATCTGGAATGAAACAGACAAAGGGAATAACAATTCCCTTCTGGTCAAGTCATCTCGTGTCAGTAAGCAGGCAATGCACAAAATGGAGATGGGACTGTTAGTAGTTACATGTATTTCCCATATCATTGAAACACAATAACTGCTTACTATTCAGCACTCAACAAATCAGAAGAGAATTAACTCTAATCCACATTAGGGTTGTGTTGGAGAATTTCTTTTGCTTTATTTTGTGTTGTTTATGGGGTGGATTTGTTTTATTTATAGTTTTCACACACACTATTTTACAATAGTATGCACTAAAAACAACCCAGGCTGCCATTTTTAAGTATCTCTCCTAGGTTTTATTCTTACCTTTGCAGGCCCACTTGGACTCTTTAACATCCCTCCAGTAGGCTCCCCTGGACAGCCCCTTATCACATGTTAAGCCTGGTATCCTTTCTGGGAGCAAGAACAATACCAGTTGCTCCTGCTCCATCATTGCTGGGCTCATAATGGTGCTGGCCATTCGCTGTACAACAAAACAGCACCATGATATTTTATTATAAGGCAAATGACAGACATCATTATGAGAAATAGCACCAGTGGGGCAGGAGTAATTGGAGATTGCTCCTGCCCCCAGAAAGAATACCAGGCATTTTATGGTGTGGTAAGAGGGATTCCAGAGGTACTCGGGGGGGGGGGGGGGGAAGGGGTCCCATTGGGGATGAGAAAGAGCCAGGGAAAGCCTCAGGAGGGAGGAGAAAATCCAGAAGGGCTATTTAAAACTGACTTCTGAGGTTATTTTTAATAGCAGTAGAAGGTCACCAAATAAAATGAAATGACATTTGAAAGACATTTTGTTTGTTTTTTTCATTTTGTTTCAGACATGAAATGAGATAGATTTGCTTGCATACTGCCTCACTTGTATGCAAATATGTCTCATGCATATTCATTAGGGATATCCTGAGAACGTGATCAGTTGATATTGCGCTGGTGGACTCTTGGACCGAGGGAGAGTTGACACTACCTGTGGGGAGGAGCCCCACAGGGCCCATCTTTGGTAGGCGAGGCTGGAGAGAGGCAGAAAGCCTACTGGAGCTTCACCACTGCCAGCCCACATTCCCCTTAGGTTGAGCCCTCAGGTGCCAGGGCCGGCTGGACTTACATGGGGTCTCTGATGATGATCGAGGCAGGCGACATATCTTGTGGTCAGATTCCAGGCAGGGATCGAGGCAGGCGGTGTATCTCATGGTCAGATTACAGGCAGGGGGCGTATCTCGTGGTCAAAGCCGAAGAGACCCAAGAAGGCAAGGAAGGAGACGAGGAACTCAAGAGCTCAGTAGCAACCCATAGCTCACAAGAAGCCAGGAGACCTGTTGCCAAGGTGAAGGCTGGAAGCAGGGTTCAGCCTTTTATAGGTCTGAAGGACTGATGTAATCTGGGAGGGCTGATGGTATTTTCCCACCACAGGCCCTTTAAATGACTGAAGGAGTTGCATGAGCACACCTAGGAAGCAGTCCTATGATTGAGGAAATTGGTGGCGTCCCAGCCATGGAGGAGATAGGGCCAGTGTTGGCTGGTGGCTCAGAGCTGCGCAAAAGGGGGAAAACTGTGTCAGTGGTGGCTCCCTGCTGCTGCCAGGGAGCACGGGCTTGCTTCCACCTTGGGAGTAAGTGAAGCTGGTTGTGGGGCTCCATGGCCAGCAAACTTAACAGTTGGTGGCCATTGAAGATCAGAATTGCCCTTTCTTCCTTTAGAAGATTAAGTGTCTTATATTAGGTATCTTAAAGTTTATTATTTGAAAGAAAGAGGGCATAACAGGTGCTTTCTTTGTCACAGAATTAAGAATTCTCAAAATAAACCCAAATAATTGTTTCATGTAGTATAAAATGACAAAGCTCCTTTGATAAAATTGCCTCAATATAACCAAATAAAACCTTCTGCAGACGTGTTAGCTGATTACTTTTTGAATAAGATCAAGGAAGTACGTCAACAAATAAATACATGACGTGTGATGGATGATCAAGTTAAGGTTAAATCTGTCATAAATTTTCCTTTAATGCTCTTTCTTCTAAAGAAATTGCGAGCATTATTAGGAAGGTGAACCCATCAAAAACCCCATTCGATCCTGCTTCAGAGTGTGTGTGTGTGTAACATACATTTGTCTTTGCAGTTTGGTATTATGTCATGACTTTTAAAGAAGCAATTGTGTGGCCACTCTTAAACAATCCTCCTTTAGATGGGTTTCTCTGTACTATGTACTCTCCTGTTTCTAATTTACCCTTCCTAAAATCAACGACTCATAGGCTAAGATGATGGCGTGAACCAGACACGATTCAAGTGATCTCCTTTTCTTTCCCTATTACCTCCAATAATGCCATCCAAATGAAAGGGGAGGGTCTGTGTCTGCCCTCCAGACACTTCCCTCTCCACTGGACAGCATTTGATAACATCTTTTGCAACTGGCCCGGCAGCAACTGAGGGGGTACCTGGCTCTGCTGCAATGTCCTGCAAGGGAGCGCTAGAATCGCCTGGGGAAGTTACATTAAGTCCCCCGGACCTTTGACTCCCACTGGCTCTGGCTATCGCTGATTCTCCACTCAGGTCTGCAGCACAGGGAGATGACGTTACCCATGTGTCTGCGGGGAGGGGGGGGGGGGTGTCCAGAGTGGAGTTCTGCCTTCATTGCCACTGCTCTCCCCGAGCCTGTCGGAAGTTTTGCATTCTTCTCACTTCACAGCCTGTACAGTTTCTTCAACTCCAGCTAAGACCCAGGGGGATCGGGAGAAGACTACTGCAGTGTCGGCGAGAGGCATTCCATGAGTAGTTCCTCCTGGGCTTTCAGGTGAGTCCTTTCATCCTCCACCCAAACCAGCCGTTGTCACCCTTGATGCCTTATGGGACCTAATAGTAGGATTTGGAGGCTCTATGAAAGAATGCCAAACAAAGATTGAGAATCTTTATGTATGCAACATTTTGAAAATTCTCCTTATTCTATATATTAGATGAGTATAATTGGAAGGGCGCCACGGAGCACTCACTAGGTTGAGAGAGAGAGCGAGAGAGAGAAAGAAAGAGAGAATGCACTGTGGGAAATATGCGCTTGCCAGCAAGCCAATTCATCAGGGTTAAACACTAACTTCCCTTCTCCCTGACACTTGCCTGAATAAAAGCATCACTTGTGCTTAACTCTCTGCCTAGGAAAGGATACCTGACATCATGTATTTCTCTGGCTTGTGCTTAGCCCTGAATTCCTGGGGGAGGGGCTGGGTGTTCCCTAGTCAGAGGCAGGACAAAGTCAGGAGGTATAGAATTCAGCAGCCAATGAATTGATCCGTGCACACCCCCTGAGCCAAAGCCAATAGTGTAGGGACTCGTCTGTTGCTATGGGAAAGTAGCCAATCATGTAATGACACATCATCTGCCTTTGTATGAATGTACAATAAAAGGAAGAGCCTCGTGAGGGCTAGGCCTTTTTCCCTTCTCTTCCTGCCTGCGATGAACGCTGTCTCAAGTGTGTTTGATGCCTCCATACTCTACTTCTGGTGAGCCCGACAGTGATGATAAACTCCATGCTTATTTCGGCTGGTCCTTCATACGGCTCCCAGAGCTCCCATAAAGCATAGCTTAAAGGTACGTACCGTTCAACAGATTTGCAATTGTCTCAGCAAGTTTGTTCCCCACACTCGTGAGCATGGGCAATGATTTGACTGTACAGCAGAGGCTACATGCCAGGGAGCTGCAGCAAATCATCAATAATCATTATTTCATCACCAGAAGAAAAATAGCGCAAGTCAGCCTGGGGGACTTAGAAAAATTAATAAGTGAAATAGCTTGCCGTTGCCCTTGGTATTCTGGAACTCTAAATACTCTAAATACCCAGGAATGGATTTCAATCGGCAATTGTCTTCATACGGCTCCCAGAGCTCCCATAAAGCAAAGATTAATCTGGCAAAAATGTACAGAGGCCATCGAACACATAGAAAAAAAAAAGTTTAAAGACAGCAGTTTCAAACCATGTGCTTTTAGAAGCAGGCAGACTCAATCAGAATACCCTTCCCCCATCTTATGCTCAGTCTCCCTCAGAGACAGCAAATTCTTTGTATCAGCTCTCCCTACCCACACCCATTCACACCTTCCCCATTTCTTTAGAAAAGCAACCCTTGAGAACAATTGAGCCACTACCTGGCCTGGGTGGGGCGATTAGCATTGAATTTCAGCAGAAACCGCAGAAAGAAAACTTTACAGGAGAAGAATTATTAGGACTTCAAGCCTTCCCCATCACAGAAAAGAACCATGAACAAAGGGGGACAGAAAATGAAATAGAACATCTGGGGACACACACTCACATGGCTCCTGTGGCTTCCTCTGCGTCCACCTCAGAGAAAAGGCCCCAGGAAATAGAAAACACTGAGGTCAGAAAAACTAGCCTTCCTCCATCTTGCCTGCAAGCCCTTCCCCCACCAACCACCAACTCCCTGTACCTTCATTTGTCATTGCCTGAGACAGTCATTAATTCTGCATCACCAATTTGTGCAGGTAAATTACCATCTCAAACCACTGCTCCCGGTAACAATTTATGTGCCGTGGTCAGCATGGGATTTCATCTAGAACATGGAAATCTCACAAGGGAGGAATTATTGAAAGGGATTCAAGCCTTTCCCATTACAGAAAGAAACAAAGAACTGGGTGTGGCAGCAATAGAGTTGAGTGCCAGTGCCATGAGCAGTGGCTATGCCCACAGGTCTTCAAAGAAATCAGCATATAAGACCTTGGGCCAAGCAGCTGCACTCCTGCGTTACAAGCAAAGAAAATATCAATATGAAAAAAAAGGATTTAATTAGACTCCTGCGTTACAAGCAAAGAAAATATCAATATGAAAAAAAGGATTTAATTATACTCCTGCGTTACAAGCAAAGAAAATATCACTATGAAAAAAAAATGGTTTCTCTTGCTTAAGGAGTAGTTTCTCTTTTGAAATTCAGTTACAAAAAATATGCATACTTTGAGAGTATTTTCCCCCACAAAGTGAATGCATAGCCTTATGTTAAAACTGTACTGAGATTTGAACAATTGCTGTGTGAATTTCATGTGAAATGTCCACTTCTTGCAAAGTTAATTTGGCTCACATTTAAAACGACTCCATTTCTCTGAGATTTAAGTTTATAGCTTGAATTGCCAGTGCACAGAACTTCTACTTTTATTGTAATTTGCCCTACAGGAGAAAAATAGTATCTGTCTGCATGGAATCAGCAAATCCTTGCCAAGCCATTGTCTGTGGTCGATGTTATCAATTGTTAAACAAAGCTATCTTTCAGTTCCTATTGACTGAAGGATTAATTCCTTGGGTGCAGTTCTTTTCTTTTGAGAAACACTGCTCCTCCCCCCCCTTTTCTGTAACTCTTGCTAGCCACTCATGGGGGAGGGAGGGAGAACTTTTGAAAAGAAAAAAAACTGGACTTAGTACTGCAGTTTCTCTCTCTAGTTTATATATGTTATAACTCAGACAGATTAATAGTAGTTACAGTCACTTTAGCATGCAGCAGACAGAGCTGAGCAAACAGCGTGTTTAATTTCCTATTCTAATAATTATAAGAAGAAATTCTATTCTGATATTCCACATTGAATTTAAGCTCAGAGTATTATTGATTGCAACCTGGAACAATAGTTGCAATCTATAATGTAATGATGGTGTCTCCACTAGGAGGCGCTATGTTATTCTACAAGTTATATTATATTATTGTTTTAATAATTCTGTTGTATAATAGTTTTTATTTTTCAGGCCTACAGACCTTCTGTATTAAGGACACTTCAGTTTTATTTTCTTTTTCACAAAATTTATACAGAATTCTGAACCTTAAAATTTTTACTGATAGAGGTTGCTACATCTAAAGCAATCCCTCCCAAACCTTTTCTTGCAAATCCAAATTGATTTTATTAAATTGAATAATAGAATTGATTTCTTCAAGGTTAAAAAAGTAAGAATTTCACTTTAATCCTTACCTTAGTAATTTTTTGCTGTATGCCAGTTTTTAATATTTTCCAGATTTACAGCCTTCCTGCCATGAAGAGATGTGAAGATGGACACTTTGCAGTTTATTTTAACATTTTTCTAACGCCTTTTGACTTTTGACTTTTGATCCTTGATCTAATTTTGTTTTTGATAACTTTTTGATAAGATTTTTATCTCACATTATGTGTTATCTGTTGTCTGTCTTGATGCCAAGAAGACTATGAATGAATATTTGATGAATGAATATGAATATGTGTCAGTCTTGTGTAACATAGGTTTAATGTAATGTCTAATATACTTGTCATTTGATTCTGCTTACTGCAAATGACTTTTCCTTTAAATGATTAATTTACACTTATTGCTATTTTACTGAATGAAAATTGATCACTGCATAAAAACTTTCTTGATAATGGGGCTACCCTCTGTCCTGAAAACTGATAATGGCTCTATTTACTGCAGCCATTCCTTTACATGAATGTTGTCAATAATTGAACAATAAATACTTATTTGGCATCCCCTACAACACCACAGGGCAAGCCATTGTGGAGAGAGCCAATCATACCCTTAAGAGCTCTTGAAAACAAAAACAAAAAGGAGGGATAATTGCCCCTGGATTTTCCCCCTGAACAAAGTATTGTTTACTTTAAATCATCCAAACATTTCAAATTTAAGACCACAGCCATGAGTAATCATTATGGGACTAGGGTTAGTCACCCACAGCCATCAGTTTTGTATAGAATATTTAATGTCTGGTACGGTCCCGTCCCCTTATCAAAGGGACGAGGATATGTTTCTCTGCTTGCTTCCACAGATATCAAGCCGTGGAAAGATGGAAAGGTGTCCAGGTCTACAGGACCCGATCCCCAACTTCTCCCTGAGCCTCCACAGCCCTCAGAAGGACAGAGACCGGACTCCTTGCAAAAAGCAGCACCACATGACCTGGGGACAGATCAAGGCCCTATCCAACCAATCTGCACAACTCTTAGAACAGCAAGGCCTTGAGAAAACTCCAGAGAACTTATTAGCCGCTTTTTCTTGCCTGAATGCCAACTCATTAACAATTGTGTTCTGTACCCTCATCCTTTGCCTTATTTCTCCAGCTATGGCGATTTCAGAACAAGGACTCTGACAGAACAACATGTACATCCTCTGCACAGAACTTTTCACACCTGTTGAATCGAACAGACTGTTGGATCTGCACACACATGCCAACCCAAGCCTGCGGAGAACTACTGATGCATGCTGTACCATTTAACCTTACAGTATGGACTAATTATCCTTTACAGAGAGGTTTTCATTAACTCTCCAGTTAATAATACCATACTACACATTGGTAGCTGTATTCAAGAGACTGCCGCTCTTTGTTGGGACTATGATACAGGGGATGGAAAGGGACTTCAGGTGGGAAATATCCATATTGTAACCGAACATTTGTATTAATCACTGAACACTTGCATAATTATACCACATATATGTATGCAATTGGCAGATTTCAGGATGTGCAGTGGGAGACCCAAGCAAGTACAGAAAGTATAGAGGGGATGAAGGATTTACCTTTTGTAGTTATATAGCCCAAATGATAACCAATGACATGTCCACTAATCTGTTAGGAAACATATGGATGTTATGTGGGCGTAGAGCATATATGTACATTTCCCCAAGTTGGAGAGACAGATGCACTTTAGGCTACATCCTCCCCTCATACTATGCAGTCAAAAATTTACCCAAAGCAAGGCTCCGTAACAAAAGGGAGGCGATAAATAATCCTATAGAAAAGTATACAGAAACTCAGATAGCTAGAAGCCTGTTTCCCCCAATGGGGACAGCTATGAATTACAGAGACTTACACGTCCTAGCTAACCGGACGGCTGCCATATTTAATCGGACAGTCCATGCATTAAAACTACTCACAACAGAAGTCTCTCAGATTAGAGAAGTAGCATTACAGAACAGCTATTACCTTAGACACAATTTTAGCCTTAAAGGGTGGTGTTTGTGCATTAATTGGATCTCATTGCTGTGTGTACATATCAGACTATAAAGCAAACCTCACACATACCACAGAGCAGATAGAAACCATGGTTGCTGATGCACCACTTTCAGACAGAATACCAACTTCTCCATGGGACTGGCTATGGTCCTGGCTCCCTGATATTTCTGGTCTCAAAGGGGTGATTTCTATTATAATTACTGTAATTATCTTAATTATTTGCCTGTGATGCTGTATTCAGTGCATACCCAACCCTCATATCCATATTGAAACCTTGCTCTCAGCCCGGATACAAAGATGTCTTGTAAGATGCCTAATAGGGAATCATGAGCCCTGAAGCGTTGGCACACCAACTGCACCAGCTCTGGGTGATATGGAGATTCAGAAGCTCATCGGCAGCTGGCACACCACGTCGAATTAGCTTTCTTCTCTCCATAATCCCTCTTCCCCTATTTCCAGCCCATACCAAGACATAACAGATTTCAGTAAGGGTCTAAAGCTTTATTGAGCTACCTAAACAAAAACAGAAAGGGTGAGATGTGGGAAATATGCGCTTGCCAGCAAGCCAATTCATCAGGGTTAAACACTAACTTCCCTTCTCCCTGACACTTGCCTGAATAAAAGCATCACTTGTAGGGATGTGAATCGTTTTAGGACGATTAAAATTATCGTCCGATAATTTTAATATCGTCTTAAACCGTTATGGAACACAATACAATAGAGATTCTAACGATTTATCGTTATAAATCGTTAGAATCGTGAGCCGGCACACTAAAACCCCCTAAAACCCACCCCCGACCCTTTAAATTAAATCCCCCACCCTCCCGAACCCCCCCCCCCCCAAATGACTTAAATAACCTGCGGGTCCAGCGGCGGTCCGGAACGGCAGCGGTCCGGAACGGGCTCCTGCTACTGAATCTTGTTGTCTTCAGCCGGCGCCATTTTCCAAAATGGCGCCGAAAAATGGCAGCGGCCATAGACGAACACGATTGGACGGCAGGAGGTCCTTCCGGACCCCCGCTGGACTTTTGGCAAGTCTTGTGGGGGTCAGGAGGCCCCCCCCCCAAGCTGGCCAAAAGTTCCTGGAGGTCCAGCGGGGGTCAGGGAGCGATTTCCCGCCGCGAATCGTTTTCGTACGGAAAATGGCGCCGGCAGGAGATCGACTGCAGGAGGTCGTTCAGCGAGGCGCCGGAACCCTCGCTGAACGACCTCCTGCAGTCGATCTCCTGCCGGCGCCATTTTCCGTACGAAAACGATTTGCGGCGGGAAATCGCTCCCTGACCCCCGCTGGACCTCCAGGAACTTTTG
The DNA here is from genome assembly GCF_901001135.1 of Rhinatrema bivittatum. NCBI lineage: Eukaryota > Metazoa > Chordata > Amphibia > Gymnophiona > Rhinatrematidae > Rhinatrema > Rhinatrema bivittatum. The sequence continues at coordinate 575,813,651 of NC_042616.1, forward strand.
GCCAGCTTGGGGGGGGGCCTCCTGACCCCCACAAGACTTGCCAAAAGTCCAGCGGGGGTCCGGAAGGACCTCCTGCCATCCAATCGTGTTCGTCTATGGCCGCCGCCATTTTTCGGCGCCATTTTGGAAAATGGCGCCAGCTGAAGACAACAAGATTCAGTAGCAGGAGCCCGTTCCAGACCGCTGCCGTTCCGGACCGCCACTGAACCCGCAGGTTATTTAAGTCATTTGGGGGGGGGTTCGGGAGGGTGGGGGATTTAATTTAAAGGGTCGGGGGTGGGTTTTAGGGGGTTTTAATGTGCCGGTTTTTCGATTTTTCACGATTTTTCACGATATTTTACCCCCCCAAACGGCAACAATACGATTCCCTCCCCCTCCCAGCCGAAATCGATCGTTAAGACGATCGAGGACACGATTCACATCTCGCTTAACTCTCAGCCTAGGAAAGGATACCTGACATCATGTATTTCTCTGGCTTGTGCTTAGCCCTGAATTCCTGGGGGAGGGGCTGGGTGTTCCCTAGTCAGAGGCAGGACAAAGTCAGGAGGTATAGAATTCAGCAGCCAATGAATTGCTCCGTGCACACCCCCTGAGCCAAAGCCAATAGTGTAGGGACTCGTCTGTTGCTATGGGAAAGTAGCCAATCATGTAATGACACATCATCTGCCTTTGTATGAATGTACAATAAAAGGAAGAGCCTCGTGAGGGCTCGCCCTTTTTGCCTTCTCTTCCTGCCTGCGATGAAAGCTGTCTCAAGTGTGTTCGATGCCTCCATACTCTACATGCACTGTAAAAGGGTGACCATAACTTTATATATCTACCACTGTCAGAGGGCACATTCAACTCAGTTGGGTTAGGGGGAGGGCGGTGTTACATTGGTTTGCCTAGGGTGCTACAGACCCTTGCACTGGCCCTGTTTCTAGGTTACAGTTTTTGAGTATCTCTGGTCAAATATTGGCTTAGTTTAAATCTTTTCTGCAAGAAATAAGGCCGAGAGTTATGGTTGGCTTTGAACTTTCAGATCCATTGGTCTTATATTGTGGGGTCCCTGCTTTCTCTGCTGTTATTTAATATCTATTTACAGCCATTGACCAACTTCATTAAATCTATGGGCACACAGTATTTTGTATATGTTGATGATATCCAGATTCTTTGTGATTTAGTTTTAGAGCAACAATATCAGTTAATGCCTCTGTTTATCTAAGGTAAATTATTGGTTGATGACAAATAAATTGAAACTGAATCCAGCTAAAACTTAGGTTCTTTGGATTACATGCCCATTTTTTAGTTTTGCTTTGTCTGAGGTTGCTCTTGAATTTGGCAATGCTTCCTACCCCGAAGAGATATTAGGGGTTGTGTTAGATAAGCATTTGGCAATACATTCTTAGATTTCTTCAGATGTGAGAGCTTTCTATTTTCAGCTCCAGTTTATTTGCAGCCTATGACTTGGCAAAAACAAATCAACCGAGAATCTAACTAAGTACAGAAAACAACTAGCGTACTACAAAAAAACAATCTTAGACACCAAAAAAAAATACTACAGCTCAAAAATAGAAAAATTTGCAAACGCCAGAATCCTATTTAATATAGTAAACAACCTAATATGCGACAACACTATCAATCATCTAACCCTACAAGAAAATCAATGCAATGATGTAGCCCAATTCTTTAAAGACAAAATTGAGAATCTAAGGAAAAAAATCCCCATAACTACAAAACAAGAGATTAGGATGCCCACTAGAGATGTCAGTATCTGGTCTGAATTTGAGGAGGTATCACACCCTGAAGTAGAAAAAATGATTAGGCAATTAAACCCTGCTACCCACAAAAGTGACACTATACCCATTACAGAACTTAAAAAAATAGCCGACACAATAACCCCAACGTTAACTAAAATCATCAACCTCTCACTAGACGAAGGAGTAATGCTGGATACCTTGAAAGGAGCCATAATCAAGCCAATTATTAAGAAAAAGAACCTTGATCCCTTAAATCTGAGCAACTACAGACCAGTCTCCAATTTACCCCTAATAGCCAAACTAATCGAAAAATCAGTTCAAAAACAACTATCGAACCACCTTGAAAATAACAACATACTATATCCAGCACAACATGGATTCCGCAAATACTACAGTACAGAAACGTTGTTATTAGCTCTATCAGATAATATCTTAAGAGGATTCGACACAGGAACACACTACATTCTGGTTCTTTTAGATCTCTCTGCAGCATTTGACACTGTAAATCACAGAATACTAATCAATAACTGAAAGAAATAGGACTCACTAACAAAACACTAAAATGGTTCGAGTCATACTTAAACAATAGATGTTTTCAGGTACAAATCAAAAATGCACTTTCAGACAAAGTCAAACTGCTAACTGGTGTCCCACAGGGATCAGCCCTATCTGCAACACTCTTTAACATCTACCTCCTCCCAGTATGTCACTTACTAGCAGGACTGGGAATCATACATTACATTTACGCAGATGATATACAATTACTGTTACCCATTCCAAACACCATTGAAGAAACAATGAAACTAGGCAATATGTACCTAGAAATAATCAAACAGCTCCTAAACCAGATGGAATTGGTAATAAACATTGACAAAACTGAATTCTTACACCTTGAACGTAAAAACACTCACCACACACAACCAACATTCACAATCAAAAATATTCAAACCACCGAGTTAGCAACAAAAGTTAGGGATCTAGGAGTAATAATTGACCCTGAGCTAAACATGAAACAACACATCTCACAGAAAATAAAAGAAGGTTATGCAAAACTAATGATCCTAAGAAGACTAAAACCTCTATTAACGATTAACAATTTTTGCACAGTTCTACAAGCAATGATATTCGCTAGCACAGATTATTGTAACTCTCTGCTTTTAGGACTACCTCAATCTACAATTCGACCTCTGCAAATATTGCAAAATTCCGCTGCCAGAGTTTTGACAGGCAAAAAATAGAGTGACCATATTACAGGAACACTTGCTGAACTCCACTGGCTTCCAATTGAACAAAGAATACAATATAAAGCACTTTGTATAATCCATAAACTAATCCACGATGATAAAGGCGACTGGCTTAACACGGCACTGCGCGTGCACGTACCACAAAGAAACCTGAGATCTGCAAATAAAGCTCTACTAACTGTCCCCTCTGTCAAATCAGCACATCTCACGCAAGTAAGGGAAAGAGCACTGTCACTGGCTGGTCCTGTACTCTGGAATACCATGCCACTCGAAATAAGACTACAGACAAATCTGAAATTATTCAAAACTAATCTGAAAACCTGGCTTTTTAAACAAGTATTTTATAAAGATAAAGAAAAGGAGAAAAATAGTTGAGCAATAAGGATGCTCCAAGCTAGAAGTTTTTAGTAACCTACATAAGCATATTAATGTTAAAATCAAACTGCCTAATTTGTTCCTAACAATCAGGTTTAACTTACACACCTAGTTTATTATTTTAAATTGTTACCGTACTATGATGGCACATGAGTAATTTGTAATCTATACCACCCATATTTCTCTTTATCGTGCCCTTCTATAAACCGTTGTGATGGTATTTAACTTAACGACGGTATAGAAAATTTTTTAAATAAATAAAAAATAAACATTAACATTTTATACACTGCAGAATCAAAACAGTGGTAATTTGCATTTGCTACCAAATACCACTGCTCGCTTAGGGGCGGATTTTAAAAGCCCTGCTCACGTAAATCCACCCGGATTTACGTGAGCAGGGTCTTGTGCGCCGGCGCGCCTATTTTCCATATGCCGCCGGTGCGCGCAGAACCCCGGGACGTGCGTAGGTCCCGGGGTTTTTGGAAGGGGGCGTGTCGGGGGCGGGGACGAACGATGTGGCGTTTTGGGGGCGGGGGGAGGTGTTTCGGGGGCGGGACCTAACAATCAGGTTTAACTTACACACCTAGTTTATTAGCCGACACATACATGCAAGTTGTAAAATACATGCGTAGATCTGCTCATGGCCATATAAGTGTGTATGTGCTGCTGCACGCATTTGTTTGAATTCTTTGATGGCATTTGTTTCCCTAGGATCTCAACTGATGATAACAAGCTGATTTGTAGATAAGTAGGCAATGACCTCACTGGACTCAAAGAGAGCTGCGCAAACAAAAGTACGCAAACGCGCTTTTTTAAAAAATCTACCCCTTATTATCTGGGGCTAAAATTAGAGTTCATATTCGTCCTATTCTTCAAAATCTTCATTGGCTGTCCATACAATATAGACATGTTCAAAGCATTGGTTTTAGATTATAAGGCTATTTATGAAAAACACCACTTTGACAGAATGAATGACTGCTTATTCCTCTGGCAGATCACTGCATTCGAGCCAAGAGCTTCTGTTAAAATTACATTCTGCAACATAGTTTAAATAAACTGAAACTGTGAAAAGATCTTTTATAGCAAATAGCTTAATCATATTGCCTAAAAATGTAAGATTAATTTAGGATTATCTGTTGTTCAGGAAGCATTATAAATCCTGGTTTTTCTTTATAGTTTATCCCTTCTGAATGGCAAGATTTATTATTTATTTTATCAATATTTTCATTTTAATTGTTGGTGATCCAATATTTTTGTTTTTAAAAATATGTCTATTGCTTGGATGTATTTATGTTTTAATTTGTGGTGTTATAGTGTTCTATATTGTTGTACACTGCTTAGAACTGACAAAAATGGGAGGTAAAAAATGTGAATTATAATTATAAATTAATTAATTGAAAATAATGAAGGAATTGGGAACAGTGAGAAAATTAGTTTAGAAACTTTCTCATTCAGCTGTTAGAGATTATGTAGTTTTCTCTGATAGCCACAATTCTTTTTTTCAAGAATAGGTTTTATTCTGACCTCTAATAACTTATTACAACAGGTTGATGAGACTGACACAATATCAGCAGGTATTTCTGATCATGCTCCAATGAAAACGTTCAGACCGAGTGATGGTTTAGCAAAGGCCAATAGGTGGCACTGAAACACCAGCCTTGTTCAAAACCTCTGCCTTAAAAATGTAGATATAAGGCAAAGCTTTGATAAAAATGAAATGCAAAACTGCAAAATACAAATGATATAGGATGTAGGGAATTTTGACTTGAAAAAGGGTGAAAATCTCCCTGTTTCAACCCTGAAATGGAAATATAAAAAACACCTTAAGATTGGGGGGGGGGGGGGGAGTGTTCTAAAAATTGAAGAAGAAACAGTACAAAAGGCTTCTGTCCCTTGACAATTATCAGGCATGTCTAAAAGCTTAATAATAATCATTACAAGAAAGTGAAGCATGCTATGAAGAGAACAGAATAAGGTTTTACACATATTGTAAAAACAGAAGTAATAAAAAAAAAAGCAGAATCTGTATATTTATCAGCACTTGTTATATGCCAGAAAGTTACTATATGGAAGTATTCTGGGATGTCTGTGTCTCTGATTAAGACATGAAATTCAGACAGCTCTATAGCAGCATTTCACGATGCAAGATGCGAGTTAATAATGGACCCAGGTTAATTAACAAAGAATTTCCTTCTTATCAGCAATTATACTAATCTAATGTATAGAATAAGGAGAATTTTCAAAATGTTGCATACATAAAATCAGCATATATGTGCATAAGTAGCATCTACTCACTCCATATTTTATAAAAGTAAAAAATATGCTCGTATTTTCACTTCTGCACGCACATATACGTACATAAAAAAGGGGCAGTCTAGGGTTGTTCTGGGGTGAGGCCAACATTTACATACATTCATTGCTATTTTAAAAGACTTGTACAAACACTTTCCAATTTATTTGCGTATTTTTACACCTGCTAATTATCTCACATAAGTGATATAAAAAATTATTATTGTGTTCTAATGGCCAGATGGAAGGTCTGGGCAAAGGAGGGGAGTTTAGGCTGAAGAACCAGGATCTGAAGAACCATGATCTGGAGCATTATTGGGCTAACTGGTGAACTAACTGGCAAAACTAGTAATTTCATTTATGCATTCATGTTTTAAAATTGGACAACTTACTCATGTAAATCGGGACTTATGCACATAAGTCCTACTTTACTGCATGCGTAAAATATACACATGTATATTTTATAGATAGGTAGAAAATGTACACACATTCAATGCATTGATATACATGGTTGCAAGTATTCGTGTATAAGCCTACATATATGCATGTATGTTGTAGGGTAGAGATAATGCATATTTTATAAAACATACATGCAAGTTGTAAAATACATGCGTAGATCTGCTCATGGCCATATAAGTGTGTATGTGCTGCTGCACGCATTTGTTTGAGTTCTTTTATGGCATTTGTTTCCCTAGGATCTCAACTGATGATAACAAGCCGATTTGTAGACCTGTATTTGTTAAGAAAACAAAAGATGACATTTAAAATCTTATAACTTTAAATCCTGAAGAGGAATTTAGAGCAGTGTTTGTCTTTTGGGGGTACATAGAAATAAAGCACACTACTTCTTTTAGGACAGACACTGCCATCAACTGTATAGTCAATGGCAATTACTTTTAATTCATAAGAAGAACAAGGATGAACTTAAATGCCAAAATTATAGGCCCATATTCCTCCTAAATGTACATCTTAAGAGCCTCACCAAGGTAAAAGTAGAGAGCATGGAAACATTTTAATTTAATTATTCACCCAGAACATGGTGGGGGTTTTTTTTGTTTGCTTTAAAAGGCAGAGCATCTGTGGAACATCTGCACAAAACAATGTTCTGGGTCTGATGAGTCTTTTCCATGGAAGATAAGTAGGCAATGACCTCACTGGACTCAAAGAGAGCACTAACTGGGGTAATGTTGGCCTACCTAGGGAAAATCTTAAGTACATGTGATTTTTTAGCAGATTTCAGCTTTTGGGTTAAAATAATATATAAATACCTATAGCCAACGTCCTAACCAATTCAGTCACCTGGGAGCCCTTTAGATTATGCAAAGGTCCATGACAAGGATGCCTATTCTCTCCTTTATCATGGCTATATGTATGCTATATATTTTTGTACAAATGAGGGTCAACAAATAAATTGCAGTTGATACATTTTTTTTTTTACTGTTTATTAAGTTTTTCAATGATATAACTACATACATTGAATAGAAATTGGTATTAACATAATATAATTTTCATCACACAATACATTTAAGTAAATATCATAATCATACTTTACAATAGCCCACTATTTATTAGGGGGAGATCCATCACCAGAAGACGACTTATTTTTATACAAGGCAATAGAAAAAGAAACTATGGGGGTGATTTACCAGACAGATCGCACGCGATAAGGGATGTTTCGTACACGAAAAGTCCCTTATCGCATGCGATACTAAGATGGGGGCGGAGTCAGCCCCGGAAGAAGAGGAGTCGGGGCGTCACCGGGGCCGACTCTGCGAAGACGCCGCGGATGACGAAAAGGTAAGGGCCTTTTCGTGTCCTATTTCACGCCCAATAGCTACACTTTCTATGGTGCCGCTATTGGATGCGAAACCGGCAGCAATCGCACCGTGGCGATGTGATCGCTGCCGGCTAGCGCAGGACCGCCCCCCCGGGTCGACCTCCCGCCTCCCATTAGCGCAGTTTTCTAAAGTATCACAGGCCTGCAATACTTTAGAAAATGAGGAGGTATGTTCTTTATGAAAAGCGCTAAACAGAGACGGCATATATCACAGAATATCCACCTTCTTTATGAGGTTATTATTCAATCCTTAAACTAAATCTTTATTTCTACCGTATCCACAGCTCTATCGTCCAGAAATTTTTTATACTTACGTATACTTACCATGGATAAAATCTATTGACGAAGTTCGGGGAAAATCCATTTCGGGGTTCGGGGCCCCCGACCCACGACGAATTAGGCAATTTCGAAAAAAATTGCCTAATTCATGATAAATGAATGCACATCTCTAGTAGAGAGGTGTGTCCATGATCAGCAAGGGAGCGAGGTCGGACTTCACACTGTTGGCCTGGAGAGGGCCAAACAGCATAGGAGATGACAAGGCAAGGGACAGAGCCAGAATTAGAAGCCGTGGTCAATGGCAGCAGAGGTCAGAATCCGAGGATTAGTCCGAGGCATAGTCAACGAGGCAGAGGTCAGGTTCCGAAGGTCAGACAAGTTCACAAGGCAGAGGTCAGGATGCAGGCAGCAGACAGGAAGGTCAAGGAACAGGCTGAGATCAGTACCAGAGAGACAGTCTGAGGGTACTACCTGGGAGGACAGACAGACAGATGCAGGAATAGAAGGATGCTGGAAAAAGGCTGGAACAAGACTGTGAACGTGGAGGCAAACTAGTACACTTTCAGTGCTGACCCGATTGCTAAGGCAAGGAAGTGCAGGCAGGGACTTCCTTATATCGTTCCATCAATCAGGGCACACCGCGGAGCTAGGACCCACCCCTGGCCCTACAAGAGGCTGGGAGGTCTGCGTGTGCGTGTGTAGGGGCATGGCCAATGCTACTGGAGATGCCAAACTCCAGTGTGAGGCCTGGTGCGCAGTGGAAGGCCCGGTGACCGCCGCAGCGGGATGCCGAGGCCTAGAGGAGCTCGCGGCTGCCGCTGGGGAGGCTGACCCATGACCTGCAGAGGAGCTAGCGAGGTGAGCAGGCCCATGCGCGGTTCGGGCGCGGACTGGCGATGCAACAGTACCCCCCCTTCTAGGCTTCCCTCTATGCAGCCGTGGCTTGTCAGGATGGGTTCTATGGAAGGCTTTAAGGAGTTCTTTGTCGAGAATGTTATGGGAAGGTTCCCATGAATTCTCATCAGCCACATAACCCTCCCAGGCTAGGAGGTATTCCTATCTACCTTGACGCCGATGGGCGTCGAGGACCTCTCTTACCTGAAGAGATGAGTCTGGTTCAGTGGAGATCCGTGGAGGTGAATGATCTCTACAAGAGTGCCAGGAGAGGATTACAGGCTTCAACAGCGAGACATGGAACATATTATGGATGCCCATAGCACATGGTAGCTGTAGCTGATATGACACTGCTCCCACTCTTCGAAGCACTGGAAACGGACTGATGTACTTGGGAGCCAGGCAATGAGAAGGAAGTCTCAACCTTATGTGTTGGGTGCTTAACCACACCTTCTGACCAGGATGGAAGAGTGGAGCGGGACGTCTGTGGGCATCAGACATATGCTTGGAGCGTTTAGCGGCCTGGGTAAGGCGTTTTTTGACTTGATTCCACACCTGGCGAATGGTGTGGACCATGAACTGTGCCGCTGGGGAAGGAACAGTCAGAGGAACTGGAAATGGCAGCCGAGTTGTCGTCCAAATACCACGGAGAACGGAGATACATCGGTGGCAGCAGCGACGTGGGTATTATGCGACAACTCAGCCAGGGTAGCAAATCAGACCAGTTGTCCTCCTGTTCATTCACGTAGGAATGGAGGAATGTTTTCAAGGTCCGATTGGTCCTTTCAGCTTGACCATTGGCCTGTGGATGATAGGCCGACATAAAATTCAAGGCAATATTAAATTTCTTGCATAAGGAGCGCCAGTACCTGGCGGCAAACTGCGGTCCTCTGTCGGATATTATTTCTTTTGGGAGTCCAAGGAGATGAAAAATGTGTTTCAGGAACAACTTGGCTAGTTATGGGGCTGATGGGAGGCCCAGCAAGGGAATAAAGTGACCCATTTTCGAAAAACGGTCGATGATGACCCAACCTACGATATTGTTCTGAGACGGAGGCAGGTCTGTGATGAAATCCATTGAGATGCTGGACCATGGCTTGGTAGGTGCTGGAAGTGGCTGGAGTAGGCCCCAAGACCTTCTGGTAGGTGGCTTCTGTTGGGCACAGATGGGACATGAATCCACATAGTTACGAGACTCTTGCACCATGTTGGGCCACTAGTAATAGCTCCTCAGCATCTCTAGGGTCCTTGTACGATCCGTGTGTTCTGCCAACTTGGAATCCTTGGCCTATTTCAGAACTCGTTCATGTAATCTACGTGGAACGACTGTTTTCCCACTGGAACTGTGGTGGTCACGGCAAGGGATACGCAGGTAGGATCTATGATGTGTCTTGGAACATCAAAAACATCCTCTGGTTCAAAGATTCTTGATAGTGCATCAGCACAGAGGTTCTTGGGACCTGGGTGATAACATAGGACAAAATTGAATCATTTGAAGAAGAGCACCCATCGGGCTTGTCTAGGATTCAAGAGTTGAGCTTCTTTCAGGTGCTCAAGATTCTTTTGGTCTGTGAAAATGGTAAATTTATATTGTGCCCCTTCCAACCAGGGGCACCACTCTTGGAGTGCCAATTTGAAGGCGAGAAGTTCTCGGTTACCCACGGTATAGTGCTGCTCTGTGGGAGAGAACTTGTGGGAGTAGAATGAACAAGTATTAATTTACCCTTTGGAGAAAACTGACTTAAGACAGTTCCCGCTCCAATTGCGGAGGCGTCGGCTTTGACGACGAATGGATATCTTGGGTCTGGATGCTGAAGACAAGGACCGGAACAGGACCGGATGTTCTTTTAACATCTGAAAGGCGGCTTGTGCTTTGGGTGTCCACACGTGAGTGTTAGCCACTTTCTTGGTCATGGCGGTGAGTGGAGCTAGGGTAGAATAGTTGGGCAATGAAGCTCTGGTAATAATTAGTGAAATGAAGGAAACATTGTAAGGCCTGTAGACCTACTGGCTGGGGCCAATCTTGGATCCCTTGGACTTTCTGTGGATCTATGGAGAAACCTCGATCGGATATGATGTACCCTAGGAAGGGTAAGCGATTTCGCTCGAAGGGGCATTTTTCTAACTTGGCATAGATGATTTTCTCTTAGACGTTGGAGGACAATCCGAACATGAACTCGATGGGATTCGAGGTACTTGGAAAAGATCAAGATGTCGTCAAGATATACGACTATGAATCAGTACAAGAGGTCTCAGAGGATTTCGTTCATAAGGCATTGAAAGACCGCTGGGGCATTGCATAGCCCAAAGGGCATCACTGTATATTCATAGTGACCATCCCTCATATTGAATGTGGATTTCCAGATATCTTCGGGTTGCATGCGTAGCAGATTGTATGCACCCCTCAGATCCAACTTGGTGAAGATCTGTGCCCTATGAAGGTGGTCAAAGAGCTCACTGATAAGGGGCAGAGGGTAAAGGTCTTTGTGGGTTATGGCGTTGAGCCCTCTGTAATCAATACAAGGGCATAGACTGCCGTCCTTCTTCTTAACTAAGAAAAAGCCCGCTCCAGCGGGAGAATCAGAGGGACGAATTAACCCTTTTTCTAGGTTCTCTTTGATATACTCAGACATGGTGTTAGGTTTATTGGTGTTTGGGTGGATCCTTGGACACTGTGGCAGCTGACCATGCCCATGAGGGGCAGTCCCATGAGGGACCACAGTGTCAGGCTAAACTCCGGACAGACAAACACAGATTTGAATCTTTTATTAAACAGTATATGGAACCACCAGAGATGGCAGTAGTGAGTAGTGGTTGTAGAGCCCGGCTGGGCGCGTCTCTCACAGAACGCTGGAAATGGATCCTCTGTAAGCAGTGCTGTAGTGGAAAGAGACTGAGAGTTATGACACACAGTAGAATTAGTATTCAGAGTCCCAAGTAGAATAGGAGAGCTCCGAGACAGGGAGAGCAGGCCCTTGAGGAGCGAGCACCTGATCCCTTAGAGCAGAGAGACTCGGTAGCATTGTACTCACTAGCAGTAGCAGAGGTTCCACTAGATGAGAGGTCTGTCAATGAAGCAGAGGGCAGGCCCTCGAGGAGCGAGTACCTGATTCCGGCGAAGCAGTACTGTAGAGAGAGAGATGTTTCTATACTCACAGATGGTGACTGTAGTTTGTTCTTCCAAGTAGAAGGTAGAAGTTGCAGGCAGCGACACAGGGAACATAGGCCCTCGAGGAGCGAGTACCGGTTTCCTGATAGCACCTGAAAGAAGCAGAGAGGCCCCTGAGGAGCGGGTACCCCATTAATGACCCCGAAGGGTAGTAAGAGTTCCAGTAGAGCTGGAGTGGCAGAGTAGCTTAGGAACGGAGAGCGAATCCCATCCATATGAGTTCCGGTTGCTAACTCAACGAGCTAGCAAATGTAGTAGGCAGATATACCCTGGAGTCGTGACGTGAGAACAGGGGGATGCCCCTGAGGTTCGCGCCAACATGGAAATAAAGATGAGGGCGGCGTGCATGCGCACGCCCTAGAGGTACCTTGAAGGAGCATTTTATTTATTTTTATTTAAAAGTGTTTGTATACCGTCTTTACAAACAGTGTTTAATCAAAACGGTTTACATAACTAAATAAAAAACAAATGTAAATAAAGATTTAAATTTAAAAGAACATAAAGATTATCAAATTATAAAAGCTCAAAATTACAAAAATATATAATAAAAATCTAAAACAATGAATAGTTTACATAAAAAATAAATCAATATATAATAATGTTGTGCCCTGTGTGATGGAGAAGTAGTTATGTTATTTAGTGTGTGATATATGGAAAGCAGATTGAAATAAATGTGTTTTTAGGGATTTTTTGAAGTGTTTGGAGTTGGATATGGATCTTAAAGAGTCTGGTAATGCGTTCCATAAGATTGGTCCAATGACAGAGAAAGATCTTTTTCTGGTGATGTCAAGACGGGCCTGTCGTGGTGATGGGATGTCTAAGAGGTTTTTGTCCAGTGATCTTAGATGTCTGGTGGGTTTGTAAATCCGGAGAATGGAACATAAGGTAATTGAATTAGGAGTGTAGATGAGAGAGTGTATAATGGACAGGATCTTGAATTGTATTCTGTATTTAATTGGTAACCAATGTAATGATTGAAGTATCGGAGTGATGTGATTTTTTATGGAAGAGTTTGTTAAGATACGTGCTGCTGCGTTTTTGGTGGGAGGCAGCACCAAAGCCGGTCCGGGGACACCAGAGAGGTCGGCATACAGACGCCGCAGTGGCCATCAGTCCAAGGTGAGCGGGAGGAGCCGCAAGTAGAGAGAAGTAGGCGGGACGAAGCCGTCGAAGACTGTCAACGCAACACATGGCTAGGGTTTCTGGGTGAGACAATGGGTAAGTTCTGCCCTTGGTAGGCGTTGTGCCTGGCAGAAGCTCTATGGAGCAATTGAATTTGCATAACGGAGGCAAGGTAAGTGCTTTCTGCTTCGAGAAGACATCTTCAAACTCAACATACTGAGTAGGCAAACCAGATAGAGTGGTAGACTTCATGACAGAGACTGCTGGGGATACTTGAAGAAGGCATGTATTCTGGCATTTGAAACCCCACTGCACCAACTGCAGGGAATGCCAATCAAACTGGGGTTCGTGGATCTGGAGCCAAGGCAGCCCCAGGATGACTGGATGTGTGTAACATTTTAACATATAGAAGGACACCTCCTCCTAGTGGAGAGTGCCCATGGTAAGACAGACAGCCACTGTTCGATGAGTGATGAGCCCTGGGAGATGTTCTCCTTGAATGGAGGCGATGCGGAGGCTCACATCTAATGGCTGAAGAGGAATATTCAGAAGCTTGATGATGTCATCCATTATGAAGCTGCCACTTGCTCCTGTATCGACCAGAGCAGTGGTGATGAAGGAGTGGGCCTGGATGCCCAGAGAGGCTGGAAGCAGGAGTTGGGGGCCAGTGATGGTAGCGCCTAAGCTCGGGACCCCCGCCAGGCTCAGGCATTACAGTTTTCCGGATGGGCCGGACAGAACTGCCAAAGATGTCCAGAAGTGCCAGAAGTAAAAGCAAAGACCCTCCTTCTCCGACAGAAACGTTCAGCTGGAGTCAATCACCCATGGTTCACCTCCATAGGTTCCACCATGGGAGAAGATGGTGGTGCTGGAAACTTGGCTGGAGGACTCTGGACACGTGTGGGACATGGTGTAGGAGAGCGGGAAGCCTTTACTTCTAGGCACCTTTGCCGGAGATGATGGTTGATCTTCCCGGTGAGAGAAATCAGGTCCTCTAGAGACGTGGGAGTCTCACGGATGGAGATGTCATCTTTGAGAGCGCTGGAGAGTCCATCTAGGAAGATGGCTTGCAGACAATCTTCTTGCCACCCGAGCTCAGTAGCCAGGGTCCTAAACTCCACCGTATACTCAGAGAGGGTCCGAGACCCTTGACGGAGATGGAGTATACTGTAGCTGGCTACAGCTTGGTGGCCTGGGTCTCTGAAGGTCTGTTTGAAGAGAGTAATAAACTCAGGTAGCTTGGAAAGCATAGGATCAGAGCATTCCCATAAGGGAGAGGCCCATGCCAGAGCCTTCCCTTCCAGGCGGGAAAGGATTAAGGTCACTTTGGTTGATTCCTTCGTGAACAAGGATGATTGCAGTGCAAATTGCATGAAGCACTGATTGAGGAAGCCACGACAGGAGCATGGGTCTCAGTTGTATCGGGGAGGTGCAGGGAGCACCAATGATGCTTTGGGTAGCATAGAGGCCGATAGGCCCATGGGATTGGCCAGAGCTGTATCACGCAGCTGGGAACAAAGCTCTTCCACTGAAGAGGCTAGCGATTCCAAAGCCTTGTGATATTCTTGGATTGTGGCGGCCAAACCCAGTAGGGCCCTGGAGGCGGGAGACTCCGCTAAGTCCATGGCCTTGGCAACCTGTTGCGCTTGGAGATGGACCCTTGTCCTGGAGCAGTGGAGAACGGCTCCCTGGTAGGGATCAGGAATCACCTGCCCCCAGAGGGCAGAGCACAGGAGGAGACAGAGGCTAGGATGAGCTTCACCACTGGAAGCCTGAGGTCCCCCCCGGGTGGAGCCCATAAGGACCCAGGCCGCTTGGACTTAAGTGGGTCTCACAGGGTCTCTCGGAGAGGTAGTAGAGAGGCGTGCCCACGATCAGCAAGGGAGCGCGATCGGACTTCACGCTGTTGGCCTGGAGAGGCAAGGAAGTCCCAAAAAGCATAGGAGATGACAAGGCAAGGGACAGAGCCAGAATCAGAAGATGTGGTCAATGGCAACCGAGGTCAGAATCCGAGGATCAGTCCGAGGAGTAGTCAACGAGGCAGAGGCCAGGTTCTGGAGGTCAGACGAGGTCACAAGGCAGGCAGAGGTCACAAGGCAGGCAGCGGACAGGAAGGTCAAGGAACAGGCCGAGGTCAGTACCAGAGAGTCAGTCCAAGAGTACTACCTGGGAGGACGGACAGACAGACGCAGGAAAAGAAGGACACTGGAACAAGGCTGGAACAAGACTGGAACAAGGCTGGAACAAGACTGGAACAAGACTGTGAACGCGGAGGCAAACTTAGAATGCTGACCCAATTGCCAAGGCAAGGAAGTACAGGCAGGGATGTCTTTATATTGTTCCATCAATCAGGGTGCGTCGCGGAGCTAGGACCCGCCCCTGGCCCTACAAGAGGCCAGGCGGTCCGCTCGCGCGCATGTAAGGGAGTGGCCAACGCGACTGGAGATGCCGAACTCCAGCGTGAGGCCTGGTGCGCAGTGGAAGGCCCGGTGACCCGCGCTGTGGGACGCAGAGGCCTAGAGGAGCTTGCGGCTTCCACTAGGTAGGCCGACCTGTGACCTGCAGAGGAGCAAGCGAGGTGAGCAGGCCTGTGCGCGGGCCAGGCACAGACGGAGCACGCAACAGATGCTGGGCTCAATGGACCTTGGTCTGACCCAGCATGGCACTTCTGATATTCTTAAAAAATATCCCTTTGTGGACTGAATATCAACACAATTTCCCTGATTAAAAAAGATCCATTAAGTGCCTAATCTTTTCTTTGTGTAACTCTTATAAATTTTTAGAGCTTCTGAGTTATTTGCTAAGGGTAGAAGGCTATAAATTTCAATTCTTTTCTACTTTCAGTTCCAGTGTTCCATCTTGTTTGTGAGTGCTTACTTGCATTCATACACAATCAATCTCTCTGCTCATTACAAAGTACTGTTGGCACTATCAGCTCCTTGTTATGCTCTTTTTCAAATCTCTTTAACAGACTGCAGGTATTCCTGGGCTTCCTTGGTGTTTCAAGAACTTTCTTAACTTGCAACATTCAGGTCAATGCAATATCGGCACGTGTTAAAGGGGTGCTCATGATTGAGCGCCTGTACCCTTAACGTGCACCGATCTACATCTATGGGGCACCCAATGCAAAATGCAAATGGACTGCCATGGTAAAAGGGAGGTGGTAGGGAAATGATGCACCCCTAGTGCTTCCTTAGCAGCGGGTGCCTGGGAGAGGTGCCTGTCAGCCACATAGGAAAATGGACGCTCAGTTTTAGAGCATCTGTTTTGTTTTGTTTTTTTCGGGGCATTATAATTTTGTAGTTCCTCCAATTTAATATTGCCACAATATTAAGCTGAAGTACAAAAGAACAGTATTTTCTGCTTTTCTGTACACTTTTTGGGCTCCTCCAAAATTAACGCTTGCTCCGGGCAGGCGTTAATTTTGGAAAGTAAAAATATGCACCTTGGTTGGGCGCACTTTTTTTTTTTTTTTTGCAAGGGTGGGAATAGATAAATGCATTTGCATGTGATGAGCGCTATTACCTACGCACGCAATTGGACACTTGTTTGGGACGCGCTAACCTCCGTTTTGCATCGAGAGTCCAATTGCAGGTTGATTCGTGCACTGCAGGCGGCGCACGGTATTGCATCGACCTGATTCTACTTAATCAGATCAATTCAGATTGGTGCCATCGATCTCCCTTTCAAACATTAAGTGGACAGTTCATAGGTGGATGTGATTCCCCAGGGAAGTGTATTCACATCCACCTATACACTGTCCACCTATTGATATTTAAATTTCGCCAGGCAACTCCTTAAGAGTCACAGTTCAAAAAGCTCTTCGTCTAGTTCATATCCAAGCATAAAGCAAGTAAATGTGATTGAACTGCAAATGTCTTTGAAAGATCCGCAAATCAACAGTAGCCAGGGTTGAAGCTTTGGAAATTGTCGCTATTGCTCACAAGTTTCAAACTTGTGCTAATTCAACACCTTTTTGTGTCTCTTGCTAAGTACCCAGTAAATATGCAGATATGTCTCTTCATTAAATGCTCATTTATGTGCGTACTCCACTATTTAGCCACCTGAACGTGTCTGCTCCAAGAGTGAATTAAAAATATTTTATTTGTTGACTGGTTTGAACAGCTATTGGCTTGGCACTGAATGGGTGAATCAGCCCTATAAGCATGGAGTTTGCTCTTTTATATGTTGAGTTTTTTAATTTCATTCCTAAGGAGGGATTAGTGTTTAAAGTTTCTGAAAGATGCTGCTACACTATTATTAATCTTTGTATTGTAAACAGAGGTGCTCTTTTGCTGACTATGTAGATACATGTAAAGCATGACTACTGCCAGAAAATCTGAAGCCTGGCATCAGAGAAGGAGATTTTTAAAGCCAGGAAATATGACCATAACATAAAAGTTACTATCTTTTAATTCCCTGCAATTTAAGAGTTTACTTAACAAAATATATTAGTCTAGAAAGTAACTGGAGATCATTGATTCTAAGAAACAGACAAATTGACATATTGAGCAATCTAACTGTTATAAACATTTTAAAGTATACAGTAATGCTTGAATTATTTGGAAATTAGTTGGGGATTTTTTGGTGTAGGGCAAACCTGAAAAAAATTTTTTTTGGTTTAATAAATGATAAAATGATAGTAAAACTTGATAAAAATGCATGTGTCTGTCTTAGCCTCCCTTCTTTTGGGGTGTTACTATCATGGTGAAAATATGAAATTAATATAAATTCCCCATAACAGAAAGAAAACAAAAAAAGAAATATCCAAAAGCAAAAACTTGCACTAAAAGCTCTGTGGGAATTTTGCCTAAGGCTTCAATTGGCCCTAAATATAAAGTCTGAAGAGAAAATTTGAGAAATTGTAAAATGAAAAGCTATATCAAATAAAGTTTTAGCACATCCATTTGAAGAAAATGAGCATAACGTGGAAAGTAAGCCCACCTTAAAGTTGTCCTTTAAAGGAGGCGGCAGAGAGACCACAATGAAGTGTGAAAAGCTACCTACAGTTCTCTGACTAGAAACATGTGCCTCAGAGGCTAAGGATAAACTTGGCCACTATAAGTAAGGAAGATCTCAACAGAGTACAAGGGAAATGATCTCAAACTTTATTTCATCTCAGATTGACCTTGGCTTCCATGCAAAGACCTAACGAGGGCAAAATCAATTAAATGGGCTGGCGTGAAACGAATATGTAAGGAGGCTCAGATCCTTATGGGCAAAAACTGAAGTGCACACACATCCCTCTTATTCTAATAGCAAGCCCTTGGATCCAGAAGTGAGTACTTGAGATGAAAAGGGCTGTGTCAAGGACAGGAAGTTGGTTTACGATCAACTGATCAAAAGAGGACATGCTCTCAGGCTGGGACTAAAGGTTAGTAAACATATTAATTGAGAAACAGACCTGGGCACACATAGCTACTTGTTTAATTGAGGTTTTTTTTTTTCCATTTGATACACAAGATTTAGAACAGAGTTCACAATATTAGTAATACTTTTAATTCATTGTACTATATGATTGGCACAATAAATTAAGAATGTTACTGGTTTTATATTCTGCTTTCAAGGTGGGTTACATTCAGGTACTATAGATGTTTCTCTGTTCCCAGCAGGTTTATAATCTAAGGGGGTCATTTTCAAAAGCGATCACACGCGAAAAGGGTCGGCGGAGTTGGCCCCGGAAGAGGAGGAGTTGGGGGCAGCACTGGGGCCAACGCTGCGGAGACATCGCTGGCAGCGAAAGGAAAGGACCAGTATCACCGCCAGTTTCATGCCGAATAACTACTCCTTTTATGGTGTAGTTGTTCGATACGAAAGCTGGAAGCCAGCGCACTGCAGTGGTGCGATGGCTGGGGCTGCCGGCTTTCACAGGCCCGCCCCCCCGTTACCGCCGGATTCTCTAAGGTCGCAGACCTTTGAGAATCCAGACCTAAATTTGTACCTAAGATAATAACAGAGGCCAAAGTGACTTATCCAAGGTCACAAGGAGAAGCAGTGGGATTTGAACCCTGATTCAAAACCCACTCTTCTAAGCTCCAGGGTACTCCTCCATTTGTCAGATGGGAGAATGAAATAAATGCATTGTTTATCTATGATTATGAATGACCTCATTAACCTAAGAGCAGAAGACGACCGATGCTATTATATTTATGAAATGATCAGGTTTTATATCTTAGTTTTCATATCTTAGTTTCGTATGTGTACAAACAGATTTTATTTTCATTTTTCTCTTTAGATCTAGCAGGTTTTCTTCATTGCTCATGGAATGAAATAGGCAGTTTACAGCTATAGAAGGAAGCATTTATGTACAGTGCTGTTCATTAACAGTTTTGAGTTCAGTGTAGTCTTTCTCAGCATAGTCTGGTTTCGTTTCCCCAAGTTCCCCTCTTATTTTCTCTGCCTCCCAATACCACCTCATGCTCTTTTTCTTCTCCAGTATACCTAAAATCAATCATCTTAAAAAAAAAAATCTATCTAAAGAGGAGAATATATATCTTACATTCACTCCTTTCGTGCCCAGATCAGAAATGGCTGGGCAGCATGCAGGCTGTAAACTCTTAATGGTGAATTTTAAAAGCCAGACGTGCGCATTGATTAGGGGATGTGCGAATAATTTGGGCTTGCCCTCGCCGAGCGGATTTTAAAAGCCAGCGAGATACGTGTGTTTCTCTTGCAGTGCGCACATCTAGAAAGTTTTCAAAAAAGGGCAGGGCATGGGAGTTTTGGGGCATGAACCAGAAATGTGTACATAAATACGTGATCCAACGTATGCTGAAGCAACATCGCTGTGTATCTTTACTTCTGCCCTGGATGGTGTGTAAGTTAAAAAATAAACATAAATAGACAGATCTGTGGGGTTTTTAGGGTTGGGGCTAACTAAAGGGATTTGGTGGACCTATCTCTTAACTGGGTGAACTTTGAATGAACTGGTTAAACTGGGAATAGTGTCAGCGCACACGCCTTTGAAAAATCCTCTGATTTACACGGTAGAAGTGGGATTTTTGCACAGATATGCACACACACTTAAAATTTGGCGCAAATCTGCACATGGCTAGGTTATATATTAACATGCATATACATATACATGCGCATGTTATAAAATAGACACTTTCCTGGGCGTAGGCTGACACACGCGTGCACATGTGTGCACATGCTCCAGTTTGAAAGTTACTGTGTTAAGGAGTTACCTAGGGAAATTTAAATTTTGATAGGTGGGCAATTTTGCAGGTGGATGTGATTGTCATGGGAATGGGGGAGGGGGCCTGATAGAGATGCACATTGTTTTTAAGTAGCTGGGCTGCTCTCCATGGGGGTTGAGGTTGAAATCACAGAAAATATAGTACGAATCATACATTGCTGTTGATCCTACTCATTCTCTTACTGTAGGAATTACCAGCCAAATATGTCTGTCAGCATGAGAGAAAATTCCAAACGGTGGCCCTGTTCCAATATTTTCTTACTTTCATGCTTCCTGAATTTGTTGTGTCCCGCGGCCGTGGCAGGCCACGACCGCGGTCCCCTACCTCGTCCGCAGTGGCGACCCGCTGCAGCAGCCTCGGGGGAAACCCCTGACCAGGTGCGCGTTGACCTGGCACGGGTCCCCGGCCTGACCGCCGGGTGGAGAGCCGTCTCTGCTCTGTCCCCGCGCCGTTCCTGCAGCCTTTCCTCCGCGGAGGAAATTCAAGATGGCCGCCACCATCCTTAGGCGCGAGGCCACGCCCCTTCAGAGATTTAAAGGGACCTGATCCCTTTAACAAGCCTCACCTGTCCTTAATCAGCCTGAGCAGGGGAAGTATAAAGGGAAGCTTCCTCTGCTCATTCCCTGACTTGGCAACGTCCTCCAGCGCTGTCTAGTCTGCTTGCCTCGGTGAGTTCTTGAGCTTCGGATCCCTGTTCTTGTTTCGTCTTGGTCTTCTCGGTTCCTGACTTTAGATTGGCTTACGGTGATTCTCTGATGTGCGACTCGGATTGGCAAGCGGTGATTCTCTGGTGTGACCTCGGACTGGCAAGTGGAGATCCCTCGGTGTGTGACCTCGGACTGGTAAGCGACGACTCTCTGGCACCTGATCTTGGACCCCTCCTGGACTCCGTCTCCAAGGGCCCGCCTAAGTCCCAGTGGTTTGGGTCCCTACGGGCTCCTCCTGGGGGGGACCACGGACTTCCAGGGCGAAGCTCCAGTCAGCCCTTGCATCGATACCGTGACTCCTCGGGGTCCACCTAAGTCCCAGAGGTCTGGGTCCCTACGGGCTCCTCCTGAGGGGACCACAGACTTCCAGGGGTGAAGACCCAGCTCTTCTTCTAGCCTCTTCATCTGTCTGCAGTCGTCTCCACCTCCAGAGCCAAGGGTCAACTGCGCTCCTCTTCTGTTCTGCCTCGCCACTGACGAGAGAACCTACGGAACCTCTGCAAGGTATACCATCCTCTCGTCGGCCCAAGGGTCCACAAGCCTGAGCATAACAGAATTTATCAGTATCAAGTCCATTGTATCTTGGTTTTGCCATAATAGTTGTCTTACTGCTATCACAAGAGGTTTTATTTTACTATCAGTCATATCAGAAATGTGGCACAATTTTTCATTTTGGAAGGTTTGGAAGCTGAAAATGTCTATGGCAAAATTTATCAAGGGATTTCTCACAAAATATGTCTATAGGGAAAACCCTTTGATAAATTTGACCCCCTGTATCAAAATTTGGAAGTATTCTTTTTTCTTTAATCTAAAGAAGACCATTTAATATACATTTAAAAGCTAAAAGAACATTTTGGGGGGGGGAAATGGGACAATAATTTCCTTCTGGCTTCCAGCTCAGTCAAAACTGAGGCTGATATCTGGCACCATGAGCCTTCATTCCCAACTTTCAGGGAATTTTTCTCTTATTTGCTATCCCATTCCAAGTCGCACAGCCCAATCGCTGCAGCAACAATCCTCAGTGTGGGCCATGCACAAGGTGCCTTCTGGAACTCTGAAATCGTGGGCCCTAAATCCGGCTGCTAGGAGTCACCGTTTCACAATGACTGGAACCGCCTTCCCCCCAGGAACTGTGGATGTTGCCTCTGCAGCATCCTAAGCTCAACTAGCCTGGGTGTCAAAAGAAAGACCCGACCCAGGAATGGAACCTAGGCTCTCCCCATGGCAGAGTCCAAAACTGCTACTGAGACACAGGGGCCAAATAAAAATAATTTTTTGAAGGCCAAGCAATTCTACCTTCTGAGTTTTGAAAGATTTTACATATTCTTTGGAAGTAAAATGCTTTCAAATGAAGGAGAACAGAAACCCTAGTTGGTACATCCGGCACATGTATCCTTAGGATGAAACGTACTGTACAAAGAGTTATTTCTGTTACACTTTGAATGCAAACTATCCATTGTATGTGGAGGAAGTTGACACTTTAGCCAGTTGCATTCCATTTCCCCCAGTCACACCACCAATACTCAGGAACTGGTGTGGCATGATGAATCTAAAGAGGAAACACAGTAGCACCAATTCCCTTTCTTTTGGAGTCATGACCGATCTCCTTTGAAGTCCAGTACATTGTGTTTTTACAAAGTAAAAGAACAAACAGGACATCCATTGGGTTCCCTCCCCCACCGCCATAGTAGAATTCTTTAAAGCTGAAAATCTTCATCATACATGAAAAAAACCAAACAAACATCTTTTAACAGTGTAGGCCTGTAGCAAGTATTCACCTCATGTGGATGCATTATTCCAAAAAGGTTGTTTATGGAGAAAACAGGTTTGCTATATAGAAAATATTGTGTTCCATTCTCTGGTTTGTTACATGCCACATGTCAATTTTCTTTTACTTTTTCTCTTTCAGTGCAATAAAACCTCAATGGCTAACTTTTTCACAGTTCCATGCAATGGCATTTACGTATGTATATGGCTGTGCGGAGATCTATGCTAGTATTTTATAACCTGCACGTACTGTATAAGTGCATATTATAAAATGCACATATCTCTACCCTGAAAATACACACATATGTATGCTTACACATAAATGCATGCAATGCATTGAAAGCACATAACCTTTCTTACCTATTTTTAAAAATACACATGTATATTTTATATGCAAAAATGAAGTCGGACTTACTCGCGTAAAATGGCCTAATTAAAAACATGCACGCAGAGTTGAAATTAACCAGTTTACCAATTATTCCACCAGTTCAACCAGTCCTGCTTCAATCATTGAGACCCTCCTGGTTCATCAGCTTGAAACCCCCCCCCCCCCAACTTGACCCAGACCTCCCTCCTAGCCAATAATACACAGTGAACAAGTCTGATATCCATTACACCAGATAACTGGCAGGGGTAAAATTATGTGAATACGTTGCCTAATGTATGCATGTGTCCTTTAAAATAGCAGCTTACATGTGTAACTGTTGGCCCCTCCCCAGAACGCCCCTATGTGCATGTGAAACATAAACCACACATATACTTCTGATTTTTATAAAATAGCATTTGCGCAAATACAGGCTACTTAAGCATATATATGCAAATGTTTATGTGCATAACTCTTTGAAAATTACCTCCTCAGTTTTTAAGAAAACTGAATTTAATTCCATAGTTGACAGTTGATATTTATTTTAATGATCTCATCATGCCTCTGAATATTTAGCAAAGTAGTACATAAATAATAAATTCTTTATAAGGAAAGACCAGACAATTGCTTAAACAATTATAACTTAAAAATAAATGATTTTATTATATAAAATTATTCTATGAGCTTTTCTTCTATGTTTGTTAAATGCTTTGATTTATGATGGAAAGGCAGTCTGCTGAGAGAATAAAGTAAACTAAAACTAAACTAAAAAAAATTCTAAACTATTGCAACCAGTTCATATTTTCCAGCATGCCATTTCTCCAGCGGGCAGAGAGGACAATTTTAAAAGAATTGTGTGTGAGCCCATTGTCGCATACATACATATGGGTTCATGTGCACATGTGCAAGAATTTTATATTGTGTGCATGCACAATATAAAATACAAGTAACTTTTATGGGCTTGTTACGTGTGGAAGTTACGTGTACATTCGCGGGCGGTTTCTCATTTGCGCACAACTTTGCACATATATCGTACACGTGTATGCTTACGCAATGTGCAGCATCTGGTTCTCCAGGGGCACATTTGCTCATTCACCACCAGCTCAGCAGCCCATCATTATCATTAAGAATGTTGTCTGCCTGGTGTCCCTAGTGGTGGAGCACAAGAGGGTTCTGTTTCCCATTCTGGGAGTTCAATGGAACCTCTGGGAAAGCAAGCAGGCCTAGAAAGACCTAAAGTGCCATTTTAACAGGGGAGCATCATACCCGCATGGGGTGAGTAGATTGTAGCTACTAGGGGTAGGGACTGGTTAGATTGTGTGTTGGAGGGTATCTAGGGGAGTTTCAATGGGTGTAGAGTTGGGGGTGGAATCTGTTTAGAGTGTGTGTAGGGGGCGAGTCAATAGGTAGGTATTAGATATGGTACCCAATATACATTTAATTAATAACAAAATCAATGTGCTTGTGGTGGAACAGCTTCCCTATGAGGAAAGGCTGAAGAGGTTAGGGCTGTTCAGCTTGGAGAAGAGACGGCTGAGGGGGGATATGATAGAGGTCTTTAAGATCATGAGAGGTCTTGAACGAGTAGATGTGACTCGGTTATTTTCACTTTCGAATAATAGAAGGACTAGGGGACATTCCATGAAGTTAGCAAGACTAATCAGAGACAATTCTTTTTCACTCAACGCACAATAAAGCTCTGGAATTTGTTGCCAGAGGATGTGGTTAGTGCAGTTAGTGTAGCTGGTTTCAAAAAAGGTTTGGATACGTTCTTGGAGGAGAAGTCCATTAATGGCTATTAATCAATTTTACTTAGGGAATAGCCACTGCTATTAATTGCATCAGTAGCATGGGATCTTCTTAGTGTTTGGGTAATTGCCAGGTTCTTGTGGCCTGGTTTTGGCCTCTGTTGGAAACAGGATGCTGGGCTTGATGGACCCTTGGTCTGACCCAGCATGGCAATTTCTTATGTTCTTAGGCAAGGATTACAAGGGATGATTTAAACCAATAGTTTCTAGTATAGTAAAGGTAAAATTATGAGCTAGAACTTCATCTGGGACATTTAATACGTTAAATGGATGCCCCAATAGCAGAGTAAAACAATGTCCATCTTTCAGAAGGAAGAGATTTTGCACAGTCATATGATTCCTGTTATTACCCAAAGCTGTGTGTTCTCTTTTGTACCAGAGGTCTCCCTTTTTAATTAGCAATTACCGGAAAGGGATATTCCCACTGGCTGGATTGCCCAGCTTGCTCCCTCATGAAAAGAGGTACCATGGCATGCTCTGTTCCAAGTTACTTTCAGGCCTGGTGGCAGCACACAACTTCTAGGTGCATTAAGGGAGTGCAAAGAGCCATTCTACTCACTACAGATATCAATAAATACATAGATACATACCAACATGGAGGTCACAGTAGTAGCTACAGTGCACACTAAATTTTGTATTCCTATTTCTTTGTATAGATTGAGGAAAGGAAAAGGCCTGGGAGTTGCGCTGGAAGTGTCAGAGGTAGCTGGACCAGCATGGCTGTATGCCAGTGGGAATAGGGCTGGAAGTAAGTTCATGATATAGCCATCAGGCAGATTTTCACATGGTCTCTCTCTCTCTATGTCCTGTTTCCATCATCATCCACACTATTCCCCTACCACTCAACAAAACCCTGTCTCTGCCTTGAGCTTAAACTCTCCTATACAAACATACTTCGAGCTTGGCATTTCTCATGGTCACGGGCACTGTGCCCTCTAAGCTATAAACCCTGCGCACAAAGCAAAATATAATGTGCATAAGAAATTTCAATATTATTTGGATTAATCTGAAGCAGGCTGCTGCTGTAATGTCTGCTAAGTGATCTCCATGTCCCATAGGGTTCAGATGTCACTGAAAGGAAATGCCATCTTTTTTATACTGCAGAGATTAAAGGCCTACCACCAGCTTTAATACAGATGTCTGAGAAATATACAACAACAAGCCTACGCCTGTCTATACTCACACTGGCTAACTTTGCTGGTAGGGCCCTGCTTCTTTCCAGAAAGCTCCCTGGTTCCACCTACCAAACCCTGCATGGAATTAACCACATGTATATCTCTCTCCTAGATAGTCTTGTGAATAGCAAGGGCAAGTACCAATTTCTTTTCTGGTTATTTCCTGTCCAGAAGTGCTCTCAATGCTAAATAGAAATTACTGCCTTAAATCTCTGAAATATAGCAGATTAGGCACATATTGAAGACTATTGCCTTTTCAGAAGTGTTATCTGTTCATGGAAAGGGGAAAGAGAGGCTAAGCCATATAAACCAGTTTCAATTTGTGGCTCAAAACCTGGTGTAAGGAAAAACGTTTTG
This sequence comes from Rhinatrema bivittatum, assembly GCF_901001135.1. Classification (NCBI taxonomy): domain Eukaryota; kingdom Metazoa; phylum Chordata; class Amphibia; order Gymnophiona; family Rhinatrematidae; genus Rhinatrema; species Rhinatrema bivittatum. The sequence continues at coordinate 575,839,976 of NC_042616.1, forward strand.
GATATATTGGGGGCTTGGGCCATGTATGGAACAGTAAAAGGCTCTATGTCAAAGATGGCTTACATCTGTCTGTGGCAGGAAAAAGGATCCTAAGTGATAAATTCAAATCATATGCCATATGCAGAAGGTAATTGGAATGACACCCCCAACATCTCCAAGAAATGGGTGAAGAAATTAACAAAATTCAGCTGAATAAGGCAGAAAAGAAGTACAAGAAGAGCAGTAAGCTGAGGGAGAGAAGCTGGAAAGCTATGATCACAAATGCTCATAGTCTGGGCAATAAAATCCCAGACCTGCAGGCCCTGGTTCCTGCTTCCTGGTTTCCGGTTTGTTTTTTTTTTTCTTTATTAATTTTATCAATACAATGTTCTCTCGCCCTAGCTTGGTGGACTCTCTACCAGGGTACTATCAAGCTAGGGCAAGAGAACATTGTAGAAATTTCATCTTTCTGTGACTTTCCTCACTCCAAATCACGTGAAATCTTCACTGATGTGTACTGTGCTGTTCGTACATCTCACTGTGCATGTAAAACTGGCCCCAAAACCCTAGACCACCACCAAAACCTCACTTCAAGTTACTAGCTGGCCCTCCTATAATGGTATAAATAGTTGACTACTAGGTATTAGGGATGTGAATCGTTTTTTGACGATTTAAAATATCGTCCGATATATTTTAAATCATCAAAAATCTTTAGGGCCACGATACAATACCAATTCCCCCGATTTATCGTCAAAAAATCGTAAATCGGGGGAAGGGGGAGGGCAGGAAAACCGGCACACTAAAACCCCCTAAAACCCACCCCCGACCCTTTAAATTAAATCCCCCACCCTCCCGAACCCCCCCCCAAATGCCTTAAATTACTTGGGGGTCCAGCGGCGGTCCGGAACGGCAGCGGTCCGGAACGGCCTCCTGCAATTGAATTGTGTTGTCTTCAGCCGGCGCCATTTTTCAAAATGGCGGCGCAAAATGGTGGCGGCCATAGACCAACACGATTCGACTGCAGGAGGTCGTTCCGGACCCCTGCTGGACTTTTGGCAAGTCTTGTGGGGGTCAGGAGGCCCCCCCAAGCTGGCCAAAAGTCCCTGGGGGTCCAGCGGGGGTCCGGAAAACGATCTCCTGCCGCGAATCGTTTTCCGTACGGAAAATGGCGCTGGCAGGAGATCAACTGCAGGAGGTCGTTCAGCGGGGGTTCCAGACCGCCGCTGAACGACCTCCTGCAGTCGATCTTCTGCCGGCGCCATTTTCCGTACGGAAAACGATTCGCAGCAGGAGATCGTTTTCCGGACCCCCGCTGGACCCCCAGGGACTTTTGGCCAGCTTGGGGGGGCCTCCTGACCCCCACAAGACTTGCCAAAAGTCCAGCGGGGGTCCGGAACGACCTCCTGCAGTCGAATCGTGTTGGTCTATGGCCGCCGCCATTTTGCGCCGCCATTTTGAAAAATGGCGCCAGCTGAAGACAACACAATTCAATTGCAGGAGGCCGTTCCAGACCGCTGCCGTTCCGGACCGCCGCTGGACCCCCAGGTAATTTAAGGCATTTGGGGGGGGGGGGTTCGGGAGGGTGGGGGATTTAATTTAAAGGGTCGGGGGTGGGTTTTAGGGGGTTTTAGTGTGCCAGCTCACGATTTTCACGATATTTCAAACACCAAAACGGCAACAATACGATTCCCTCCCCCTCCCAGCCGAAATCGATCGTTAAGACGATCGAGGACACGATTCACATCTCTACTAGGTATGCTATCCTAGAGGCAGGTTCTCTCTCTCATTCTCTTTCTCTTTTTGTTTCTTTCTTTCTCTCCAAAACAGAATTCACTATATTTATCACGAATTCCATTTTGGTCATATCACACAGCTTAATGCCAGGAAAAAAGATGTAATTATTTCCAGCATTAAAAACATGCAATAGCACACGTTAGGCTATTGCACACTGTGATAATGCCCCTCATTTTCATAGATCCCACCCAAACCCCTCCCCTTTGAATAAATTCCAAAAATTTGTATTCGCTTTGCAATAAATATTGCATGCGTCATGGTGTTATCAAGGGCTTAGGGCCCTGAAGCCCACTATAATGCATTTCGATAAATGACCATGTATGTTTGCTCGTGTAACTGCTTACAATTAGGAGCACACATACGCACACTTGGTGAATTTTAAATGATACATGAGCAATTGTGCATAAGATTTAAAAGTGATATGCACAGTTGAAACTGAAAACTAAAATACTGAAGAGGAAATGTGCAAAGAATAAGAAGGAAACATTTCTATTGAAAAATAAGTGTTCCTATATCCTTTCCACTAACAAAATAATATAATGAAATGTTACTGGATATCTCCATTATAGAAAAGCTTACTTTCTCTTTAAAAAACCAGTCAGAGAAATAGCAAGATATTTGGGGGCCATATTGGAGGTGGCGGGAGAGTGGATAGTTGGTTTACTTTGGGTTTTCTCTATGTACCAAGGAGGGGATGTTTTCTCTAATGCTTGTCATGTCACCTGGGTATGTTTTTTCTTCTCTGTGTATTACTGAGTTGTTAAGTTTGGAAAAGTTATAAATAAAGGGCTGGATTTTAAAAAGGTTACGCGTGCCGGCCTATTTTAAAAAGGCCAGAGGTCATGTGATGCGGTGAGACAGGCGAGACGCGTTCGCCAGAGCTCCAGGAGGCCCCCCCCCTCGAAAATGGGCAAATATTGAGCTAAAAAAAAAAGGAAAAAGGGGAGAAAAAGCTTTCCAATAAACGGCGGAGGGTAGCTGCAGCAAAACCACGATAGAAAGACTGCGAGAGACCCAAGGGATGACCTCTAAAATTCCGCGGAAAGACAAACCAAAGCCTAACGGAGCTGAGGGTAAAATGGCGGCCAGTCAAGGTTCCTCGGAAAGCACGGTGCTTGACGAAAAGGGAGTTGAGCGGTTTACAGCAGCGGTAGTAGCTGCATTGGAACACAAATTTGAAGGCATAAACGAGAACTTTGCTGCCCTAAAGAAAATGCTGGGTGATTTCAGGCACAGAATAGAAATCGTGGATGGCAGGATATCAGTTGTGGAAGGGGACAATATGGCGCTTACAGCAAAGGTAACTACAATGGAGACAGCCATAAAAGTGGCGGAGGGAAAGTTAGAAGACCTAGAGAACCGGGCAAGCTGGAACAATTTAAAATTTTTAGGACTCCTGGAGGAGATTGCGGAAGGGGACCTAAAACTTAACTCTGGAAGAATGGCTACCACGTGAACTGCAAATCCCCAACTTGGCTGGAAAGCTCATCATAGAGCGAGCTCACAGACTGGGCCCCAAAAGAGACATGGAACGGCGGCACAGATTGGTAATTGCCCGATTCTTAAACTGGGGGCAGAGAGCAGCCATCTTGACGGCTTTCAGGAAGAACAAAGCAGCGAAATTTCAAGATCAAAAAATAATAATATTCCAGGATTACTCGGCTGCAGTAGGAGCGAAGAGGAAGCTCTTTTCAAAAACATGTCAAGATCTCTATAATAAGAACATACAATTTGCACTTCAATATCCAGCTGACCTAAAAGTATGGAGTGAAGGGAAGGTTTTCTCTTTTGAATCCCCTTGCAAAGCGGAAGATTGGCTTACCAACGCAAAAGGACAAACCTGAATGAAAAGGCATCCGGCCACAAGGTTCTCTTAAGGGAAACTAAATTATCCCGCTGTAAGTAAAAATTCAGATCTCTTATAAGCGGAGCACTGCTGAGTTTGCTTTATCAAGTTGGGACCGTATGGAGGGTTCTCCTAAACGGATCTAAAGTTGCAAGTTATGGTTAAGAGTTAATACAGCTGGAAATATAAACAGCCTGGACTGTGCTACATTTGGGGGCTATACAGCACGGTCGTGGCGCTCAAGAGCTAGCACGGAAGGGTGAAATGACTGAGTATAAGCTAAGCTATTGCTGAGTTACTTGTATATATGGGCTGTATAGACCACTAGGGCGAGCTATTCTTGTTCTTTTATGTTTATGATATGTATTTTCTCCTCCCCTATCTTGTTGCAGCTCAGTTTCTTTCCAATAATGACTTAATTACCCACCAGAAAGGAGGAAATAGGAAACTGACAGTGAGAAGATGAAAAAATGCTGAACTAAGGAGGGGAAACGGTAACATGACACAGAGGGGTGGCGACCGAGCGCACACACTACTGACCTCAACCCCAGTAACAATGGGGATGGTATGGACAAATCAGGAAAGGAGAAATAAGGGGAAAGGAAATCGAAGGAAGGAGTGGAATTGGGAGGGGGATAGGAAGATAAAGTGGGGAGGGGAAGGGGGAAGAAGGGAGGGAATTTAGGATCTTTAATCAGTGGAGTCAAACAGGCATGGGAAACTGGAGGTGTCTCAGAGGGACAACATGATTACAACAGGAACCTGGGGGTCCAGGCTGGGAGACCCCAAGGTCCTCGGTGGCCACAGCAGCTTATGTCTTGTGTAATAGCATTCATGCATAGATGAGTACACTACCTGTGGCTCCTGGAATGTAGGAGGCATTGGATCTCCAATTAAGAGGCATAAGGTACTCAGTGCGTTGCTCCGAAAAAAAGTAGAAGTAGCTAGTCTTCAAGAAACCCACTTAATAGCGGAGGAGAGTAAAAAACTGAAGCATAGCTGGGTGGGGCAATGTTTTTATGCCTCGGCAGTCCACAGAAAGGCCAGAGTGGCACTTTTGCTCCACAAAAAAGTACAGTTTGAGATAACTCAGCAGATATCTGTTATGGTTAATGGTGTTTGGGTGGATCCTTGGACACTGTGGCAGCTGACCACACCCACGGGGGGCAGTCCCGTGAGGGACCAAGGTGTCAGGCTAGACTCTGGACAGACAAACACTGATTTGAATCTTTTATTAAACAGTTTGAGTGACCACCAGAGGTGGCAGTAGTGAGTAGTGGCTGAAGAGCCCGGCTAGGCGCGTCTCACACAGAACACTGGAACAGTGGATCCTCTGCAAAGCAGTGCTGTAGTGGAAAGAGACTGAGAGTTATGAGCACACAATAAGATTAACATTCAGAGTCCCAATATAGAAACAGGAGAAGCTCTGAGACAGGGAGAGCAGGCCCTCGAGGAGCGAGTACCTGATCCCTTAGAGCAGAGAGACTTGGTAGCACTGTACTCACTTAGCAGTAACAGAGATTCCACTAGACGAGAGGTCTGGCACTGGAGCAGAGAGCAGGCCCTCGAGGAGCGAATACCTGATTCCAGTGAAGAAGTACTGTGGAGAGAGATGGTTTCTGTTCTCACTGATGGTAATTGTAAGTTAGTCCTTCCAAGCAGAAGTGTAGAGGTTGCAGACAGCGACTCAGGGAACATGGGCCCTCGAGGAGCGAGTACCGGTTTCCTGATAGCACCTTAAAGAAGCAAAGAGGCCCCCCGAGGAGTGGGTACCCCCATTAGAGACCCCAAAGGGTAGTAAGAGTTCCAGAAAACGCTGGAGTGGTAGAGTAGCTTAGGAACAGAGAGCGAATCCCATCCGTACAAATCCTGTTGCTAACTCAAAAAGCTGGCAAAAACTGTAGGCAGATATACCCGGAAGTTGTGACGTCAGAACAGGGGGATGCCCCTGAGGTTCGCGCCAACGTAGAGTTAAAGATGAGGGCGACATGCGTGCGCGCACTCTAGAGGTACCTTGAAGGAGAATGGCGGGAGGCAGCACCAAAGCCGCTCTGGAGATGCCAGAGAGAATGGCAAGCAGATGCCGCGGCAGCCATCAGTCCAAGGTGAGCGGGAGGAGCTGAAAGTAGAGAGAGGTAGGCGGGGCGAAGCCGTCAAAGACCGACGGACGCACAATATCAGACGAAGCTAGTCATTATTTAATAGTAGTGGGTAAAATAAGGGAATGAGAATACACCTTTTGTACGGCATATGCTCCCAATTCATACACACACACTTTCTTTCAGATCTTGGTGGCCAAACAAATCCCAGCAATACGAGGTTCGCTCGTTCTCCTGGGAGACTTTAATTGTGTAAGCGATCCGACTATGTATAGATCAGGACCAGGGAGCACTGGGAGTGGGGGGAAACTTAATGACATTGAATATTTATGTGCCGAGTTAAATATGATAGATATATGGTGCACTTTACACCCAACCAAACATGATTATAGACACATCTTGAGAGCTCAGGCTACAATGTCTAGGATTATATTTTGGTGGCTGACAGCCTGTTCTCAAGATAGAGAAAGCGGTCATTGGTCCCATTGAGATCTCTGACCATGTGATCTTATGGATCGATGTAACAGCAAAAGAGGAGGAAGCCGGAGTACAAATTTGGAGGTTTCCGGGGCACTTGGCAGAAAATAAAAAATTTTAGGAGTTTTTAAAGGTAAAATGGAGAGAGTATGAGAATCACAATAAGCAGCATAAACTGGACCCTGGCCTATATTGGGAAGCCGGTAAAGCGGTCATGAGGGGAGAGATTTTGGCATACATTGTAGCTCAATTCAAAAATATGCACAAAATAATAAGACAATTCGAAGGCAAACTTAAACAGGCCAAGCAAAATATGGCAGGTCACAATACAGCACAGACATGGGAGGAGTACCAAGCTATTTTGCATTCTTTAAATGACTGGTTACATAAAAAAGCGCAGCAGTCTATGCTCTATGAGGCGCATAGATTAATTTGATACGGTAAAAAGGCTGGACGAGTTCTAGCCAATACGATCCGAATAACAAGGGGGAAAACCTACACTGCAAAACTAAAAGATGAGAAGGGAAACCCCATCCAAAGAAACTCTGACATATGTGCAACCTTTAGGGAATTCTATGAAAAGTTATACATGGATGACCGAGGTGGGGGCACAGAACAGGAAGCAGAACTCTTTAGAGATATCACTATTCCACAGATTATCCCTGAGCAATTGGAACAGCTTAACAAGCCGCTTAGCCTGGTAGAGATTATAAATGCTATCAAATCCAGTAAGCGGGGTAAGGCGCTGGGCCCAGATGGATTTAGTGCCGAATATTACAAAATCCTTCTTTACCAAATTGCACCAGAGTTGCTCCAATTCTATAAGGAAGCTCAACAGCGTCAACAATTCCCTACAGAGCTTACACGGGCCTATATTACCGTACTGGAGAAACCGTGTAAAGACCCCACGTTTCCAGCATCGTAAAGACCGATCTCCCTGCTAAATTTTGAAGCTAAACTGTTCGCGAAGAATATGGTGGATAGATTAAGCCTTGTTTTTCCAACAATTATTACAAGGAATCAAGTAGGATTTGTGAAGGGGCGATCTGTGAGTACGAACATAACAAAATTGCTTATTGCCATGGAGGAATGCAAATCTAAGGGTACCCTGGCCTTGATAGTAGGATTTGACTCTGAAAAGGCTTTTGACAGGGTGTCGTGGCCTTATTTATTTTTAGTATTGGGGAAAATACAGCTTCCAGGGAGCCATAGTGCAAAGCATAGAGATGCTGTATAAAAACCCGAGGTCGGCAATTATAGCCAATGGGCATGTGTCTGAGGACTTCCAATTGCATAGGGGAACAAGACAGGGATGTCCCTTGTCCCCATTGCTATATTTTTTGTCAATCGATCCTCTCCTTCGAAAAATAGAACCAGACACATTGATTAAAGGCTTTGGGGGGGGGGGGGGGGGGTGCAAGAATTTAAAATGTCTGCTTTTGCAGGCAATGTTTTAGTATTTTTGACCTCGCCACAGACCTCACTACAATGAGTACTGACCCATCAGATGTTTGGCATGTTCGCAGGTTTAAAGATAAACTAGGAGAAATCCGAGGCAATGGATCTAGGTCAGGCAGTTAGAGCAGGTTAGGAGGGGGAGTTCCCCTTATGTTGGGTCGATCGGACCATGCGATTCCTAGGAATCCAGCTTACTAGGGAGTGGAACATCTCAAGGGGGCTATTTTAGGTCCACTCCTCAAAACATGGAGCAATGACCATACTTCCTCTGTCGTTAATGAGTAAAATGCGTTTACTTAGGATGATGGAACTGCCACACTGGCTATATGTCTTACAGCAGATTCCGCTTTGGCTGACGAAACGTGAGATCCAACAGATAAATCAGATATTACGTCTTTACATATGGGGGAGTCGCAGGGCGAGAATATCCCTAAACTCTATGATGCTTCCTTATTCACAGGGGATTATCCTGTCCCAACTGGAGAGAGTACAATTTGGCGTGTTTGCTGCGAAATGTACAAGACTGGTTACAGGGCACAAGCTTCTACACCCCGTATGATTTTGTAAAAAAATGGGTAGCTAGCTCCATACAGACCGGAAAATCTGCTTCAGGTCCAGAAGTCTGATGCTCCATCATCCTATAGACAGCAAATATTAATAAAATCGTGTAGAAATGCCTGGAAATTCTTTTGTAAAGAAAAACTGGCGGTGGAGTGGTTTAGCTCACCCTACCTCACTTTTAGAGGAAACCCACAATTTGTAGCGGGCATTTCAGGCCAAGTGTTCCAAAAATGGGAAATGATTGGGTTAACACATGTGTATCAATTCTGGGAAGCAAGCTGGGCCTTAATGTGGAGTTTTGGAGACCTACAAGAGAAATATGGGCTAGAGTCGAAAGATTTTTACGCTTACCTACAGGCCAGACATTATATAACTGCACTTAGTAAGGCTAATGGGCTATTCAAAACTTTTGAGGTGATGCGAGATTTTTTCACACCTGTGGGTAGCAAAAAAATCTACTTTTCGGTGTTCTCCCGAGCTTTAAGGGCTATGCGATCGGAGGGGAAATGGGAAACTCAGGCTGGAATAATATTGACTACGTAAGATGTTGCACAGATTTTGTTAGATTGTGTGTCGACTACAGAAAATGTAGCTTTGCGAGAGATGGGTTATAAAGTTTTACGCTATAGGGTACATTTTAAAAGACAGCGCGCGCGCGCGTACTTTTGTTCACGCATCAGGCGCGAACAAAAGTACGCTGGATTTTATAAGATACAAGCGTTGCCGCGTGTATCTTATAAAATCCGGGGTCGGCGTGCGCAAGGGGGTGCACATTTGTGCAACTTGCGTGCACCGAGCCCTGTGCGCGCTGCCCGTTCCCTCCGAGGCCACTCTGAAATCGGAGTGGCCTCGGAGGGAACCCTTCCCCCTACCTTTATCAGAAAAGTTACCACTGCCTCCGGGCAGTAGTAACTTACGCATGCCGGCGGGGCACTCGGCCACGCCCCCGGACCGCCCACACCCCCCCGAACATGCCCTGATCCAAAACCGTGCCCCCTGGCTACGCCCTCGACCGCCCCTTTTTGCAACCCCCAGGACTTGCGCGCGCCGAGCCTATGCAAAATAGGCTCGGCGCGCGCAGGGGTTTTTAAAAGGGTTACGAGTGTACCTTATGCGCGTAACCCTTTTAAAATCTGGCCCTGTATGTATATGTCTAGAACCAGACTGCTGCCAAACTTTGTCCAACTGATTTTTGTTTGAAATGTAATAAAGACAAGGGGTCTTTGATACATAGTTTCTGGCATTGTGAAAACTTATGAAGTATTGGGAAGTCGTGACGAATGACTTGGGTCTTATTTTAAAGACCACAGTGCCAAGGACACCAGAGCTATGCCTATTACGCCTTATCAGAGGACCGCTGGAAACTATGGCGGACTATGACAAGACATTCCTGAGAAAGGCATTGTTGGTGGCCCTACAACCCATGTTAGCTGAATGGATTTCAGCAGAGCCGCCAAGAGTAGAACAATGGAAAAACCGCTTGTATAAGATCCTCCAGTTTGACTACATGACAGCTAATTCCAAGTTGCCAGATGCCGTAGCCAGATTCCATGCTATTTGGAGTAAATATTGGGACACTCTTCCAATTTCCATGGAAGAGTGTGTCATGGATTGTACTATCCCTTGAATTCAGGACAGAGGAATTCACAGAGACTCGAAGGATTAAAGATCCACGGAGAGGGTTAAAGGGAGGGGGGGGGGGGGGGAGATAAACTAAAGCTCAATCTAAAGTTAAAAACTATGCAATTTGTGTGGTAGTCTGGTTTTGATTGTTCACATTTTGACAGTGTGTATATTGTCTATGTCATGTTAACCATAAAATTCAATAAAAATATAAGAAAAAAAAGGCCCGGCGACACGCGTAAAGCCCCAGGACGTGCGTAAGTCCCGGGGCTTTACAAAAGGGGCAGTCCGGGGGCGGGGCGGGGATGGGGCAGTCCAGGAGTGGGGTGGGGTGGGGTGAGGCAGGGCCAGAGGCCAGAGGCCTCCAACAGAGCGGCCATTGCCGCTGTGTCAGAGGATCGCGTGCCGGCAGGCTGCCGGCGTGCGCAACTTGCGCCTGCCCGGAGACAGGTGCAAAAGGTAAAATAAAAATTTTGAGGGAGGTTAGAGTAGGCTTAGGGGAAAGAAAGGTTAGGGGAAGAGGTGAGAAGGTCAGGTTAGGGGGAAGGGAAGTTCCCTTCCAGGCTGCTCCGATTTCGACTATTGCACACTGTGATAATGCCCCTCCGATTTCGGAGCGGCCTGCGAGGGAACAGGGGAAGGCAGCATGGCTCGGCGAGCGCAAGGTGCACAATTGTGCACTCCCTCGCGCGCCGACCCCTGATTTTATAACTTGAGTGCGCAAGTTATAAAATCGGGTGTACATGTGCGCGCGCCGGGTAACACACGCAGATGTATGCCCGTGCGCCCCTTTTTTTTTTTTTTTTTTAATATATAATTTTTATTAATCTTTCCATTTTACAAAAGAAATACACAGTTTTGTATACTTAACTTGTGTATAGAAACTTACATTTAAATTTAAACAAAAACATAGTTTACATTCTGTGCATTCTAGAAAAAATAATTCGCTAGTAATTGCAGAAACTGGTGGACAGAAATTTGAGCAGGCTATACCAAAGAAAAATCTCAAAGATAATGTGTCTGATCCATATCTTTCTTAATCCCCCATATTATACTAGGAGATACTATAGGACTAGGAGTCCAGGAAAGCTCGTAGCTGGTCAACCTGATTAAAAATATATCTATTGTTTTGATAGAGAACAATACATCTACAAGGGAAACGTAAAATAAACTTAGCTCCCCGCTGTGTAACTTGTTCCCTTAATACTAGAAATTCTTTTCTTCTTAATTGTGCGCCCCTTTTTAAAATCTACCCCAAAGAGTATAAAAACCAAAAAATTGTATAATGAAATGTGGTCCTCCTCATTCATATTTATGTGCATTCTGCTGCAGCTTAACACTGGCCGCATTCTGTTGACCAAAGTAGCCCACGGCCTTTGTTTTCAATCTTGACTTTTTGTGTTGAAACCCTTTTTATAGGCATTTTTTTTTACCATGATGCTTTTACATGAGAATCCAAAATATTCCCTAACAATTGTAAATAAATAAATCATGACTCAACTGTTTGATATTGAGAATAAGTAATAGCATGCTTTTTAAATGCCATGGATTCAAACTGACTACTAAAAATACATTCAAAGAACCCAATTAAAAATTGCCTTCGGATTTAACAATAAATTGAAATATTTGGCAGAAATTCAGACTGCTGAAAATAGGACTCTTCCCAGCCTCACTCATGAATAAAGCAATCCCTTTGTTGCATTTTATTTCCCTCCATGTTTTTCTTGTTAATGTTCGCAAACAGCCACACATTTTTTCTTTGCAGAACTGGTGAAGTGAAACAATATCAGAACATCTCCATGACACCCAGGCTTTGATCTGAAAAATGTTTTATGTTGTAGTTTCCTTTTTAACTGCCTAAAACAACAACATCTGTTTCCTTTGATGAGGATTTTGTGCATCCTGGTGCAAGAAAGAAGAGGATAAAGTTAATTAATGAAAATAATTGTAATCTCCTCCACAATAATAATGTTATTTATGGTTTTATGAAGTATTAGCAGTGCACATGGTTCTGTATGAGATAATTCCCCAAATTGCAATTGCCCTTCTTTGAAGAAAGGTTAAATGACTTGCTCACGATTATGCATTAAGCCTTACTCAGAGAGGACTTTTTCCCATTCTGTGCCGTTGGGAAGAATTTTTATTGAGTATAAGTGACAGGGATGTGCAGGAGAATATTTTTCATGTCCGTTCATTTTTTTCTTTTCAGGTGGAGGTGTTGGATTTCATTTTGTTTAATGTTTATTTCGGTTTGGTTTATTTGCTGCACGCAACTAAACATTAAATTAAAAAACAAGCAAAAAATGAACTGAAACAGGGTCTCCCCAGGCTTCCCCCCCCCCTCCCAGGCTGACCCCCCCACTGCTGCTGCTGTCACTGCAAATGAGCTGGGGCCTTCCTGGGCCCCCTCTATTCCCTTCTTCCAAATAAGCTGGGGATCAATTCAGGGCTTTCTCGGGCACCACTTATACCCCTTCCACGCAACAAGATGGCACCAGCTGGTGCCATTGAACGTGCGGGGCCGGAGCAGCTGGGGATAGCTCCTGACCCTTTCTGCATTGAAAACTCCATGGAAGAGGTTAGAGGGGGCCAGGGTGGCCTCATCTCAGCTCTAGGGGGGGAATAGGGAGGGCCCCGTTTATTGTAACGAACCGAAAATATCTAACAATTTTCATATTTTTTTGGGTAAGTTGATTTTCAATTCATTCCATTCATAACGAACCAAAAAAAATCATCTTTCTCATGATGAAATATGCTTATACAGTACACATTCCTAGTAAATGAGTAGTGGGAAGAGGAAACAAACTAGGAGTTACTACTAGTAATTAAGTTTATAATTTTATGCTTTAACCTTGGGCATGACAATTTTCAAAAGATTTATCCAGGCAAATTCTCCAGGCTGAAAATTGCTTTCCCTTCAGTGGCTAAAAGTTAAGTACTTGTACTTTCAGTTGCAGGAAAAAGAGGAGGGGCCAGCGTCAGGGCAATGGAAGGGGAGCCAATGTATATATGGAGATTTCATTATGAAATCCCCCGTTTTACTTTTCCATGCTTTCTTCGCACCTGCTATAAAGGTCCCCACTGGCCCCGCTTGTGCAGAAATCCAAGGAGATTTTCTTATCCTTCCGGCTTACTCAGATAGTCTGAAAAATGCTCCTTTATTATACAATCACATATACTTGTATATCTGTAATAAAGTAAGAAGGGCTGTTCCCACAGTGCATTATTAGGAGTGAGTGGGCTTACATGATACCAGTCAAAGGTTCCCATATATCTTGCTGGCAATGTTACTGTGGAAATGGAACTCTCCAGAAAAGACCTCATGTTTCGTTGCTCCATGATATGACCGGCTGTCGTAGAGGAGTATAATAGTTCATAGATTTCTGCATTTTTGTGTAATATTTGTAGGTTGAAATGCCTTTTATTGTACATATAAAAAAGATCCTGTAGTACATGAGCTTTTGAGACTATATCTTTCTTTGGATGTAACAGTAGCTTTCACAATTGATAAAGATTCCAATTTTCTCCACGAGCAATAGGGCTATTAGAGCTCTGTAATGCTGATGACTCTAATTACTGTCACCTATAAGAGTTAATTTGTGTGACTTTATGTTTTCGAAAACTACAATCTCTCAGATGCAGTAAAATCTTCATTTCATCAACAAGACCTGAAGGAGTCATAAATCAGTGAGAGTCCTTACCCACTGTTCATCCACATGAAAAGCTGAGAATTTAAATAATTAAAATGAAAACTAGAATGCATCCCATATACTGCCTGGAATGAGTGAAGCAGCTGTGACATTACTCATATTCTGACTTGAGGTATTTTGTTCCAGGACAGATTTTACTTGGCAATCCAACTTAATTACATTTTATGAAATGTTGCTAACTAGATCAAACAGTGCTTTTTGCTGCAGAATGCAGGATGACAGCTTACCTTAGATCCTGGAACATCAAAAACTCTGTGCTTTCTGATGCTGGGGAAGAGGTGTTCAGTCAGTAGGAATGGTTTATTGGCTTCTTGGCCTCTTTCTTTACCTGAAGGCATTCTCTGACCTCGTGGTACATATGGTTAACTTGCTTGAACAACCCTTCAATATTTGACTTTGTATTTCCCATTTTTAATTTAAAATGAAAATTAAATAGTCTGGCTGTTTTAACAGCATAGTTTAGCTCAAGAGGAAACAGGCAATTAACTTTTATGATCTTCTCTGACTGCTAATAGTTGCAATTGGTGAGCCAGATCAAAGAGACATACAAAGACAAAAATGTCTTAAACTATATCAGTCTATTCTAATAGTTTAGTCGACATGGACAGGTACAGATTACAGGAAACATCGTTTAGGGAAAAGCATATTTTTTTCATCTTTGGATGAAGATATTGTCATAGACATTTGGCTATGTACTTTAATCATTTGGTGTTGGGCACCCTGGCTTTTCAGTTTAAAGTTTAAATAAGACTGGGAGGCATGTTAATGCAGCAAGCCCGTGCAGAAAGGCTGGGGAGGCTGAAGAGACTGAGTTCATCATCTTACATGTTGCTTATAAGTTCCAGACTCCCTGGTGCCTTGTGAAGGTTGCACTACATTTATTTATCACAGTACCACAAAAATATAAAGCTTTGACGAAAAGTGAGCTTCAGAAACATATTAAATTTGTAGCTGAAGGAAGACAAATTAGACTATGATCTCTAAACAAGAAAATGGTAAGTCAGTATTTTATTTGAATTTTCCACAACTTTCAGTTTACAAGGTGGTACAATTTTATGTTTCCCTACCCTTACTATATATTCAATATTTTTTCTTTTAAGATCTTTGTAAATTTTATCAAAATGTAAGTGATATGTGGCAGTGATATTTTCTCTTAATTACTAGCAGTAACCCATCTATCAGAGTATTTTGGCATAGCTGCATTAATTAGAACTAGATTCCCTTCTTGAAGGTTTTCCAGCTAAGCCAGGCTCGAATCAAGGATGAATGGAGGAGTAGCCTAGTGGTTAGAGCAGCAGGCTGCTGGCACGCACAAAAGGTTTGACAAAGGAGGGAAGGTTAGAGTATGGCTGGGGGGGGAAGGATAGGGTAAGGGGTAGGAAGGTTGAGTTAGGTGGAAGGGAACGGGGAAGGCAGATTGGCTCGGCGCGCACAAGGTGCACAATTATGCACCCCCTTGCGCACGCTGACCCCTGATTTTATAACTTGCGCACGTCTGCGTGCGCAAGTTATAAAATTGGGCATACATGTGTGCGCGCCGGGTAGTGCGCACACATGTATGCCCTTGCGCTGCTTTGAAAATCTACCCATATGTGCCTACCTGTGAGAGCCTATATGTGACACATAGGCTCTCACAGGCACAAAGCATACACACAAGATTTTACTCAGACACATTCACGGGCACACAGGTTCTCACACAGACACACAGAGGCTTTCATACAGTAATTATATAGCAGTGCCGAGAAAGCAGTGATTTATTATTTTTAGTGAGGGAAAAGAGTGTGAGTTTCAACAAGTATTCCCTGACTTTTCATTTCATTTATAGCTAGAAGGAAAGTTTTTAGAATAATAAAAGTATATACTCAGTATCAGACTGACTTAGTTGAAGGGAAATTTGAAGATTTGTCATGATTTTGTATAGACTGAGTAGAGAGGGAATTTATATTTTTTTGTGAGACCTGGGAATTCCAAGCATTTGCATTGGCTTCATCAAGCACACAGTGGAGCAGCTTGTCCTGTTCATCGCCAAGACCTATTTTTTAGTGTTAGGCGATTCATAAATTTTAATAAACATACATTTTAATAAATGTAAATGCAATAGGGAATGAGGAGTCCTACTTCTAGACCCAGGAGGTGGGGCCAACCCCATTAAAAATTTCTCTGGCGCCCCCTAGTGCAGATGCCGAAGACTGAGAACAAAAAATAACTGAGTGGTTAGAGCATGGGCTGCAAACAAGGGAAGCCAGGACTCAAATCCTATTGCCATTCCTTGTGACTTTGGACGTCACTTCACCCTCCATTGCCTTCCCTCTGCCCTGGCCCTCTGTGATTTCACCTGCACCGGGCCATTGGGGGGCGGGCACCATTTTATCCTTTAAGTAAACCGATGCCTTGGAAAGATTTTATTAGATAATGAAAGTGCCCGACTCTGGCCAAAGTTTCGCCTTATGGCTGCATCAGGGGCTCTACAATAAAATATAATATTAAATTTAATACTGATATAAATAATAAAACAACCCAATAATTTTAATAATTTTTTTTTTTTAAGATGAAGGAGAACAGGTAAGCTGTAGAACAGAGAAGATGTATTCAACATTACCTTTGATATTATCTACATATGGAAACAAGGCTCGATGTATATATGTAGATAATATCAAAGGTAATGTTGAATACATCTTCTCTGTTCCACAGCTTACCTGTTCTCCTTCATCTTTTAAAAAATTTTGTTATTAAAATTATTGGGTTGTTTTATTATTTATATCAGTATTAAATTAAATTTATATTATATTTTATTGTAGAGCCCCTGATGCAGCCATAAGGCAAAACTTTGGCCAGAGTTGGGCACTTTCATTATCTAATAAAATCTTTCCAAGGCATCGGTCTAATTTTTATTTTCTTTACTTCGTGGCTTTTCTAGACCATCTACCGTCTTGTTTCTTGGGTCCTTCCCCATTTTATCCTTGGCCTCAGGCAGCAGATTGCCTTGATCTGCCCCTGCCTCCCCCCATGGGAACAGGAGACAATTCCTCCCCTATCTCCCCTGATAAAATAATGCCCCTTCACCTCTATATTTCAGTGCAGGCCCCAAAACAGAAGCAGTAAGCAGAGCCAGGAAATTCAGCACTAGGCCTCTTGCAGCCTATGGGCCGGATTTTAAAAGGTTCGCACGGGCGTACATTTGTGCGCACAACTCGGCGCACAAATGTATGCCCAATTTTATAACATGCGTGCACAGCCGTGCATGGTATAAAATCCAGGGTCAGTGCGCGCAAGGGGTGCACAGTTGTGCAACTTGCGCGCGCCGAGTCGTGCAGCCTTCCTCCATTCCCTCCGAGGCTGCTCCGAAATCAGAGCGGCCTCGGAGGGAACATTCATTCCACCCCCCCCCCCACCTTCCCCTCCCCTCCCTTCCCCTACCTAACCCGCCCCCCAGCCCTACCTAACCCCCCCCCCCCTTACTTTTATCCTATAAGTTGTGCCTGCCTCTGGGCAGGCGTAGGTTGTGTGCACTGGCCGTTGGCTGGCTCGCGAATCCGGGCACAGTGGCAAATGGCCACTGTGCCTGGAGGCTCCGGCCCCATCCCGTCCCGCCCTGGACCTCCCTGCCCCTGCCCCACCCCTTTTTTCAAGCCCCAGGACATACGCACGTCCCCGAGCCTATGCAAAATAGGCTTGGCGTGTGCAGGAGGGTTTTAAAAGGGTTATGCGCATATATTACACGCATAATGCTTTTTAAATCTGCCCCTTTGTGTACAGACCAGCCCTGTGGTGCCACAGCCCCTCCTACCACATTCGTTTCTTGTTACTATGAAAACCCATGTAAGGGGAGGGGCATCACAGGGCCAGTCCGTGTGTGAGAGCTGCAGAAGACTGCATGCTGAATTTCTAAGTTCTGTTTGCTGTTGCTACTGCTGCTTCTATTTCAGAGCCGGTATCATGACATAAAGGTGAAGGGGGATGCCATAACAGGTAACAGGCCTCAATTAATAACTCCAAAGAGTTGTTTTTTACTGTTGTTACAGTAACAAATTCTAAGACTAGCTCTCAGTCTCAGCAGTCTGACATTGCTCCCAGTAGATACTAGATTTACAACTTTTTTCATGAAAAGATCTTAGTTTTAGGCTCTTCTTTGGCTAATCTTCCCAAGCCAAATGATCTTTCTATTAATCATGATATCTTTTTATAGTCTTCCTTTGAAGAAACCAATAAGGTTGAAATAATTTCAACAGTCAAGGATATGAATTGACTGTAGCTACTTGTGCACTCTACCCTTGCAGTATCACCATTATGAAAGTATTAATTGTTGATGACATCTGTGAGCCCCTTTCTCAACTTGTTAACTTGTCTCTTTCTATTGGGGTTCATCCACTGGTACTTAAGCAGGGCTTCCATTCATCCCCTTATCAAGAAATCTACTTATGGTGTAAATATGCTGACCAACTATAGACCTATCTCTTCCCTACCTTTCCATACTAAGGTTATTCAAAGGGTTGTCCTAAAACAGTTGCAGGATTTTTTGGATGACCAGCACATGCTAGATAATTTCCAATTTAGATTTAGGTAAAAATATAGCACAGAATTACCACTTAGGTCTAGTTTCAACACTCTGCAGTGTCTGTTTGAAGGGGAAGTAGTTATCTCTTGGTTCTTTTAGACGTTTCCTTCGCATTTAATACTCTGGATCATGAGATTTTATGCTCTCACGTCACACAAATTGGTATTGGAGGAACTGTTCATAAATGGTTCTCTTCTTTCTTGTCAGACAGGATCTAACGGGTAACTTTTGAAACTTCTATCTCTGACTAGTTCCCACTTCATGCTGGTGTGCCTCAGGGATCTTCCCTTTCCACAGTTCTTTTTAATATTTACCTTCTCCAATTGTGTAAGATTCTTTCTGGCCTGGGTCTCGCATATCATATCTATGCAGATGATATTCAACTTTTCTTTCTCTGCAGGACTGACCCAAACTACTCTTTTTCTACTATCCCTTTACTTATCCACTATCAAAAGATAGTACAACAGGCCTTCTTTAAACTTAGATAAAACTGAGGGGTTAAAGGGGCTCTTAGGGAAGATAAGGCCATTGCAGAAAGACTAAATGAATTCTTTGCCTCCGTGTTTACTAATGAGGATGTTGGGGAGATACCAGTTTCGGAGATGGTTTTCAGGGGTGATGAGTCAGACGAACTGAATAAAATCACTGTGAACCTGGAAGATGTAGTAGGCCAGATTGACAAACTAAAGAGTAGCAAATCACCTGGACCAGATGGTATGCATCCTAGGGTTCTGAAGGAACTCAAAAATTAAATTTCTGATCTATTAGTTAAAATTTGTAACCTATCATTAAAATCATCCATTGTACCTGAAGACTGGAGGGTGGCCAATGTAACCACAATATTTAAAAAAGGCTCCAGGGGCGATCCGGGTAACTATAGACCAGTGAGTCTGACTTCAGTGCCGGGAAATATAGTGGAAACTATTCTCAAGATCAAAATCGTAGAGCATATAGAAAGACATGATTTAATGGGACACAGTCAACATGGATTTACCCAAGGGAAGTCTTGCCTAACAAATCTGCTTCATTTTTTTTGAAGGGGTTAATAAACATGTGGATAAAGGTGAACCGGTAGATGTAGTGTATTTGGATTTTCAGAAAGCGTTTGACAAAGTCCCTCATGAGAGGCTTCTACGAAAACTAAAAAGTCATGGGATAGGAGGCGATGTCCTTTCGTGGATTACAAACTGGTTAAAAGACAGGAAACAGAGAGTAGGATTAAATGGTCAATTTTCTCAGTGGAAAAGGGTAAACAGTGGAGAGCCTTAGGGATCTGTACTTGGACTGGTGCTTTTCAATATATATATAAATGATCTGGAAAGGAATACGACGAGTGAAGTTATCAAATTGATACAAAATTATTCAGAGTAGTTAAATCACAAGCAGATTGTGATACATTACAGGAGGACCTTGCAAGACTGGAAGATCGGGCATCCAAATGGCAGATGAAATTTAATGTGGACAAGTGCAAGGTGTTGCATATAGGGAAAAATAACCCTTGCTGTAGTTACACGATGTTAGGTTCCATATTAGGAGCTACCACCCAGGAAAAAGATCTAGGCATCATAGTGGATAATACTTTAAAATCGTCGGCTCAGTGTGCTGCAGCAGTCAAAAAAGCAAATAGAATGTTAAGAATTATTAGGAAGGGAATGGTTAATCAAACGGAAAATGTCATAATGCCTCTGTATCGCTCCATGGTGAGACCGTACCTTGAATACTGTGTACAATTCTGGTCGCCGCATCTCAAAAAAGATATAGTTGCAATGGAGAAGGTACAGAGAAGGGCAACCAAAATGATAAAGGAGATGGAACAGCTCCCCTATGAGGAAAGGCAGAAGAGGTTAGGGCTGTTCAGCTTGGAGAAGAGACGGCTGAGGGGGAATATGATAGAGGTCTTTAAGATCATGAGAGGTCTTGAACGAGTAGATGTGGCTCGGTTATTTACACTTTCGAATAATAGAAGGACTAGGGGGCATTCCATGAAGTTAGCAAGTAGCACATTTAAGACTAATCAGAGAAAATTATTTTTCACTCAACGCACAATAAAGCTCTGGAATTTGTTGCCAGAGGATGTGGTTAGTGCAGTTAGTGTAGCTGGGTTCAAAAAAGGATTGGATATGTTCTTGGAGGAGAACTCCGTTAATGGCTATTAATCAATTATACTAAGGGGCGGATTTTAAAAGGCCCGCGCGCGTAAATCCTTCCGGATTTGAGCGTGCAGGGCCCTCGCGCGCTGGCGCACCTATTTTGCATAGGCTGCCGGCGCGCGTAAAGCCCCGGGACGCGCATAAGTCCCGGGGCTTTCAAAAAGGGGAGGGAGGGGGGCGTGTCCGGGGGGCGGGCCCGGGGGCGTGGTGCCGGCCCGGGGGTGTGGTCGAGGCCTCCGGACCAGCCCCCGGGACCAGAGGACGGAGCGGGGCTGCCGGTCGATGCGCGCAAAGCTACGCCTGCTGAAAGCAGGCGTAACTTTGCCGACAAAGGTAAGGGGGGGGGTTAGGTAGGGGAAGGGAGGGGAAGGTGGGGGGAGGGCAAAGGAAAGTTCCCGCCGAGGCCGCTCCGAAATCAGAGCGGCCTTGGAGGGAACGGAGGCAGGCTGTGCGGCTCGGTGCGTGCAGGCTGCCAATTTTGCGCAGCCTTGCGCCTGCTGACCCCGGATTTTATAAGATACGCGTGGCTACGCGCGTATCTTATAAAATCCAGCGTACTTTTGTTCGCGCCTGCTGTGCGAACAAAAGTACGCGCTCGCGTATATTTTGAAGATCTACCTCTTAGGTAATAGCCACTGCTATTAATTGCATCAGTAGCATGGGTTCTTCTTAGTGTTTGGGTAATTGCCAGGTTCTTGTGGCCTGGTTTTGGCCTCTGTTAGAAACAGGATGCTGGGCTTGATGGACCCTTGGTCTGACCCAGCATGGCAATTTCTTATGTTCTTCTGAAATCCCATTTCTTATTCAGAAGAATAAGAATCCTTTCTTATCTAATGTTGATGTTTTTTGGCCCCTCTCTAATTATCAGTTCTCAAGTCTGTAATCTTGGAGTGATAATTGATACTAATCTTAACCTCAGAAGCTACACTAAAACTCTCGTACAAAAATCCTATTTGAAGCTTAGAATGGTTTGGAAACTAAAGCCAAATTTAAATCAGGCAGATTTTCAGTTGGTAGTGCAATCATTAATTCTCCCCAACATTAACTACTGTAACTCTCTTTTCCTTGGTCTACTCCTTTACACCATAAAAACCATTTAGGCTATTCAGAATTCTGCTGCCAGAATAATCTTGGGGACCTATCGCTTCAAATATATCACCCCAGTCCTGAAAGACCCCCACTGTTAACCTGTTCAGTTTCACATTTATTATAAAACACTTTCTGATATACACAACCCCTCAGTAACGATGTTTCTATTGTCACAAATTTGTTGCTCATATTTCACAGATCTGTGAGAAATCTGCAGTCAGAGGGACAGTGCTCGTTAGATATCCCTAGTCATAAGATCATTTGCTAGCTGAATCCAGAGAACGCAGAGTTGTGGAGCCAGTTACAAGTTCTTCTCCAAAAGCAAGCATGCTACAAAACCTTCAAAAAAGATCTCAGGACTCACTTATTCAAATTAGCATTTAGCTAATTTTATTGACAGATATTAACTTGGCTCCAGGATTGCATGGCTTATTAATGTGGCACCTTCATGGCTAAAATAACAAGCACTATCCAATGCTTCGGTTGTGTAATGATTATGCAGTCACTGTCTCCTTTTGACTTTTTAGTGTTGTTCATTTATTTTATTTTAATACTGTTTTGATTGTATGCATGTGAACTCTGTAAGCCACCCAGAACAAAACTAATTTAGGCATGTAGCAACAGTGATGAGAACATTCTAGCACCTATAAAAATTTGGCACCAGAGGCAATTGCCTACATTACCTATGCCTAAATCTGGGCCTGCCTCTCAGCATCAGCATTGGCATGTACAACCGTCATTTCTCCCTTCTCCCAGTATTCCTGCAGTTGTGATCAGAGCCCATATTCATATCATGCCTGAACTGAACTGATTTGTGTGTTACTTGCTACATTCCATGATAATGCTTCATTTTGAGGGGAGATGAGTAGAAAAACCTTATGCAAGAATGTTCTGTCATACATTCCTGCATACATCATTTGGTTTATAGTACCTGAATGCAATCTGCTGTGAAATACCTGAAAAGTGGAATATAAATTAAAAAAAATATATAGTAGATGTTAGTAGATAAGGACCATTTGGACTATCTTGTCTGCCTGGTTTCCATCTTGTTCAATAATCATTCTAACAGCCAGGCCATCCCTACTCCATTTCTTTTACCTACTACTCCCCTAGTGGATCTTATGAGTTTCTTCTGCATCTTTCCCAAACATGCTTAAATTCTGTCATGATTTTTTTTGCTAGTAACTCTACAAGTAGTCTTTTTCAGGCAAAACGTAATGAGGCAGGATACTTTATTCATCAGTCACCTTTGTTACTGTACACAGAAAGGAAGGAGAGGGCTCTAGTTTACAGTTAAAAATCAGTTACAGTTAGGAGCCATTCTATTTTCCCTGTGGAAAAAATGGCTAAGCAATAGAACCATCTTGCCTTAATGTAATGTATATTTTCTGAAACTGATAAAGTGGTATATAGAAGAAAGTATGACAAATAGTTTGATTCAGTCCTGTTTGTGGCATAGAAAAATTTATGACCAAAATGTATTTGGTCTTTGTAATTTCTTAACTTTTCTATTTTAATGTGCACTGTATTCTTTGAAGTTTTGTCGAATTTATGTACCTTGTTGATTTTATTATGTTATCCGCTAAGATCCCAGGATTAGTGGACTACACATTTTTTAAATAACTAAGTAATTAAATAAATACCACCTCAGTTGGATAAATTTAACCATACGCTACATTCTGAAAAGCCTGTTAAGAGATGGACCGCATCTTGGAGAAGTCAAATTACCTCCTTTGTGTAATATTTTAGGTCAGCCTCTGCTCTTATCACACAATATATTATCAGACTTATTACAATATACATGAGGTTCATTATTCGTTTTCAGACATGTCAGACATGTCAGCAACACCTGAAATTGGATAGGGGAAGTGTATGGAACGTGCTCCTAGCACAATGGCAGCACAAAGCAAGCGCAAGCAACCAAAAATGTTTACCTACACTTCAATTATTTAATTATGCAACCCTGCTCCATAGGAAATGATGGGGTCGGCAGAATGGTTGTGGTGGTGGGGTGAGGCAGGAGCATCAATATGCATATAAAATACCTCATATTTCCTCTCAGGAAAACTCTCCTATCCCGTAGGAGTGTACAAAGCATGGAGAACTGTGTGATGAAAAGCAAAAGTCTGAAAACAAAAAGTTCTTTTTCCTTCTATACCTACTAATCTTTCTTTAATTGATTCATAGTCAGATTATCATTTTAAGACGCCAAGGAAATGATAACATTCGCACCTCAGATAGAAAATGACACCTTTCTCTTGCACATAATAATCCATGCTCAACCTTTCCACATTTGGAAACAGTATTATATATATAGACAGAGCAGGAATGAGAAAACATGTGTGGTGAGTGTTAGGCTCTTTGTGTGGGATATAAGGTCTGGCTAGGTAAGTGCTTTTAAAAGGAAATATGCCACAATCTGCTGTGAAGAAATGGTACTGTCTTTTTAAAAGAGACTTCCAGTGGTTTGCAAAGAGCAGAGGATTTTGTCTTATTTTCTTCTCATGGCATATGATAGAATAAAGTGCCATGGCTTGTTTAAAGTTAGTTTGCTATTTTTGCCATGAGAAGACAAATTAAAACACCAGTAATCTACAACTCGGTTTTATGTCTGGAAATAGCTCTTTCTTATAAAACAGACTTGGATTCTGTGTGAGTAAAAAATGTCCACCTAACCTGGTTACACAAATACTTTTACTCAAACTGAAGAGAAGTGTTCCAGGGAATAGAGTAGAAACACATACATTTTGATTTTACCAAGTCTGCCTCTAAGCTACCCTATGTAAGTTCCGCCTTTGAAGAGCGGGTGTAAGTATGAGTTAATCTATTTGTGTACTGGGCCAGTTATCCATGTATTTTCAAAGTGAACTTATATGCATATGTTTGCTTTGGAAATGTTGGGCTATAGCTTGCGTGTGCAAGTTAACAGGAAGACTTCAGCCCTGCTCACCCAGTTATAAAATTACCCTCCCTCTGGATAAAAGAAGTGGGTTCCATCCAGCACTGGTTTACAAACTATCGAGAAACAATTGTAGACTTGGAAAAGGCGTCCGTGTAAGAAGGTGTCCTGCCACAGGTTCTGTTTCCCAATGCAATGCAAATTGCAAACTGAGGGTTTCAGGAAGCAAGGACATTTACTTCCCTGCAGAGTTGTTTTTTGTTTTTTTTTTTGTCTGTGCTCCTTCTTGAACTGGAGCATTATTTCTGAAAATTTCTATTGTTTATGTAACCGAGAGCCATTCTTCGGTTATCAGTATGCCGAGGGAAGCATTAGCTAGAATAGGTTAATGGATAGGGGAAGGACCCTTTCAAATTCCTGTCTCTCCCTTTGAGGGGCTGGGAATGGCCGTCCCCCAGGAGGCTTCATTGCAGCTCTCTCCTGAGAGTCTGGATGAGGTCTTGTATAATTTTTGGAGACGTAGGAGGTAATGAGGAACTTACCTTTTTTTGTGCTTTACAGGCCCAGCCAGAGGGAACAAGCCAACCCCAGCCTGGGATTCCTGACTAGGTCGGGAAGGTGGTCCTGTCAGTCTACTCTCTAGCGGGTTTGGATTCCCCTCCAGGTTGTTTTCGGGATTTTGAGATTGTTCGAGGTAGGAGCCTCACTGGACATCTGGGCTTTTCCTGGATCCAGGGCACGGGGAACCCTGTGTCTGAGATGCCCAGGGATAGGGAAGACCTGCCCCTGAATTGGTGGTGACCCATTGTAGGGAGTAACTCCAGTGTTATTGTCAGTTAAGGGAAGAGGCTATTAAATTAGGCATCCAGGAGGAAGATCTTTGGCTGCTCCTTCCTACTTGCAATGGAGCAGGGTAAGAATAAACCTGCATCCAGAGATCACTCCCATAACGGATTCAGAGGAGAGTCAAAGACTGAGACAAACTAAAGAGTGGAAGAACTGCTAACCCTGAGAACAAGAACTGTAAATATCCTAAGGGACACCAACCCAGAGTGTCCAGCCCTTGGGGAGAGAAGAGAGATTACTCTCTGTGTAAGGACAGGATTTCTGGCCATCCATAGAAGGGGGTTTTCCTGCCCATCGGGACCTCCATCTCACCTAAGCTAGGAGGATGGTAGGATCCCTTGCCTACTTAAAGATTCCTGCACAGATAGAAGAAAATCAGTAATTAAGAGAAAAGCGACTGTGGTGCTGGAAACATATTTATTGTGCCATCTACAACTATCTTATTCAATAAATTAAAATTTGGACACTAACCCAATGCATCCAGAGTCTCCATTTGGGCACATAGCACTCACAGCAAAGAGAGATTACCCCCTTCCCAGGGATAAGCAAGAGGAAGTTAGCCACCCCTGCACTGGGACCCGAAAGGACACCTTTCTTCTCCCAACCAAAATAATTCACTGTTAGTGTTCGTGGTAGTTGTGGGTGGATCCTTGGGCCGGTGGCAGATGACCACACCCCCGGGGGAAGATCCCGAGAGGGACCACCGGTCAGGCTCAGAGTATGGAGACAGACACACACTAGTTCTTTTATTAAACTGTATAGTGAACCACCAGAGGTGGCAGTAGTGAGCTGGAAGTGCCCGGCTGGGCTGTAGTCCCTCAGATACTGGAACAGGGATCCTGGATAACTGAGCTGTATAGAAACTGAATATAGTGAGTAGGCAGAGTATGCAGAGTTCAGGAACAGAACCTTGATGGTAACACTCACATAATGTGAGTGGAACTATTATGGTTCCACTCACTATTATGTGAGTGGAACCAGGCCCTCGAGGAGCGAGTACCTGGTTCCAGGGAACGCTCTAAGAGAATAATGGTAACTCACTGGTGTTGTAGGCAGGATGACTTCCTGGCAGAAGTGGTATTCAGAAGCAAGTCCGGGAACAAGGGCCCTCGAGGAGCGAGTACCGATTCCAGACTGCAATCTGAAAAGCAAAGAGAAAACGAGGCCCCCCGAGGAGCGGGTACCCCTGGTAAGTCCGAGGAAGCAGAGTAGCAAGGTATGCGGAGAGCGAATCCCATCTGCCGATACCTGGAGGAAAGCCCTTGCTAACTCGAATCGTTAGTGATTTCAGAGACCTTAAAAATCTGGTGAGGATGACGTCACCTCAGGGGGACGCCCCTGAGATTCGTGCAGAACACTGGAGTGGGTTACATTTACATACGGGGCAATTTTCAAATAGTCCATGCAGCTGCAATCCATGGGGGTGCTTTTAACGCACATCTTTTAGGGAATCATTCAAGTACAAGCTCTCCCGGGCGGATTTTAAAAGCCCTGCTCGCGTAAATCCGCCCGGATTTACGCGAGCAGGGCCTTGCGCGCCGGCGCGCCTATTTTCCATAGGCCGCCGGCACGTGCAGAGCCCCGGGACGTGCGTAGGTCCCGGGGTTTTTCGAAGGGGGCGTGTCGGGGGCATGTTGGGGGCGGGACAGGATGACGTGGCGTTTCGAGGGCGGGGCGCGGCATTTCGGGGGTGGGACAGGGGGCGTGGTTTCGGCCCGGGGCGTTTCGGGGGCATGGCCATGCCCTCAGGAATCGCCCCCGGGTCGAGTCTCGGCGCGCCAGCAGCCCGCTGGCGCGCGTGGATTTACATCTCCCTCCAGGAGGTGTAAATCCGTGGATAAAGGTAGGGGGGGGGGGAGTTTAGATAGGGCCGGGGGGGTGGGTTAGGTAGGGGAAGGGAGGGGAAGGTGAGGGGAGGGCAAAAGAAAGTTCCCTCTGAGGCCGCTCCAATTTCGGAGCGGCCTCGGAGGGAACGGTGACAGGCTGCGCGGCTCGGCACGCGCCGGCTGCCCAAAATCGGCAGCCTTGCGCGCGCCGATCCAGGATTTTAGAAGATACGCGCGGCTACGCGCGTATCTTCTAAAATCCAGCGTACTTTTGTTTGTGCCTGGTGCGCAAACAAAAGTACGCGAACGCGCTTTTTTTAAAAATCTACCCCTCCTTGTATTGTTTGTCTTTGAAACCTAGCAAGTGCAAGGCACAGGCGTTGAAAGCATCACTTTGCTTTGCACCCTGTTGTTTGTGTGGGTGGAGTGGGGAGGCGGGTTTTCAAAATAGCTTTCCTTCCCTCACCTAAACGCACCCACAGGAATGCCTCTTTTTTTTTTTTTTACTGAAGTTAAAAGTTATGTATGCTGCGGAAGCCGCAAATATTCTTAGTTACATTTTGAAGATGGCAATTTCCAGTCAGTCCACTTCCCTCAGGGAAATATTTTAGAAAATTGCCATTCCTCCATCTACAGTATGTTTCCAACACTATGGAGCCTTTGTGTTGTGGAGATACCGAGAGGGAGCCTTTTCCACCCCCCTCTCCTATCCCCCAACTCTAGTTTCCAACTACGCTTTCCACCTTCTTGCACTGTATGTCTGGAATAGTCTTCTTGAATCGGTGTCTCATTCTCCCTCTCTGGCCTTAGTAAAAGTCAGTGTAAAAACCCACCTTTTGGAGCAACTGATACCTTCCTCCCTCTCTTTCCACCACAAGAACAAATCATACCCATATAGACATCCCCCTTGTAGTGACTGACATCCTCTTCCCTCCCACCGCAAACTACTCTCTCCCTCACACACACATTTTCCTCCTCCCTCCCCCCAATAGCAACTTAGATACAGAGATACACTTCCTGGATACCCTTCATCTGAGTCACCACATCATCTTTCTACCACCAGAACATCTGATCCCTCACCCCCTCCACCAGAGCAACTCATTCACTCCTTCCTCTGTAAGCAACTGATATACATTCCTCCTCCATTCCTACACTCCTTTCCCTCTTTATTTTTATTTAATATTTATTTATTTAATAGGTTTTATATACCATCGTTCGAGGGTACATCACAATGGTTTACAATACCAAACATAAAACAACGAATAAACCAGTATATAAAATTACATTATACAACTGACAGGCTAGGTACTGCAGTTTAAAAGCAGGATTCACAAATATAAAACAAGACAATATTTCAAGGCTCTAAATGTTAAAAACCCTCTTTCTGATCTTCCAAATAGGCTTTCTCAAAGAGCCAAGTTTTGAGGCCTTTTCGGAATTTCCTTAACTCAGTTTCTACTAGCCTTAACTCTGCAGGCATGGTGTTCCAAAGGCTAGGACCCGCAATGGATTCAACTCTTTCACACACCAAAAACAGATGTGCAGTGTTTAATAAGGGAATATGGAGTAGGTCTTTGTTCGCTGACCTCAATGACCTGCTCAGGGTATGTAGTCGAATTGAAAAGTTTAACCAGTCAGTTTTCTGACCATATATTGCCTTGTGAAGGATGCAACAAATTTGTACCATATTCTTTGAGTAATCAGGAGCCAATGTAGTTGTATCAATATTGGAGTAATGTGGTCTCGCTTTTGACAGTTTGTCAGAACTCTAGCTGCGGAGTTTTGTAACACCTGCAGCGGACGTAGAGTGGTTTGGGGAAGGCCTAATAGTAATGAGTTGCAATAGTCCAGTTAGGAAAATATAAGAGCTTGTAGGACTGAACGGAAATCATTGGGTTCTAATAAAGGTTTCAGAAGTCTTAACATCAACAATTTGTAATAGCCTTCTCTCAGTTTAGTCACTATATGTGTTTCTTAAAGGTTAAACCACAGTCAATAGTTATCCCTAAATCTCCTACTGACTCAGCCAGAGTTAGTTATGTGTATTGTACGGAATCTCTTTTGGTTTCCTGTTCAATAATATGATCTCAGTTTTTTCCATGTTCAGGATGAGTTTCATGTGACTTAACAGTTGTTTAATTGCTTCAAATACATGGTAATTAGTTTAAAAGACTGTTCAATGGAAACAGAAACAGGGACGAGTATCTGGATACAGTCCCCTACCCAAGCAAGTCACGACTCGCCTAGATGGAGACCAAGCACCGAGGTTTAGGGGGCGCCGCGGCAGGCAGGCAGCCAGCTCCCAACTCGTCCTACCTCCCCCCGAGTGCCACTCTCCCAACACCCCCCTAGTGGTCCAGCGGAGGTCCCGGGAGCGATCTTCCACTCCCGGGGCCTCGGCTGCCACTAAGCAAAATGGCGCCGGTTACCTTCAGTCCCTATCATGTGACAGGGGTCAACCAATGGCACCGGTAACTCCTGTCACATGGTAGGGGCTGAAGGCCACTGGCGACATTTTGCTTAGTGGCAGCCGAGGCCCTGGGAATGGCAGATCGCTCCCGGGACCTCCGCTGCACCACTAGGAGGGGTGTCAGGAGGGTGGCACTGGCTGGGAGGCAGGGCGAGACGGGAGCTGGCTGCCTGCCTGCCACAGCGCCCCCTAAGTCTCGGTGCCAATCTTTCTGTGAGTGTGTGTGTATGTGAGAAAGGAATCTGCCAGTTTAAAAAAAATGTAATATTATAATAAATACACCTGAACTTTTGAAAAGTTGGATGAAAGATAAAATTACTAAATTTTAAGCATCCTTCTCCTGGAAAATAAAATTTTACTTAAAGTGGGTAGAGACAAATACTAAAGCAAAAAAAATTAAGTATTTAAAATGTTCATCTCAGAAAAATCACAAATTTAAGATACTGATGCCAGGTGGGGTTTGGGTTTTTTTTTTTTTAAGCATAATTTAAGCATGAAGACTAGAATAGAATCTGAAATGGTTTTGCTTATTTTTTTTAAGCCTTTAGAAAATGTATATTTTTAAATGACTAAGACTGAAATCTTCCCATTTAAAAGGGAAGCCAACTAAGGATGTCTTTCTGTTCCATATCTCCCACATGAATAATCATACGACTGATAGTTTGAAGAAAGACACTTGCTTTACTGCCTGGAAGTGTAAAACAAGAGAAGCTGTACTGTGTGGGTGGCTGTCCCTTGGGAGGACAGTACCTGAAGGAAGGGTGTCATTTCGCCTTTTGATAGGCATGTGGTTTTCTTATTTAATGGTTGGGAGCATCACTTTCATTTTTAGTAAAAGTGAAAAATGCTGCAAGTCTGAAAGCAAGGTGCTTCTGTGAGAGTGTAATATGTATGTGAGACAGGGAGGGTGCTTCTGTACATGTGTGTGGTGTATAAGTGAGTCAGGGAGGGTGCTTCTGTGCGTCAATTTGTGTGCGCGAGAGAGATGGAGCATGTTTTTGGCTGTGAGAGAGGGCATGTGCGTGTTTGAGCCTGTTTGTAAGTGAGATAGAACATGTGTGTGATTGAGAACTTGTGTGTAAGTGAAATAGAGCATGTGTGTGATTGAAAGCCTGTGTGTAAGTAAGAGAGCGAGAGCATGTGTGATTGAGAGAGACTGACCAGAGAGGTGACGTGTGTATGTGTGAGAAAGGCTGATCAGGGAGATGACCGGTGTGTGTGTGTGTGTGTGTGAGAGAGAGAGAGAGAGAGAGAGAGACTGGTTAGGGAGAGATTGGTGTGTGAGAGATAGAAACTGGTCCTGAGGATATGACTGGTGTGTGTGTGTGAGAGAGAAAAGAGACTGGTTGTGGTCCCTAAGGAAGAGGTCTGTGAGGACAGCTTCAGCAGCTACTGCTGCTTCTGGTATGGCCTGCAAGGGAAAGGAGTAGGAGAACTGCTGGAGAGGTTAAGTAAAGGTGGCTTTTTAAGTTCATTTTTCTTGATTGACTACCATTTTAATTATTGGGTAGTATGTGATGTGTCTGCTGTTTGAAATATTTTATTGGTGTTTGGTAAAGCTTTCAAAATTTGCATGAGTCTTTAATTATTGGATATTCTATTCATCAGCTGTTTTGAAATTATTTTATTAGTATGATTTTATAATTATGATTAATGATTTATATATCTTTATTTTATTGATTTGTTTCACGAGGAATGGTGAAATTTTTGTTTTTCCATTGTTACACTGTATAGAGTCTGGCGTGATGCGTTTTACAGTTCAGTTTTTGTCTGCACATTTCTATTTATACTTTATGTGGCTTTATTCTGTATTTGGTGAGGGTGTGTATTCTGCATGCAAAGACTGAGATGAAGCATTCTTTTAGCATGTGGTTTCTCTGTAGGGATCTGTAGTAGCTTAGCCTGTTCTGTTTTCCTGATAGGAGGTGTATTGATATTTTAGATTCTGGTGTAATATTTTTGGTATTCTTTTTCATAGGTAGGGTTGTTATTCTTTGAGTGTTGGCAGATAGTATTGTGTTGATATGGAAGGACCATGCTGAAATATATCATAATAGGTATGATGCCATATGAATTCCAAGATGGCAAAGTTTTCTTGTTGGCATCACAACAATGCATGAAATTATCACAACTTGTATATTAATTTTACCTCAAAATGTCATTTTTCATGTAAAATATGTTATAAATGCATAATTTAAAATTGTGTATGGGGAGGGGGCGCCAGACTGTAAGGTTTGCCTAGGATGCCTAATACCCTTGCACCGGCCCTGAGTTTGAGGCAATTCATTCCTCTCCCCCAGAGCATCTCATGACTGCCCCTCACCCACTCCTCTTCCTTCCTTCCCTCCTGTCATTCGGAGCAAGTTATCTGACACCATGGCCTCATAAAATGGCAGTGGGTCAGGTGAGTAGACCACAGGGAGGTAGACAAAAGAAACAGTATGTCTGCAGGGGCGGCTCAAGGAGATCTGCTGCCTGAGGTGAGGAATGAGATGGCATCCCCCTCACCCTGCCCCCTCTCACTCTGCCCCGCCCCTCCTCCCTTCAGCCACCACCAGCCTGGCCTCCAGCGGTGTCGGCATCACTCTCCACACGCCAGTGGCCTGGCCTACAGTGGCAGCAGCCTGCAGCAGCAAGCCTCCTCTTTTCTGCCGCTGCCAGCCTGGGTTGGCAGTCGTGGGTGAGGCTGACACCACAGTGGCGTTCTGAGAGGGGCATTTTTTGCTGCCTCAAAATTCTGCTGCCTGAAGCGGCCGCTTCACCCTGCCTCATTATAGAACTGCCCCTGCATGTCTGTCTGCACTTGTGGCTGCAAAGGCATGCACAGCATGAGAAGCAACAGGAAATGTGGGCAGGTGCTGGGCTCTGCCACTGGGTGGGGGTTTGGCTGCCCTAGCAGGAGTGTAGGAGATGACCTGTGAATACGGGAGTCTTCTGCCCAATATGGGAGATTTGGCAGGACTGCCTTTGTCCTGAAGGTCTTCTTCCATTTTAAGGGTAATTTTAAAAATGTTCACTTTTAACATGCAGACTTTACACTAATTTTCAAATGAAAAGTAAGCATGCAATTTCCCTTTTAAATATCATTCCAGAAAAATTACCAGCACACATTTACACCTGCTAATTTGTGTGGATATTTTTTTCTGAGAAAAATTACGTGCATACTTTAGAAAATTCAAAACTAGGGAGGTCATTTTCAAAAGGATTTACGCACGTAAAACTGGATTTTACGTGCGTAAATTGACTTTTGGAAATTGCTACAATATATTCTACTTTGATGCATGTAACTCCTTGGAAAATTCACTCTTCGGCATGTAAGTGAAAAATCCTCTCAAACCTCTCCCCAAGAATGTCTCCACCTGATGTGGGTAGATATGTGCACAGAGAGGCCCTGTACATGCACTTTTACTTACATATAGGATGAGCAATTTTCTAAACTCTATTTCTGTGAGTAAAGCGCTCGTCCACCCACAAAAATGGCCTTGAAAATTACTCTCCCTTTGTCTCTGGAAAAAATTCATAGTACATAGAGCCTTGTGTATCTTGTACAGTGCAGCAATAGTATACTAAAGTCTGTTTTTCCTTACTGGAAATTGCATGATATGCATTTTAATTTATGCACAGGGTAGGTTAATAAGTTTAGCATTGAATTATTTGAGGATTTCCACAAATACCAGTTCTTGACGTGTGACAGCATTCTGATGTTATTCTATTTTTTTTTCCTTCAAGACTCGTTGATTAAAAGCAAATGACCTTCAAAGATTTTTTTTTTTTTTGTAATCTGTATATGCATTTGTGGCTGCTGGTTGTGGAGGATGAATGTTGGGAAGAAGAGTACAGGCCATGAGAAACTACTGAGGGGGAGTTTCCTTACTGAAGCAGTGCCAGAGATAGTGAATTCTATGGGAGTGCTATATCAGTAATCATAAAACAGAAACCGGGAGGTTCACTATGAATAGCTAATCTTAGCACATAACATAATCCTACTCTTGGGTTTTGATTACTTTGCACTATGTTCCCATAGTAGATTCTCCCTCCTTGATGTCCTTCCAGAAGGAGATAGCGTGTATATTACATACAGTCAGTCTCTCTTTGCTTTAAAAGTATGTACTGGTGGCAGGTTTTATCATCCTTTGAACTTCATAAATTAAGTATGCTAAGCTTTGTTTTGCTTGAATCCATTTTTGTTTTTTGTAGTACTGTAGTGACAGTGGTTCCAGGTTTAATTTATTGACCTGCATAGAAATATTAATCTACAAAAAAAAAAAAGTCAAGTAATGTTACAAGCTTTAATCATTGGTCCTTCTACTTCAACTGCCTTGGATAAGCCAGTTGAGGAACAAATAAAGCCAGTATAAAATATACTGTAAGTAGAATTGCATGTCACAGAAAATTTGTGGTATCCTTATTTTACCTTGACATATAAACCAGCAGTCATATAGATAAGTGCCTACTGATTGCCAAAGTAAATATAGATTCCAAATGACATAATGTTTCCTCTAACTTTTTCCATGGTGATGGGGGTATGCACCACTGTTGTGCCCATAACTTTTGCAGATCAGCAAGGTAGGGGGAGGTGCATCTCTCTTTTAGGGATGTGCATTCATTTGAAACAAATAGTTAATCTGAATAAAAAAACAGTTTTTAATTTGTTTCAAATGAAACAAATGGATAGCGGCTCTGAAAAAAAAACACCTCTATTTGCATTCATTTTCAGATCCATTAAAGTCTAGGGGATGAGGCTTTCTTTTTTACTGAAAGCAAGCCTGACAGGATGGAGTCAGGATAGGAAAGGACAAGGAAAAAGGCGGGCCAATCAAGATCAAGCACTTTTTCAACCCGCTTATCCCAAAAGGTAGAAGCATGAACTGACAATAGCTTGCTCATTTTTAAAAACCTGAACCTAAAAAGAACTTTGAGCATACTCATAATTTTGAATCATTTCTTTCCTGGAGTTCAGTGTGAGAGAGGCTAGTTTCTATCTGTGTTTTGCAGAGTGAAATAAAAACTTTCTAAAACATTTAACCAGGAGCCAGGAAGGTAGGCTTAGGCTGCTGTTGTTTCTTGTCAGTGTATGAGACACACTGATTTATCTGACTGTTAGGGTTATAGCATCAATTGGAGTTAGAGGACTGTAGAGAGACACACTGCTTGATTCACTGTCTCCAGTAGATAAGAGAAGAGATCTGTGAGTTCTCTTTTACTCTGGCTGGAAGTATACAGCACTGCAGCCTGTCCTCACTTGCATTTGTGTGAGTGGCTTAGTAGAACCATAGGGGCAGATTTTCAAAGGATTACACACGTAAATCCAGGAGGATCTACATGCGTAGGGGGGTTACGCATGCCGGGCCTATTTTCAAAAGGCCTGGTGGCGCGTGTAAAGCCACAGGATGCGTGTAAGTTACGGGGCTTGAAAAAATGGGCAGTCTGGGAGTGGGGCGGGGGCATGGCCAGAGGCATGCCTCTGGCAGGCGTAACTTGTCAGATAAAGGTATAGGGGGTTTTTTTCGGGCTGGGGGGGCGGGACAGCGACAGGCTGAGCGCCCATGTTATAAAATCAGGCGTACATTTGTGCGCACCGGGTAGTGCCCACAAATGTTGGCCGCTCGCGTATCTTTTAAAATCTGCCCCGTAGTGCACACAGTTCAACTGTGTTTATTTCACAATAAAAATGACTGCCTGCTGTGTGTGCACACTGCTCATAGTATTGTAATACTACATACCAAGCCAGTGCCACTAATCATCTCTATAAAATTGTACCATCAAAAAATTAGTCCAAAAAATATCATGGCAGAAAAAATAGCATCAGGTAGATGGCCTTGTTGGAGAATGAGTCAAGCTTCATTTTACATGGATATTTTGTTTATTAATTTTGCTATATACTGTTTTCATTTAAAAAAAGAAAAAAATAGTTAAATTGTAATAAATGATTCAGTCTCACTTATTTTATATTTATTTATATGTAAATCATAAATACCACTTATGGAAAAGAAAAGACTGTCATAATTTGAACCACACAGTGCTGGACTTTATGTTGGCTTTTCTTTATAATCATCAGTCCATGAAGTGTTATGATTCAGTGCATCTATTTTTTTTTTTAATTTCCATGCACAATAAAAGCCAAAGGGCAATGAATCCACTTGTCTTATATTTCAAAAAATAACTGACATGGATCTGTGTTTCAAAGAGCTCTGCTTCAGGGGATATTCCAATGCTGGTCACTCTGCAGGTATTGTTAAATTTCATTTATACTTCTACAGCTTCACAGTGTTTTCTACAAGAAAAATACAGTGCAGTATTCAAATTATCCTCAGGATCATATTTTACCCACTCCTCTTTAAGACCATAGTCTTCTATTTGTCAAAGAAATTCCAATAGTCATTGGTTAAACAATGTCTTACATGTCACTATTCACTCATTAGACTGCATGTAGGAAGTACTTCAGTATATTCTTGTGGTAAATTAGCCATATTCTGTGTTACAGACAATTACAACTCACTGTTTAAATGTAACTTAATACTCTAACAGAGTATGCCACTTTAATTTCTCATTCAATCCGTCAAGGCACAAAGATCGCAAGGCAAAAATCCAATCTTGTTCTCACAGGTTTGAGTTTTCTTGGCAATCACCATCCCACCTTAGTGGACAGACCAGTTCAATTTCAATTCATTGTAATTCTTGAAATGTATGCCACTGTTCCAAACAGCGTTGTACCATAGGAGCTTGCACTTTCCTCATAGTAAGGCAATGCTGATGTTCTATTACCTTAACTTGCTGCTTTGTGCAACCAACATACATTTTTAAACAGAAACATATCATTATATATATATGTAGAGAACCTAAAGGATCTCTACCAGCAATATGATCTGTTTAGTACGGGAAGGGCCCTTGGATCTCTGGCATTAGATCTCGGCACAGTAAAGAAGTTAGGGCACCTTCACCTGTTTCACCATGGTTTTAGGAATCTTTTTGTTTCTGAGGAGGACGTCTCTCAATCCTGTCTACTTTTGGCTTTTGGTTTCCCCTTTTCAAGTAATCATTTTTTCTTTTGTGTAAACTGAGTGCCCTAAGGCCTAGGGACTAGGCACCGTAACATCAGAGGAGGTGGCATCTTTCACAGACAAAGGCCAAAAGGACCATCTGTGTTCCCAAGGAAGAATGAATTCCCATCCATTCCTTGGGAGAAAGAGTTTGGAAGAAGGAGATAGACCAAAGGACCCATTTGGGAGACCATGGCCATCTCTAAGAGATCAATGGAGATAGAAAAGAGTAGTCTGGAGAGTACCCTTCTGGTAATGTAAGAGGGAAAAAAGGAGAATATAGAGTAACAGGACTGAGAGGTATGAAATTTGGACTTGAACACTAACATCTAAGTTGGGACTTGTTCTTTCCATTCATTAAATGGGAGGGAATTCAGATACCTACTTTAACTTCAGATACCTACTTTAGATACCTACTTTAACTTCAGATACCTACTTTAACTTGTGTTAGGTTTCCAACCTAACACAAATCAAAGCACCAGTCATCCCTATCAATCAAGCACAATCAAAAGCCAAAGAACTGGCCCTGTTCTTCCACAATAAAATCACAGAGCTCCTAACTCAGCTGCCCAACTCCACCCCTCTGCACCTGAGTTCACTCCAACCTTTAAACTACAAATCCATATACCTTGAAGCATTCGAACCCACCTCAGCCGAAGAGATCCAATCAATCATGAAGAAAATGAAGCCATTCTCACATCCTGCAGACCACATCCCTTCCAAACTACTCTTGACAATCCCAGACACCATATCGCAAATGCTGGCGGACATCATCAACTGCTCTCTATCTCAAGGCTTTTACCCAGATGATCTCAAACTGGCTTCTCTCAAACCTCTCCTAAAGAAGCCAAACTTAGACCCCTCTGACCCGAACAACTTCCGCCCAATCGCCAACCTACCACTCATAGCCAAGATCATGGAAAAACTAGTTAATATTCAAATCTCTGAATACATTGAAGACAACAAACTCCTCTTCCCATCCCAATATGGGTTCCGCAAAGCCTCCAGCACAGAATCCCTCCTTGTTTCACTGACAGACTACCTAATTCTAGGCCTCGACAAAGGACAATCATTCCTATTGATTCTGTTAGACCTTTCTGCAGCTTTCGACAGCGTCAACCACGCCATCCTCATAAACCAACTCTCATCCATTGGAATAGGTTCAGCGCTAGCCTGGTTCAAAACGTTCCTCAATAATAGAGGCTACAAAGTGAAAATCCAGAACAAAGCATCTCCCCGCCATGATGCGCCAGTAGGAGTCCCACAGGGATCCTCCCTTTCACCCACCCTGTTCAATATTTACCTACTCCCGCTGTGCCAGCTTCTAACCAACCTAAAACTCAAACACTTTGTCTATGCTGACGACATCCAGATAGTGATCCCACTTAAAGAAGCTCTCATCAAAACTCTCGAATACTGGGAATCATGCTGCTCAAAAATCAATGACCTGCTCGCCAGCCTAAACCTCATTTTAAACTCCACCAAAACGGAACTCATGCTAATTTCTCCAGAAAACAACAATAACTCCAGCACCCCTCCAAACATTCCTCTCTCCCCTCAAGTCAGAGACTTAGGAGCTATAATTGATAACAAGATGAATTTGAAAGCATTTGTTAACTGCACTACAAAGAACTGTTTCCACAAACTCCAAGTATTGAAAAGGATAAAACCGCTTTTCCATTTTTATGACTTTAGAACAATACTACAAGCAATAATCATCGCAAAGTTAGATTACTGCAACGCTATCCTACTAGGACTCCCATCTTCATACACTAAACCTCTGCAGATGGTAGAAAACGCGGCGGCAAGAATACTCACGAATACTAGAAGAAGAGACCACATCTCACCCATCTTAAAAGATCTCCATTGGCTCCCTATTCACTTCAGAATCATCTATAAATCCGTTACCATCATATATAAGTCCATCTACCACCGTACGTCACTTGACCTTCAACACCCGCTCAGCCCACACAACTCCCTTAGATTGACCAGAGAAGCCTACAGAGGATCCCTCCAGATACCCAATACTAAATTCACGCGGCATATAACCTCAAGAGAACGGGCTTTCTTGACAGCCGGACCTTCACTCTGGAACTCCATCCCCATGAACCTCCGCCAGGAGCCTTGCCTGCTAACCTTCCGAAAAAGATTGAAAACTTGGCTATTCAAACAAGCCTTCCCTGACCACACCTGAATCACAACTATATATTCAAAGAATGTAGCCACCCCAGTGCTGTAAATAATTATTAATTTATGATGTTAACCTTCTTCTGCTTCTTTCTCTCTTGTCCCAGTTCCATTCCCCCTGTTCATTGTAACTGCAACTCCTCTGCACTAGATTCAGTATTGTATTTTTTGCACACCTTGTTCGAATGTAAACTGGCATGATGTGATTGTATCATGAATGCTGGTATATAAAAAACCTAAATAAATAAATAAATAAACTTAAGAAACAAGACAGATCTAAAGGATGAAAATTGGCTTTCATTATCTATGTAAATAATTTAGAGAAGCAGAGTCACAAATTTATTAAAACCCTACAATGTGATTCTAGACATGGCAACTATTCTAAACTGTAAAGAGACTTTATGAAATTTCATCAATCATCAGAAAAGTTGAGTTGGAAACCATACCAGCTTCCAGCATGTTTATTATTACTGTTTACCTTTATAAGGCCTAGATTTATCAAAAGGCACTAAATATTGCATATGATAGGAAAAGGGGTGTGTTTTATGGTAATTGGCAGTTTATTGCAATTTGCACTAATACCTATGTGAAGTGCTTTCTTAGTGCAAATTGCAATAACTTTCTCCCACTTTGTGATAAGTGCCAGAATTGTTGTATTTCCTACATACAACCACTACGGGGACCATGTTTAGTAGTTTTAAGTTTCTGGAGTGCCAGCTTAGCTATTAGGGCCCTCCTGGGAAGAGAGAGAGAGCAAGCCTAGCCATAATGCTCTCATACTAGATAGGTATTTATATCTCTATGGGAGGCCTACCTTGTTACTTGAGGTGCGGTTTAGGTATTAGTGTAGGGGTTAGGGGCCACTTTGACATTCGAAGTGAGACGTACCAACAGAACAGTGCTCTCTTGTGAAGATTTGATGACCTTCAGAGTGAGGAAACTCACCCAAAGATGAGATTTGTGACTATACAAGCATCCCCACATATCTTTAGGTATTAGTACTTATTATTATTTTACACCCCCTTTTCATTTCCGATTCCCAGTTGTACTCCCTTGTTTTATTGTAACTTTTCTCTTCTTCTAATTTTACCTCTTGTTAATTGTTTACATTATTGTTAAGATCTCTGTTCTCTGTAAACTGAGTTAATTTGATTTGTATCAAGAAAGTCGGTATAAAAAAGCTATAAATAAATAAATAAATAAATAAATAAATAAAATAAATGTTCTCACAACCTAGCTTGATGGACTCTCTACCTGGGTAACATCAAGCTAGGTTGAGAGAACATTGAACATCATCAGTGTCTGCCTTGGGGTTTTTTCTGCCTCTTTTTTGGCTCTGTTCCCCCTCCATGCTGCCTGAGGATACTGATGCCACTTTTGGTGCCAGGTTGCCATTCAAGATGTCATGAAGTGTTCATGTTGCTTTTGCTGGTGCCCTCTCTTTGAGCTTTGGGTTGTTCTTCCCACCTTTGCTGCTTTTTTTGCTCCTCTCACAATGATTTGGAGAACTCCTGCCAATGCGGGTACCCCTTTGCCCCTTTATGGAGTCTAAGTCTATTGTGCCAGTTTTGATGCCACTATCTAGTATTTACAGGCTTTTTAGGTTCCTTGGATTCATTCCTCCTTCTGATGATTTATTCTCACAGTTTCTAAGACAATTGATTAGAAAACCCCAATTCTGGAGCCTATTGGGCTGCCCGATATAGTCTGCAATGCTTTCCTCATTGACTTTAATGTCAAATGAAAACAAATCAAACTAAAAAGTGAAATTTTCTTTTTTTTCATTTTGAAACTAAAGAAACAAATTGGAGTCTCCACAAAACAAATTTTTACCACCTGGACATCCCTGTTACTTATTGAGGGGAAGCTAAATAATGTGATCATGCTAAACTCAGTTCTCTTTTCTTCTTGGTCCTTCCTGCTGGCTTCCAAAGAGTATGCAAGTAAGCCTGACGTGATCAGAGCGGAGGAAACAAGTGGGAGAGCTACTGTACTTTAGGAGAGGCGATGAAAGGAGCGAAGAGCTCTGGGAGAGTGGATAGCTGCCATGAGCTCATGTTTAGAACCATTTGTCTTCTGTTTCTGTAAGAGTCTTTCAAAAGTGCTGTGCGAGAACATAGTGGAGAGAGATGGAAGCATGCAAGTGGACTGGAATTTGACCATTCCCCCTCTACAACAACCCTATCCTGTAGGCCAGCGATGTATCTGCATGCACAGCTTCCATGGCATACAAATGCATCTCATGCATGTTCATTGTGGATATCCTGAAAACCTGATGGCCTTGCAGCACTCAAGCACCGGAGTTGCCTATCCCTGGTGTAGGCACTGCAATGGCTGCACTATGCAGTCTGTTAGTGCCTGAAAACTACAAGACATCAGTTCTGCAAGCAAAGCTAAACAAATGGTCAGTTCATAGAAGCTTTTGAGGCTCAGAGTGTATTGAGCCATAGGCCTCTGAATGTGCACAACAGCCTTTGGACACACTAATATCAATGACATAAAAGACCTTTGTCTTCTGGCAATCTATTGCTTAGAAATATATTTGCCTTCTGTAAATAAAGACAAATTTATTTTTGAAATCTCAAATATTTGCTGTTATGTTTTCTCTTTCATTTTCTTCTCTCTCTATCTTTCTTTCCATCTCCTCCATATTTCCCTACCCTGCTAGCTCCCTTGGGTGGGTCTCCTAGAACAAGGCAGGTCTGAAGCCCCTTTTGGAAGTAGCCAGGTTCAGAACATGATCAATTAAAGGATTTTGCAAGAAAGTTTGCAAGCTGTCTGAGTAAGAAGTCTTAGGCTTGCAGACGTCTGCATGTGTGGGAGCTGACTAGAATTGGTGGGAAGAGAAGACTTGCAGGTCTGCTTTTGCTAAGCCAGTTAGAAGGAAAGTTAGCCAATGTAGGAACTGTAATAAAGAAAGGTGCTGGTGAAGCTGAGAACTTGTAGACATGACAGCTGTTCACTCGGTGTCTGCATTTATATATGTACTGTGTATGATTATGGACTAGCCTAAGGGTTAGGCCTGAAGTTCAAGCAGTTGCTTACTCTCTTATAAATACTGTAAGTGACCACACTGCAAATTACTTTAATAAAGATAAGTAACACATTTGTACTCCACATCTCCACATCATCTTCTACAGTGTACTGGGAGAGCATCCTCAGATACTCTGAGCTATATCTAACTAACATGGACACTCAAGAAAGGCAGCACATCCAAAACAGAGAAATTAAGTGAAGGAACAAAGTGAACTCTGAAAAGGCTTTGGCATTCATGACATTTCAAACTTGTTGGAAATATCTAACAGAGATCCAAATTCTATAAGCAGCATGTACCATATTCTTGAAGGGTTAAGTGCTTTGAATCCAGTCTTGCAAACTGAGGGGATCTCTCAAAAGATTTTTTGGTGCCCTCAGTGTGGTTATCAACTCTTACAGTTTTTTCTCTAATGTGCTGATCCTCACTGATCCCCTTCTGTTGCACTCTCCCACGTACTGAACCTTCCCCCTCTCATGTACTCCCCCACCTTGAACCCTTTCTCTGTGCATTCTCCCCCTGAACATTCCTCCAGTACACCCCCCTACAATGAAACTTCCCCTCTAGACACTCTGTTCCTTCCTCCATCACCACTGCTGACAGGGAAGAAGAGCAGAGCAACATATCTTCTCTTATTGTGGCCAACCAGAAAGAGGTATTTTGTTCTGCTCTGTTCCTATATGCAGGGCATCACCAACTTTTCTTACCCACTGGATCCTTGCCCAGTTGCTGAAACTTCTACAGCTCTTTTTGGCTTTGTGTATTTAAGGTACATGGTGCTGTACTTCTGCAATGTTCTCACAAGAAAAAGAACAATGCAGGAGTATAGGCAGGTACTATGTTGTTCACACTCACTGAGAACCATGAAGAGTTATAGAAGTGGCAG
Source organism: Rhinatrema bivittatum (assembly GCF_901001135.1). NCBI lineage: Eukaryota > Metazoa > Chordata > Amphibia > Gymnophiona > Rhinatrematidae > Rhinatrema > Rhinatrema bivittatum. The sequence continues at coordinate 575,882,505 of NC_042616.1, forward strand.
CAGTCACCGGGGGCAGTTCTATCATGAAGCAGGGTGAGGTGGCGGCCTCAGTTGGCAAAGCTTTGGAGTGGCAAAAAGTGCCCCTCCAAAACAACCCTACCTCACCCCGCCTCCAAAGACAAGAACAGCACCTGTTGATGACATCCTGTGAAGGATGGTAACTCTGCAGGCAGGAAATAAAGAACTGCAGAGATGTGGTTTTAGTGACATGCCCGTGAGGTTCCATCCTCCACGGGCAGAAGAAACAAAAAGTGGCTGTGGTCTTTGTGGCCTGCCTGCGGGGTTCCCATTCCCTGTGGGCAAAAGAAGAGAAAAGCAGTGGTGGTCTTTGTGGCTTGCTGGCAGGGTTACCATCCCCCATGGGAAAGAGAAAAGAAAGGTGGCAGCAGTCTTGGTAGCCTGCCCATCGAGTTCCCAACCCCAGCGAGCAGGAAGAAGAATTGCCCCTGGTGAGCCTGTTGCACTGGCCATTGGTTTTCAATCAGCTCGTGCTCATCTCCTCGCCCATGGTCAAAGTAAAGAAGAGGGGCTGCTGCGGCCAGAGGAAGGGTTCGGTGGGGCCACAGCGGAGCCCAACCTGATGTAGACTAAGGAAAGGGTTTTTTTGGGGCCGCATCTTGAGGAAGGCCTTGGCGGGGCTGCAACAGAGCTTAACCCGCCTCAGCCCAAGGAAAGGTTTGTGGGGCCACGAGATGCTTCCCTTCCACAACAGGAATAGTGGAAGGGGCTGGAAGAAGGAATCCTCTGCAGTGATGAACAGCTGCCAGAAGCTCCTCCTACCTCCTCTCCAGTAGTGAATGGGGAAGGCAAAGTCCAGAAGAAAGGGGAAGGCCTGAGAACATGTGCGTGAGAGAGACAGCCTTCATGTGTGCGTGAAAGAGAGAGAGCACCTGTACACATGTGTGAAAGGGGTACATGAGAGAGAGAGCTTGCATGTACATGAGAGGGCACCTTCTCGTGAGTATGAGAGCCTATGTGTGCATGAGCGAAAGCCAGGCCAGGCCTTCCTTCCATCCCCAAGAGCTGCCAACACTGGTCTCCACCTCTTCATGGTGCAAACTCCACTATCCGGCTTCTGGCCGTGCTCGTCCTAGGCACATGCATGCGCCTGATGTCCAAATTTAAAGGGCCCATAGTGGGAAACAGGCCACAGTACTCTCTAATGATGTAATTCCATTCAGCCCTTATAAGTTGGGCCTTTCAACTCCTCAGATGCTGCCTCAGCAATGGGTTGACTACCTAATGTGAATTGCTGCATTCCTGCACACCTGGTTTCCTGTCTCATCCTTGTCTGCCCAGTCTGCCTCATCCTCACCTACCCAGTCTGCCACCTTGCCCCACAGATTCATCTTGGTACTGACCTTATCCTGGACTCTCATTATATTCTCTTGTTGGCCTGCCACTGATCTTAGCCTGGATTCTCATTCCTCCTGTCTGCTGTTTGCCTCTGACCTCAGCCTGCACCTGGATCTTAGCTTCTGTCTACATCCCAAAGACTGCCACCTAAGTCCTGCCAGACCCAGAACCCAAAGGCTCAACCCGAGGGAAAAGGGGCTAGTATAGGTGAAGCTCCAGCATAGTCTTTGAACCGGCCTATTCTTACAGTTGCAGTGAGGACCTACAGGGCCTCCCTGTAGGTTGTCAACCTCACCCCAGGAGGAGGGTCTAACAGTTTGCTGAGGCCATGAATCTGGTTGCCCTGTCATTATGCTAGGTGAAACCAGATCTGGCCCAATGACTCCAAGAGCAACAATAGGTATTAAGCCAGGTTACTGCAGCCCTGGGGGCGGGGGGGGGGGGGGGGGGGGCGGTTAACCCTCAGGATGGATGCCTTGAATCCGCTTCCTGTACCACCACCAGCAACTCCTCCTGTACCAGTGCCACAGCCTGCACCCAGGCCGGTTTCGCAGCTTTCAGCATCTCCATCCTAAATGGGCAATCCTAAGTAGTGCAGGGGCTTCATCAATCTGTGTCATATCACTTCCAAATGCAGGCCAGTCTCTTTTCAAATGGCCACTCCAAAGTTGCATTTATTCTTTTGCTATTGGGAGGTACTGCCTTGGCTTGGGCTACCCAGCTTTCGGAGATGGAAGACCCGAGGCTTCAGGATCTTTCCAGGTTCTCGCAAGAATTCCATCTAGTCAACTGGGAGGGATAATTCATTAGCGGCTGAGATGCTTCAGATCTGCTAGGGCATACGACTCTCAGTGAATATGCTATTGAATTTAGGACACTCGCCTTGCAGTTGAATTGGGGTGAGGATAGCCTCACAGCTATCTTCCTCCAGGGACTTGCTGGGAGAATCAAGAATGAGCTTGCAGGTTGGGAGGTTCACATGTCCCTGGATGGCCTTATCAGCCTGGTGGGGCGAATTGACTGTCTATTTCAGGAAAAATACCACAAAAACAAAGCTGCATGACAGCCTATCGCTTTAGCAGCATATTTCCAACACCCACCATCTCCATCAGTGCCTCAAGTACCCAAAGCAAAACCTTTTGAGGAGCCTATGCAGTTAGGCTGCAGTCATCTATCCCCTGAGGAGGGACAGTGCCAAAGACAGCTGGGTCTGTGTACATACTGTGCAGGCCGCAGACACCTTGTGGCCAATTGTCCTGAAAAGCAGGGAAACTAGCATGCCTAGGGTTAACTGGGGAGGTAATCCTAGGCCAGATGTCTCCAGCTCCCCAACTATTAGTTCCAGTATCCATCACCATGGATGAAGGTAACTTCTCTGAGACATTCCTGGACTCTGGCATAAGGGGAAATTTAATTGACCAAGCTTTGATTTTACATCACCATATCCCTATTGATCCCCTTGATCTGCTGCTTACAATTTCATCCGTCTACAGAGATCCCCTCCTGGGGCATTTCATGGAGATCACTATTCCTCTGACTCTTTTTACTAGTCTTTTACATTCAGAGTCTTTCACCTTCTATGTGATCTCATGAGTGGTCAACCCTATAATCTTGGGTCTTCTGTAGCTACAGAAACACCAGCCAATCATTAACTGACCATCCCAAGAGTTAACTCAATAGGGCAAATCTTGCCTTTCGAACTGCCTCACTTCTGGTAATTTCCCTGTTTGCCTTTCCCGGACTCCCATCTCAATAAACCGAATTCCAGGATGTCGTCCCTAAACATGCAGAGGTATTTTCATTGAATCATTCATATGATTGTGCTATTAAACTGTTACCAGGCAAGGAGCCGCCTTGGGGGAGGGTTTACCCCCTCTCAGTACCAGAGACCCAGGCTATGAGTGAGTATATCAAGGAAAACCTAGATAGAGGGTTTATCCGTCCCTCCTCTTCCCCCGCTGGAGCTGGGTTTTTCTTTGTGGCTAAAAAGGCTGGAACACTTAGGCCCTATATTGATTACAGAGCCTTCAAGCTATCACCAAAAAAGATTGTTATCCACTGCTCCTTATACTGAACTGTTCGATCGCCTTCAAGGTGCTTGGATTTTTACAAAGCTTGATTTCAGGGGGGTTTACAAACTCATTCATATTGAAGAAGATGAGTGGAAGACAGCCTTTAATACTCGAAATGGGTATTATGAATACCTTGTGATGCCCTTCAGACTCTGAAATGCTCCAGGGGGTCTTAAAAAAAACAAAACAAAACAACAATATTTTTCGAGACCTTCCCTACTCATCAGTGGTGGTCTATTTGGACTACATTCTTATTTTTCCCCGAGAACTAGCAACCTATAGGCAGTTTCTCAGTGGAAAAGGGTAAAACGTGGAGTGCCTAAGGGATCTGTACTTGGACTGATGCTTTTCAATATATTTATAAATGATCTGGAAAGGAATACAATGAGTGAGGTTATCAAATTTGCGGATGATACAAAATTATTCAGAGCAGTTATATCACAAGCAGATTGTGATACATTACAGGAGGACATTGCGAGACTGGAAGACTGGGCATCCAAATGGCAGATAAAATTTAATGTGGACAAGTGCAAGGTGTTGCATATAGGGAAAAATAATCCTTGCTGTTAGGTTCCATATTAGGAGCTACCATCCAGGAAAAAGATCTAGGCATCATAGTGGATAATACTTTGAAATTGTTGGCTCAGTGTGCTGCAGAAGTCAAAAAAGTAAACAGAATGTTAGGAATTATTAGGAAAGGAATGGGTAATAAAACGGAAAATGTCATAATGCCTCTATCGCTCCATGGTGAGATCGCACCTTGAATGCTGTGTACAGTTTTGGTCACCACATCTCAAAAAAGATATAGTTTTGATGGAGAAGGTACAGAGAAGGGCAACCAAAATGATAAACGCGATGGAACAGCTCCCCTATGAGGAAAGACTAAAGAGGTTAGGGCTTTTCAGTTAGGAGAAGAGACAGCTGAGGGGGGATGTGATAGAGGTCTTTAAAATCATGAGAGGTCTTGAATGAGTAGATGTGAATCGGTTATTTACACTTTCAGATAATAGAAGGACTAGGGGGCACTCCATGAAGTTAGCATGTGGCACATTTAAAACTAATCGGAGAAAGTTCATAAGAACATAAGAACATAAGAAAATGCCATACTGGGTCAGACCAAGGGTCCATCAAGCCCAGCATCCTGTTTCCAACAGTGGCCAATCCAGGCCATAAGAACCTGGCAAGTACCCAAAAACTAAGTCTATTCCATGTAACCATTGCTAATGGCAGTGGCTATTCTCTAAATGAACTTAATAGCAGGTAATGGACTTCTCCTTTTTCACTCAACTCACAATTAAACTCTGGATTTTGTTTCCAGGGGATGTGGTTAGTTCAGTTAGTGTAGATGGGTTGAAAAAAGGATTGGATAAGTTCTTGGAGGAGAAGTCCATTACCTGCTATTAATTAAATTGACTTAGAAAATAGCCGCTCCTATTACTAGCAACAGTAACATGGGATAGGCTTAGTTTTTGGGAACTTGGCAGGTTCTTATGGCCTGGATTGGCCACTGTTGGAGACAGGTTGCTGGGCTTGATGGACCCTTGGTCTGACCTAGTATGGCATGTTCTTATGTTAACTCTGGGCTGCCCCAAAACATTTCCTGCCCTCCCCTGGAATGCCCCCTTCTTATCCAGCTAAATTCTAGCTGGATAATTAGTTACCCAACTAGAATTTAGCTGGATAAGGGCTAATTATATTTATTTATTTATTTATTTATTTATTTAAAGTCTTTTCCATACCGTCGCTAAGTTATATACCATCGCAACGGTTTACATGTAGGCACATAAGTAAGTTCGGAGTAAGCGTAATATAGTGCATTCTAACAGGTGCCATTAAGTTTCGGTTACATTAAATCATAAAAATACGTACAAATGTTTAGTGATGTAGGTTCTAGCCAGGTGTACCTAGAAGGTACTTTTACAGGTCAAAAAAAATCACATTTACTGTGTTATATTATTACATTCATTGTGTACTCAATTTGTTAAAATATTGTATTGCACATTTATGAGAGTAGTGCTGTGTGCCGGTGCTCTTCTGTTTATTCCAGTGTATTTTCTATTCTCCGGTCTCTTTATAAAAGGCTTGTTTAAAAAGCCATGTCTTTAGACTTCTCTTGAATGTTTTGGGGTCTCTCTGTATTCTGATCTCCAAAGGCATTGTGTTCCAGAGTGTGGGTCCTGCTAAAGACAATGCCCTTTCTCTTACCTGGATTAGTCTCGCTGTCTTGACTGAGGGAATGGTTAAGAGAGTTTTGTTTGCTGAACGAAGGTTCCTGTGTGGTATGTGTACCCGTAGTGCAGTGTTTAGCCAGTCCACTTTTTCATCATGTATTAGTTTATGTATGGTGCATAGTGCTTTGTATTTTATTCTTTGTTCTATGGGTAGCCAGTGAAGTTCAGCCAGAGTTTCAGTCATATGGTCTCTTCTTCTTTTTCCAGTTAGTATTCTCGCTGCTGTGTTTTGTAGAATTTGAAGTGGTCTTATTGTTGTATTTGGAAGTCCTAGAAAAAGTGCATTACAGTAATCGGTACTGGCGAAAACTAGTGCCTGAAGCACTGTTCTGAAATCTGCAGGAGTTAGTAACGGTTTAAGTTTTCTGAGGATCATGAGTTTAGCATAGCCTTCTTTTACTTTTAGCGATATGTGTTGTTTTAGATTAATTTTTGGATCCATTATTATTCCAAGGTTCATTACTTTTTCCGCAAGTTCTATTTTCTGGTTGTTTTTGAGTATAATTGGGGTTTGAATGATTTCAATATTTTTTCTTTCTAAGTGTTTTTTTCAATATTGATCACTAGTTCCATTCGGTTTAATAGTTGTTTTATGATGTCTAGGTACAGGTTAGCTAGGTTTAATGTTTTTTCTATTGTGTCTTCGATTGGTAGAATGAATTGAATATCATCTGCATAGATGTAATGTATGATTCTTAATCCTGCTAGTAGATGGCATAATGGAAGCATGTATATGTTAAAAAGGGTTGTGGGCAAGGCTGATTCCTGCGGTACACCTGTTTCAAGATTGAATTTGTCAGATAGTGTGTTGTTGATCTGAACTTGAAAGAACCTGTTTTTTAGATATGAGCTGAACCAGTTTCATTGTGTAGTCCAATCTCTTCTAGTCTTTTTAGTAGAATTTTATGGTTTATTGTGTCAAAGGCTGCTGATAAGTCTAACATTATTAGAATATATTGTTTTCCACTATCAAAACCTCTTAGGATGTTGTCTGTAAGTGAGAGGAGTAGTGTTTCAGTACTGTAGTGTTTGCAAAATCTATGTTGCGACGTATATATCAGTTAACGGGTGGACGTCCATGTGAAGATTAAAGTTGCCTAGCACTATGGAGGGTTTAGATATGTTTAAGTGAGTTGTAAGAAATTCGATTAGTGATGAGATATTTAATTCAAGGAGGGTGGGTGGAAGTAAATGAGGCATATTTGTATGTTATTAGTGTCAAAGATGGCGATTTCATGATTAGTAGGGGGAGTTATTGGGATTAATTTACATTTAAAGGTTTTTTCAATAATTAATAAGAGCCCACCTCCTCACTTATTTATTCTGGGTACTGAGAAAACTTCATAATTTCTATGTGCTTCATCTGATTTTTTTTAGCCATGATTCAGTTAAAATCATGGAGAGGATCACCTTGCTGGTGGCTGAAAGGAATCAGTAAGTTTTTGCTTGGGACATTGTCTTTTTTAAAAGTATTGGGGTAAAGTTAACTATTTGGGAATATTATTTAGTGTGTTTGTGTGTTTGTGCCTTTAATAGTCAGAAAGGCAGTGAATAAACAAGTTAGACTGTTTGTATTTTTAAATAGTCAGTCAATAAGGTAGCTAGTAAGCAGTAGGTAGTGTGTTTATTTTTAAAAGTCTGAGTGTTCTGCAGACTTTTAAAGAACTGAGTGTTTGTATTTAATACAAACTGAATGTTTGTATTGAAAAAAAAACCACAACCCCCCCCCCAAAAAAAAAAAAAAAAGTAGCCAGAAGCTAGAAATAAGCTAGGAGCAGTGTATAACTAAGTAAAAAAGTTGAATAGTTCAGCTCAGTTAATCACCTTGGAAAGGTGTTGAGGTAGTGTGATTTGGTTTGAATAGGGAACAACATTTGTTAATCAAGAGAGCAGTGAGTCACTCTGGCTGACTAACTGAAGTTAGACAGTAGCAAGGACCTGCTCTCCAGGTGATGCATTGTCCTTTCGCACTGAGGATATCTCCCCAAGGCCTACTGCCCAGGAGGGAAGGGTTAGGTCAGCCGTCATAGTTGGTGATTCGATTATTAGGAATGTAGATAGCTGGGTGGATGGTGGGCATGAGGATCGCCTGGTAACATGCCTATCTGGTGCGAAGGTGGCGGACCTCACGCATCACCTAGATAGGATTTTAGACAGTGCTGGGGAGGAGAAAATTTGCATGCACTGCCTCCATAACATGCACATTTTCTCTCATGCATATTCATTGTAGATATCCTGAAAACCCGATTGGCTGGGGGGTCCCCAGGACAGGGTTGGGAGCCACTGGTGTATAGCTACGATATACATAGAACAGTTTAAGAGTAAAATTATACTTCTGCTACAAACTACTAGCACATCCCACTAAACTAAGTGCAGTGGCACCATTCAATCAAGGCTTCAACCATAGCTACTATCAATTCTCGCATCTTTCACTTACATTTATAATTCAATTATCTTTAAAAAAAAAACCAAAACCCAAAATGTATATAAAATGGAAATATATTCACTCACTTCATGCTTGCCTCAGAAAAGGCTGGCCCTTCTGGCTGTAAGGCTTAAGGAGTTTTGTTAGGAAATGTAAATATCAATGGGAAAAGAAGGTATGCAGGGAGATGCCATTGTCCACTGAGGGAGGAGGGAGGGGGCTGGGAGAGAAGTACATCTTTTTTTAAAGAAGGTTGCTGGGATGCTGAATTTACCGAGCTTAAAAAAAAATCATTTAAATGTAGCATGCCTTTTGTATATCTGTTACTATGCATCCTATAAATGAGCACGTATTTCCAAATTTCCTGACAGAGCTTCTTAATGCCCATTACATTTATTGATCTGTGGGGAGCAGTGGATATTATGCTGGAAAAATAGAAAGAATGCCAGCAAAGAAGGTCTATTTCTTCACGTTTATTTACAATCCACACTTAATCTAAGCTTCAAAGCTAAATTAGCAGTGTCCTCCAGAATGCGCTGAAATTTATAACCTCAGCAGTAAACAAAACAACCCTTGCTAGTATTCTGGCTTTTATAACCTAAGGCTGAGGTAAAGGAGGTGTAAACCCCATGACAGGACTGTAAAACGTTTTAACTCTGACAGACAATACATTTTATTGCAGCAGATCGTCCGTTCACTTGCTGCCTGCTACTGTGGTCTAAGCAGAGATATTAAAACAGTGCTCGTAATACCCAGCCAGAAGCACTGCTTCCATTAGAGTGACCTGCACGTATAGGGTATACAATTTGCATTCATTTTCTTTTGTACTAATATCTGAGAGGAAATTAGTAGTGAAAAGAGATGTGGTAGTTAACCTCCAATTCATCCTCAGAAGGATAATGTTACTTCCCTTGGGCATTGTACGCTTGGTGGTATGGAGCACAAGCCTTTGATAATCAGCATCGGTATCTCTTTCATGTCACTGAGCACAAAGTAGGGACCTCATCAAAGAGGATAATTCAGGAAAGGAACTGTTAAACAGGCCAAACCAGGCAAAGCTCGATATGAAGAAAAGTAAAGGGGCAGCTTTAGAGCGAGGTCAGGGCTTCCGGACAGGGCAGGTCTCTGTGCTATGGCTACTTTTTCATAATTTTGTGTGTGTGTGTGTGTTCCTTTCTTGTTGGAAAGGATACAGTTGGTGGCCACAATCTTGGCCTTCATGTCTGATCTGCTGCACAGATTCAGTTACAGTGTCTTAGTGGTTTTTCCTTTTTTTTTTTTTTTAATACAGACTTTTTTTTTTCCCCCTCAGTGTGAGTCTACCAGTAGATACTTGTTGTTTCTTTGAAACGCCAGGGTTTCCAGTGAACACACAGGAAAGAATACGTCTTTGTTCTTCTGCCATCAGGAATCTGGCTTTGCACAAACTTTATATGCTAAACTACTGCAGGGTAATTTGAAGTATTATTTTCTTTAAACTTCCAAGGGCAAGTAACTTATTAAAGAATGAAATATACCCTGGAAGAGAAGACGTTCAGGGGAGATATGATACAGACCTTCAGGTACCTGAAAGGTTTTAATAATGCACAATCATCAAACCTTTTCTGTTGGAAAGAAATCAGTAGAACTAGGGGGTCATGAAATGAAACTTCAGGGAGGATAACTCAGAACCAACGTCAGGAAATATTTCTTCACGGAGAGGGTGGTGAATACCTGGAATGCCCTTCTGGAGGAGGTGGTAAAGACAAAAATGGTGAAAGAATTCAAAGGGGCATGGGATAAACACTGTGGATCCCTAAAACTAGACGATGGAAATGAAGAAAAGAGTGCATGGGGGTAATTTACTGTTGTGGCGGTTACTACCCCTAACCAATGAGCCTTCATACTGTTGATGCAACTCCATCATTGCTCTCTGCTTCAACAACAAGAGGTAAAAGGGGATTGGATTCAGACATTAACCGAGGGCCCTGACTTTTACGGTTTGGGAAACTGATAAGCATGGGCGGTAGATACTACATTAAGCTTGCTGGGCAGACTGGATGGACCATTTGGTCCTTTTCTGCCATCATTTCTATGTTTCTACATACATATGACCAATGTTAAGTCCTTAGCTGAATAAACCTGAAGTCTTAGAGACTAAAAAAGTTCAAAAGTTCAAAAAAATAAGTAAAAAAATAAAAATAAAAACATTGTATAAGGTTCCTGACAATTTACAATAATGTTATGCCTAATTACCAACAAAAGGGGACTGTTAATTTTAATTAATTAGAGGTACAGAGTGGTAAAATACCCTCCTTTCAGAAAACCAGACACATTTTTGTCCTGATTTTCTTTTTCAGAAAAATATTCTGGAAATATTAGACCTGTCTCCTGTTTTGAAAGGTAATACTGATCTTCATTTTCCTTTCAGATGAGAGCTATCAATGTTACTTTCTCAGATAGTATCTAAATTCATGAGTCAAGCAGAGAGGATCTCTGAGAGACTGGGATTGTAGAGCTGTGTAGTTGTAAAGATGGGCAGGCTAGATAGGCTCTATGGTCATACCTAGGAACTTTTAATTTCCAGTTACTCTGAGATTATTGTGAAAGCAGGGGGGGGGGGGGGGGCGAGAGACCAGATGTGCCCAAACTTACTCTCATACACACACACATTAACACACACACACGCTCATTCCTACAGCTATCTCTCATTTCTCATTCTTTGACACATTCTCTCATGCTCACTTACACATTTACTCCTCTCATTTTCCCACATACACACACTCTCACACACATGCTCACTCACTCACTTCTCTCCCCCTCCACACACACACAGATGTCCACTTACCCTCACACCCATGATCATCTACACTTTATATCTCTTCCTCCGATACAAACACATATAAGCTCACTCTCACAGACATGCCCTTTCCCTTCCCCTGATATATTCCCTCCCCCATGTACATACCCATTCACACACACACACACATATATATATATATATATATATACACACACACATGCCCTCCCTCACATATTCACATACATGTCCCTTCACATATACACACACATATCCTATCCCCCTCACTCACTGCGTCTCCCCACTCCAAACTCACTAGTAGCGGCAACCTGCCCCTGAGGTTATGGAGGACTCCTTCTTCCAGCCAATAGCAGCAGCAGCAGCAACATCTTCTGCTGCTGCTTCTGCCATTGGATTCCTCCCTTTTTCCTGTCCCCAAAGGCCAACTGGAGGCCTCCTCCCTTCCTCCTGCCCTCACAGGAGGCAGGAAGAAAGGAGAATGCATATCATTGGTCCGCAGGCACAGGAAGAAAAAGGAGGCATCCAATTGGTCACAGGGCAGGGAAAAGGAAGGGGGCATTCAACTGGTCCATGTAGGCCAATCAGATGCCTTCTAGTTTGGCTGCTTCACTAGCACAGCAGTGGCAGGGTACCCAGAAATTATAGGTGTTGGCCTGGAGACCTGGCAATTCCATTAGAATGCTGGAGTCTCAGGATCAAATCCAGAGAGTTCCAAGTTATGTTTATGGTTTTTTCCTGCCATTGAATTTCTATTTTTCTGTGGAGTCGACTATAATTTATTCTATATCCTTTGTTATTTAAGGCCTCATTCACTAGGTTTTCTCTCCCATTAGGTGTCTATGGGAAAAGATATTGATGAATCAGGCCTTAATACTATAAAATAGGGAGGTCACGTGTTGTGATGTGAGGGTGAGGACCTGTTCCATGACCTCGCCAGGGTCCCATTTTTCTTTTCCATGAAATCTGCTAATACAATCTATTTCATCCAAAAACTACTAGAAGTACATCTAAGATATTCCCATTTTGGATGCTCTAACAGGCGAGGTGGTTTGAGGGTGAAATAGCACAAAAAAATAGCACAAAAGAAAAGGGGAACTCAGCAGAAAACAAGATGGTGGCATCCTTGAATGATCATCTGTTTCCTGCAGCTTCTGAATATGGGGTCAATGACGTTGCATCGCTGTGATGATAGCGCTGGAGGAAAAATTTGAAAAAATCATACCAAGTAAAAATCTATATTAAGTTTGATAAAATACATGTACTTTTTATGGACATTAAAAAAAAAATAACTGCAAAAGACTCATCTGCCCCTCGCAGGGGTGAATGACAGAGTCCAGACTCTAGAGACAGAAAGAGCAGGTTTAAAAAGAATGGACTATAAATATGAAACTAAGACTGAAGATCTCGAAAATGAGATCACGTGGGAATAACCTGCATTTTATAGGATTTCCGGAAATAGTTGCAGATGAAGATCTAATTGCCTTACTAGAATCTTGGTTGCCTTTGAGTTGGGTATAGAAGACAAGCATGGCTGCCTGCATTGAAAGAGCTCACAGATTAGGACAACGAAAGCAAGATGGAAAAAAGTCTCAGTCGGTCATTGCCAGGATATTATGATTTTACCCAGAAAACAGAGCTAATATGGACATACTGTAGAAAAGGAGGTCTTTTGTGTAAAGGAAATAAAATACTAGTATTCAAAGACTACTCAGTGGCAGTAGCTGCAAGGAAGAAGGCTCCCCTCCCCCACCATATGTGCACAACTCATAGAGTACAAAATTTGATTTACATTGCAATACCCTGCTAGACTCAGACTGTCTCATGGAAATAAATCACTGTCTATGAAACAGCAGAAGAAGCACATGTTTTCCTCCAGAGCTTATCAGCAAAATGACTGATGGACATGAACTTTTTTCTTAGTAAAGGGAGCATTTGTAAAATTTGTATCCTGGGGCAGTAATATCTGAAAATAAAAGGTGCTGGACGTAAGCATAGCTTCATGATGGAGAATGATTTTTTTTTTTCGTGCGATTAACACTGGCTTGAGAACATGAGTAATGCCTACACTTAAGGAGCTCCTGTGTTCAATTTAATTTGAAAAATATTTGACAAGGAGAAAACTGAAGCAAAGTTTTGTGACTTTAGACTTTGGGTTTTGAGGCATACAGCTTGGGACTTTGACCATTTTAGCCAGGAAGCTGTATGCGGTCTATGCATCAAGTGAGCTCTTCTCGACTCTACGGGAAGCAGCCTTCTGAGGGCTTAAAATATTTATCACATCAAAAAAGTATAATGTGAAGACTAACAAAGGAAACTGTTATGGATAATGATGATAAAAGCAGGAAATCATTGAGACAGACTACTACTTTGGGGCCAAAGCAATACAGTGTGCTCAGCCGAGCGCACTGTATAACCCACAGTAGGACGCAGGTTGAATAGGCACTAATGAATCCCCTAATTCAATATGGAGATTAGTGCCTATTCAACGTGAGTCTATTAGCGCTGATCAACGTGAGTCTATTAGCGCTAATCACATGCAAATTCATGTGATTGATGATATTAGCATTCACTCCAGATGCAAAAAAAAATATTGTGCATCTAGGATGCTGTTATAATTAGTGAGGTTTGGGTGGACCCTTGGACACTGTGGCAGTTGACCACGCCCACGGGGGGAAGTCCCATGAGGGGCCACAGGTCAGGCTCAGCTTAGGACACAAAAACACAGAGATTGATCTTTTATTAGACAATGTGATGAAGCCACCAGAGGTGGCAGTGGTGAGCAATAGAAGAAGCCCGGCTGGGCTAGTATCCCTCAGGCACTGGAACAGCGACTCCTCCGGTAGCAGTGCTATAGTGGAAAGAATTGAGAATGAATACAGTGGAATATACACAAGCCCCAGTATGGAGAACCCCAGGATAGGGAGAGCAGGCCCTCGAGGAGCGAGTACATGATCCCTGAGAGCTGAGAGACTTGAAGGAGATGTACTCACACAGCGGTTCCATGTAGGAGATGGCACCAGGGCTGGAACGGAGGCAGGCCCTCCAGGAGCGAGTATCTGGTTCCAGGGAACAGCTCTGAGGTGAAGATGGTAGACTTCACTGGTGTTGAAGACAGTGAATCCTTCCAGGCAGAAGAGAAGGTAGGAGCAGGCAGCGAGTCAGGGAACATGGGCCCTCGAGGAGCGAGTAGCAGTTTCCTGATAGTGACCTGAAAACCAAGTGAGGCCCTCGAGGAGTGGGTACCTCGTTAGCATTAAGAGTCCAATGGAAATGGAGGCAGAGTAGCTGGGTACGGAGAGCAAATCCCATCCATAAGAATCCCCCTTGCTAACTCAAAGGCTAGCAAATATTGTAGGCTTTAAATATCCGGGTAGTGTGATGTCATCACAGGGAGACGCCCCTGAGGTTCGCGCCAAGTAGGAAATAAGAGAGAGGGCTGTGTGGCGCGCACGCCCTAAGATACTAGTGGAGCATGGCGGGAGGCAGCACCCAAGCCGGTCTGGGAACACTGGAGAGGGTGGCAGGCAGACGCCGCAGTAGCCAGGCATCCATCTGCAGCAAGAGGGGAGCAAAGAAAGAAAGGTAGGCGGAGTGAAGCCGTCGGGAAGGGACGGTTGCAACAGACACACATTTAGCACTCAGCAATTAATTTCTACCTGGAGCAGGCGTTAATTGCTGAGCACTCCTTAAACCAGTACAGAAAAGCAGAAAAATCTGCTTTTCTGTGCTGCCTCCTACTTAATATCGTTGCGATATTAAGTAGGAGGAAAACCAAAATTAAATAAAGTTAAAAAATAGAAAAAAACCCAAAACACTGGCAGTCAGGTGCAGGAAACAGATACTCGAATGACAAGCGTCCATTTCTGAACCCTCTGGCTGTGCGGCGTTTAGGGAAACTGACGCCGATAAACTCGGCATTGGTTTTCCTAACTGGCGGACCGCCGACGCCAATCGGGTTCTCGTTAGCAAGGAGGCATTAGGGGTGCGCAAGCGTCCCTAGCTCCTCCTTGCTAACACGACCCCCTAATTTAAATATTGCATGGCGTCCACCTTGGGGGTGCCCAGGGTGCGTTAAGAAAGTGGGCGCTGACTTTCAGCACCTGCTTTCTGCGCATATTTATTGCATCGGCCCCTCTGAGTGTTAATAAGGCATGCAAACTGTGATTAGTGAGCGAAAGAAGGAAGGAAGAAAGGAATAGAAGGAGAAAAGGAAGGGAGAAGAAAGAAATGGGAAAGATAAAAGAAAAGGAAGTAGTAAGGAAAACATTTTAGTCTAGCTTTAATGTAAAATGAAGACAATATAAAACAGATTGACAAACTGTATATTGAAGTAGACTTGTAAGGAATAGGGCAGATACTACAAATTATGACAATGTATATGACCTACTGTTAAAGTTTATAACTACGTTAATAGAGTTAAATTACTGAGGCAAGGGCCCCCACACATGGGAGAATGGGTGATCTTCATTCATAGTTCGCTGAGGTATCAAGGTAGTAAATTATAATACAGGGGAATGAAAGAGAGAGGGGAGGGTCGTGAGGGTTAGTTGGGTGATAAGGGCAGCTCAAGTAGGTTAAAATGGTGAAGGATCCTGGAGGGAGATTCATAATTGTTGAGGGCACCAGCTATGGGTAAGCAAAACTATTATGTAATATATATGCATCTAATGTCTATGACCACTCATTCTTCACATTTTCAATGGTGTGTCACAATACAAGTAAAGGGAATCCTTACTTTAGCAAGTGTTTGTATTTGGTAGATATGTGGGGGTATTATATACTCTGGAGAGGGAATATAATATACACATGTCTAGAGCACATGATTCACAGTCTTGAATTGATTATCTATTCATTCAGAGGAATATGTTCTCTTTTTTTAACTTCTCTTTATTTGAGTCAACACAAAAGAGTACAAACATGTCTCATGCAAGAAATCACAATATGTGCTGATACCATCAATGATAAGATAATCTTACTAACAATAATAATATCTATAATGACTCTTTTCAATTTCCCCATGCCCCAAATCTACCCCATTCTTAACACTCACACACACTACACTCATACCCAGTAATATCCCAGAGAAGCTTAGCTGTCTACTCACATAAACTTGACATAAACCAGTAATCCAGAAAGTATAATTATGTCCTAATTAATAATTCTTAATATTGTCTTCTATAAGTGAAAATATCCCAACTGGGAAGGCAAAGATTTAGAATGGTGTAAATTTCCTGACCTCATTAACTTCATTTGAGTGGTTTGTTGCATAAAGTCTCGCCAATAACGGAAAAGCAGCAGTCATCACTTTTCCAATGCAGAAGAATAACCTTTTTGGCCAATAAAGTGCCATTGTATTAAGTTTCTTCTCCCCTGCAGTAAGTGAAGTCCATTACTAATTAAGTTGAGATAAATTAACACACCGGACCAAGGAATGTGACATCTCAAGATACAATCCAGAAATGCACATATCTGATTCCAGTAAGATTGCAATTTTTGATATCCCGTAAACATGATACAAAGTACCCTGATGCATATTACATTTCAAACATAATTCTGAATCCCAGCGTTTCATTTCGACCCAAGGGATCTGGTGATATGCACTTGATGAAGAAGCTTATTTTGCATTTCCCTCAAATTCATAGAAAACAAGTGTTTATAAAGCACCAGAAGGCTTGCAACATATTTTTCTCCCCTAAATCCTCACCAACATCCCCCCTCCATTGAGATAGTAGTCTATTGATTTGAGTAGATGGTAATTTGGATTTTAAATGCAGGGACCAGATAGCAATCTTGTTAAATTTAGGAATAGGTTCTAAGAAGTTTTCTTAATCCTCTGTTCCAGCTATTGGCCCAGGTCTCCCTTAAATATTTATAGACAATAATGTCATCCTTGCAAGTATGCAAAAAACTGAGAACAAGTTAACTCCCAGGTCTCCTGCAGCTGCCGAAATGAGTAAAACTCGGTGTCTCAGGATCAACCCTTTTCTCCAGAGTACTGAGCCCCTTACGAGCCCAGTTTGCAGATATCAGACTATCGTGTCCTGGGTGGAAGTCTCCATTTCTGGTCAAACTTAAGAAAGGGGATACAGTGCAGCTACAACCTAAGGTCTTCCTCCACCAAATCCATGTCTTTCTTACAGCAGAGAGCCAATAAGTAATATGACTAGGCATGGAAGAAACTTTTTTCCCCTGCAGAAATAACAATACTTGGATTATTTGGATGGGTCCACTTCATCATCAGACCCTCTACATCGTATTTGTTGTTATTGGCAACCCAATCTTGTATGTGACATAGCAGACACAAGACATTATATAATTGTGTATCTGGTAGAACAAATCCTCCCTGATGTTTCCCCAGCCACAGCACATTAAAACTCACATGTACCCTTTTTATTACCCCAGATGAAAGTGGTGATTAGAGAGTGAAAGGTAACGAACTCCTTGTTTTTGATCCACAAAAGGATCAACTGTAAGCAGTTTAGGTAAAATTAATATTTTTATTAAGGCACACCTTCCCATAACTGATAAGGGTAATGATTCACATCTTTTGCCTTAGAAGCTTAACCTTGTCCAGAGTAGTTAGGAAGTTAAGTGCATAAAGCACTGTCGCCGTACATGCCAGATGGATACTTAGATAATGCATGCTATCCAAGGCCCACAACAAAGGATAAGACCCACCCATCTATCTTTTAAAGATTTATCCATGGGGAAAGTTTCTGACTTATAATTAATGTGCAGACCCAAAAAGGATCCAAACTAATTAAACACTCTCATAATCTCACATAGACTCTCTTGTGGATTTCCCACGATTTAACATCACATCATCCACAAACATACTCAGCATATCCCGTTTGTTTTTAATGGCTCTGCCTTCAAAGATATTTAAGGCCCTCATCCTTATATCCAATGGTTCCAAGGTGAGAATAAATAATAATGGTGACGGGTCAGCTCTGCCTGGTGCCCCCACCTAAAAACAATGGTTTAAATATTCAGCTGCTAAGAAGCTAGTTAAGTTAGCTGGATACCGTGCCACTGAATATACCCAAATAAGTCACAGTTAGCTGGATATGTGGAATCCGGCAAACTTTAGACCTGCCTTATGGAGATAACCAGTTAACTTAACCGGCTAACTCAGCTCCTCCCTGGAACGCCTACCTCTTGCCCCAGGAATGCCCCCAATTTAGCCGGGTAAGCATTTTAAAAATGTGGCTAAGCCATTTAGATGGATAACTTTCCCCTTATCCATCTAAATGGCTTTTGAATAAGTAGCCCAATAGATCAGATAGAGTCATTCATTTTAAGCTGAACCATTGGCTTGTTATAAAGGAGCTCCATACAATGTATAAAATTATCTCTGAAGCTAAATTTCCTCAGCATCCAGGTCAGATAGGGCCATTTAACACAGTCAAATGCTTTTTCAGCATCTAAACTGACCAGTAACTCATCTCTGTTGCCATTCAGAGAACATTGAAGAGCTAATATGGTTTTAATTAAATTTGTATTAGATAATCTGCCTTTAATAAATCCAGTTTGATCCTGAGGTACCAAATCCTGAATCACTTCATTTAACTGAGAGGTTAGAATTGCTACTAAAATGTTTATGTCCTGATTCAAAAGTGATATTGGACGAAATGACTCTGGATATCTGGGGTTTTGCCTGGTTTGTAGGTCAAAATTACCAATGACAGATTCTGGCCCATTTCAAACATTCCCTTCTCATGTGCCATGTGAAATATAGACTTGAGTGAAGCCAAAATGCTTTCCCCTAGTATTTTGTAATTCTCAGGACCTAGGCCATCTGCTTCAGGTGTTTTCGATAGTTTGAGTTGCATGAAAATCCTATGTATTTCATTTTCCTGAATTGGGACGTCAAGATATCCCCTAGAAGTTTCACTAAGTTGGAGAAGGATCAACTCATCAAAGAATGACTGCCTCTGAGAATCAGGGGTACCAGCAGAGTATAATCTTTTATAAAACTACTCAAATGCCTGTAATACGGAAGGGATAATCTATGGGTTTGGGCTTCATAGATTTTCTGTGTGACTAAACCTTTCGGTCGCATATTGTTTAATCAATCATGCTAACATATTCCCTGCTTTGTTCCCCCACTGATACAATTTGAATTTGTAATACATCAAATTTTGATGCACATTACTAGTCAGCAAAGTATTCAGCTCTCCTGTAGCTGCCATTAGTCTTTCCTTAGAAACTTGAGACGAATCCCTCAAGTGTATACATCTTAATAAAGTGATTTCTTTGACTAGGTTTAGGATCTTGTTGTTCCTTTCCTTCTTTTTACTAGTTTGGTATTCTATAGTCCCCACAACACAGCTTTCACGGCATTCTGGTATAATATCAGGTTAATTAATTAATTAATTAATTAATCCATGTAAGGATCACAATGGTGTACAAAGTGACCTTCATAGGTATAACAAAAAACAGGGGTGGTATTCATAGGCAAGCATTAATATCTTTCAAGTTAAATTTTCTAGTACATATTAAAATTGATCTAGTATATATGGTGTGAAGTTAAATTTACATTACTTCCTCCATTTGTCTCATATAAAAGATACGAACACTTTGTCTTCATAAAGAAATAGAGCATCTTCCACTGTGTGGACCTTGTGACACCTGTCATTGACTCCAATGTGACATGTACAATAGCATGATCAGAAAATGGAACATCAAAAATATAACTAGCAGAGAGTTTATTAAATAGTTGCTCTGCAATTAAGATATAGTCTATTCTGGAATATAGATTGTGTACCTGCAAAAAATGGGTAAACTCCCTGTCATCCACAAGTAACCTATGCCAGGAGTCAATTAGTTGCAACTCTTGACACAAATCCTTCTCCCACATCCATTTGGTTTTCTTGGGAGGGTTTAGATGGCTTATATTCCACCAAGGGATTGTCAGTGATGTTAAAATCACCTTCTAGAATGATAGAATATCTTTCCCACAAAGTAGCATTAAAGGAATGGGAATATTTATTAGGCGCGAAGATGTTAGCTAAAAGCATGTTCACACATTGTAGGGTGTTCATAATGATCATGAATCTGCCATTCAGATCTGTCACTAAGAGATCCCTAACAAAATCAGTATTCCTATTAATAAGCTGGAGATCCCCGCTGATTAGATGTAAAGGACAAACAATAACAATGACCCATCCATTCCCTTTGTAATTTCTGACATTCCTGATCTTCCATGTGGGTTTACTGCAAAAACGCAAAGTTAACACAGTGCTTGCGAAAATCAGTAAACATGTTTTTCCTTTTAACTAGGGAGTGCAAGCCATCCACATTCAATGGGCATATAGTGATGTTAACCATATAGCTCAACGGATAATAAAACAATTGCTAAATAATTTCTCAGCCCAGAGGGTGGGACCCCCAGTCTATGTCCACCCTCCCTTTAGTGAAATTCCAAAGATCCATGAGCAACAATAGCAATGAAATTATCCCTTGACTAGCAGCCACACACACACATATCCAAACCACTCACATTCACAGTGGCATAGTGAGGGGGGTGCAGGGGGGCCAAGGACCCCAGGAGCCAGACTATAGGGGGCGCCCAGGAGCCTTTTTTTTTCAGCACTGGGAACTCCCCTGAAAACTTGGCCCTGCTGCAGAAGCAGGCCCAGATGATATCTCAAGTGGCCAGGCCCGGTGCCACAGAGTGTGTACACCGTGCAACTATGCAAGGCAGCACACCCGGGAGGGAGGAGTGGAGGCAGTGGATAAAGAAGAGGGGGCCAGCACACAAGGAAGAGGAGCACAATTGGCTCTCCCATCTGCTCCAGATGGTATGTGTGTGAATGTGAATGAATGAGATCTGACTGGGGAGTGTGTGTATGTGTGTGTGTGAATGGGAGCCTGACTGGAGTTGTAGATGTGAATGGGAACCTGACTGGTGTGTGTGTGTGTGTGTGTGTATGTCCATGGGAACATGACTGAATGGGATGTGTATATTTATGTATGAATGGGAATCTAGCAGTGGCCCAAATAATGACCTGCTGGTGGACTTCCTGCACCTAGCCAATAGGAAGAAGACTCAGACCCTGGGAGACAGCCGAGACATATGGCTGGTTGTGACTGAGAGGGAAGAGAAGGGGTAAGAGGGAGGGAAGGGAAGGGGGTGAGAGTGAGGGATGGAAAGGGGAGAGAAGGTGTAAGGGTGGTGCATGACTGAGAGGGGAAGGAGGGAGGTGAGTGACAGAGAAGGGAAGGGAGGGAGAGGGAGGGAGGGGTGAATGACTGAGAGGGAAGCGGTGGGGATGAGTGACTGGGAGAGTAGAGAGGTGAAAGTGAGGGAAAGGGGGTTGAAAGAGTGAGAGGGAAGGGGCATGGTGAGTGACTGAGGAGAATGAAAGGGAAGGGAAGAGATGAAGTGGAAAAGGAGAGTGAGAAGGAAAGGATATAACGGAGATGTGTGTAAATGAACATATGTGTAGATGAGAGAAAGAAAAGAAAATGTGTGTTCACTCCTCTCCTGCCCCCCCCCCCCCAACCACAACCACACCTCCCCACCACTAATCCAGAGCAATCTCAGGGTGACTGGAAATAGAAAGTTCCCTGGTATGGTGAGGGAAACATTTTTATCCTTATTAGTTTTAATTTTTGGCTATTATTTGATATGTCTGCTGTTTTAAAATATTTAATTGATTTTTGGGAAATGTTAAAAGTTGTTATGCTCAGGCTTGTGGACCCTTGGGCCAATGAGAGGATGGTATACCTTGCAGAGGATCCGTAGGTTCTCTCGTCGGTTGGCGAGGCAGAACAGAAGAGGAGCGCTGTTGACCCTCGGCACTGGAGACGGAGGCGACTGCATGCAGATGAGAGGCTAGAAGAGGAGCTGTGCCTTCACCCCTGGAAGTCTGTGGACCCCCAGGAGGAGCCCGTAGGGACCCAGACCACTGGGACTTAGGTGGACCCAGAGGAGTTGCGATATCGGTGCAAGGGCTGACTGGAGCTTTGCCCTGGAAGTCCTCGGTCCCCCCGGGAGGAGCCCATAGGGACCCAGACCGCTGGGACTTAGGCGGGCCCTTAGAGACGGAGTCCAGGAGGGGTCCAAGATCAGGTGCCAGAGAGTTGTCGCTTACCAGTCCGAGGTCACACACCGAGGGATCACCACTTGCCAGTCCGAAGTCACACCAGAGAATCACCGCTTGCCAATCCGAGTCGCACACCAGAGAATCACCGTAAGCCAATCCAAAGTCAGGAACCGAGAAGACCAAGATGTAACAGGAACAAGGATCCGGAACTCACCGAAGCAAGCAGACTAGACAGCGCTGGAGGACGTTGCCAAGTCAGAGAATGAGGAGAGGAAGCTTCCTTATATACTTCCCCTGCTCAGGCTGATCAAGGACAGGTGAGGCTTGTTAAAGGGATCAGGTCCCTTTAAATTTGTGAAGGGGGCGCGGCCTCACGCCTAAAGATGGCAGCGGCCATCTTGGATTTCCTCCGTGGAGGAACGGCTGCAGGAACGGCGCAGGGGCAGAGCAGGGATGGCTCTCCCCCTGACGGTCAGGCCGGGGACCCGCGCCGGGGCACCGAGCACGCGGTCAGGGGTTTCCCCCGACGCTGCTGCGGCGGGTTGCCGCGGCGGCAAGGTAGAGGGACCGCGGTTGTAGCCTCCCACGGTCGTGGGACACAACAAAAGTTGTTTTTATCCTTATTATTTATTAGATGCTCTATTCTTCATCTGTTCTGAAATATTGTTTTTTTTATTAGTATGTTTTCTGTTATGACAAATTTATGTTTCTTGATGTTGTTTTATGAGAAATGGTGATTTTTTTTTTTTTGCATTATTCTATTGCATTTGAGTCAGGCTGGGAGGGGAGAGAGGTTGGGGAGCATGACTTCTCGGGACTGGGAGGGTAGGAGACTGAGACTGCTATTGCTTCTGTTTTCCTGAGATGGGAATTTGGAGGATTTGATTTTCTTTGTGTCATTTTTGAGAAATGTGCCTCTGAACATTTCTGTGTTATTTCTCTGGTGTTATAATGCAGGCAGAGTCTGGCTTTTTGGGGTTTCCAGTTCAGCTTTTGTCTCAATGTTGCTCTTTCTAATTTGTTGTCAGTTATTCTGTATTTGGTGAGAGGGCAGACAGTTTGTTGTAATGAGGCTGCAGTGATGTGTGTAGATCAGAAGTGGAGAAACTGGTTTCCTAATAGTCAGAAATGGAAAAATTGGTCTCCTAATGGTCAGAAGTGGAAAAATTGGAAATTTTGGAAGAATTGATATCACAGTCTTTGACTCTTGGTCTTATTCTTTATCAGAGAATGTTTTTGCTTGCTTGCAGTACCACGGAGGGAACTGTCTGTTCCTGTCTGTTCATAACAATCTGTCAGTTTGACTAAGTCCCCCATAAGAGGCTTCTTATAAAAGTAAAAAGTCATGGGATCGCAGGCAGTGTACTTTTGTGGATTACAAACTGGTTAAAAGACAGTAGGATTAAATGCCTGGTCAGTTTTCTCAGTGGAGCGAGGTAAACAGTGGAGTGCCTCAGGGATCTGTACTTGGATCGGTGATTTTCAATATATTTATAAATGATCTGGAAAGGAGAATGATGAGTGAGGTCATCAAATTTGCAGATGACAAAATTATTCAGAATAGTTAAATCACAGGCGGATAGTGATAAATTGTAGGAGAACCTTGCGAGAAAGATTGGGTGTAGAAACGGCAGATGAAATTTAATGTGGACATGTGCAATGTGATGCATATAGGGCAAAAAGAAAAACATGCTGTAGTTACATGATGTTAGCTTTCATGTTAGGAGTTACCATCCAGGAAAAAGATCTAAGTGTCATAGTGGACAATACATTGAAGTAGCTCATGTCTACGGCAGTTAATAAAAAGCAAACAGAATGTTAAGAATTATTAGGAAGGGAATGGTGAATTAAACGGAGAATGTCATAATGCCTCTGTATCACTCCATGGTGAGACTGCACCTTGACTACTGTGTTCAGTTCTGGTCACTCCATCAGAAAAAAGATATAGATGAACTGGAGAAGGTACAGAGAAGGGTGTCCAAAATGATAAAGGAGATGAACCAGCTCTCCTATGAGGAAAGGCTAAAGAGGTTGGGGCTCTTCAGCCTGGAGAAGAGATGACTGAGGGGGGATAAGATAGAGGTCTATAAAATCATGAGAGGACTAGAACGGGTAAATGTGAATCCGTTATTTACTCTTTCAGATAATAGAAGGACTAAAGGGCACCATGAAGTTAGCAAGTAGCACATTTAAAACAAATCAAAGAAAATTCTTTTTCACTCAATGCATAATTAAGCTTTGGAATTTTTTTGCCAGAGTATGTGGTTAAGATAATTAGCTTATCTGGGTTTAAAAACAGATCTGGATAATTTCATGGAGGAAAATCCTAAACTGCTATTAATGAGGTTCATTTAGGGAATAACCACTTTTTATTACTGGCATTAGGAGTATGGGATCTGTTTAATCTTTGGGTACTTGCCAGGAACTTGTGTCCTGGATTTGCCACTGTTGGAAACAGGATGTTGGCTTGATGGACCCTCAGTCTGTAATGGTTTGTGGGTATGTGGGCCTTAGCCTGAGGTGCACATTGTTACTACCTGTGGGGAGGGGCCCCCACAGGTCTACACTGTCAGGAGGTGAGGTCTGGCATAGTAGAGAATTCTTGAGAGAGTCTGGAGTGGTCCCAAGGAGCGGGGCTGAGACACAGCAGGAAGAGAGTCCCTCAGTACATGGGACAGGCTGGAGGTCAGTATGAGAGCAGAGGCCTCCGGAGGAGATGGTGCTAGGCTGGCCCGCGGAGCGGGGAGCATGACACAGGACATACAGGAGATCTTCCGGGGAGGCAGCTCTGAGGGGCGGAGCTGCACAGGGAAGGAGGTACTTGGTGTGATGACATAGGCCAACCTGCAGAGCGGGGAAGCCCGAGCCAGGACTCCAGTGAATGACGTAGGATGGTCCCGAGGAGCGGGAGGTACTGAGAGTGCCTGGTAGCAGAGTCATGGGTACTGCTCTGGTGAGGAGCGCAGGGACTATCCTGAGGAGCGGGGAAGTCTGGAGACCAGGTCTCCCGAAGGAAGCGCAAGCAGGCCCCCAAGGAGCAGGTACCTGAACCAGAGTCCAGATCAGCAGGTAGAGATCCAAGGCAGGAACCACGGGTCTGGAGAGTCAGGAACAAGCACCAGTGAGGCGAAGGAACTCGTTGCCAAGAAAGTTTGCATAGGCCTAGGGAGGTGCTTATATATTCCAAGGTGATGATATCATCCGAAGGGACAGCCCAGAGATTCCCACCAATAGTCTTTTAAATTGAACAAAGATGGCGTGTGCACGCGCCTAGGAAGGCCTGGAGTTGGAGCCTGGGCCGGTGGCGTCCCAGCCGCCCTGCGGAGCCGAGAGGACCAGGAACAGTGCGGCAACAATGGCTGGCCAGAGCCGCAAGTTCCCCTAGAGTAGAGGGCCAGGCATGGCGAGATGTGAGTTGGGTCAGCTGTGGCTGCCCGCGGCCGACGGTCATAACAGATCCTTTCTTCAATTTTTGAAAGAAGTTCTTTTGACTAAATTAGCCTCTTTCACCTCATCGTTTAACCATGCCGGCAATTGTTTGGCTTTCCTTCCATCTTTTTTAATGAGTGGAATACTTCTGGACTAGGCTTCCAAGATGGTATTTTTAAACAACGACCATGCCTGATGTAAACTTTTAACCATTGCAGCTGCACCTTTCAGGTTTTTTCTAACTATTTTCTTCATTTTATCTTAGTCTCCCTTTTGAAAGTTTAAAGCTAGAGTTGTAGATTTATTTAATGCCCTCCTTCCAGTCATTAAGTCAAATTTGGTAGCACTATGAGCACTGTTGCTGAGTGATTCCACCACCATTACCTCTCAAACCAAATCCTGCATTCCACTACAAATTAGGTCTAAAATGGCTCCCCCTCTCTTCAGTTTCCAGACCAGTTGTTCCATGAAGCAGTCATTTATTTCACCTAGAAACTTTACTTCCCTAGCATGTCTTGATGTGACATTTTCCCAGTCTATGTTGGGATAATCTCCCATTATTACCATCCTGCTAAATTTGTTAGCTTCCCTAATTTCTTTTAACATTTCATCATCCATCTGTTCATTTTGGCCAGTTGGACAATAGTATACCTCCACCACTATACATTTCCTCATCACACATGGAATTTCCACTAGGGATGTGAATCGTTTTTTAACGATTAAAATTATCGTCCGATAATTTTAATATCGTCTTAAATCGTTATAGAACACGATACAATAGAAATTCTAACGATTTATCGTTAAAAATCGTTAAATCGTGTTAGTGCGCACTAACGGGAGTTAGTGCGCACTAACTCCGAGTTAGTGCGCACTAACTCGAGTTAGTGCGCACTAACTGAAAATGATACAAATTGACACTTTCCAGGTCAGTAAAGCTCAGTTAGGAATGAATATGTGTTCCTATTGGCTGGCTGCCCTCTTATCTATTGATGTTAACCAGGTTCCCACTGAGGTGATGGTTGGGGTGATGGGAAATGGAAATGGAAACTCAGGAACACTAACAGAAAATGATACAAATTATTGACACTATCCAGGTCAGTAAAGGTCAGTTAGGAATGAATATGTATTCCTATTGGCTGGCTGCCCTCTTATCTATTGATGTTACCAAGGTTCCAACTGAGGTGATGGTTGGGGGGATGGGAAATGAAAACTGTTGGTAGTTGACAAAAAAAGTAATGTGATCAGTCAATATGACTAGAACCTGTGCCCTATTCCTGATACCAGGGGTGTTGTGATCTTCCTGCACTCAGTGCCCTATCCCTGATACCAGTCTGAGACAGCTCCCTCCCTGCATTACTAGTGAGAGGCTGGCTTCATAGACAGGGGGGAGCTGCCTGACCCTCACTCCTGACTTCCCCCATGTCCCAGCTAGTGAATGGTGTGTGGGTGAGGGGGGGGGGAGGATGGTGAAGTCTGAGACAGCTCCCTCCCTGCATTACTAGTGAGAGGCTGGCTTCACAGACAGGGGGGAGCTGCCTGACCCTCACTCCTGACTTCCCCCATGTCCCAGCTAGTGAATGGTGTGTGGGTGAGGGGGCGGGGGGGGGGAGGATGGTGAAGTCTGAGACAGCTCCCTCCCTGCATTACTAGTGAGAGGCTGGCTTCACAGACAGGGGGGAGCTGCCTGACCCTCACTCCTGACTTCCCCCATGTCCCAGCTAGTGAATGGTGTGTGGGTGAGGGGGGGGGGAGGATGGTGAAGTCTGAGACAGCTCCCTCCCTGCATTACTAGTGAGAGGCTGGCTTCACAGACAGGGGGGAGCTGCCTGACCCTCACTCCTGACTTCCCCCATGTCCCAGATAGTGAATGGTGTGTGGGTGAGGGGGGGGGGGAGGATGGTGAAGTCTGAGACAGCTCCCTCCCTGCATTACTAGTGAGAGGCTGGCTTCACAGACAGGGGGGAGCTGCCTGACCCTCACTCCTGACTTCCCCCATGTCCCAGCTAGTGAATGGTGTGTGGGTGAGGGGGGGGGGGGAGGATGGTGAAGTCTGAGACAGCTCCCTCCCTGCATTACTAGTGAGAGGCTGGCTTCACAGACAGGGGGGAGCTGCCTGACCCTCACTCCTGACTTCCCCCATGTCCCAGCTAGTGAATGGTGTGTGGGTGAGGGGGGGGGGGAGGATGGTGAAGTCTGAGACAGCTCCCTCCCTACATTACTAGTGAGAGTCTGGCTTCACAGACAGGGGGGAGCTGCCTGACCCTCACTCCTGACTTCCCCCATGTCCCAGCTAGTGAATGGTGTGTGGGTGAGGGGGGGAGGATGGTGAAGTCTGAGACAGCTCCCTCCCTGCATTACTAGTGAGAGGCTGGCTTCACAGACAGGGGGGAGCTGCCTGACCCTCACTCCTGACTTCCCCCATGTCCCAGCTAGTGAATGGTGTGTGGGTGAGGGGGGGGGGAGGATGGTGAAGTCTGAGACAGCTCCCTCCCTGCATTACTAGTGAGAGGCTGGCTTCACAGACAGGGGGGAGCTGCCTGACCCTCACTCCTGACTTCCCCCATGTCCCCAGCTAGTGAATGGTGTGTGGGTGAGGGGGGGGGGGGAGGATGGTGAAGTCTGAGACAGCTCCCTCCCTGCATTACTAGTGAGAGGCTGGCTTCACAGACAGGGGGGAGCTGCCTGACCCTCACTCCTGACTTCCCCCATGTCCCAGATAGTGAATGGTGTGTGGGTGAGGGGGGGGGGGAGGATGGTGAAGTCTGAGACAGCTCCCTCCCTGCATTACTAGTGAGAGGCTGGCTTCACAGACAGGGGGGAGCTGCCTGACCCTCACTCCTGACTTCCCCCATGTCCCAGCTAGTGAATGGTGTGTGGGTGAGGGGGGGGGGGGGAGGATGGTGAAGTCTGAGACAGCTCCCTCCCTGCATTACTAGTGAGAGGCTGGCTTCACAGACAGGGGGGAGCTGCCTGACCCTCACTCCTGACTTCCCCCATGTCCCAGCTAGTGAATGGTGTGTGGGTGAGGGGGGGGGGAGGATGGTGAAGTCTGAGACAGCTCCCTCCCTGCATTACTAGTGAGAGGCTGGCTCCACAGACAGGGGGGAGCTGCCTGACCCTCACTCCTGACTTCCCCCATGTCCCATCTAGTGAATGCTGTGTGGGTGAGGGGGGGGAGGATGGTGAAGTCTGAGACAGCTCCCTCCCTGCATTACTAGTGAGAGGCTGGCTTCACAGACAGGGGGGAGCTGCCTGACCCTCCCTCCTGACTTCCCCCATGTCCCAGCTAGTGAATGGTGTGTGGGTGAGGGGGGGGGGGGAGGATGGTGAAGTCTGAGACAGCTCCCTCCCTGCATTACTAGTGAAAGGCTGGCTTCACAGACAGGGGGGAGCTGCCTGACCCTCAC
Source organism: Rhinatrema bivittatum (assembly GCF_901001135.1). Lineage (NCBI taxonomy): Eukaryota > Metazoa > Chordata > Amphibia > Gymnophiona > Rhinatrematidae > Rhinatrema > Rhinatrema bivittatum. The sequence goes on from NC_042616.1 coordinate 575,911,276, forward strand.
TCCTGACTTCCCCCATGTCCCAGCTAGTGAATGGTGTGTGGGTGAGGGGGGGGAGGATGGTGAAGTCTGAGACAGCTCCCTCCCTGCATTACTAGTGAGAGGCTGGCTTCACAGACAGGGGGGAGCTGCCTGACCCTCACTCTTGACTTCCCCCATGTCCCAGCTAGTGAATGGTGTGTGGGTGAGGGGGGGGGGGGGGGGGGGGAGGATGGTGAAGTCTGAGACAGCTCCCTCCCTGCATTACTAGTGAGAGGCTGGCTTCACAGACAGGGGGGAGCTGCCTGACCCTCACTCCTCTGGGGTATTGTGATCTTCCTGCACACAGTGCCCTATCCCTGATACCAGGGGTGCTGTGATCTTCCTGCATGCAGTGCCCTATCCCTATTAATACCAGGAGTGTTGTGATCTTCCTGCACGCAGTGCCCTATCCCTAATACCAGGGGTGTTGTGATCTTCCTGCACACAGTGCCCTATTCCTGATACCAGGAGCGTTGTGATCTTCCTGGATGCAGTGCCCTATCCCTGATACCGGGATGTGTGCAAGAAGATCCCAACACCCCCGGTATCAGGAATATGGCACTGTGTGCAGGAAGATCACAACACCCCTGGTATTAGGGATAGGGCACTGTGTGCAGGAAGATCACAACACCCCTGGTGCCAGGGATAGGGCACTGTGTGCAGGAAGATCACAACACCCCTGGTGCCAGGGTTAGGGCACTGTGTGCAGGAAGATCACAACACTCCTGGTATTAATAGGGATAGGGCACTGTGTGCAGGAAGATCACAACAACCCTGGTGCCAGGGTTAGGGCACTGTGTGCAGGAAGATCACAACACTCCTGGTATTAATAGGGATAGGGCACTGTGTGCAGGAAGATCACAACACCCCTGATGCCAGGGTTAGGGCACTGTGTGCAGGAAGATCACAACACTCCTGGTATTAATAGGGATAGGGCACTGTGTGCAGGAAGATCACAATACCCCTGGTATCAGGGTTAGGGCACAAGTTCTAGTCACATTGACTGATCACATTACTTGTTTTGTCAAGCTACCAACTGTTTCCATTTCCCATCCCCCATATACTGTCAGTGGGAAGCTTGGTAACATGAATAAATAAGAGGGCAGCCAATAGGAATACATATTCATTCCTAAACTGACCTTAACTGACCTGAAAAGTGTCAAATTGTATCATTTTCAGTTAGTGCGCACTAACTCCCATTTAGTGCGCACTAACTCCCGTTAGTGCGCACTAACTCGAGTTAGTGCGCACTAATCGGAAAAAACGATTTTTAACGATTTTTTAACTAAAAAATCATGCCTAACACGATTTTCTTGCCCTGCCACACGATTTCTATCGTTAAGACGATATGGAAAATGATTCACATCTCTAATTTCCACTCATAAGGATTCCACTGTGCATTTAGTCTCCTACAGGATATTTTTCCTGTTGTATTCTATGACATTTCTAATATAAAGCACCACCACATCTCCACCAAGTTGATTAACCTTATCATTGTGATATAATTTGTACCCTGGTATATCAGTGTCCTATTGGTTATCCTCCTTCCACCCAGCTCTCTGAGATGCTAATTATATTCTACATTCTAACTCTCCCATCTTACTTTTAGACTTCTGGCATTAACATACAGACATTTTAGTTTGTTTTAACAACCTGCTTATCTGTTTACAGGATTAATTTGGAATCTAATTTGTTTTTTCTTTACTTATAGGAGCATGGATTATTTCTTTTACTGGAACCTTTCTATTGGAGTGCTTTAACTTCCCTGTTTCTTTAGTATTCTTTGAAGATCATTCCTTCTGAACCATGTGTTGCTGAGCAACTGTTGGCTTTCCAACATATTCTAGTTTAAAAGCTGCTCTATCTCCTTTATAATGGTTAACACCAGCAACCTGGTTCCACCCTGATTAAAGAGGAGTCCATCATTTTGGGATAGGTTCCACTTCCCCAAAATGTTGCCCAGTTCCCAACAAAATTAAAGCCTTCTTTCCTGCACCATTCATTTTGGAGCTCTGCCTGCCTCTGGGAAGATGGAATGGAGAGCATTTCAGAGAATGTTGCCCTGGATGTTCTGGATCTCAGCTCTCTTCCTACGAGCCTACATTTCACTTCCAGAACCTCCCTCCCGTACCTTCCTAGTCGTTAGTGACCATGACAGCCAGCTATTACATAGCACTGTCTAAAATCTTACCTAGGTGATGCATGAGGTAGACAACAAGGCTAAATTACTGATAACTAAAGTGGCACTAAATATTTTATTACAGCAGAAGGCAAAGAATGAACTATTGTTACGCTTGGGCTCCGGACAGGAGTCGTGCACACCACCCAGCAGGGTGGCTCCAGGTGGAGAGAGACAGGAAGCTCGAACAGAGTCAGGTACCAGGCTGGGTCAGGGCAGGCAGCAAGAATCAGGTCTGGGTTCAGGCTGGGTCAGGGCAGGCGGCAAGTGGCAGTGTCTAAGTACAGGCTGGGTCAGGGCAGGCGGCAAGTGGCAGTGTCAAGTACAGGCTGGGTCAGGGCAGGCGGCAGTCAGCAGTGTCTGGGTCCAGGCTGGGTCAGGGCACAGTAAGCAGGGCAGGGCAGGTCAGAAGGCCCGTAGGCCACACACACACACACACGGAAGGCCCGTAGGCCACACACCAATAGCGGGGCAAGGCAGGTCAGAAGGCCCGTAGGCCACACACACACACACGGAAGGCCCGTAGGCCACACACCAATAGCGGGGCAAGGCAGGTCAGAAGGCCCGTAGGCCACACACACACACACGGAAGGCCCGTAGGCCACACACCAATAGCAGGGCAAGGCAGGTCAGAAGGCCCGTAGGCCACACACACACACACGGAAGGCCCGTAGGCCACACACCAATAGCGGGGCAAGGCAGGTCAGAGGGCCCGTAGGCCACACACACACACATGGAAGGCCCGTAGGCCACACACCAATAGCGGGGCAAGGCAGGTCAGAAGGCCCGTAGGCCACACACACACACACGGAAGGCCCGTAGGCCAGGTATGGAAATCAAGGAAGAAGGCCCAAAGGCCACGCAAGGCAAGGCAAGGCAAGGATAGGCCCGAAGGCCACGCAAGGCAGGCTAGAGCAGGGAGCCCAGGTGAGCTCGATGCCGAAGCACCGAGGCAACTGTCAGGCAGGGTTAAGAGGGCACACCCAGAGCATAGAGTGGACATAGGAGATGGACTGGGCCTGTCAGGAAAGCCAGCACTAGAGGGACCCCTGGTGGTGAGGCGGTAGCACAGCAGCCACAGCCGTAACAGTACCCCCCCCTCAAGGCCTCCCCCTCCTCCTGGATCCCATCTGTGCAGGAGGTAATCAAGAATAACGGGAGACCACTCCGGGGGTGATGCGGCAGGTTCAACTCCTTTCCGAGGCAATAAGGCAGTCCATAACCCCTCCTGGGACAAGGCGGCAGGGTTAGACCCCTCCTGGGGTAGCAGAGGCGGTGCAGATTTCCATAACCCCTCCTGGGGTGACAAGGGGAACACAAACCCCACCTGGGGCAGAGAAATAGTCCGTAACCCTTCTTGAGGCGATAGTAGGACCGGTCCGGACCCTTCCAAGGTCGGCATTAAGACCGGTACAGGCCCCTCCAGGGGCGGCAGCTGGGCCAGTACAGCAGGCTCGGATCCTACTCGGGCAATTGTAGCAGGCTCGGACCCCTCTCGGGGCGTTGTAGCAGGCTCGGACCCCTCTCGGGGCGATGAAGCAGGCTCGGACCCCTCTCGGGGCATTGTAGCAGGCTCGGACCCCTCTCGGGGCGTTGTAGCAGGCTCGGACCCCTCTCGGGGCGATGAAGCAGGCTCGGACCCCTCTCGGGGCATTGTAGCAGGCTCGGACCCCTCTCGGGGCGATGAAGCAGGCTCGGACCCCTCTCGGGGCATTGTAGCAGGCTCGGACCCCTCTCGGGGCATTGTAGCAGGCTCGGACCCCTCTCGGGGCGATGAAGCAGGCTCGGACCCCTCTCGGGGCATTGTAGCAGGCTCGGACCCCTCTCGGGGCGATGAAGCAGGCTCGGACCCCTCTCGGGGCGTTGTAGCAGGCTCGGACCCCTCTCGGGGCATTGTAGCAGGCTCGGACCCCTCTCGGAGCGATGAAGCAGGCTCGGACCCCTCTCGGGGCATTGTAGCAGGCTCGGACCCCTCTCGGGGCGATGAAGCAGGCTCGGACCCCTCTCGGGGCATTGTAGCAGGCTCGGACCCCTCTCGGGGCGTTGTAGCAGGCTCGGACCCCTCTCGGGGCGTTGTAGCAGGCTCGGACCCCTCTCGGGGCGATGAAGCAGGCTCGGACCCCTCTCGGGGCGATGAAGCGGGCTCGGACCCCTCTCGGGGCGTCAGCAGGACCGGTATGGACCCCTCCAGGGGTGGCAGCAGGACCGGTATGGACCCCTCCCGGGGTGGCAGCAGGACCAGGTCAGCAGACTCCGATGGCTGACTCAGGAAGTCTGTCAGTAGGACTGGTTCGGACCCCTCTGAAGACGGCAGCAGGGCCGGTTCGGCAGGCTCAGATGGCAGAGTTAGAAAGTCTGTCAGCAGGGCTGGTGTGGACCCCTCCGAGGACGGCAGCAGGGCCGGTTCAGCAGACTCAGGCTCTTCTCGGGGTAGTGCAGCAGGTTCAGATGGCAGAGTAGCATGGTTAAAGGTAGTGTGCATGGAAGACACAGATTGTACTGCCGTGGGCTTGATACCTCGAGCCAAAGTCTGATGCTCCTGATTTTGTTTCTGGAGGAGCAGTTTAGAGAAGGCACAGGCAGTTCTAGGACGTCTAGGGAAGGTGCTCGTTAGTGTCCACTTGGCAGCTGTGGGAAGCTGAGCCCTGCTAGAGTTAATCAGCTCTCTCCGTTGTAGAGAAACCTGTTCCCGAGGCTCTAGCACTGGTCTCACAGAAGCCTTCTTGGCCAGGTAAGTCCTGGGTTTTTCTACCCACAAACTGCCAGCAAAAATGTCTGTTTTAGTTGAGCCAGAAACAGAATATTGGTTAGGAGAGCTGATAGCTTTTTCTAATTGCACAGCTGGTCCTAGAGCAGAACAACAGGGGCAGGGTTTGCCTGGAGGTAACAAACACGGGAGACAGGAGCATTTCCACCACCCTGGTTTAGGAGCCAAACAGTTCAAACACTCCTGATAGACAGAAACATTTTTCTTGTTGCAGTTATTGCATGACCAGTGTTCCTGACCAACAAGTTCACAGGCTAGACAGTTCTGATAGCTAGGATAGTTCAAAGTTTGACAGGAATTGCAGGTATAAAACTTTAAAGAAGGAGGCATCTTGAATTAGTGAAAAGTTGACTCACCGGCTGGACACAGACCTATCTCTTCCCCTGGAAAATGTGATGGCTTCGGCATACTGTTACGCTTGGGCTCCGGACAGGAGTCGTGCACACCACCCAGCAGGGTGGCTCCAGGTGGAGAGAGACAGGAAGCTCGAACAGAGTCAGGTACCAGGCTGGGTCAGGGCAGGCAGCAAGAATCAGGTCTGGGTTCAGGCTGGGTCAGGGCAGGCGGCAAGTGGCAGTGTCTAAGTACAGGCTGGGTCAGGGCAGGCGGCAAGTGGCAGTGTCAAGTACAGGCTGGGTCAGGGCAGGCGGCAGTCAGCAGTGTCTGGGTCCAGGCTGGGTCAGGGCACAGTAAGCAGGGCAGGGCAGGTCAGAAGGCCCGTAGGCCACACACACACACACACGGAAGGCCCGTAGGCCACACACCAATAGCGGGGCAAGGCAGGTCAGAAGGCCCGTAGGCCACACACACACACACGGAAGGCCCGTAGGCCACACACCAATAGCGGGGCAAGGCAGGTCAGAAGGCCCGTAGGCCACACACACACACACGGAAGGCCCGTAGGCCACACACCAATAGCAGGGCAAGGCAGGTCAGAAGGCCCGTAGGCCACACACACACACACGGAAGGCCCGTAGGCCACACACCAATAGCGGGGCAAGGCAGGTCAGAGGGCCCGTAGGCCACACACACACACATGGAAGGCCCGTAGGCCACACACCAATAGCGGGGCAAGGCAGGTCAGAAGGCCCGTAGGCCACACACACACACACGGAAGGCCCGTAGGCCAGGTATGGAAATCAAGGAAGAAGGCCCAAAGGCCACGCAAGGCAAGGATAGGCCCGAAGGCCGCACAAGGCAAGGCAAGGATAGGATAGGCCCGAAGGCCGCGCAAGGCAAGGCAAGGCAAGGATAGGCCCGAAGGCCGCACAAGGCAAGGCAAGGATAGGATAGGCCCGAAGGCCGCGCAAGGCAAGGCAAGGCAAGGATAGGCCCGAAGGCCACGCAAGGCAAGGCAAGGATAGGCCCGAAGGCCACGCAAGGCAAGGCAAGGATAGGCCCGAAGGCCACGCAAGGCAGGCTAGAGCAGGGAGCCCAGGTGAGCTCGATGCCGAAGCACCGAGGCAACTGTCAGGCAGGGTTAAGAGGGCACACCCAGAGCATAGAGTGGACATAGGAGATGGACTGGGCCTGTCAGGAAAGCCAGCACTAGAGGGACCCCTGGTGGTGAGGCGGTAGCACAGCAGCCACAGCCGTAACAACTATTATATTACACATTTAATTTTTTTAATATGGTAATAAAAAGAATAAACTTTTAGCTAACCTGACTAAACATTGGTCAAGTCTTAAATTAATCTCTACTTTAAAGAAAAAATCGTGAGAAATAGTAAGTTCTAATAAGGAAATATGTGCAATATTTAAGAATTTCTATTCAAATCTGTATACTGATGAGCTGATTGATAGCAAATAAGGGAATAGTTAAGATCTACAAACTTACTAATGTAGAGACTCCCTAGGTCTCCACCATCGAGTTTGTCCCTAGTTTAAGCACTAGGCTAGGATCTTAGGTAAGAAATAGGAGTTTGCAGACCATCCCTTGCAGGTACCTCCTGCGAGGATGCCTGGATTGGTCAGCATCTTGCATAAAGGCAGACAGAGCATGAGAAGTGTGGCAGTCGTTGGTTAATTTTTGGAGCAGAAGGAGTGTTGAAGTGATTCCCTATTCTGGGCCCACAGAGAGGCATATTCCTGGCCCTGACCCACAGTGGAGCAGGGAGAGTCTTTGGGAGTGGAAGAAGAGATTTTAAGAGAGTTTGTGTTTTTGAGATGTTGATTTTTGCTTGGAAGCTGTTTCTGCCTCAGGAGGATTTCCTCCCTGCCTGAAGGAGGTCAGGAATAAACAACTGTGATTCCCTGCCTGCCAAACAAAGGAGGGACAGCAGTGTTTTTCCAGTGAAGAAGTGAGTTGCAGTTTTTCTCAGAAAGTTTTGTTCCTCTTTTGTTTAGAGGAATTTTGGCCACCAGTTTCTGCCCATGAGAAGGAGAGAAGAGATTTTTATTTTTGTATTTTGGGACTTTCTAACCCAGAGGTCCAGAAAAACCTCAGAGACAGAGATAGGAGATTCTACTCGTCACTAGGAGACCCCATTCTCTATCAGTCTGGAGCATTGGGTCTTTTTCCTACAGCTTGCCATGCAAAGGGATACTGTTACGCACCCCGCCCGCGGCCATCCCGCGCATGGACCTGCTCACCTTCATGGTCCCATAGCAGGCTTTGGGATGACCTCCCTCGCGGTAGTTGCCAGTCCTGCCAGGCCCCAGCGTCCCGCGGCAGCGGTCGCCGGGCCTTCCACTGCGCGCTGGGCCTCACGCCGAGGTTCGGCGTCCTCGGCCATCTTGGCCACGCCCATGCACGCGCGGACTGCCCGGACTCATGTAGGGCCAAGGGCGGGTCCTAGCTCCGCGGCGCGCCCTGATTGATCTCCTGATATAAGGAAGTTCTTGTCTTCACTTCCTTGCCTTGGCAATCGGGTTGGTTTGCTCCGAGGTTGCCTCTGTGGTAGTACTTGTGCTTGCATGTCCTAGTCTCGTTCCAGGATCCTTCTCTTCCAGTTCTGTTCCTGACTAGTCCCTGCTTCCTAGTTCCTGTTCCTGCTTGCTCCTGTGTTCATCTGTCTGTCTTCCCAGGTAGTACCCTCGGACCTGCCTTACTGGTACTGACCTCAGCCTGTTTCTGATCTGCCTGCCTGCCTGCCACCTGCCTCAAGACCACAGCCTGTTCCTGACCTGCCTGCCGCCTGCCTCAAGACCACAGCCTGTTCCTGACCTGCCTGCCGCCTGCCTCAAGACCACAGCCTGTTCCTGACCTGCCTGCCTGCCGCCTGCCTCAAGACTTCAGCTTGCCTTCGACTTCGTCTGACCTCCGGTATCTGACCCCTGCTTTGCCTGACCACTCTCGGACTGACCTCTGGACATTGACCTTTCGCTTGCTTGACCTCGTCTTCAGATTCTGGCTCTGTTCCTCGCCTTGTCATCACCAACTCTGTTCTGGTTCTCCCTGCTCCAACCAGTTGCCATCCTTGAACCCGATCGCGCTCCCTCTGTCTCCGTAGGCACTCCGGATTTTCACTCTCCTAGGAGACCCTGCGAGGCCCACCTAAGTCCAAGCAGTCCGGGCCCCTACGGGCTCCTCCTGGGGGGACCTCGGACTTCCAGTGGTGAAGATCTTCCCAGCCTCTGTCTCCTCCAGTGCTCCGCCCCCTGGGGGCAGTTACCTCCTGTTCCCTTTCAGGAGCCATTCCATCCCTGCCCCAGGACAAGGATCCACCCCCGAGAGCAACCCTGACTTGGTTGTGCAGGTCTAAAACAAGCAATAATTTTGGAATTTTGTTATGAGAAGATCAGTTGGTTGTTATGGGGAAGAGAGGGGGGCAAGCTAAGGGTAAAGCAGTGAAATGTGTTTTATTGAATGCTAGATCCATTTGTAAAAAAAAGGGTTTTAGATTCATGATTTAATTGTGGAGGAGGGTGTGGACTTTGCATTTATAAGGGAATCCTGGTTATCTGCAGATCGTGCGGCATGCTTGCCTCAGATATGCCCTGAATGTTATAGAATATTGTTCAGTACAGGGAGGGGAATTGGGGTGGATGGATGGTGATGTTTTGTTTTTTTTTAAAGCAATTTGGGATTTGGATCAGATTATTTTATGCTCTATTGTAGACTCTGGATACCAGTTAGTAAAGGTGGGAGGGAAAGAGGTCTTGGGACTGCTGGTGCTGGGTGATTGGGGTAGACGGCCTTACTCAGGACTGGTGCTATCATTTTTGCTTCCCTTTGTGGAAAAATTGCTGTGCTGCTCCCCCCCCCGCCCCCCAGCCCCAGTCTATTTTTTTAACACTAAATTTTAGTTGTTTTCCCCAATAACTAACACACAATAGAAGCTGCCAGTCTCATGCTCTGTCCCAATCCCTTTTTCTGCCGCCAAAAAAAAAAAGCCATGCTTTCTCCAGCGATCGAAACTATGAAGATTACCATGCTCCCCCGAACCTATTTTATCCCATCCACAGGTCCAAAATTTCTAAATTGTGAAGGCATGATCTCCAGATGCTCCTTCCCCACCTACCAGGGCATAAAATTGATGAAGGCTGAGCCCTGTAGCCAGCACCAGTTTTTTGTACAGAAAAACATGTACTGCTGTGGTGCTAACCAGAAAACCCTGCAAAAAAATATACTTTGAAGCCATAGGGGTATATTTCAAAAGGTGTGTGCATGCGCACATGGATGCACCAATTTTATAACATGTGCGTGACAGCAAGGGGGGGGGAGGATTTAGGCAATTCCCGTGCAGCGACGCATCCCGGCCTTCCCCAGTTCCCTCCGAGTCTGCTCCAATTAAGAAGCGGACTGGGAGGGAACTTCACTATACCCCCCCCCCCCCCGTATCTCACCTTCCCTACCCTTCCTCTCTCCTCTCCAGCCCTCCCTCTAAAAGCAAGTTTTGGGTTGGGTTTTTTTTTTACCTTTGTTGAGCTGAAGTAAGTTGCACATGTGTTGGCAGCTGGGCCGCCACACGAGGCTCTGGAACAGTAACAATGGCACTGTCTCGGCCCGCCCCTTCCAAGAGGCCCGGCACTTCAGCGCGTACCGGCTTTTACGCACTTGGCTGGGCCTCTTGGAAAAATCGCCTGACGCGTGTAAGGTCCGACCATGCACGTAAAGGCTGGAATTTATGCATGCCAGGCATTTAAAATCTGCCCGATATTGTCCTAAGCCTATTGGAACGCATCTTAGATGTGGGTTTGGACCTTGGACAGTCAACAATATAGTAAAAATCCCATTTCAAAATGTACTAATTGCAAGCAATCAAACAGGAGCAACCCTAAGAAAAAGCAAATATTACACTAGACCCTAAAATAACTCATATTAGGAAAGCAGAACAAACCAGTCTGCTCTAAATTCCTACATAGAAACTATATATGCTAGCAGAATACCTCACCTCGCTTACACATGTAGAACATTCAACATAGACAGATCTTCACCAAATATAGAATAAAGAGACCATAACATTTAAATAGAAATGTATAGACAGAAACTGAACTGGAAACTCCAACACGCTAGACTCTGTATATTATGAATCAATGGAAAAACAGAAACATTGCCGATCCTCATAAATCAAACAATAAAATTAAGAAATAAGTAAATTATAATAAACCATACTAATAAAAAGAATATTGCCAAAAAGATAACAAAATAACATCCAATAATTAAGAATTCATATAAAAAGTTTTAAAATTTTCAAAACGGCAAAAAAATATTTCAAAATAGCAGACACATCAAACACCCAATAATTAAAACAAGAAGGCAAAAATTCTTTGCTGCCCATACCTGAAAACTTTTGATTTCCAGTCATCTTGAGCTTGCTGTGGATTAGTGGGGGTGGCAAAACGTTTTCACCCCCCTTCCAAGGCAGGCTCCCATTCACACACAAACATACCCATCTCCCCCAGACAGGCTCCTATTCATATTCACCCATCCCAGACAGGCTCCCATTCACACCCAACTACTCTCCTACCTTAGGCAGGCTCCCATTCACTCATCCATCCCAGGCAGGCTCCCATTCACACACACACCCATCCCCCTCAGGCAGCTTCCCATTCACACACACACACACACACACACACACCCAACCCCCCCAGACAGGTTACCATTCACACATACAACCCACCCTCCAGGGTGGGTTTAGTGTCACTAATGGACTTCCATTCTTGCTGAATTCTCATTCCAAGTGAAATTTACTGTCAATTTCCATGAGCAGGAAATTGCCTTTTTGGATGTGAAGATTTTTAAGGATCAACATGCTCTCAAAACTACCATCTATAAGAAGCCTCATGAATGCAACAAATTATTTTCCTATGAGAGTTTTCAACCAGTTAATTTTAAGAAGAATTTTCCCCTAGGATAGTTTTTGTGGATACGTAGACTATGTTCTGGCATAAGTGAATTTAAATCTCAAGCAAAGGTGATGGCAAATCATTTTTTAGAAAGAGGTTATCCTCTGTCTTGTGTAAAGGTTGCATATCATAAAGCCTTATTCAATAATCGGGATTTATTGTTACAACCGCGAACAGGAGAACAATCTAACAGGCAAACGTTTGTCTTGAGACACTATGTTGGCAACATTAATTTGTAAATCTGTACTATAAACCTGCTGTACTAGACCTTTAGTTAATATGTATTAGAAAATAACTGTAGATTTATATTAAACCCTGTTGTGTTAATCTATAGTATGAATATTACTTTTGTAAACTGCTGTGATCTTCACTTGGAATGATGGCATATACAATGTCTAAATAAATAAATAAATAAATAGATTTATTCGGCGGGATTGGCTGATTTTGCAATGCGCTTATCCCCCTTTTGAAGCACCAATATGGTTTGCTTTTTCAAGAGGTATTAATATTCATGATTAAGTCATTTGATCCTCTACATTTCAGCCCATTCCGTGTGAAGAAGTGACTAATGAATGTGTTGGATGTTTTTGGTTTGAACCTAAGAGCTAGAAGCCCATGTCATTTCCACTTCTGGCAAATAATAGTTAACCCCATTTGTAGATTGTCCTTTGTGGTTCAAATACTGCTTAAAGACCCATGTTTTTGAGATTGTTTTCAAATACAAAAACCTTGACTTTTCCCGATTTTGATGTTTTCACTTAAGAAATTACTAGAAATCTTTTGTCTTGTCTATGCATCTCAAGCAGATTGTAAGCTTCATTGAGCAGAGGACTATCTCTATTTTATGTATTTGTAGGAGCTGTATACATCTAATAGTGTTATAGAAATGTTAAATAGTAGTAGTAGTAGTAGTAGTAGAAGTAGTAGTAGTAATAGTAGAACTTCCAACCCTCAGCCTCCAACCACTTTCCATTCTAATATAATGATACATAAAAGCATAGAATATGATGACAGATAATAATTGTAAGACCTAGCTAGTCTGCCCAAATTAATTCCTCTTGTATTGCCATAGATCCCCAGCTGATCTGTCTTCCGTCTCATTTCTTGGCAACTAGGGATCTTTTGTAATTATCCCATGGCTTCTTGAATTCTGTTACCATTGCGTTAACTAAGACCTCTGGGAGGCCATTCCAAACATTCCCCACCTTTTCTCTGAAAACAAATTGTTCTAATGTTACTCCTGAGTCTACCCTCTTTGAGCCTCATATTTTGGCTTCTTGATCTATAATGGATATCCATTCCAATAAAAACCGTTGGATTCCTATTCATTATTTAAACCTTTTAGGTATTTGAATGTTTAGATCATATCCCTTATCTCTCCTCTCTTTTAGGTAGATACTATTTAGGTCCTTAATTCTGATCTCATAGGACTTAGTGTCATTTTCAAAGGTATTTCCATGGGTAAAACTGTACTTTACCTGTAGAAATATCCTTTTATAAAATTGCTTGCCTAATATGCAGGTAAAAGTGTATGCATAAGACCTGCATGTGTGCTCTTTTACCCGCATTTGGGGGAAGTGTTCTGGGGTAGGGTTTTCGTTTATGCTGATTCTTTTTGATTTTAAAAAGTTTACATGTAAATATTCATGGCAAAACTAGGTAGTGTAATTGTGGGTGGGTAGTTTTGATGGGTTAATTTTGAAAATGAATTTATGAATGGAAATTTGCTTTGAAAACTGCTGTAACTAATGCAGGCTGTTTCAAAATTGCCTCTTAGTGCAGACTCTTCTATATTTTGGTAACCTTTCTCTTGCCTACCTTCACTTTGTCTAATGCAATGGTTCTTAACATTTTTTCGACCAGGACACACCTGACAGATGGTTCTCACATGAGTGACACATTGAACATGTGACCGTCACACAGGAACCCCTTGACCCCCAGCAATGAGTGCAGAGCAGAATTAGGGCATTACCCTGTACAACTCACCATACAAAAAAGATATTCTGATGACAAAAAAGATTAATTCTGATGACATCTCAGTAAAAGCAAAACAAACTCCCTTTACTACCAGGAACAATAGCCCTCCTTACGAAAAGACAGTAATTTTACGAAAAGACAGTAATAAAAAAGACAGTAACTCTTCTCCAATTGAACTTACTATCCCTTTACAACTACACACCTCTTCCCGTCCATTGAGGCTAGCCCAGAGAGGCACGCTAAAGGCCCATTCGCTCAAAACTTCTCTTAGTAAAAGAGCTCTTTCCACCGCTGGACCTAAACTCTGGAACTCTCTCCCTCCTGACCTGAGATTGGAACAATCGACTCCCACCTTTAAAAAGAGACTCAAGACTTGGTTGTTTAATCAAGCATTCTCCTAATCCCAATAACTATTCTGAACTTTTCAATATTCGACCTCAGGCCCGACTCTGACAATTCCGAATATATATTCTCCTATATTATATTGTATTTAAACTTTACTTTCCTTGCTCCGTTGAAGTTATTTATTGCTCTCATTAAGTTATTTTATTTATTTCCAAGTTAAATCTTCCCTGTTCTCTGTAAGACATTATTCTACATTCTGTCAATTTATTGTTACAATGTAAACCGAATTGATTAGCAACTTTGTTGATAGAACTTCGGTATATAAAACTGTTAAATAAAATAAATAAATAATTTACCACTAATGCATATCCTATTGAGAAAACAACAATTAAGATTGATACAAATACCTACATGCTAGTAAAATACCTCATCTCAGTCACACACACAGAACTGACCTTCACCAAGTACAGAAAGACCACAAATTATAAATTATGGAGACAAACCGGAATGGAAAATCAAAAAGCCACTCTGCATGCAGAATAAGCCAAGCTGCTATAGAGCCCCACACAGAAATAATTGTAAAGCTATATTAACAATTTTACAAAACAGCTGCTGAACAGAATAACATCCAATAATTAAAAACTCATAAGAATTATTAAAACATGTCCAAATATCAATAAAATATTTCAAAACAGCAGACATCGCATAATATCCAATAATTAAAATGGCAGTCAATCAAGAAAAATAAACTTAAAAAGCCATCTTTACTTACCCTCTCCAGCAACTCTCCTACTTCTTTCCCTTCCAGGCCAATAGCACTCACCAGAAGCAGCAAGGTCTGCTGAAACTCTGTCCTTGCAGCCCTTTTCCTTAGTGCCCACAACCAGTCACTCACACACACACACACACACCCCCAATTAGACCACATGATCAGTCTCGATCTCCCTCACACACACACTAATCATCTTCCTGACCAGTCTCTCTCTCAATCACACACATGCTCTCATATATACAAGCTCTCAATCACACACAAATGCTCTCGCACCCATTCACACCAGCTCTCCCCCAGGCACCCATTCAAACCCACACACACCAGCTCTCACCCAGGTACCCATTCACACCCACACACACAAGCTCTCATCGCCAAACCTCTTCTTTCGCTGCAGGGATAGTCTCCAGTTCTGCCATGGCTTTACTCTGGCGGGCCTTCTTTCTCACTGCCATGGGGATAGACTCCAGTGGTGGCCTTACTTGGTCGGGGTCGGGTTTCCTTTTCGCCGCCATGGGGATGAGCTCCCGTGGTGGCTTTTGTCGGGTTTCCTCTTCACCTCCACGGGGATGAGCTCCTGTGGCGGCCTTGGTCGGGGTCGGATTTTCTCTTCACCACCACGGGGATGAGCTCCCGTGGTGGCCTTGCTTCATTGGGGTTTGACACTGCCATTCCTCCCACCCTACCCCCAGGTTTTGAGAGGCCCTTTCTTCCTGCCTCACCGGCCAATAAGAGGCTTCCTCTCTTCTTCCTACTACCACTGGCAGGTAGAAGGGAGGAGGCTTCCGATTGGCTTGTGCGGTGGCAGGAAGAATGAAGGAGGCTTCCCATTGGGCAGTGGGGGGAGGAAGAAAGGAGGCCTCCTATTGGCCTGCAGGGGCTGGAAAAAGGGAGAAGGGAACCAGAGCAGTGGGACACTGGGAGCCGCAAGACACCTGCCGGTGCTTGGCGACACACTGGTGTGTTGTGACACATGGTTGAGAATCGCTGGTTTAATGTATTTAGTTCCTATCCATGGGACAAGGAGAAACGAAAATCAAAAGTAAAGTAAAGAGAACTTGGGTACTTCAGGACAAGGACATTATTTTGCCAAAAAGCAGGCCTGAACAAGAAAAACATACCCACTTCAGTATTTCAGAACATTTTCATGTGCAAAATGTTGTGATTATTTTGTTAGTCCACTTGAATAAATAGAAATAAGGGACAACAAACATCATACAAGTTTTTAGCCTGCTATCTTTTTATTGGACTAACATAACACAACTGTGACCGGTTTTTGAGAGATGAGCACTGACCTGATGAAGGAAGCCTAACTCTTGAAAGCTTGTCACTGATGTATTAAGTTGGTCCAGTAAAAAGGTTTCATCTACTACTTGTTTGCTAGCCTTAGAACATTTTCATGAAATGAAGCTTTCAGATTTTTCTCCTGCTTGCAAATCCTGAAATGTGTATTTGTGGGACCCTTAAGCCTTTATTGCCCCATTTACTGGATCTGAAAGAGTCATCCTGATTCTTTTCTCAAAACTCCCTGCCATGGGAACTAGGTCATTACCATGTGCATGCCACTGCATCATTTTCCATTTCTACATATGCTGGAAAATATTTTAATTGTAAACTCTCAACTCAGTGTATATTAAAGGCTTTTTTTTTTGTAATTAGAGCTTGTGTTTGGATTGAAGTCATGAAAGATCTCTAAATATATTTCCTGAGTAACAGCAAGCAAACATGTCTGTATTTTGTGAACACAGTATTTGACTAAAAAGGAGTTTTTAAGAGTAGTTGGCATTCTTATGCTAGGTATGCCAACTATTCTATTTTCATGCCTGCCATCTGATCCTAGTTCACTTCTGTTAGTGCTGGCGAGTGCTATGTTCTCCAACTTTGTTTTCATTACATTCACATATAAATACCCCTGCTGTCGCAGACTTGCTTTTGTACCCCTACAATAAAGATTTTTTAAACAGGTTGTATAAACATTTCTAATTTTGGAGTTTATTTGATCTTTGGGCTTCTTAACCTTTGGCAACAGGAGATGGATTAATCTGCCATTTTCAGTGTTGGCACAAGCAAGCAAAAACTGCACTTGTGTGAGTGGGTAGAAGTGACTTTATTTTCTTTTTGGGCTAAGTCAAGTCAAGATCGTTTATTTATAGCACGCTTTTCCAAGAGTTCAAAGCACATTA
The DNA here is from genome assembly GCF_901001135.1 of Rhinatrema bivittatum. NCBI lineage: Eukaryota > Metazoa > Chordata > Amphibia > Gymnophiona > Rhinatrematidae > Rhinatrema > Rhinatrema bivittatum. The sequence goes on from NC_042616.1 coordinate 575,927,805, forward strand.
AGGAATATTGCAGATACAATATGTAGATACAACAAAAATCTTTAAGATTTCACATTTAATGGAGTAAATTTCCAAAGGGGTTTTGGATATAAAAATGGCATATACGCATGTAAGTAGCATGTACTTGTAGATATGATGCTATTTTGAAAATGTCAAAAGTATGTGCATATTTCCCATTTCATGTGTGCATTTTATTTGTGGAAAAAGGAGGTGAGGCTAGGAGCATTTTGGGGCAGGGTTCAGAATTATGCACAGTGAATGTTAGAAGATATACGCAAATAGATATAATGAATGTTAGGAGATATACGCATATATATTACCAAACTTACTGTCACACCTGCTAATTGACTGGTGTGAGTAAAATCAGACTTGCTGTGGTCTGTAATTTTTGGGTGGGAGATCTGGGTGAATTGGTGTGGGTTCAGGATGAAGTGCTAGAGGGTCTAGGTGAACCAGAGATGGAGTGCTTGAACTGTTGGAAGTATTGGGTACTTGGTCATGTCAAGTACACACACAAGTATTTTGAAAACAGTATGGGCCAGATTTTCAAAAGCATTTACTCGAGCAAAACTGGTTTTTGCTCGAGTAAATACACTTTACTCAAGTAAGTGGGCTTTTCAAAATTGCTACAATATATGCCATTGAATTGTCCATAGGATTTACTCAAGTAAGTGCACTTTACTCGAGTAAATAGCTTTTGAAAATTGCTACGATAGTATGTCACATTTACATGCTGTCCTACTCAATATGGTCCTTTGAAAATGACCCCCTATATGTGCATACTTTATAAAATACCTACCTCTGCATATAAATCAGGGTTATTATGCATACATGTTATTTTTTTTTCATGCATAAAAAATACGCACATATGTTTATGTAAAGAGTAGAGAAAGTAAGCATTTTCTTGTATTGGAAATATTCATGCATACTGAAACATAAATGAGTACTTTCAGAGCAGAACTATAGTGGTATTTTATAAACTGCAAAGTTCCTGCCGTACAGTTTATAAACTACTAGGATAGGTCTCCACACGTCCACTTACATACACAAATGTTGTACCATGAGTAGTTTTAAAAGTTAGGCTCAGATTGCGAATATGACCAATTGAAACAGACATTTCAAAATCTCAGACACAATATGCAAACATCATAGATAAAAAAAATAGCATATTTTAGACAGACTATACCAATATAATGGTTGAGCACTAAACATATATGGCCCAGAGTAGTAGACATTTATGGGCAAGTATAGTACTAAAAGATGAAAAGGGAATGTGCAGGGTTCAAATAGGGCTCGTGTTACAACCTCCGGCTGTGGGACACCGTGGCCGGACCCCTGCCTTCTTGCCAGCCGGTCTCAGAGCAGTTCGCAGCAGCCCGATTCGGGCCTCAGCCTGGTCCTTTCGCAGTGGCGTCTCCACAAGGGAGATGCCGCCGAACTCCTGCACTTCCTCCAACAGCTGTTGGCTCCACCCCCTAGGCGCACACGTGCGCAGAGCCTTCTTATTTAAAGGAACCAGTGTGGGAAATTCAAGATCCTCCTTCTGGGTGACGTCAGACGCTGTGAGTATTTAACCCTGCTACTAGATCTTCTCCTTGCCTTGCAATGAGGATCTGTCTGTCCCAGAGGTTGCTAGTTGCTGCTTCTGGCTCCTGACTTCGGCTCCTCCACTGCTTTTGACTTTGGCTCGTCCCTGGCTTCTAACTTCAGCTCGTCCCTGGCTTCTGACTTCAGCTTCTATTCCTGGTCCGTGACTTCTACTGGCTCTCAGTGCCCTGTTCCGCTACATCCAGGAGGCCTCGCCTAAGTACAAGCGGCTCGGGTCCTCACGGGCTTCTCCTGGGGGGACCTCAGGCTTCCAGTGGTGAAGATCCCTCCGGTCTCCTGCCCTGTGCCACCTCCTGGCTTTGACATCCACTGTGGGTCTTCCCACGGTGCGTCATCATCTGTCTCAGCCGGCTCAAGGGTCCACGAATCCAACAGCTCATGATACTAGTTAGGGCCAAACACTGCTGTGAAGAGCCAGGTTTTACTAGTTTTCTGAGGGATGGGATGCACAGAATAAAAAATGTGGTAGGGATGCACAGAATAGAAAATGTTTCAATTTGTTCATTTGTTTTTTAGGTTGCAGTCATTCATTTGGTTAGGTTAATACAATTTTTTTTGTTTGGTTGTTTTATTCATTCATTTGTTCAACATTATAGTCAATGGATGAAGGAATGAAGCCTCTTCTGGGATACCAAATTGGGCTTTTCTAATCCTTTGTAAAGACATTTTTGGGCAGACATCATCAGAAGAGAGAAAGTCTTGATGTGTTGGCGTGCTAGTCAACGTGGCATCAAAAGTGGAATGAAGAGCCCAAGGACCTGCAATGGGGCAAACCAGTACCAGCAGTGGCAGGAGTTCTCCATGGCAGTGTCCAAGAAGCAAAGCACCATCAAGATTGACCAAAACACTCCAAGGCTGCAAAAGTGGGGTAAAGGGTACAAACAGAAGTAGTATGAATGAACCCCCAAGACTGTATGAGTGATACAAAGTAGCACCAAATGTGGCATAAAGAGCTCAAGTCACCTTGCTTCGATGGCAAGAGGTAACAGGGAATTGGCTCAGACACCAAGCCACAAGGGCCCTGACTGATAAGTATAGGGGTGACCTGTACAGTGTGGTAGGAACTACTACCATTAGTTTGCTGGGCAGACTGGATGGACCATTTGGTCCTTTTCTACCGTCATTTCTATGTTTCTATGAAGGGGGAGAAAAAAGCACCAAATGAGGCAGAAAGCCCCCCAAGGCAGTGATAGAGAGTCAAAACAAATGAAAGATTGACATGAAGATCCCAAAGCATCAAGAGAAGCAAAAAGCAAGAGTGGTTAAAAAAAAACAAACCCTAAGGCTCCAAATGAGGAGCAAAGAGTGCCAACCAAATTTGTAGAAAGCCCTAGTCAGGGAGAAGTCAGAGGAAATCCCTGGAAGAGGCCTGATGACAGGTGAAGGTGTATGTGGGGTATATGTGCAGGCAACTTCCCGGTAGCAGTGTAATTATTGGCTGTGGAATTAAACCACAGCTCATTCAGGCTAGATTAGGAGATGTGAGGTTGGTGATGGGTGCCAACATTGCTGCTGTATTGGACTGGTGGGTTAAAATCTGGATAATTTCAGGAAATATTTGCCCTCTGTCTGGCTTCTGTACACTAACCTTAAATTATATGGTGTCTGGAGAAAATCCAGACAGTTGGCAACCTTATTGGCATGATCTCAGAGAGTATATTCTGTCCACAGAGCGGCCTGGTCATCCTTTAGCAGCAGATGATTCACTTCCTGGTCTGTTACAACATCTGAATGACTACTAACTAACTACTAAGAATCATAGAATCATGTCAAGGAAAAGAATCAACTCTTTGAAACAAACATTGTTGATAAAAAGTCTAGAGATGTGAATCGTGTCCTCGATCGTCTTAACGATCGATTTTGGCTGGGAGGGGGAGGGAATCGTATTGTTGCCGTTTGGGGGGGTAAAATATCGTGAAAAATCGTGAAAAATCGAAAAAACGTAAAATCGCAAAACCGGCACATTAAAACCCCCTAAAACCCACCCCCGACCCTTTAAATTAAATCCTCCACCCTCCCGAACCCCCCCCCAAATGACTTAAATAACCTGCGGGTCCAGCGGCGGTCCGGAACGGCAGCGGTCCGGAACGGGCTCCTGCTACTGAATCTTGTTGTCTTCAGCCGGCGCCATTTTCCAAAATGGCGCCGAAAAATGGCGGCGGCCATAGACGAACACGATTGGACGGCAGGAGGTCCTTCCGGACCCCCGCTGGACTTTTGGCAAGTCTTGTGGGGGTCAGGAGGCCCCCCCCAAGCTGGCCAAAAGTTCCTGGAGGTCCAGCGGGGGTCAGGGAGCGATTTCCCGCCGCAAATCGTTTTCGTACGGAAAATGGCGCCGGCAGGAGATCGACTGCAGGAGGTCGTTCAGCGAGGGTTCCGGCGCCTCGCTGAACGACCTCCTGCAGTCGATCTCCTGCCGGCGCCATTTTCCGTACGAAAACGATTCGCGGCGGGAAATCGCTCCCTGACCCCCGCTGGACCTCCAGGAACTTTTGGCCAGCTTGGGGGGGGCCTCCTGACCCCCACAAGACTTGCCAAAAGTCCAGCGGGGGTCCGGAAGGACCTCCTGCCGTGGAATCGTGTTGTTCTATGGCCGCCGCCATTTTTCGGCGCCATTTTGGAAAATGGCGCCGGCTGAAGACAACAAGATTCAGTAGCAGGAGCCCGTTCCGGACCGCTGCCGTTCCGGACCGCCGCTGGACCCGCAGGTTATTTAAGTCATTTGGGGGGGGGGGTTCGGGAGGGCGGGGGATTTAATTTAAAGGGTCGGGGGTGGGTTTTAGGGGGTTTTAGTGTGCCGGCTCACGATTCTAACGATTTATAATGATAAATTGTTAGAATCTCTATTGTATTGTGTTCCATAATGGTTTAAGACGATAATAAAATTATCGGACGATAATTTTAATCGTCCTAAAACGATTCACATCCCTAAAAAAGTCAACAAAAAGTCTGCTGTGCACAGACTGGGTGAGAGACATTAGGGTAATAGTGTCTGACAATCTGAAGGAGGCAAAGCAATGTGACAAGGTGGTGGCTAAGGCCAAAGGGATGTTGGGCTGTATAAAGCTAACCAGGAAGAAAAGGGAGGTAATAATGCCCCTGTACAGGTCATTAGTGAGGCCTCATCTGGACTACTGTGTTCAGTTCTGGACACTGTATCTCAAAAAGGATAGAAACAGAATAGAATTAGTCCCAAACAAAGGTGATACAGACTGAAAGGCATTAATAATGCACAAGAATCAACCTTTTTCAATGGAAAGAAAACTGTAAAACAAGGGGGTCATAATATGAAGCCCCAAGGGGGTTGAGTCAGGACCAACGTCAGGAAGTATTTCTTCATGGAAAGAATGGAGGATGCATGAAATACCTTCTCAGAGGAGATAGTGAGGATAAGGATAGTAAGGGAATTCAAAAGGGCATGGGATAAACACAGATGATTCCTAGTGGCTAAATGATGGAGACAGAGAAAAGGAAAACCTGTTGTGAACAGGTTATAAAAATGTGTTATTAAATAAAAGATACCTGAGCTACTGCAGGAGCAAGACTAGGCAGAGGCAGCATGCTGTTCTTTTGTTTTGGTACTGTCTCTCTCCTGATATCAGGTGTTTAAAGCAGAGGGAAGGGCGGCTGCTACCGTGGTTAACAGAGATCAAATGGATCTGCTGGTTTTAGCAGCCCAGCAATGACATCATAGCCTGGACTCTAAAAGGGGCCAGGTTATATCAGCACCACAGGGGCAGGCACAAAAGTAAACAAAAAGAAATCAAAGCATATCAAAAACTAAGACAGATTAAAATAAAGGCAAGAGGGAAAGGACAAGCAGGAGAGGATACTACCAAGCTCCTGCAGCAGTGACAAGTCACCATAGCCCTTCCATGACAAGCTACTATAGCCCCCCTCCCTGGCAGAGATAGAGGCACATCAGAACACACAGTACAGCAGGGGCAGCAGCAAGGAATGCTGGGACTGCTGCTCGGCTCTGAGAGAGAGTCCTGGAGAGAAAGATGAATCCCGGTAAGCAAGTCCATGTAGCTCCTAGGAAAAATAATTTAAAGATAAATATTTGGATCAGATTGAGTGTTGAGGTGACCAGTGTAGCCCCCATCACTTGTGCAAGGCTGATTTGGTGTGTTTATGTGACCAGGGAAAGCCCCTGTGCTGGGCTCCAGTCTAAGCAGAAATCCTGTCTAGGTTTTCCTGCAGGCTCCCTGTAAGTGTATTGTACAATGCAAAAGCATGGGGGAGGGGGTGGGGACCAACCTTGTGGCATTTGTCACTAATTTGCCTAATGCAGGAGCACTAAAATGTAAGGTGACTAGCTCCTTGAACCTTGTTTTGAGACAGTGCAGCTATTTTTAAAATATATGGAAAATTAGCGCTAGCTGCCCCCGCGCGCCAGCGGGCTGCTAGCGCGCCGGGACGCAACCTGGGGGTGGGTCCGGAGGGCGCGGCCACGCCCCCGGGCCGCCCCGGGCCGTAACCACGCCCCCGGGCCCGCCCCCGAAATGCTCCCGGCACGCCCCCTAAACGCCGCGACGACCGGGCCCGCCCCCCCGACACGCCCCCCTCGGAGAACCCCGGGACTTACGCGAGTCCCGGGGTCTGCGCACGCCGGTGAGCCTATGTAAAATAGGCTGACTGGCGCGCAGGGCCCTGCTCGCCTAAATCCGCCCGGTTTTGGGCGGATTTAGGCGAGCAGGGCTCTTAAAATCCGCCCCTAAGTGTGCCCCCTTTTTTTCAAAGAAGACACCGCTACACTTTAAAGGACAAATTGTTTGTTCTATGTTGAATCAACTTACCATCATTCTAATTGATATGGTGTGACGTTCTCATATTATTTAAGTGAAATAATACAAGCAACCGTTGGTACAGTAGCCCCTGAGGCAGCTCCTGCGCAAGCGAAACTCGGCCAGAGTCGGGCCATCACCAATAAAGAATCCCTGTTCACACCGATCACTCCTGTTCGTCCTGCTTTTCAGCATAATTGATCGGCTTCCGATTTGTTTTCTGGGAAAAAACTTTTTGGACATTATCCTTGTGGAGTCTGATAAACAATATTTTCTAAAACAGACCGCAAATGATTGACTAGACCGGACGGTCTCTTAAACATACACAGACACGCTGACAGGCTTGCTGATGCGGTACTTGATAAATTATATTATAGTTTTCTAGATCCCCCAAAAAATAATAAATAAATAAATAAATAAAAAGTGAATGCAATTGTTTGGGCACACAGTTGTGAATTTACATCGACTTTCCCTTTTTTTGTGACAATTTGTATAACATGGGAATTTTCTGGCTCTTTTTGTGACTCTATAGGTCTATTACATTTCCAAATCAAAAATATAAATGTGCACAATCACATTACATACATACATTATGATTACATCGCACAAATATATTTATATCGCTCACCTTTCATTTTGAGATCTTCGATCTCGTGAGGGTAAGAGGCCCTACTGCAGAACTCCACCTGGAGGGCAATCCAGGCTGCAGCAGTCTCCTTTTGGAGATTTGGCCTGCAGCCTGGAGGTGGATAAAGAGTGTGCTCCTCCAGGTGGATCAGCCATGCCAGGAGGATCACATCAGACTCCGTGAAATGGGGCTTCCTGGACCAGAGAGTGCTGTCCTCTTTGAGGACGTGGATGGTTGTTGTTGAGGATCCTCCATACTACTAGTATCCTGATAAAATAAAAAAAGCAGATGAGGTTTGGGTGGTGGTTTAGGTGGAGAGTGTGTGTGTGTGTGTGTGGTGTATGGGGGAGGGGAGCAGGTGGCTGGAGAGGCAGCACCCTGTGTGTGGAAGGCTGACTGTTAAGACTGTGTCACACAACATCAGTCAGTTCTCCATGCAGGGGGCTGCCTCACCTGTCACAACCCCAGCTCCCTCACACACACACACACACACACACACATACACTGGCCGGCATATGGGGGAAGGGAGGGGGTGACTGGCAAAGCAGCCCCCTGAAGAGATCTATTTAATTGTTGCAGTGTGAATATACCAGTAACTAGTGATTGAATGTGGGAGGGAAGTGGGAATTAAACACTATTTAAAATTAAAGTACTACTTTAATTTTACTTTATGCTAACTTAATGTTAAAAAAAAAAGTTTAACACACAACTGGCAATCTGGTCACAGCTTTCTCACCATTACTTTTACAATTTGTGCTTTAAACTTTGTTTACGTAAAGGAAGGTACCATAAACTAAAATTAACACAAATGCTTAAAGGCTGGTAAATGAAAGAATGATCCATGTTGCGTGCTGCTGATTGGCTGAAAGTAAAAAGCTCTGCCGCTATGTAGTTATATGAGATGTCCAATGTGTCTGACGTGCTCAAAATGGCACCAGGAATGCTAATGGGCATCCTCTAATTATTAGTGCATACTATATTCTGATAAGTGCACACTAAGTAGTACTTAGTGTTCTCCACTCTGAAATTGAGGGGACCCGAAAAAAGAGCTCCCAGACCCATTTTAAACATGAAATGACCCTAAAACTGAAACGACCCCAAAACAGAATGAAAAAAAACCCCGGGACATTCCTAGTTCCTTCTACAGGCCTTGCCACACAGCAGGTTTTAGTGCCCCACCAGTCTCAGCCACGATAGGGGGAGAAGGTTTCTGCCACAGGGGGGGGGGGGGTGTTATTTAAATTATGTTGACTGGGATAACCTGCACAGAGCAACAATTACCCTAAGAATATGAAAAAAAAAGTTGCTGGGCAGACTGAATGGGCCGCTCAGAGTTTTTTTCCCCCACCAACATTAACTATGTTACTTTGTTACTAAAAGCTGGCATTGATGCAGAGGCTGATCAAAGTTTTTCTCCCGTTCCCCTGTTTATAGTTTTAAAAAAAGATAAAGCAGTTTCAGATTTAGCCACAAATGAAAGAGGTCTTAGAAAAGTTGAAGTGGCAGTATCAGCTTTGTAAAGTGCATGTACTACATAAATCAACACAGAAACAGAAGTGTCATTTTTCTAAGAATCATCACAGACTGGCACCCTTTATGCTCTCGATGGATTCTATGTTTTCTAGACATGTGGATCCAGTCCTGAGTTAACTCCATTGAGTCTATTTCCAAAAAGGTAGATTTTAAGAGCCGCGTGCAGGCGCAAATGTTGCACGTTTGCCGGCACGCACACATGGACGTGCTGATTTTTTTAACCGCGCGTTTATGCGCACATGTTATAAAATCGGCTAGCCGCGTGTACATGCGCACACGGTTTTATATCGACGCGTGCGTGTACGCGCGAATCCCATCTCGAGCTCGTAAGGGAGAGAACTTTTGTGGGCCTATTTCCCAGTTCCCCTCCGGTTCACCCAAGTAACAGAGCAGACTTCCTAAACCCCTACCTAACTTGCCTCCCTTTTACCCTACTAACCTCGACCCCTAAAACCCTGCTGACTTCCCTTTTTTTTTTTTTAATTTCACTACTTACATGCTGTCCATGGCAGAAGCAAGTTAGACGGTTGAGGGATCCTGGCATGCGCTAGAGTGCATAAGCGACTTCATGGGTGATATGCGCGTTGTCATGGGCCTTTTAAAATCTGCGCGGCCCAATCATGCGTGTATCTCCCGGTTTTGCCGCGCTTAGGGCTTTTAAAATGTGCCCTAAATTTCCTAAGAAAATCAGGACTACCAATCCAGAAAATGCAACGAAATAAAATGGTGGGAACTTTAAAAGTTTGACCTTACTGTTGTATAGGTCAGGGACACCTAACCCTGACCCAGTCAAATGCAGAAAATGGTTAAATGGGAAGCAGATGCAGTTCCTCTTGTCTTCTGAACACAATTACCTCAGATTGAGGATAGCAATAGTAAGACTCCAATGTGTACCTCTCACTTAGAAATCCAATCTAAAATTACATATCAGACATCTTACCTCAGCCCATTTTAACAAAATCTGGCCTGATTCCCTGGACACATGCTGGCAGGGGTGTCAGGTTAAGGGCATGTTGAAATGCATCTGGTGGGAATGTCTATATCCAAAGATTCTGGCAAGATGTATTTAACATTGTTGATAAAAAAAAAAAAAATAACTGGCTCCAGGTTTCAAATGATCTACCCTTTGGTCTCACTAAGTTACATGCCAGGAGCTGAATACATGTAGTTAACCCGGGAAAGGTCATTAATGGAGTACCACAGGAATCAGTACTGGGACCTGCACTGTTTAATATATTCATAAATGATCTAAAAAAGTGAATGACAAGTGAGGTGATCAAATTTTCAAATGACATGAAATTATTCAACTTATTACAACAGCAGCTGATTGCGAGTTATTTCAGAAAGGCCTTGTAAGACTAGAAGACTTGGCAACTAAATGCAGATGTCATGTAATATGGAGAAGTGCAAAGTGATGCACATAGGGAAAAATAATCCAGTCTACAGGTATGCAATGCTGGGCTCTGTATTGCGTCACCACCCAGAAAAAGGACCTGAAGTCCTTGTGGACAATATGTTGAAATTCTCGGCTCAGGGTGTGGAGGCGGTCAAAAGAACCATGGTACGACTGTGTGTGGTTCTGGTCATCCCATGTCAATAAAGACATAGCGGAACTAGAAAAGGCGCAGAGGAGGGTGACAACAATGATAAAGGGGATGGAATGGCTCCCCTACGATGCAAGGGTGTGCTGGCTCAGGCTCTTCACCTTGGAAAAGAGATGGCTAAGAGGGGACATGCTGGAAGTTTAAAAATTCAAGAGTGGGGTGGAATGGGTAAAGGACAGTTATTTACCATTTCAAAAATACTAAAACAAAGGGACATGCTATGAAATGAACAACCAGCAGATTTAAAACACATCTTTTCACTTAGGACACAATCAAGCTGTGGAGGCTGTTGCCAGAAGATGTGGTCAAGGCAACTAGCATAGCGAGATTTAAAAGAGGATTTAGACAAGTTTCTGGAGGAAAAATCCATAACATTTTATTAGCCAAGCAGACAAAAGAAAGCTATTGCTGCTATCCTTGGGAGTAACAGGGAGTAACTACTCTATGGGATATGTCAGGAACTTGCAACCTGGATTGGCCACTGTTGGAGACAGGATGCTGGGCTCAATGGATCTTGGTCTGACCCAGCATGGAATATTTTATGCTCTTACACATCCACTTTTTAGATGACAGATTCTGGGGTGGCCTATGTGTATTTGTATATACAGTATGTGTGTATGAGTCTGTATGTGTGTATGTTCATGTAAGGGAGCCTGTGTATGAATATGTGTGTGTGTGTGTATGAGTGTTTGTATGTGTGTGCATGTGTGTCTATGTGTATGAGTGTAAGGGGGATCCTGTGTGTGTTTGTATGTGAGTGAGAGCCTGTGGGTATGTGTGAGCCTGTAAATATATATATATATATATATATATATATATATATATATATATATATATGCATTTGGGGAGCCTGTGTGTATGTGTGTGTATGTATGTGTGTGTGTGTGTGCATGTACGTGTATATGGGGGAGCCTGTTTGTGTGTGTGTTTGTATATATGCATGTGGGGGGGCACTTCTGTATGTGTTAGGGAGGCCTGTTTATGTGTATGTGTTTGTTTGCCTGTGTTTGTGTGAGCAATAATGTCTGCAAGTGTGTGGGAGAAGCCTGTGTATATTTGTTGGGGAGGACCTGTGTAGTTGTATATCTGCCTATGTGAATGTGCATGTGGGAGAGCCTATGTGTGGGTATATGCATTTGTGGGGCAGCCTATGTATGAGTATGTGTGTGGGTATGAGTGTCTCTGTGTTTGTGTGTAGGAGTAGCCTGTGTGTGGGGGGGGGGGGGCACACTTTGTGGGAATATGTGTGCATGTGTGTCTGTATAGGAAACCTGTATGTGTGTGTGGGGCAGCCTGTGTCTATGTGTGTGTGTGTCTGCCCACCTATGCCCGTGCCTGTGGGTGGAAGCCAGAGACAGGGTTTTGCACACAGAGCATATTGTCTTTGTACAGTGCATCTTCAATGCTCCAGGAGCCACTTGGTGGCCACAAACAGATATGAAAGTGTGGCAGATACTATTACCACTGTGAATCGGGCTTACCCTTCCTCGTCGAAACCCCATAGCAGCAGGAAGCAACAGGGGCGTCCCAGCCGCACGATCCGCGCAGCACCTTGACTCCGACCCCTTGGCACGTCGGCATGCCTCCTGACGGTTCCCGCGGTAGCGCAGGAAACTTTGCCTATATCTACCTGGCTACAGGCTTGCTTGTGCTGGTGCTGCTTCTCTGCTGATTCTGCCTTTGTCTTGACCCGGATTGTCTTGGATTCTCCGTGCCTGCTGCCTGCCTTTGACCCCGGTTTGTCTGCTGCCCGCCCTTGACCCGGACTGGATTTGATTCTGCCACCTCCTGCCTGTCTCTACTCGGACTGGGATTCGGTGGAGACAGTGGCTCTGACTCCAACGCTGGCTGGATCTGCATCCTGCTGTTCCTCGCTGGCATCCAAACTCGGCTTGGGCTCAGATAAGGCTGTCTTTCTATCACTGGGTCCACATAAAAGTAACATCTACTGTAAAAAAAAATACATGACACAAAATGAAAAATACTTGATAAGACTAGTCAATTGCAACATATAAAAAAAAAGGAAAAAAGACCGCTCTAGAGAATTGATCCATTAATATTCACTAAAATGTTATCACTGTGTGTGCATTCTTCATGAGGCAATATTTTTGTAGAAGCATAAACAAAAATACCCCAGATTGTAAGCCTTAGTAATTCAGTTTACAAAAATACAAAAATAAAACCGTCTTTCTACATTGCCTGGCTATTGCTGTGGAGGGTAGGGGTGAGTGGATAGCACTTTGTAGCCCAAACCCCCAAATCACAAATATATTAAAGGCAGTGCTACCAACACTGCCTTTGTTATGAAATAGAGAAAGAAAAATATGAGTTGTAGAAGCAAAAATTAAAAAAAAATTATAAGCCTTATTACTACTGTTTACAAAAAATAAAATATCTTTCTATGTTACCTGGTTATTGCTGTGGGGGTAGTGGAACTTTTTAACCGAAAACCCCAACCCTAAAAATAGTATAAGCAGTGCTCCCGCAGTGTCTATAATAATACTGCTTAACTAGTTCACCACAGCCAGCACGAATATCCCTGGAGAGCACCTGCACAAAAGCAACAGACATATATTTCTTGCTCTATAGTTCGTGCTGCACCTAAACAGATCTCTTTTTAAATGATATTCTTTTTAGATAAGGACCATCATACCACCCAAGCTGAGATTACTTATATCTTTTCACCTTTCAGCACAACTGGGTCATAAATAATCACGGGTCCATACAGTCCTTTTTGTGAGGTTTTTTTTTCTTTTGCATTTAAAAAGTGAACACTAAATTATATTTAAAGAATTCAAACACTTCTCTTTTGTTACTTGAAGAGAAGTGAATCGCCTGAAGTGATATCACGTTTCGAGTATGCTGCTTCAGGGGCCTGGACAATATCTTTTCTTGGCGATGATCATGGATGAGAAGACAACTTTAATTAAAGGTAATGATGATACAGGTACTTCAGTGGTTATTAATATTTCTGGGAAACTTTTAACTATAGGAGTCCTTAATAAGGGACTGTCATTTGTCCCTAAGTTCATTCACAATCCTTTGCTGTTCCGTTGTGATTTTTTTTAGATACGTCCGACAATTACAGAGAAAAGTATATTTTGCAGACAACACTTCTTTTGGTAACATAATAACATAGTAATGATGGCAGAAAAAGACTAAATGGTCCATCCAGTCTGCCCAGCAAGTTTCTTATGGTAGTAACCATGAATCTTGCAAAGACAATGTGTGTATGTTACCTGTGTAATGTTGCTACAGGTTGAGAGAGAGAGAGAAGAGATAACCTCTATATGGGGGTCAGTCTGATTCTCTATACCACTGTAGAGGGGCACTTTGAATTAGGGTTGGTTTTCGGGAGGTGGGTTGGGGTTAGAGTGGGTGGTGTTACAGACATATTCAGAGGTATTAATTGTAAAATTGACATCACTAAAGAATTTTAGTCCTTATAAGCGATGAAAATGTATGTATATATAAAACATATAGGACCATGCTGACATTATAATAAAAATTATAAAAACAATATTAATTAAAACTGAACAACAAAGGAAAACACATAAATACTAACCAATCAAATTGACAAGTGTAGTGAGGCACATGGTACAGAATTGATTTAAACTTTGCCTATGATTGAAACTCTGCATGCAAGGTGGTCATCTAGTAATCATATATTTTTTAGAAAACAGCTAACTGTATATTCATGAGCTATTAAAATACAAAACTGGGTGTGGAATGTTTGTTAATAAGTGTCAAAAACATGACCTCCCATTGTTCAACATCAATTTAAATGTTTAAAATGGGTACCCATATAAAATTAAAAGGTAAAAAAGTTAAAAATAAACAGTATAAAAAGGGGAAAAGACAATGAACCAGCAATATGAAAAAGTTTATTAACACCACGATCATCTCTCCTCCCAGTGGTTGTATGTAGGAAATACAATTCTGGCACTTATTGCAAAGTGCGAAAAAGTTATCGCAGTTTGCACTAATACCTATGCGAAGCGCTAAGATAGCACACTTTGCAATAAACTGCCTAATACCATGAAACACACCCCTTTTCCTATTGCATGCAATATTTAGTGCATTTTGATAAATCCAGGCCTAAGTATGTAGTAGTGCGCTGTAACTAATGTTAGTGCACACTAAAACATAACATGCTATTTAAAAATTAAAAAGTATCAATTCAGAGGAGTTCGTTAGCTAGAAAAACAGTGCGCACTAATCGGTATTACTGCGCACTAAGAGAAATGCAGTGCGTACTAAAACAAAATACGAATTTGGCCGAAATTTTGGCAAAATTCGCTTCATATATCGGAGCTACCGATCCATGACGAATTAGACAATATCCTTGACATTGTCTAATTCGTGAAAAACGAATGCACATCCCTAGCAATCACAAATTGAGTTTAACTACAAGTGTGAAGCCTTTTTGAATTACAATAACTCCGTACAAAAATTTTTGAGGAATATGTATTAATTTATGTTGCACCAGGAGGTGGACCCTTGGCCTATTGCAGGATTGGTAGGCTCCCTGGTCAGACCCAGAGAGCACCTGCCACCAGGAGGCGGAGCACAAGAGGAGACAGAGGCTAACTGGAGCTTCACCAATAGCAACCCGGGGTTCCCTCAGGTTGAGCCCTTGGTTAACCGGGCCGCCTGGTCTTAGGTGGGCCTCGCAGGATCTCCTTGAGAGAGAGTTCAGGGGTGTGCCCACCACGATCAAGGGTGCATGGTTGATGTTCAGGCTAGAAGTCCAGGGTGCCAGAGAAGGCCAGAAAAGAGTCTCTGAATGTATGGCAAGGATAAAGGCCAGAGTCAAGGTAGCATAGTCAGCCAAAGCAGGGGTCAGGTTCCAGGCAGCAGTCAGACATGGTCAATGGTCAGGCAGAGGTCAGTTCCAGGTAGCGTGCAGACATGGTCAGTGATCAGGCAGAGGTCAGTTCCAGGCAGCGTGAAGACGTGGTTGAGGAAACAGGCAAAGGTCAAATCCAGGTGGCGATCAATGTAGTCAAGAACAGGCAGAGGTCAGAACCGAGAAGACAGTCCGAGAGTTACTACCTGGGGAGATAAAGGAACAGGAGGACGTAGGAACAAATGGAAGCTGGAATAGGAGGACGCTTGAACAGTAGGACGGTGGAACAGAAGGATGCTGGAATTGGACTGGAATGAGACTGGAACAGGACTGAAACAAGGCTGGATCGAGACTGGAACAGATACTGGAAACACAGAGGCAAACTATAAATCACAGCGTGATTGACCTGATTGCCAAGGCAAGGAAGTGCAGGCAGGCAGTTCCTTTTAAACAGCGTTCAATCAGGGCGCGCCGCGGAGCTGGGATCTGCCCCTGACCCTTTAAGGAGCCGGGCGGTACGCGCACGCGTGTCTAGGGATGGGGCCGATGCCATGGAGGACGCCAAGCCCCGCCGTGAGGCCTGGCTGGAGGTGGAAGGCCTGGCGACTGCTGCCGCAGGATGCTGAGGCCTAGCTGTGCTTGCTGCAGAAGCAGGGAAGGATGACCCGGGACCCGTGAAAGTCTTGGTGAGATGAGCAGGCCCGGACGCGGGCCGAACGTGGACGGGACGCGCAACAATTTGTACCATTTTGCATGTACTATTGTGATTTTAACTCACTATTTTTCTACACATGCAAGTGAACTAAGTTGGAAAATAGAATGTAAAATTTAGCAATGCAAAATTTTATTTTAAAAAACTACATCTCATTGAGGGATAGTTATTATTTATGTGAAGTTAATTCTGTGAAGACAATTTTGCATGTAGTTTAATAATGCGGTAGTAGTTAATGGGCTGCGATTTTGTTTCACAGCAGATCCTTAACTACTAATGAGATGAATTCAGTTTTGCATGTGAAAAGCTACATGTGTAATCTGGTTCCTGCCAAGGTGAAAAACTTTGGAAATAGTACTTTGTGCATTAAAATGCCATTAGTGTGCAAGTTATCACAAATAGCATGCACTATTTTGGTTTTTAGCTTGCAAAGCATTGCTTGAGGAGTTATTGTGATTTGCTGCATCGCCCTTGATCTACACTGCTGTCATAGCAGGACCTAAATGTACAGAACTTATGTAGCAACTTGAAGCAAAGACCAAAATCATTTCTTAGTATAATGAGATCACCCACAGAAACAAGAGGGCATGCACACATGAAAACATTATTATTTAAGATTTTGAGGGGGAAAAAAAGCCTCAGCACGAACAGCAGTGGGGAGACTGGCTCCACCGTACATACAATACTAAGAGAAAGATCCTGAGCTGAATCCATCTACTAAGTATAATTCAAGAAGGATTTGCTCTCAGTGCCTCAGCTTCACACTTATCTTTAAATCTATTTGTCTCTTTCAACAGGAAGAGCTGCAGCATGGGGCATGACCTTTGTCATGTTGAAGGAATTTCTTAAAGTTATCCAGATTTATATTGCCCATGTAGAAGAAAGACATGTCTAAAACATCTTGGATTCAAGTTTTCATATGTACATTTTAGAAAACAAAATCTTCTTTGTTGTCCTTTACTCCCTACAGGGCTGTTTGTCTTGGCATTTTCCACTGTTGCTATTGTTCATGGAATGGGGTTTGAAGTTTATGGTATCAGGCTTCTAATGAAATAATTTTTTTTTTCTAAACCCAGAGGATTCTTGTCTACAGCAAGAGCAGTTACAACAATGTGCCAAGCATTGACATAAAAAAGAAGCATAAGTCTTTTGAAGTTTTCCATTCCCAGCTGAGTTGTTGGGTGTTGGGGCGCGTGGCACCTATCACAGGAGACTACCGGCTACCCACACAGGAAAGACATTCAAAAGGAAAGGTTCACAGTCATGCTTCTTTACGAATCTTGAGTACAGGATCCACCAATGCAAAAAAAAAAAAAAAAAAGATTGTGAAGAAGGAGGCTACATCAGTGAAACAAGGACAAAAATCAGTCTTTATAGACATAAAATGTTACAGAGAAAAAGAGTAACAGCTCATCAGGGGAACTTCTCAAAGGAAGATCACTCCCTTAGTGACCTCACAATCAGGGAACTTTAAAGGAACTTTAGGAGCACAGAAGAAAGGAAAACACTGGAAAAATTACAATGATCAAATGCTTTGAAACAAGCATAAAAGGACTTAATAAGGGCATTGGCTTTCTCACCCATTATTAGATATAGGCCCTTTCAACTATAAAGTTTTATTAGCTCCTGAACACTGTCAACTCCCACCTCTTCCCATTCACATTAGTGAGCAGTAATGGCATATACAGGTAACTTAACACCCAGATGATTCTGTACTAGTTAAACCCATTGTTTCTTCAGTGACCTGATGAAGGAAGGACAACGCTCAAAAGCCAGTCACAGATGTATTGAGTTAGTCTAATAAAAAGGTATTGCCTACAACTTGTTTGGGGAGCTTAATTCTACATATCCACAAGTGGACTAACTCCACAACCACAATTCTTAGCTCAGTACAATTTACAAACCATATTTAGTACAGGGAATCAGGAGTCCTGAAAAATTGTATCCAAAGGAGTTTGCTTATTTTATTGCTGAATTCCTAACTTTTTTTTTTTAACATTTAAAAGCTTGTATATTTTCTACAATATGATTTTCCCCCTATATTGATTGCCAGTCATAGGACAGCATGATATGTATGCAATTATTCAACAGATTTGTCAATGGAGTAAAAATAAGAATATCTGAAATATTCTTTTAACTGGGATAAAACAGATAATACTATGAGACTCCTGGCAGTTTGCTCCTGTGTTACCTGATGTCTGACATTTGAAGAAGATGGCCCATTAAACAAACCATTTTGAGGACCAGTAACTATATATGGCTGGACAATTAGCAAATGAAGAGAAAATGATACAAAGCCTTAAGGCATTCGTAGGCATCAAAGGGCGGATACTTTTGTAACAATATGGGAAACTTATGTGGCAAATAAGTGCATATGTAACACCGGTTATCAAAGGAAATGTACATACGTCCGTTTGTTTTGAAAATCATCCCACTGAACATACCTGCACAACTGCTACCCGGAGCACAGAAATTTCAGGTGTAAACGTACGTCAGTTAAAGTGAATTTTGAAAAGTTGCCTGAGTAAGAAATTGCTCTTTTGCATGTAAAACAGCAAATAAACGAGTATATGCTATTTTAGAAACCTCACTATAGACGCATAAATCAGGGTCCAGGAGTAAATATGTTTATGTATAAAAGGGGTGGGCCGGGGCATTCTGGGGAGGGGCCAACATTTACATAAGTTGCAATTTTATAAACAATTTATGTATGGGAATTTGGCGGCTTACTCGTGTATATTTACTCCTGCTCTATAGCTGGAGTAAGTGGTTGTAAACATCTTAAAAGTGAAATACTGATGGGGGGGGGTCTATGTGAAATGGGGGGACTTCATGCTGAAGAGCCAGGAGGGTCTTTGACCTGCAGATGGACTGGGCGAACTGGTAGACCAATTGGTAAAACTAGTTATTTCATTGCCAGGCGGATGTTTGAAAATCTCCTGACTTACACATTAAAGCTAATTTACCTGGGCAAATGCTTCTAAATTATGCGTATAAAATCTATTCATATAGTCCTTTAAAATTTGAAGTAATGCTGCGCATGTATATCATTTGTACACCCTTATCCAGCTAAATTCTACTTATCTGGCTTTGCTGCTAGTTATTTGGACAAGTTTCGACTTATCTAGATAAGTAGCAGCAAAATTGATACTTAATCAGATAAGCCTGAAAAGCGCTACTTGACCATCTAAGTAGTGCTTTTCAGACTTATCCAGTTAACTAAGATAGCCAGATAAGTCAGAAAAAAATTGCTACTTAAATGTCTAAGTCTTAAAATGCTACTTACCCGGCTATCTGATTTAGCTAGATAAGTAACATCATAAGACTTATCTAAGTAGCACTTCTTTTCAGACTTATCCGGCTATCTTTCTTAACCTGATAAGTCCGAAAAGCACTTCTTAGATGGATAAGTAGCGCTTCTCAGTCTTATCCGGCAATGTAGAGGTTTTGCCTCTGCTTAGCTGGATAAATTGAAATTCATCCAAATAAGTGTCACTACTTATCCGGATAACTCCAAACTTATGTGGTGCATGTTTTTTACATAAATGCACATATTTGAGTACATATGTGGGCAAACTTTAGAACCTGTGCATATATTATAATGAGCAAGTTATAAAATTCCATAGTAACTTTGCACATGCCCAGTTGCAGGCTGTGCATGCATGTATGGGCATGCATGCACAGCTTTTAAGATCACCCTCCCTGAGCATAAATGAAAACGCCACCCCAGCCCCATCTTCAGAAATGCCTCCACACAGTCTGGATAAAGTTGTGCACTAACATGACATGTACGCACAAATTTACCTGTACATCTGTGGGGGCAATTTTATGAAACCCCATTTCTGTGCATAAAACAGTGTTTACATGTAGAAATGCCCAAGGAAACCACCCCCAAGTGCTAAACCTCTATGCTTGTATAGTGCAGAACATCACAGTCTTACAGGTTTCTGTGGGAGTTTTAGGCAGTCTGTGTGTGACTGAAGGCAATTTGTAGATGACATCATGTCAGGGAATGAAGGAGTAGATGCAAAATGTAAAACACTGTTCCAAAATCAAATCCAGCATACTGAATATGCTTTTACTATAATAGAAGTATAATATAAACATAGGACTCGCTACAATTGAATTCACTATACATTGCTGGTTTGGCACTTCCACGTGTTACAAAGGAGGATGAAAGTTAAGACTGGGTAGTGGACAAAAATTCCAAACACCGACAGGCTTGCTGACCTCTTATTCACTCTACAATACAGTGCGTGCACTTTTTGACAAGATGTTTTTTTTGATGCTTGTCTCATTTTGTTTGCCAGGAAATTAAATTGTCCATGGATATGTGTAGATACCAGCGTGGCATACCAGCTATTTAATATGAGCGAGAGATCACTTTCAACTGTTATTATTTTTTAAATCACATAGAACAGAACAGTTGAAACTCTAAACAAGCATTACTAAATGCCTCGCTCGCAGAGGGGGGCTTGTTCCAATGAACACTGGTGCAACAGGTAATGATGGTGGCACGTAGCGACATTGCTTGGTGTTGGAGATCTCCCCATGTCCCATCGTTCCAGAATTTGCTTATTCGTGTGAACTTTGTACATCAGATGACTAAGATCACCGCCTATCAATGTCACACTTTAACAAGATTTAATAAAATGTGGTCTTTCTATGTGCAATGGCTTAATGCCAAGGGTTCAGTGGATGATCATGGGGCCTAGGGCTGATGTTCGGATTTATGGGTTAGCAGCATATGGTTGCTTCCTTTTCTTGTAGCTCCTCTATTTAAGGACTACGATAACTGATTCTTTTTACAGCCTTATTCTGGGCTGTTCTATGGTCTTGTCCACCTGATGCTTAGTCTAGAGACTGTAGTTTGAAGGGTGGGGGGATGGATGGGAGGGAGGGGCTAGGTTCTTTACTTATATATTTTAAAGACAACGTAGGGTTTCAGTTCGGTTATATTATTTTGTTTACTTGCATTGAACAATGGTTATACCTTTATTGTGCTTTGTATAAGGAGACAAATTACTCAAGCATTTTGTTGTCATATTGTCTTTAATAAAAATTGTTAATTACAACAAAAAAATATTCAGCACTCACTGAGGTCAGTGGGCCCACTGGCCACAAACACACACTTAACTAACAAAGATAGTGTGGCACCGCTCCTGGGTCTGGCCACTAGCTTCCTCTATCCCTATCCTTAGAACACACTTAGTAGGAGCCATACATCCCTTCAGGCCCTCCCACCAGGAGTCTTTGGATTGGGTGACTCAGTGTTATTTAGCCCAGACATTTTAACACTCAGATTTTTCAGTTAGAGAGAGCAGCTGTAGAGTAAAGATGTATTTTTCCTCGAGGCCTTGCCCTAAGGAGTTTTCTTTCAGAGGGGATACCTCAGTGTGCACTCCCTGCCAGAGGGTCCTTCTTACTTTAAGTTAGAGAGACAGATTGTTGAGCCTGATAAACTTTAGGGGCAAAAGGGCTCTCACCAGGGGACCTGAGACCTGTGAGCCTTCTTTAAACCCTAGGTAGGCAAGCACTGGTATTGGATTCTGCTGCGAGAGACAGGGGCTGAAGGCCAGTGAGCCCATTCACCACCTGTATGTGGCAAGCATCTGTGACAGAATGAACACCAGTTTAGGGAGATGTATCCAGTTAAGCTGTAAGTATTTTGGACTTTGAGTTAGTGGGGACATTATTTGGATCCCCCTTCCCCACTGGGATTTCAGTTCAGACTTAAAAGCCTGATCCCACAGATCTTTCCACAAGAGAAATCACCTGAAGTAACATCTAATGATGAAAGAGCAGCTGTACCAAAGGAAGGACGAATCAGAGAAGGAATCCCCATCCAGATCTCTGCACAATAAGAAACCAGGACAGGCTAGGTGTCTGAGAGAAGACAGATGTCTAAAGGTAAGATTTTTGTAATGTAACGGGAACCCCTCCACTAGAATTTCCACACAGCCGCTGGGAGAGTTATGCGCATTTAAAATCACCATGGGCTCTACCCAGAGGTCTGTAATAAGGACACCTATCTACACACAAGGAAAATCCTATAACTACAGTCAGATGTACATTCTTCATTTTGGACAAATGGACTTTATTTAACATTATGAATCAGAAAACTTTATTTTAACACCCAGACCTTGTCCTACTAATTCTCATAGCCTCTCACCTCTTTCTCATTGTCTGGGCCATAAGCAAGAGCTTCCCCGTGAAAAAGAGTCCCCCCCCCCCCCTCCCCTCTCCAGGGATTGAGAGTCTGCGTGGGATGAAATGGTTAACCGGAGCATTCCCAGAAGATATAAATTAGGTTGTGTACCCTTGGGACTTAACACACCCCAAATAAGGGTTACAACAGTTCAATAATTATCCATCAATGACAGCATATACACCAAGAAAATTACAATTTCACAGTACACAGACTCACTAAGAGCGACGTACACACAGGGAATGTAAGTGACTGAGTGACTGCCTAGCTGCCTGGAAAGCATTGTGGTTCTGTGGCTTCTGGAGAACTCTCACTTGTCCTTGAAAATCCGGGGGAGAGGATGTAAATCTTGTACCGGGCTGCACCCATACATGCTATAACAATGTAGGTAAGGGAAGTCGGCAAGTCAGATCCGTAACTTTGGGATAAGGATTGACTCTAAGGGCTTGGTCATGAATCAGGGCTGAACACACAATGTGTCTGGACAAGTTGCGATTGTGGACAGGAGCCAGGCCCTTCCTGTGGATCACCCCCAAATGCAGCAGGCATCCCTCCCTCTCCGCTCCCCAGGGGGAGAGGTGGCCTGGCATTCTGCCTCATCTGGCGCCTAGCAGCTGACTTAGAACTGGTGTGGACCAGGGAAATCCAACTGTTTAATTAAAATAAAGCATCATGAAGGCCCAGAGCAGGTGTTGATGTGATGTGATTTCTGCCCAGTGCTCTGAATGGATGAATGTCAGTGCCACTAGTGCACCACTGCTAAGGGCTAAAATTGTGTGTATGATGTACAAGGAGTACTGCTCTGAAATAAATGTATAAATTAGAAATGAGAATTAGCTCTGAAGTCAGAGGGCCACAGGCCAGATGGCAGAGGCCAGGCCACAAGACAGAGGATAAGTTCTTGGAGGAGAAGTCCATTAACGGCTATTAATCAAGTTTACTTAGGGAATATCCATTGCTATTAATTGCATCAGTAGCATGGGATCTTCTTAGTATTTGGGTAATTGCCAGGTTCTTGTGGCCTGGTTTGGCCTCTGTTGGAAACAGGATGCTGGGCTTGATGGACCCTTGGTCTGACCCAGCATGGCAATTTCTTATGTTCTTATGACAAACAGACACACAGTGACACCTTAGCAATAAGCTAGCTAAGTTTGTGTGATTCTCTGACAACAAAACAGAAACCTATATTACAATCTCACACTAAAGACAAAGCAGCTAGTGAGACTTAGACAGATTATAATAATAAAGCACAAAAGCAGCAGCTAGTTACTAATGTAAAACCCCATTGCTACTATATTGCTTATCTCACAGCCTATACACTAATGCCCCCTACCTTGAACGCCTAGTACCTGCCTCCCAAGACTGACCCTAAATCAAAATCAATCACCACCTAATGCAATGATTGATGATTAATTTGTAATCTCAAGAAAAAATAACTAGGCACTCTCAAAAGAACAAAAATCTCTGTTGTCTCTTCAATTCCTTCAAAGCAAAGGAGCAGACAACCAGAAACCCCCTTTATTATATCTGCACTTGAATCAAATTAGAAAACAATTGGCTGATTCAAAATATGCTTTTAACAATTACTATGTAACTTGGTCATGCCCGCCCATCAAAAACATTTGGGCCCAGCTGGCTAAATATTTGGCTTCCATTTTGGGGATTTCAATTCCAGTAGCCCTGTTATGTATTTTATTTGGGTGTATCCCCCCCTTGTGAATAAGGGGTCCTGGCACCCGGTTATTGATACAGAAGGCCTATTTGGTGGGGAAACGGGCAATGCTGATGGGCTGGAGGACAGTGGATCCACCCTCCTTCTGGGCCTGGAGAAATCTCTTCTATTCGCTCATGCATATGGAATACCTTTCGGCACGAGACTCTCTGCCAGTTCGGTACCGTTTTCTTGTAATTTGGGAGCCTTATATTCAGACCCTCACACACTGAGCGCGGAGCTGACTGCTTAATGACTGAAGACCTTATTGTCTGGCTTGGAACTACAGTCGTAGCTGGACTCCGAATTTCTAACATACAGTTTGTTTCTTCTTTACTACATATGGGCATGATTTAGAGACTATAGGGGGGGGAAGGGGGGGAAGGGGGAGGGATCTGAGGGTGGAGGGGTTTTTTTAAATTTGTGTCCACTTAATACATTGTTTTGGAATTGGCTGGACATTGTAACAAACTATTTTATCATGCTGCTTTGGATCCAAGAGTTGTGCCATTTCCCATTTATTGTAGTCAGTAAAGAATTTTTTTTGGACACTAATACCGTGTCTCTCTCCAGCATGGTTATTTGGCACTCAGCACACAGCAGATAGAAAAGTACCCCTTTCCCAGGGATACCTAAAGAGTATTAGCCACCCTGCACTGGGAACCGAGAAGACTCCTTTCATCCTCCAGTCTATTGAGCCTACATCCTGGGAGGGAAGGAATGTAGTACAGCTTGCCTGGGTTCCTGACTCATAGAATTACATATAAATGTATGCGCTTATCCGTACTGGACTTGTATTTTAAGGAGGGGTTCCAATAGTAATTGCAGTTTGATATGTGATATTGATTTCCTTGTGGCAGTGGCTGCTTGAGGGTGTACTCATGAAAGTATGACACACTGGTTAAATTTTTAAAGGGTGGGGAGGGTTTTATTTTATCATTATATATGAGTGATGGAGTGAGTTGGGTTCCTTGATGTGCATTTTCTGCAACAATATTCAATTCATGTTGAATTGTTACTGCAGGCTTCTCCCCTATTTAGGGAGTTACTGGCCTGCTGGTTGTTTTACTTCTGTGGGTTTTGCATATACAGGAGATACATTCAGTTTCAAAAGAAAATTGGAATTGGAATTCTGCAAAAATGTGTCTTCACCTTCTACTTTTTCATCACTTGTTCTATTGCCCTGTTTTTCTTAAAAAGGGAAGAGAGCATCTAAGCCCATGACTGTTCTAAATCTAAATATTCAAGGTTTAAATCGTCTCATCAAAAGGAAAAAAAAATCTAGTCTATATTAAAAAAATTGGAGCTGATATAGCTTTCCTACAGGAGACACATCTGGATGGGAGGGAATCAGCAGAACTTCAATGTGATTGGGTTGGGACTTGTATATATTCTACTCCTCATGAGAAGAAGAATGGAGTGCAATCCTATTATTTAGGAAGTCATTGGCAGTTCAAATATCTCAGGAGTATGACATAAAGGGTGCATGGGTTAGAACTGTTATCTCTCTGGCTGAGCAGCACCTTTTGTTCTTAAATATTTATGATCCAAATGTGTATTCACCTGATTTCTTCAACTCCTCTTGGGTTATAGGGAAATACCTATTATTTTGGAGGCAACTTTAATCAACCTCTTGATTTAATTCTAGTTAGACAGTCCAAAAGCCAACCAGTGCTGACTATCAGCTCAATACAGTAAAGTGGGGCAGCGGTTACCCTGCTCCTAACCCGCTTTCTACTCACTTTCCAGCCGCGTTAGCCCTTCCTGCGATACACAATCCCCTTTAACCCATCCTTACCGCCTCCTTAAATCCCCAGGTAACCCCTTCCGCACGCGGCATGTATATCAGATGTAAACGATCGAATTAGCTATTCCCTCCCATACAGTAACGCGCGCCCCGACTATTGCTATTTTACCCTGCCGTTTTGCCCCGCGTTTAACCTGCTAACTTACCGCCTACCCTTACCCCTGCGTTAGAGGCAGGGGTAATGGTAGACGGCAAACTTTCCCCCAAAAGGAAACCTCTAAAAACCTAAAATCCCCTCCTCCCCTCCTCCCGAAGCGACTCGACATTACTTTCTGTTGTTTTCTTACCTTTTGTTGCTTTTCAGCCCCTTCCCTTCTCTGCCGCCCTCCGGAGGGGGCAGCCGGCGGCGAAAGCTGCTCGCAGCGGTCCCCCCCCCCCGCGCAGGTCCCGGTTCTCCTGGCTCGGCAACAGCAACAGCAGTACGACAGCTAGGGCTCCATCTACCCCAATCCTTCCTTCCTTCCTGGCTCGGCCAAATTGTGAAGCGGCTTGCAGCACTCCCCCCCCCCCCGTGCAGGTCCCGGTTCTCCTGGCTCGGCGTGAGGTGAGAGCCCACTGTTCTGTGCCCTCTCCGGCATGAGCGGAGCGAAGTGTTCTTTCGTTGTAACCCATGCACCCTTTATGTCATACTCCTGAGATATTTGAACTGCCAATGACTTTCTAAATAATAGGATTGCACTCCATTCTTCTTCTCATTAGCAGTAGAATATATACAAGTCCCAACCCAGTCACATTGAAGTTCTGCTGATTCCCTCCCATCCAGATGTGTCTCCTGTAGGAAAGCTATATCAGCTCCAATTGTTTTAATATAGACTAGATTATATTAAACATTAGTTGGAAGATAATATTTTTGTGGAAAAGATAACTCAGTTGATCCCAGAGTTTTTTTTACTTTTAATGATACAGGTCAAAACCCTTATCTGATGGTATGGGAGGCATTTAAAGATACTCTTTGTGGTGAGATTATCAGTTATGTGGTGCTTAGAAATAAATCTAGCAACAAATAATTGATTGCCCTAGAAACAGAAATAGCTGTACTAGAGGCAGAACATATTTGAATAGGGCTATCTGGTGCTTTAATGTGTTTGATGATATGGAAATAGAATGCACTGCTTAGTTAGAAAGCAGGGAAAAGCATTTTTATTAGGCAGTCTCATTACTATATAGGGAATAATTGCTCAGCCAACCTACTCACACAATATTTAGTTGTTAATTTTATAGCATGAATTTGAGATTTTATTTTTCTGAGAAGTCTACAGTGTTTCAAATATCCTGACAGCCTATATCAATTCCAGCAATATTCTCAAACTCTATATACTTCAGAGATCTCAAACACTGAGAAAGCCAGAGTAGACTGTGATTCTTTTCTTGCAAAATTATGGTCTCCTTCATTATCGGAGGAAGATCAGAGATACTTAGACTCCCCAATAAATGAAAAGGAAACTGAGCTGGCTATCAATGCTCTCCCTTCATATAAATCCCCTGACCCTGATAGATTCTTGGTGGAATTCTATTGGACCTTCAAACTTTGGGCCTGGTTCATCAAGGTATTTTCCCATAGACACAGAATAGGCTAAAAGCCTTTGTGAATCTCTTTGCTAGCCAAACTTAATGCCTCATACTCTCATTATTTGCAGGCAGGGATGGCTACTGGCAATTTTTTATAAGTCAATATAGTAATGCTGGAAAACCCTGGTAGAGATCTTTTGTCAGTTTGTGAAGGACAGGTAAATCTTTGATAATCCAAGAATATTTCATGACCTAATCACAATTGCTAAATCTCAGCAGAATCTACTGTTGGCATTGTCCATCAGTGCTGAGAAAGTGTTTGACCAGGTAGAATGGAAATATATGTGTAGAGTTCTCACTTGGTTTGTTTTTGAAGAATCATTTATTAGATTATATTGGGGTATTATATAGTAATCCATATTCAAGAGTTCTGGTCAATAGTGTTCTCTCCAATGATTTTACTTTCGGAAGAGGTACCAGGCAGGGATATCCCTTATCATCGTTGCTCTTTATTTTATCCCTGGAACCGCTCCTGCTTGCTATTCGTCAATATGGTAACATTACTGGGATTTCTATTGAGGGTCGGGACTATAATATTGCTGCTTACACCTGAGACCTGTTGTTATTTCTATCTTACCCTGAGTGTACTCTTACTGAGTTGTTGACCTCAATGGGAGAATTCTCATCCTTCTCAGGCTTTAAAGTAAATTGGAAAAAAATGAACTTATGCTGCTGAGAACTTTCACCTAGCTTGATGTTACCCAGGTAGAGAGTCCATCAAGCTAGGTGGAGACAACATTGTACAAATCTCATCTTTGGGTGAGTTTCCTCACTCCGAAGGCCATCAAATCTTCACAAGAGACCACTGTTCTGTTCGTACATCTCACGTTGAATGTCAAAGTGGCCCCTAACCCCCTACACTAATACCTAAACCTCACCTCGAGTTACTAAGTGGGCCTACCATAGGGATACAAATACCTATCTAGGAGAAGATATTATGGTAAGTCTCTTTCTCTCTCCCCCCCTTAACAATGGTCCCCCAGTGGTTGAATGCAGGAAATACAACAGGTCTGGCACTTATCACAAAGTCTGAAAATGTTATTGCAATTTGTGCTAACTTAGCTCTTCACATAAGTAATTAGCATAAAACATGCCCCTTTTGCTTTCGCATTTTGATAAATCCAGGCCTAAGTGTCATAAGAAATTGTCATGCTGGATCAGACCAAGGGTCCATCAAGCCCAGCATCCTGTTTCCAACAGAGGCCAAACCAGGCCACAAGAACCTGGCAATTACCCAAACACTAAGAAGATCCCATGCTACTGATGCAATTAATAGCAGTAGCTATTCCCTAAGTAAACTTGATTAATAGCTGTTAATGGACTTCTCCTCCAAGAACTTATCCAAACCTTTTTTGAACCCAGCTACACTAACTGCACTAACCACATCCCCTAATCTTCTCTTCCTGATCTTAAATGTAAATGGTCCCCTGGGAGCTTTAAATCTTTGGAGATTAATCCCTAATAGATTTAGGAGTTCCTGGAGATTCATTTAGTTGTTTAAATGATGACATTTGCTAATATATAGGAGTTGGAGTGGTATTTATCTTTATTTGAATTTATTATGAGATTATATTTTTTACTATTAAATATGTTTCTTATTTCATCTATTTTCTTGTATCAAGTCTTATGTGGTTGTATTATTGCATTTAGCCATTTTTGTGCATTGCCCTGAGCTCAAGGTGTGGGTGATTTATTAACTAGGTAAATAAATAAATCCCAAGTTTCTGGTTCATGCCTTACAATCTCTATCAAAACATTATCATTGCTTATAAGACTAATGTGGAATGGTGTCTAACAACTATTCCTATAAACCAGTAGAGATATGCATCGGGTGCCCAATCGTTTCCACTTTCGGGTTCATGTGGCCACGGGAAAATCTCGTATTCCCACGGATCGGCATTTTTTTTTTATGAAAAATGATTTTTTATGAAAATTCGGGGAAAATGCAATTGTTTTATTGGTTTCCCGATCCATGATAATTGAGGAAATATTGTACGAATTTCCTAATCATAAAAAAAAAAATGATTGCACATCCCTATAAACCAGTGAGGTGAAGCTATAGAACGCGTGCCCCACAAAACAACCATGTTTAATTCTGCTGATCCTCACTAAGCACAATTCTCAAATAAAAACAAAGTATCACTAATGTTGGCATCAAAATCATTCACCAACTACAAAGAGTTAAACTCTGATGAAATTCTGAAATGAGAAATGCTTTATGACACTTCTAATTTATGCAGTGAGAGATGAAAAACTATTTGTCATTTAATCTTCCACCTTGAAATATCGAAACCTTTTATCTTTTGTTATTATTAAATGTAATAATCTACTCAAAACAGTTTAGATTTCCTTGGGGCACTGAAGCTATACAGTTATATATTATCCCGTTAATGCCAGCCTGAAAGATCTCTTCCTCAGGCAGTGTTGATCTCACAGGCTCAATACCATTGCACACTTTAAATGAAAAAGTCAAATTTTCATTTTGTAACTCTGTCATCTACTTCAAATGACTAAAAGTGCTGAGTTCCAAACATCTGTAAGTTGATGACACAGAGACCTTAAACACATTGAAAACAGCTTGAAGGCACAGATTCTTAGTGGTTTCCTACACAGATGTCTATATATGACCGGTGAAAGTTCTGAAGTTGGAAGGACTGGTTCACCAAGCATAACAGAGGCTAATTAAGCCATTATGCACACATTTACTTTGATCCTTAACAGGTCACAGTGCCCTTTCTTGAAGTCAGTATCTTTAATCTTTCCATAAAAATAGATTTCTCATAAACTTCTGTTTCTTATCACTTATATAATAAAGATGTCAATGCATGCACCAACTCTTCTTTCTGTACAGTACATTTAAATGGTACCAGTTAATGTTTTTGTATTTTGCTTTTTTATTAAATTGTATTTTTAATGCTTAAAGAAGAAAAAGAAAATATCCAAAGGACAAGATCCTTCAAGAAAACAGAAGGAAAAACAAATCTGTAAAAAGAAAAAGAACTATTTACAAAATCAAGAAAGATTAGAAGCCCACACACAATTTGTGGGAACCAGAGTCTCAAGGAAAATTAAAAAAACAAACAACAAACAAACACTAACAGGTATAATTACTCAACTGCTGAATAGAAAAAGTCATAATTCAGTATAAGAACTATATAGAGAAAGCAAACTAAAGAAATCATTGATAATATGTGTACCCCCTTCTGTGTCCTCTCTGTGAAGGATCCTCCAGGTAGAGGTCCATTTCGAACATGGTGGGAGATTACCTTCCTGGTCGTTGGAGTTAGCTGGGTTTTAACAAAGCAGTTGTTATACACCAACTTGTGCTTTCACAAAACACAAACATTTTATTGCAGTAAAACTTCTTCATTTGTGACAATCTGACAAATAGTATATTTACTTGGTGATGAATAAGTTTCTTCCATTTCCACATTTACAAGCCTCTAAAACAAGATCCTCTTGTTTCTCTAATGCAAGGTCTACTAATGTTTCTCTTCTGCCTTTCTTGGCTCATAGTCAATCCAAGGCATATTATAAAAATATAAAATGAAAACAAACATAAACTCAACAATCGCAGATACAGCCTGATTACAAATATACTTATCCTAGTGAATTCCATCCATACACTTACGTTTTAATATGAAAGCCGTATCTCTTCTCCATTAACAAAATAAAATATCAGCCCTCTATAACATTAATAAAAATGGGTAGGATTTTGGAGTTCTTATATCAGGAGTAGGACATCTCTTGGCGACTAAACTATAATGGCTCTGCTCTGTTCCTTAGAAAACAGTTTCCTCTACTTTTTTCCCTTGTTGCATCTGGTTGGTGCTAACTCCTTTTCTTCAAGATGTCAAATACCATTTTGGCACCAGATTATACTGAATAGGAAGAACAGCATAAACTCCTTCTCCCCAAAGAAACATAGTGGTTTTGCTATGTGGATTATGGATCCATTTTTGACAACCCATATTAAAATTTTCTTAATTATAGAGGGGCCAATATAATAAAATCTGCACCAAAAACAGAGCAAAATTTTAGTGCTGATTTTTCATACCACACGCATTAAAAATACATGGCCCCACCCGATGCAACAAATGAATGTATGAAATCAAAAAGGTGCTAAAAATCCAAGGTAATCCCAAAACCAGCATTAAAACTGATATGCAGAAAACCACAGTAAAAATGGTGGTAAAAAATGACCAAGTTTGAAAAATGCTGCAGTGTTCTCTGTTGGTTGACAGAAGTGACTTAGGTAGGCCTATGGTGTGATTGGTGGTGCACAGACATCCATCTATTTTCTTGGATGCTCCTCCTTTTAAGGAAATAAAAGGCACCTTCTTCCAGGGCCATTTTGTCAGTGCTGGTTGGTATTAGGAAAACTCTGGACTATGAGTTGGAGAATTTGTAGGTACTGGAGTTGGTGACTGTTCAGATGTGATTGCTGAGTGATTTATTTTATGCTGCTTGTTTTTGACTTGGTCTTTCTCATACTTTTGTCTATGATCTTGTTTGTCTGTGATTATCAGTCTTTTTGTCCTCTTTTGTGTTTAGGTTCCTGAAAGAGCGGAGTGGGTATTCATAGCTGTGGAGGGAATAGGGCATGATAGAGGGAGAATGAGGGAAGAGAAATAATGTCAACATGATGTGTGCTTCACGAAGGAAGAGAAGGAGACTTCTGGTGTGGTGGATCTGAGAGAAACACAGTACACTCTTCGGTCAGAAGACATCCTCAAAGATCTGGAAGGGCATCGCTAAGGATGTCAGCATCCTGTCAGTGATGATCAGGACCGTGGATCAACTGAAGCATCATTGGCAAGACATCAGGGTGCTGTAAAGACCAAGTTGGCATTGATTGAGAGGTCCAAGTGCCAGATGGGAGGAAGCCCATCATACGATATGCAGCCAATGCTGGTGAAGGACCTGCTCCAGGGGGTCTCTTCAGCTGGACTCTTTTGCTGATGTCCATACTGGCAGCACTGATGTAGATGCTACGGAAGTTAAAAGGTGAGTATGGTGGGAAATGTATCTCTGGGGTGAAGAGGGCTAGTTGGGGGAGTCAGAAGAATATAATAGTTTCTCAATATTTGGATTTGATATGTATTTTTGTTTTTTTTCCAAGTGATCATTGACCGATAAAAACAGAGGGGTCCATCACAGCAAGCATAGCCAAAAAGAACCAGTCATCATCTCAGGGAATAAAGGCTCAGGATCCACCTCTCCTGGAAACAGCAGAACAATCTACTGAGAGTCTGCAGCTGTCAAGTGAGACAATGGCAGCCAATACACAAGAAGAAAGTCAGATGGTTGAGCTCCATTTCACATGGCCAGACACATCCACGACAGACATCCAAGATGTACCATCAACATCTGGCATCAGTGCAGGCAGTGTTTCTCCAGGCATCACTGTGCATGGCAGAGGGGCTCCAAATTAAACATTGTTTCACCAAAAAAAATCACTCTCTAGCATTGATGTGATGGCAGACCAGCTTGCAGTGGAACTGATTGAGAGGTAGGAACACATAAAGGTCCATATTCAAACACATTTAACTGGATAATTAAGAAGTTATCCAGTTAAATGAAAATTTGGCTATTTATCTGGTTAAAATATAGCTGAATAACTATTTATCTGACTAAAATTTGGCTGGATAAATCAGGGGTGTTCCACGGGTGATCCAGAGATGACCTGGAGAGGAGCTGAGATAGTTGGATAAATTATCTGGCTAACTGTGATATTCAGACTTAGTTGGAAAACTTATCTGCCTAACTATGGTCAGTCCATACATCTATCTTAAAGTTAGCTGGATAAACTTATCCAGCTAATTTTAGGATATATGGGTATAGTCAGCAGCATGGTTGTACTGTTGAATATACAATGCTAGTTAGCTGGATATGTTTATCCTAGCAGAGCTGCACAGTAGTTGAATATGAACTTCATTGAGACCAAGGTTAGAGTTTATCTGATGATGGTGTTCA
Source organism: Rhinatrema bivittatum (assembly GCF_901001135.1). NCBI lineage: Eukaryota > Metazoa > Chordata > Amphibia > Gymnophiona > Rhinatrematidae > Rhinatrema > Rhinatrema bivittatum. The sequence goes on from NC_042616.1 coordinate 575,960,797, forward strand.
CCTTTTGTCGCTTAATTCTTGACTTTATCTAGATCTGACCCTCCGCTAGACCACTGATGACTCCATCGGACTCATCCAGACCTAACATTGGACAACTGATGACATTCTCTCACTTCTCTTCTGAGACCAGTTGCTAGCACATAGCTGTTCATCAGGTTTCCTGGGTACATCTCCCTCTTCCCATGATGTACATCTGATTCTGATGTCAGAGTTGGACCCTTTAGTATTGCCCACTTTTGTTTTTAGGCACACGGGGGGGGCGGGGGGGGTTAGAAGATCTAGCTCTACACTGGGCAAACTGGTGGATGAATTTGTGAAATGTGCCATGGCAGGATCATGCGCCAGTTATACAATTTCCCCACTTGTGCAGCTCATACCAGGATGTGTGTGGCTGTATGCACCCTCTTTCAAAATAGGGTACACACATATATGTGGGCCCAGGCTACTTTATAACATATGCATGTATGTGTTTGTATGTTATAAACTAGCCACATTCATGGGCACACATCGATGCTCATGCGTCAGTGTGCACCCCTCGCCCCTTTGAAAGTTACCTTTCCTGAGTTTATATCAAGCATGGACCTTGTTTAAAAATACCATCTTGGAAGCCCAGACCAGATGTATTCCATGATTAGAAAAGGTGGAAAGAAGGCTAATCAACTACTGGCACAGTTAAAAGATGAGGTGAAGGGGCTATAAAAGATAAGAGGACATTTTTTTAAAACATGGAAAAGGGATCTGTGTCACAACTGAAGGTCCAGCTAGAATTGGGGGACCCCCACAAGGGCAGCATAGGACCTTCCCCGCAGGTTGAGCCCATGGGTTCTGGCAGCCGTCATATCTTAGGCTGTGGCTGGAACTGAGGTGCAGGCTGGAACTTGGAGACACAGGCTGGAGACAAGGAGTGGATATGAAGGCAAGGCAGGACTGAAGGTAGAGGTAGTGCAAGGCTGGAGACTAAGGCAAGGCAGGACAGGATACAAGGGCTGGACCCACTTAGAACTAGGCTAGACAGGCTGGGCAGACTGGAACAAGGCGAGGAACTGGCAGTAGAGGAAAAGGATACCAGAGACAGGACTAGGCCAGACAAGGACAAGGCTAGACAAGACAGTCAAGGACAGAACAAGACATGGACAAGACAGAACAGAACAAAGAACACAGAGGCCTGAAGGCAACAGTTCAGAAGGCCCAGAGACCAGACAGGGAGATACTAGGAGACCTGGATGCCATAGGCTAGGAAGTAGACCTGAGAAAACTGAGCTAGAAAGTCTGGAAGCCACAGAGCAATACAAGATAGAACAGGTCCAAGGAGAGAGCTGAGTGGACTTGATAACAAGGCATTAGGTATTGCAAGAGGCAGAGCTAAATAGGCCAAGCCCTGCTGAGTCATGAGCCCATGGGGACTATGGGTGGAGCGAGGGCAAGTGTAACTCCATGGAGACCTCTGGTAGCAGGAAGGCTGCATAGCAACCTGAATCCTAAATATACTCCCCTCCCCCCCAGGTCCTACTGAGAAGGATGATCTTAGGCATCACGGGTTTAGCCAGTGTGGAACTTGACACTAGGCATCATAGGAACCAGAGTCTGAATGAAAGTCTCTGAAAGTCCACTGAGAACACCTAGGACTGAGTTGTCAGACTGGTTTATTTAGCAGCAAAGTTAGTGGACTAAAGTCTCTCAAAAGCAAGGCTGTAAGGTTGGGATCCCTAGAAGTAAAGCTTTAGAAGCAGGATCCCTCAGAAGCAAAGTTGTAAGACCATCAGACTGGGACTCCTCCCAGAGAGGCAGGGCATACTGGGACTCCTCCTGGAGTGGCAGGGCTAGACTGAGCTCCTCCTGAGGTGGTGTGGCTGGAGCCACTATGGAAGCACTCACATCCTGGACTGGATTGTTCAGAGCTGGATCTGAAACAATAATAGAACTTGGAACATGGTTGTTATGTTTCCAGCTGCTGCACAGCTTCCTCTCCACCAGGGGACCACGGTAAACCCTGCTCAGAACTGTAGCTTCCAGTCATCTTTGGTCCCTGGCTTCTGCCTGTCTTATAGCTTCCACACCACCAGAAGACCTCCATGAGGTCTTGACCCTAGCTGGCCAAGTCCTTCTCTCCTGTCCACACTACACCCAGACTCCTGCCCTACTTAACCCTATCTGATCTTCCCCTCAATGCTTTGGCATCGAGTGTTATTCCACTCCCTCCTTTAGCCACCTCTGCCTTGTGGCCTTCTAAGGCCTTTCCAGTGTTTGTCTCTTTGCTCCCGGGCCTTCTGACTCCTGTTTTCCTGTGCCTTGTTCCTTGGCCTCTAGGTCTTCTGTTCCTGGTTACTTTGCCTGTCTTGTTGGCCTTCCGGCCTTCTGCTCTTTTAGGCCTAGCCTGAGACCTCCCTAGGTCTTTTCTGATTCTAGGCCTTTCTTTATTCCCTGACCCCAGACTAGCCTGAGACTTCCTAGGTCTTTTCTCCGTTTCTGGGCCTCTCTCTGCCTTGTATCTCTAGGCCTTCCTATAGTAGCCCTCAGGCTTTTATGTTTCATGTTCTGTGTAGTCCTTGTCCTGTCTTGTCCTGTCTTGTCCTAGTCAGTCTTGCCCCAGTTCCAGTTCCACTCTTATCTGTACCCTGTTCCTGTGTTCCAGCTCCATCCTTACCTACACTCAGTTCCAGTGTTCCAGTTCCATGCTTATCTGTACCCTGTTCCTGTGTTCCAGCTCCATCCTTACCTACACTCAGTTCCAGTGTTCCAGTTCCATGCTTATCTGTACCCTGTTCCTGTGTTCCAGCTCCATCCTTACCTACACTCAATTCCAGTGTTCCAGTTCCATGCTTATCTGTACCCTGTTCCTGTGTTCCAGCTTCATCTTTTTTTTTTTTTTTTACATTTCCAATAAGTAACACAAAACAAATTTTGTATATTCATACAGATGATTCAACATTCAAAACTTACATATATAATAATTATCACACAAGCAATATTTGACTATTTAACTCATTCTGTTACATCACAGGAAATCCCAGGGCATAACAATTAACTGAGCGATTATATAAGAAATTTTATTAACTTGAACAAGAAAGGAGAAATTAAAAATCTTCCTCCCTCTCGATCTCATTCAGGAGGATACAATGGTATCTATCTAATGCACCTAACCTGGTCCTGTACTGGGGGGGGGGGGGGGGAATGCGAATCTAAAAAAACCTGCAACTCAGATATTTCAAAACACACATAAGTATGCTCCATATATTTTAGTTCACAACGGCATGGAAATTTTAAAATAAATCCAGCTCCTCTAAGAAGTACCTCTGATTTTAATTTCAGAAATTCTTTTCGCCTAATTTGAGTGGATCTTGTTAGATCTGGGTATATCCAGACCTTAGATCCATGGAATGTTTCTAATCTATTTCTCAAAAATAGACATAAGACGGTATCTCTCTCTTTAGGAAAAACAAATGATACCACTAACGTAGCTCTAAGTGTTATCTCCGTATCTATTGATGTTTCAATTATTTCTGATAGATTTAGAGTTTCTGGCTGAGTCTTTCCTATCTGTGTTCCACTATCTGATCTCACAGGAATATAATAAGCTTTCTCTAATACTGGTAAAGCTTGACTGGGTATTTTTAATACTTTCAACATATATTCCTTAAACATATCTACTGCAGGAATCAAATCTTGTTTAGGGAAATTCAAGCTCTTAAATTAGAATACTTTAATTGATTTTCTATATATTCCGATTTCTTTTGGTTAATTAATTCAGATTTAACAAGATTCCCCTGAACATTTTCCACTTTTTCTAATCTCCCTTCATATTTAACCAAATTATTTTGAGATACTAAAGCCATACTTTCCACATTCATTATTTTAAGTTGTGAATTAGCAGTAATCTGTGTTAATTTAATAGCCATTTCCAATGATTTAATAGCTGTCCATAGTGTATCCATGGTTATTTCCAAAGGTTTCTGTGGTAAAAGTATGTTCATAACAGGTTGTGATTCAACCCCTCCCCCTTCAGCCAGGTCTCCTTTCTTTTCTCCATTTTTAGATGACGTTAGAATTCCATCTAGATCTACATCCTCAGTAGAACTAGCAGGTATTTTTTCTTTAAGTAATGGAAGAGAGGGAGTTTTAGGAGCGCCGGGGGTCAAAGATATATCACTGACCAGTACCGTTGCTTCTCGCTCCGAGGCATCATGTACAGTGGTCTCCTCTCCCGGCTTACAACCATCTGTAACATTAAAGAAGGAGGAGATTTGTGGCTGTGTAGGTGTTAATAAGGGAGATGACGTCTGTGTCTCCCTTATACGAGCCTTTCTTTTTGTATGAGGCATATCGCTATTCTAGATTTTTAAAGGTAAAATTCAAATTCTCCTTCTTTTATGTTCCTCCAATACTTAAATTCTTATTGTTCCCCTGGCTTGGAGGGAGTCAAGGAGAGAGATTCAGAAGAGATTAAGAGTAAACAGTCACTTACTGTTGACAGAGACATCCCGTTATTCTCCGAAATGGAAATCCACAACCAAATAAAGTTCAAACTAAGCCGCGTGCCCCTTAGGTGCACGCGGCTTGGGCGACGCGCCGGTGGCACCTATGCGCCGCAGGAGGGGTCGGCTTTTAAAGACCTTCTGGTCCCTCCCTGATGATGTCAGTGAGGCCTCCTCCCCTCGCTTGGATCCGGTCAGCGTCAGATTCAGGTACCGTATTCGGAAGTTGGACCAGGTCTCAGTCCCCAGGCAATAAACAGTTCCAGCAAGGTGGAAAGGTAATAGCTGACCTCCTCGAGTTCTTCTCTCTCTCCACTCCCCTGTTCCAGCTCCATCCTTACCTACACTCAGTTCCAATGTTCTAGTTCTATGCTTATCTGCATCCAGTTCCACACTTACCTGAACCCTGTTCCTGAGTTCCAGTTCCACCCTTAATTGCACCCAGCTCCAGCCTGTTCCAGTGTTCCAGTCCAGTTTTACCTGCACCCAGTTCCAGTCTGTTCCAGTTCATCCTGCTCCATGCTTACCAACATCCAGAGCTCCAGCCCTTCCTGCACTTCATTCCAGAGTTTCAGCCCTGACTGCATTTCATTCCTGAGCTCCAACCCTGCCTGCACCTTGTTCCTTGATCTAGCCTCACCGTACTACTCACACAGAGTTATCATCCTGAGCCATTCCAGAGATGGTGTTCACCACATCCTGCAAAAGCCAAACCCACAACAATGATTAGATTTTTCTTCAGGAAATAAAGGCAGACTCTGGGTACTGAATACCAGATCCTCTCCAGGTAAAGGTTTCCTTGTAGGAGACTGAGGTAGAAAGATGGGGTGGAGTGCATCACTGGATTCTGTTTTAGGATGAAGTCTGTTTTAGTACAGGATCAGAGCTGGGAGTAACTCGCCAGAATGATGGCTACTGCCTGGAGACAGTACCCTTATTCAATAAACGTACACATGCTTACTGTGACTCCAACATCGTTCTAGCTTCAACAGCAAGAGGAAATGTGGAATAAAGGATCTGCACTCACAAAGGGGGGAGTAGCTGGCTTGTTACGGCGGTTACTACCCCAAACCAAATAAGCCTGTTACTTCAATTTCTATGCATATACAGCATAGTTCTCTGCTTCAACGGCAGGGGAGAAGAAAAAACTGATACTACACACATCCAGCAGAGCTCTCTGCTTCAACGGCAGGGGAGAAGAAAAAAGGGTTCGCACTCACAAAGCGGGGAGTAGCTGGCTTGTTACGGCGGTTACTACCCCAAACCAAATGTGCCTGATACTTCACTTTCGATGCATATCCAGCATGGCTCTCTGCTTCAACAGCATGGGAGAAGAATATACTGATACTTCAAGCATATCCAGCATAGCTCCCTGCTTCAACGGCAGGGGAGAAGAAAAAACAACAAATAAGGGCTGTATAACATAGTCTGAGTAAAACAAATAAGCATGGGTGTAGCTTGCTTATTGCGGCGGTTACTACCCCTACTACCCCTAACTAATCAAGCTAGATATTTCACTTGGATGCAGCTCCATCACTGCTTTCTACATTAATGGTGGGGGTGGAAGGGAAATAGAACCAAGAGCTAAGAGAAACAGATAAGTATGAGAGAAAGTGTGTGAAGCTTGCTGGGCAGACTGGATGGGCCGTTTGGTCTTCTTCTGCCGTCATTTCTATGTTTCTATGAACCCATAGACAGTTGTGTTTCATCTTACCAAATCCTCTTTTCAGATGTTGGTTTTAAAGGTAAGAACATCAGAAATTACTATACTGGTTCAGAGCAAGAGTCCATTAAGCCCAGTATCCTGTTTCCAACAGAGGCCAAACCAGGCCACAAGAAGCTGGCAATTACCCAAACACCAAGAAGATCCCATGCTACTGATGCAATTAATAGCGGTGACTATTCCCTAAGTAAACTTGATTAATAGCAGTTAATGGACTTCTCCAAGAACTTATCTAAACCTTTTTTGAACCCAGTTCCACTAACTGCACTAACCACATCCTCTGGCAACAAATTCCAGAGCTTAACTTGAGCATTAAGTGAAAAATAATTTTCTCCGATTAGTTTTAAATGTGCTACTTGCTAACTTCATGAAGTGCCCCTTATCCTTCTGTTATCCAAAAGAGTAAATAACCAATTCACTTTTACCCATTCTAGACCTCTCATGATTTTAAATACCTCTATCATATCCCCCCTCAGCCATTTCTTCTCCAAGATGAACAGCCCTAACCTCTTTAGGCTTTCCTCATAGTGGAGCTGTTCCATCCCCTTTATCATTTTGGCTGCCCTTCTCTGTACCTTCTCTAGTGCAACTATATCTTTTTTGAGATGTGACGAACAGAATTGTACACAGTACTCAAGGTGGGGTCTCACCATGAAGCGATACAGAGTCATAATGACATTTTCCGTTTTATTCACCATTCCCTTCCTAATAATTCCTAAATTCTGTTTGCTTTTTTGACTGCTGCAGCACAATGAGTCAATGATTTCAATGTATTATATCCACTATGATGCCTAGATCTTTTTCCTGGGTGGTAACTCCTAATATGGAACCTAACATCGTGTAACTACTAGGGATATGAATCGTGTGATCGATCGTCTTAACGATCGATTTTGGCTGGGGGGGGGAGGGAAATCTGATCATCATGGTTCTTTTTGGTAAAAAATCGTAAATCGGGGGAAGGCGGGAAATCCGGCACACCAAAACAACCCTAAAACCCTCCCCCACCCTCCCGAAGCCCACCAAAATGTGTTAAATTACCTGGGGTCCAGTGGGGGGGGGGTGTCCCAGCGCGATCTCCCGCTCTCGGGCCACGGCTGCGTTAATAGAAATGGCGCCGGTGGCCCTTTTCCCTTACCATATGACAGGGCAAAGGTAGCGCTGGCGCCATTTTGAATATTGGCAATACGGCCTGCGTGCAGGAGGTCGCTCCCGGACCCCCGCTGGACTTTTGGCAAGTCTTGTGGGGGTCAGGAGGCCCCCCCAAGCTGGCCAAAAGTCCCTGGGGGTCCAGCGGGGGTCCAGGAGCGATCTCCTGCACTCGTGACGTCGGGTGACAGGAACCAAAATGGCGCCGGCGCTACCTTTGCCCTGTCATATGGTAAGGGCAAAGGGCCACCGGCGCCATTTCTATTAATGCAGCCGTGGCCCGAGAGCGGGAGATCACGCCGGGACCCCCGCCCCCCCCCCCCCCACTGGACCCCAGGTAATTTAAAACATTTTGGGGGGCTTCGGGAGGGTGGGGAATCTATTTTAAAGGGTCGGGGTAGGTTTTAGGGTTGTTTTGGTGTGCCGGTTTTCCCGCCCTCCCCCGATTTACGATTTTTTGATGATAAATCAGGGGAAATGCTATTGTGTCGCGGCTCTAATGATTTTTGATGATTTAAAATATATCTGATGATTGTTTTAAATTGTCAAAAAACGATTCACATCCCTAGTAACTACAGCAAGGGTTATTTTTCCCTATCTGCATCACCTTGCACTTACCCACATTAAATTTCATCTGCCATTTGGATGCCCAATCTTCCTGTCTCGCAAGGTCCTCATGGAGTTTATCATAATCCATTGTGATTTAACTACTCTGAATTATTTTATATCTTCTGCAAATTTGATTACCTCACTCGTCGTATTCCTTTCCAGATCATTTATAAATACTTTGGAAAGCACCTTAGCTGGAAATCTGTTAGAAGCAAGAGTTAGATTAGTGTTAGAAGAAGCAGAAACACAAGAATCATTCATTAAAACAGATTCCTCTGGAACTGAATGATAACACTTTTTTCTTTTATGTTGATTGTATTGTTCCTCCTCCACTGATTTTTGCAAAGAGATATTGTCTTTAGAAAAAGCCAGAGCAAGTGTCTTAGAGCTGAGTGAAACTGCTTTTCCTTTTCCAGTGTCTGGTACTGTGGATTAACTTCTGTGCAATATAAAGGGTTCTGTGAATGTGTGTTAACTGAAGCCAAGATGGAACCAGGCTTCAGTTGCTAGAATTCCCACATGCTTCTATTGATAACAGGAAAACAGAAGTCCTCTGATATAGAATATACCTTTGTAGTAGAGATGTTATTGGCCCGCAACAGGAAATTTTGTTTTCCTGTGGTTTGGGACGATTTTGTTTTAGTCACTCCGAAATGAATTTTCCTGAAATTTTGGGAAAATCCACTTCACACATCCCTGTAATCCCCCCACCCTCCCGACACCCCCAGGACTTACCGAAAGTCCCTGGTGATCCAGCGGGGGGTCCCGGGAGCGATCTCCCCCTCTCGGGTCGTCTGCTGCCAGTAATCAAAATGGCACCAATGGCCCTTTGCCCTTACCATGTGACAGGGGATACTGGTGCCATTGGTTAGCCCCTGTCACATGGTAGGAGCAATGGATGGCCCGCGCCATTTTTATTTCCTATTTCGTTGCAAACGAATGCACATCCCTACTTTTTAACTTGATTGCAGTGTTTCTCTCTCCTTGCCTTTTGCTGATAGATATGGCCCACAGAAGGAATTAAGACAGGTAGCTTTAGCAACTGATCCTGTGTTTTTCTGTTTTTTCAGTATCTGATGCTGCAGATTAACTACAAGGTGATTTAGAGATCTCTGTGAGTGCATGTTAAGTAAAACCAAAGTGGAAACAGGTTTTATTTGCAAGGCCTTTCCCCTGTTTCTAATTGCAACAGACAAACAGGAGTCCTCTGACACAGAGGATACCTTTACCCCTTGATTGAAGCATTTCTCTTTCACTGCCTTCTGAAAAGAGAGGTTATCTTTAAGAGGAACATTGAGTGATTGTAAACCAGACTTAACTGGTTTGGTTTTTACCTTCTCATGATGAGGAAAGGAGACATGAAATGTTTTTAACAAAGATGATAGCTCAGCTTGAAAGTTACAAGAGCCTACCTCTTCAGAGGTCAGTTTTGCTGTGATTGGATCTTGTGTCTTAGAAGTTGGTTAGGTAGCAGTACAGTGAAAATATATTTCTTCAAAGTGACTATTTTCTACACAGCATTTTTCACACTTCCTAAAGAGAGTTGCAGGATTAGGAGGGCTGCAATGGCGACAGACAAGTTCAAATGGTGAGGGCATGTGTTGGCGGGCATTGGATTCCAAGCGATATAAGGCAATGCTCCAGAACTGAAGCTTTTGGAAAAGCAGGCATTTTATCAGAAATTGATTTATGCACCCCACAATCAAGACAAATCCATATAGACTGGGGATTTACATATTTACACACCTTGCACTCCCACATGTCAGGATTGGGAGATTTACACCTACAATACTTTGGAAATCCTGGAGGACTATGGCTTTGGCAGTTATTACGAACCCAGTATAGAACACTCAGCTCTTTATTATTAGTGAATTTTTCCCTGGGCTTCCCAAACAGGCACGCCTGGTGTGACCGGGTGTGCAAACCGTGCAATTGCATGGAGTGGCACACCCAGGGAGTCAGTGGGTCTGTGGCAGTGGAAGACAGAAGAGAATATGAACTCATATCCTTTTCCGGTGGCTGAAGAAACAGAGGGCTACCCGTGCCACCATGGGGGGAGGAGCGGCACGGCAGTGTGCAGGCAGCGGCGGGGACTGTATGCACACGGTGATGCAGAAGCTAGCGCCAGCCCTGCAGGCAGGTAAGGAGGCATGGACCCACTCCCATGGGGACGGTACAGACTTATCATTCTGTCACAACTGAGGGTCCAGCTAGATCTGGGAAACCCCACAGGGGCAGCACAGGACTTCAAGGCAGGGCAAGAGGAGGTCCTCCGCCTGGACCAGCCAGATCCCCCACAGGTTGGGTTATGGTGGCCAGCAGGACTTAGGCTGTGGCAGGAATTGAGGTACAGGCTGGTACTTGGAGATACAGTCTGGAGACAAGGAGTGGATACAAAGGCAAGGCAGGCTGGAGACTGAGGCAAGGCAAGGCAAGGCTGGAGAGAAGGGCTGAGCCCATGTGGAACAAGGCTAGAGAGGCTGGGCAGATTGGGACATGGTGAGGGACCTGCAGTGCAGGGAATAGATACCAAGGATATGAATAGGCAAGGCGAGAAAAGACAGACAAGGACAGGACAGAGACAAGACAGAACAGAACAAGAACACAGAGGCCCTAAGTCAATGGTTCAGAAGGACTGTAGGCCACTATAGTTAAGGTCTGAAAGCCAGACAGGGAAATACTAGGAGGCCCAGAGGGCATAGGCTAGGTAGAAAGCCTGAGAGCACCACAGGGCTAGGCAGAAGGACTGAGAAGGCCACAGGACTCGATAAGACTGAGCTGGAAGACTCAAAGGCAAAAGAGCAATACAAGATAACACAGGGCCAAGCAGGGAGCTGAGTGAGACTTGATGACAAGACATCAGGTATTGCAAGAGGTATTGCTAAATATGCCAAGCTCTGCTGAGTCATGAGCCCATGGGGACTGTGGCTGGAGTGAGAGCAGGTGTAACTCCATGGTGATCTCTGGTGGCAGGGAGACTGCATAGGAGGCTGGATCCTGACAATCTGAATGAAGACAACAGGAAACAATATATGCACTGGCAAGTTAGATGCAAAGCATTGATAAGAAAGGCAAAGAGAGTTTGAAAGAATGCTTGGCATCGAAGCAAAAATTTGTAATTACATTTTTCAGGAATATTCAAAGTAAAAAGCTTGCAAGGGTGTCAGTTGGACTATTAGATTATCAAGGGATAAAAAGGGCACTGGAGATGACAAAGCCATAGCAGATGGGCAAGGGATGGCAAAGTCTTTGTAGAGATTGAATTAATTCTTTGGTTTGGTCTTCACTGAGGAAGATGTAAGAGAGATACCCATGCCAGAAATGATCTTCAAAGGTGATGATTCAGCAGAACTGAAACAAATTCCAGTGTTCCTGGAAGATTTAATAGGGCAAATTGACAAACTAAAGAGTAGAAAATTACCTGGACCACATGGTATACATCCCAGAGTGCTGAAAGAACTGAAAAATGAAACTGCACATCTGCTATTAGTAATTTGTAAACTATCATTAAAATCATCTGTGGTACCTGAAGAGTGGAGGGTTGCCAATGTAATATTAATTTTTAAAAAGGGATCAAGGGGTGATCCAGGAAACTAAAAACCAGTGAGTCTGATGTCTGAACCAGGCAAAATGGTAGATCCAGCCTGCTATGCAGCCTCCCTGCCACCAGAGGTACCCATGGAGCTACATCTGCTCTCACTCTAGAGACATAGGCCTGGATTCACTATTCTGTTAGTGAATCGAGCGGGACCGGGGGACAGGAAGGTGAAGCGGGGGGTGGGCCTGCAAAAACTGGCAGCCATTGCACCACTGCGGTGCGCTGGCTGCTGGCTTTCGTACCAAATAACTATATCATAAAAGGTGTAATTTTTTGGCGCAAAACTGGCGGTGATAAGGGTCCTTACCTTTCACTGTCAGCGATGTCTCCGCAGCATCGGCCCCAGTGCCACCCCAACTCCTCTTCCGGGGCTGACTCCACCCCGACTCCATCCCAATCATCCTATCGCACGCGAAAAGGGACTTTTCGCGTGCGAAAGCTATTAAAAATGATCCCCATAGTCTCCATGGGCAAGCTGTTTGAAAATTTACCTCATAGTAACATAGTGGATGATGACAGAAAAGGACAAACTGGTCCATCTAATCTACTTACCAGGTAGTTATTTCTGTTCGCATTGCCACAAAGCTCTGTAATAATCTATATAGCTACCAGTATTTGTGCTTATGTCACCCAAAAATATGGCCTCCTAGATCCCTGCAGGCTTTCTAGATGGACCCTCGCTACCATCACCACCGCCCTGCCGCAGTGACCTGGGCAAAACGAGGTATGCATACCTATCAGAGAGACCTGTCTACATGAACACTTGCATTTCTGCAATGACATTAAACTATCACTGTATCTGTTCTGAGATTATTAAGATATCTGTTCCAAGATTAACATGGCAAACATAAGTTTAACACATAGGCAAGCATTTTAAGATGAATAGTCTATCATGTAATTTTATGAATCTGTTTTTTTTTTTTCTTTCTGTCTTCAAATTTGAAACATACACTCTCTTGAATTCAACTGTATCATGTTCATGCACCTACAGTAAAAGTATAATTATATCTAGTAATGATATGCAATTATATGGACAAAACCTTTTCACAACAATATAATCAATATATCATGGCACTGAGTTGAAACATTATCTAAAGAGGAATTATTTATGTCTCCATTTCTATAATGCTTTCCTTTTGTCTGGTTAAGAAGTGGACACTTTGAAGTGGTATAGACATGTTTTCTGCATGTGTATGCAGCTATTCTATTCTTAGCTCTACTGCAATGGACAAACCATTTCTTCTGTGACCCACATTTGTACACAAGGAGCTCTCCAATGCATCATATATCCAGTTCTAAATTCTTAAAGCCCATACATAATATTAAAAGTCATTCTTCCAAAGGGTTTAGGGAGCAATTCGTATTCAAATTCTATCAGATTAAGGACTTTTTCTAATGATGCTGATAGAAAATCATTCTTCCAATGTTTCATCTAACATTCTACATAATTTAATAATTTTTAAAATTGTAAATTAGCATTTAACAAACATACTTACATGTCCTGTTGAAAGGAAATAATATAAAGTCCAAAGAAGAAAATAGTGAAAATTATAGGAATATAGTACATTATAAAAAGGAAATAAACATCCAATGAGCTCTTATTGCATTGCACCACAATAATGGGAGGGAGGGACCATAGCCAATGAAACAAAAGAAAAGAAAAGAAGCAACTTCATATAGCCCACATGCAGCATTCTACCCTTAATTGTACAGAGGCTAACCCCAAAGGTAAAATCTAACTTCTCTACCTAAACACCCCCCATACCTTTATTTGTACAATGTTCTCTCAACCTAGCTTGATATTATCCAGGTTGAGAGTCCATCAAGCTAGGTTGAGAGACCATTGTACAAATCTCATCTTTGTGTGAGTTTCCTCACTTCGAAGGTCATCAAATCTTCACAAGGGTGTACTGCTCTCTCTCTCTCTCTCTTTCTCTCCAACAGCTTAAAATACCCAAAACGCTATTTGTGAAAAGCGTGCAAAGTGTGATCTAGCCATATTACACAGCTTACCACCAATGAAAAAGGTGTAGTTATTTCCAGCATTAAAACTGTGTGATATGGCTTCGCAAACTGCAAAGCCAGCCCACTTGGACAGAAATCCCACCCATAACTCGTCCCCCTTTTCCAAATTAGCATCACACCATGCATTATGGTGCTTTTCGCATGCGAAGAGGCCATAACACAAGTTGAAAAATAACCCCCTAATTTTGTACCTGAGGTAATGGAGTAACTTGCCTACTAACACAAGGAGCAACACCAAGATTTGAAGCTTGGTTTTCCTGGGTCATAGCCCACTGCTCTAACTACTAGGCTACTCCTGCACTGCTATCTAAAAGAGTTACACTTGTTACCAGTTTCTCAGAGATTACAATTTAAGATATTGGTTTTACTGCATAAGACTCATGATGAGATTCATTTAGACTTCACTATTTCAGAATTATGGCAGCAATTATATGAAGAAAGGAAAAATTCGGTCTGCTTTGAATTACATTTTGTCATTTTAGTAGAGTATATCAAACAAAAAATGATCCCCAGGGGGTTAAGGATCCATAAAGAGCCAACAATGTTCATCGACGATACCTGCTTGTCCAAACATGTTTGGACATGCATGTTTGCAATTTTAAACAAATGTTCATTGGATCTGATGCTCCTATTAGTGGACAAAATTAGGGCTGTGTCAAGAGAGATCAAGTCTACTATTGCTTCTGAGGAGGCACAGATTAATACATTACAACCAGCAGATGAGTAGACCATTCTTTCTCACCTCTGAAAGAATCTCTGGACCAATTTAAGTCATTTCTTAAACAGAAAAAACTTCAAAAATTTAGAAGGGATGAATTGGATTACAGGAATCAGTGTATTCTTGGGTAAAATTGGAAGCCTCAGTCGTTATGAAGAATAGATCTCAATTTCTAAAATTTTTCAGATGAATCTAGTAGTAGTGGTGAGGAAGAAGTACAATTAACTACTTGTAAGAATGTTTTAGGGTGAGGTCAAGAATTACAGGGATCGTTCGTCAGTCCTGGACTAGGAAGTAGTATGATATGGACAAAATGTCAGATCCATTGACTACATCATGTACCAGACAAGCTCCACCATTTTAAATATATCTGGCAAACCACTCTGTATCTGAAGAGGATGTCTTGAACAGAGGTTTATCATTCGTTCCTACTTTATATTATAGTTCTTTTCAAAGCAGGATTGATTTTTGCAGATTTTTTATATTGGTTTAAAATAAAATTATTTTTTGCAGACCATGAGTCTGTCCCTGATTTATCTCTCATTTCTAAACCATCATGTTGGTTACCTAGTACTTCATTGGACCCACACCTACACATGTTTTGGGACTTTGTGTTGAAAGATGTGGCTTTACTAGATGGGGCACACAGAAAATATGTTTGAATTTACCATTTGAAGATTTGGTTCACAGGGATGACATAATTTTAAAACCCATGGATAAAGGGAGAGGAATTTTGCTATGCAATGAGAACAATATATACAGGAAGTTTATCAACAACTTTCAGATACCACATATTAGAAAATATTCAAAAAAAATCCTACTTGGGTACTTCAAGATAAGATTTCAGTTGCCTTATTGAAGGCAGAAAGGAAACAACTCCTTACCCCAAAAGAGTTGTCCTTCCTGTGTTAATAACCCTCAAATACCAGTTTTGGATATGATTCCAAAAATTCACAAATCACTAAGGGGCAGATTTTCAAAGCCCTATGTGCGTAAATCCAGGATTCCTCCTGGATTTACGTGCATATGGGGGGGTTACGTGTGCCGGGCCTATTTTCAAAAGGCCCAGTGGTGTGCGTAAAGCCCCGGGATGTGTGTAAGTCCCGGGGCTTGAAAAAAGGGGTGGGGCGGGGCAGTCTGGGGGCGGGGTGGGGCACAGCGGCCCCTTACTGTTCCACCAGGACATCCTATAGTTTCTGTCAGAGGTTTCATCTTTGAACCAGTTGCTGTATTCATTGATAAACTGTTACAACTTTTAGGGGATGAGGCATGCTCTTTTGTACAAGATTCTACACATATGTTGCTATTGGATCAAGTCACTGAGGTACATGAAATGTTTGATGGTCACCATGGACATAAAATCTTTGTATACTAATTTACCACAGAACAGTCCACTTTCATTAATCACAACTTTATGGCCAGGAGACTGCAAGCAAACAGGATCCTTACTGATTTTGTTGTACAGTTAGCAGATTGTCATTATTTAACAATTTTTATTTTCATTTAAACATGAGGTATTTTGTGCTCGTGTGGTGGTAGGTAAAGGAGTGCCTGAATTGCTAGGTGAAGAAACATCTTTGAGTCCCCTTGATCTCTGACCTCCACTGTTGGAGTGACATGCAGATTCGAGCAGGCTGTCCAGGGCACTGGGAGATAATGTCATCGGCACTTCTGAGCTGGAGGGAGCCCTGGGTATGTCGGCATTTGGTGGTGTTTCTGCTGGTTCAGTGGAGTTTGAGCATGAACTGAGGGGGAATTTCCAGTCTTCTCTTATGGAGATGACAAATAAGGTTGGTGCTGTTCCTGCTGCCCCTATATCGGCTTTGTCGTAGAAGGATATAATTGGATCTCCTTCCTTCCCCGCAGCTGGGACCTCCAAACTTGCGGTGGTGACTTCAGATTCTCCATGGGACTTGATTTACATTCATGGGAATCTAATTGTTGACTGTTCCTCAAAAATAGCTTTGCTATTTCAAAAGATTGAGGGCAACTTTCAGAATCAGAGTGAACATCTAACTGAACATAGCAATAGAATTACCAAGCTGGAAAGCAAGTTTTAGAGCTTTTGGTCTCTTAATTTTACAATGGTGCAAAAGAAGTGATTTCTTTCCTGGTGTATCGAATATCTGGAGAATCGTGAAAGACATCTTAACTTCCCTCAGATGATTGGCAAACCTTCTCGTATGACACTTAAAAAGTATCTTATTGAAATTTTGTATATGCCTGAAGAGTATATTTTACTACTATTTAACAAAGTGTAATTTCTTCTTTCTGCCTCATGGCCAACTCAGAGTTCTCTTTTGTTTCCTTTGAAATGTCAGATTTGACTAATTTTCTTGAACCTTCTACTGTAGAAGTTTCTGAGCGACTAACTCTTTTGGTTTCTGCGATTAGTGGGGATTTTGTACTTTTTGGTTATACTTAGTATTCCTGCTCAGTGTTGTGATGTACCGGGGGATGGGGGGGGGGGGGTGGTTATGGAGAAGGGGTATTGAGATATGTTGAATAGCAAATGCGTTTCAACCATGTATTTTTCTTGAAAACTTAAAGTAAAGATATATATGTATAAAAAAAAAAGATATCTTGTAAGCGTATCATCAAGTATAATTGAGATTGCTATGTTGTTTTTGCCCCCAAGCAGTTACTTTCCTTTTAAAATTTCAGGAATGTGATCACTGAATCCCAGTCCGAGACACCCAGAGATATATAATAGTTTTATTTTGCACATTAATCATGCTATTTGTGGTTTCTCTGTAATTTCCTAGTCTCCTGATTATTATTGCTGGCTCAATTTTATTACTTATGAGAAGTTAAAGGGGAAATTATTTTTATTTTACTTAGCTGTATATTCTATTTCTTATGTTTTGTTTCTGATTTGTATCCCCTTACATGTTTCTACAAAGTTTATTTTATAACTTTGTAATTAGTAAACTCTATAAATAAAAAGTTAAAAAAGAAAATTCACGATTTGGCCATGGGTTCGCCTATGGCACCAGGCCTCACTAATCTCTATGCCACAGCTTTTGAAGAGAAATTTTTGTATGGCTCTTGATGGTTTCAATTTTTACGGCTGAGTCAGTGACATATGGATGATGCATTTTTTATATGGAAATCTACAAAGTAGGAATTGGTTCAGTTTCATGTTTGGGTAAATTCTCTTGATTCATATCTACAGTTGTCCTTGGAGATGAATCAGCAAGAAATTTCATGTTTGGACATGCATGTTGTAAAATAAGTGGGTCAGTTGAGTACCACTGTCTTCAGGGAGCCTACTGAAAGAAATAACATGTTATGCTTCCACCCGCATAGCCAGAAGACAAGCCTTCCTGTAAGTCAATTTCTTCCTCTTCGCAGGCTGTGTTCTTCAGAAAGTGAGTTCAAACTCAAGCTCGAGTTCTGTACAATAGATAGAGTCAACAAGGTTACCCTGCGTATGCTCTTAGAAGGGCATATATGCAAGCCTGGTATGCCAATTGACAGATTCTCCTTACAATCTAAGTCCCTGATTCATTAAGGGTTTTTCCCATAGACACAAAATGGGAGAGAAGCCTTAATGAATCTGGCTGTAAAAGGATGAATCTTGTCTCAAATATGTTATGAGATATTCAGATCAATCAAGTAATGCTGTAAAGATTATCAGAAAATATTGGCAGGTAGTTTAGTTTCTCTGCTTTATTTACCATGAATCATAATATTAAAGAATGTACTTACTTACATTTCTAAATGCAACATGGGTGACCCATGTTGCATTTAGAAATGTAAGTACTTTAAAAGTTGTGGAACATGGACATTTCAAATGTTGTTCATGCTTTCATTCTCTCAAACTATTGAGGGCAATACATGATTAATTCCTGGTATTTGTTGGACACAGGGTGGACCCTGACCATGGCAACCCTTGGTCTGACCCAGTATGGCATATCTTATGTTCTTATGTGTAGAGTCTGAGGTATGGCAGCAAGACAGAGTGGAAGAACACTGGTATGCAGCGGCCTTCAAGGGATTCAGTGACTCCCCAGCCCTAATTGATTTCCTTTCTGTGCAATTTTTTTTCAACTCCCGTAATAGGCATCTGATTAGGCTTTTTTTCCCCATAGACATGTAACCCATTTTCTTAGGGCATTTCCTGAAAAAAGGCAAGGGGTCTCCTTCAGATGCTACAGAATGCGGAAAACTGACTTCAGCTCCGAATCAGGATTCTCCAGTGGTGGTAAGACCCAAGGGGATCACCACACAGTTTCTTAATAAAAAAAAAAGTCCATAGAATGGGTGTAATTCCCAAACCAAATATACTCTTACTGAAGACAAAATCCAAAAATCCAAAAATCCAAAATCCAAAAAGTCTCAGTAGTGCAAAATTAGAAAAAAATACAGTCTGCATAAATTCAGTATTCCGTGGCACATAAATACAGATTCTCATGCCCCTTGAGTAGCAATTGCCAGAACCTGGGATCTCCTATTGCTCCAAATGGGTTTCTTACTCACCAAAAGCCTCTTTTGTAAACTACGAAGTCTTGTCTCCCTTAAACAAGCAGAAATACCTGGCTGGTACAGCAGAAACCTGGACAAATCTCCTGATGACTAGTTTATAAACCTTCTTGGACCATTGACTGCATGCTGGATCCTTCATGAAAGCCTTTCCAAAGACAGAGAGAGCTCAACTCATTCTCCCAAAAGGAAAATGAAGGCAAACTGACTTTCCTTCTCCAGGAGCCTGGAGTTCCACAGCTCTTGCTGTAGATGATGAACCCTATCATTCACAAAATGAATACACACCACTGGAACCTCATAATGCTAGAAGATTCCACATTCTAAGAATATTGAGGCCTAGATAGCCTTAGAGATACAAAATATGAAAAAACTGTAGTATCTATGGGTCTTAATTAACAACAAATCACATGGGGGATCTGAACTTTTAAAGGAATTGGTTGCTTTCTTGGTGGTATTTATCTTATCACTTTTCAGAAATCTTGGTAATCACAGTCCATGATGTCATGGGGATTTTGTTGGCAAGATACTGCATTGGTTTGCTAATGCCTTCTGCAGTACACCTTGCCTTTTTTAGGTTGCCTCCCATTTCAGGGTTAATTAGTCCCAATCGTGCTTAGCTTCAAAGATTTGACAAATTCAGGCTCTCTCATGGTGGTGCTGCTGGAATTAGATCTTTCTTACCAGGATAATAGTCTAATGGAAAAAAAAAGTTTATTTTATTCCTTAAGGAGTTTAACAATGTAAAAAAAAATTAGACAACCCAGCCTGCCTTCACCCTTTATAAGAGGACTTGGAGAAATTACAGCTTATTTGCTCTTCATTTTTGTAGCCAGCCTTCCAGATCTCAGGTCTATAATAAGCTTTAGAGAGCAGCTGCCAGCTTAGATTTGAAGGATCCAACTTCCTTCTCTTCCTGTTTATAAAGAAAAACTCTTCTGAGGACAACAAAACTTCGCTAGAATTTGAGACACAGGCAAACCATTCTGCTTCCTATCTACCCCCAGCCCCCAATACCTATGTTTTACTGCCTTCTTCCCATCTATTTAATTACTTAACCAGTTACATCTGACTCTGTAACTAACTGCAGCCTAAGAGCTGGAAAACTTGGCTTGGATTTTGTATTTCAGACTGTGGGCACAAGCACAAGCACCTCTATCACATGCTCCCTATCAATTTAAGAGCTCCCCGAGTGCTCCAAAACGTTAGAGATTGACTTTTTAGGTTTAAGCTATAAGATAAAAGGAAATTCCAAACTACACATCACAAAAGTCAACCACCCAGCTTTGCAATAGTACTTTAATAGTCCAATGCAATATTTGTGTGTAGAAAACATGCCCCTAGTCACCTCTCCTGAGTGCACGATGCAATATTTAAATAAGGGGTTGTGCTAAAAAGGAGGTGCTAGGGAAAATTGTGCATCCCTACCACCTCCTCTGCATCAGGTGCACAGAAGAGGTGGTTGTCAACGTGGGTTGGGAAAACTGACATTCAATACGAGTGTCTGTTTTCTCCTACTACCAGCACGATATATACGCACAAGACACATGGCCTGGTCCGGTTATCTTTTGTGAGTATATTGGACCCCCAGAATTTTTTTTTTTCCCCAAGGCTTTTTTTTTTTACCTGAATCAGCTTTCTGTGGCTCCTCTTACTTAGTATTACAACGATACTGATAGAAGGAATCATAGAAAGCAGGATTGTTTTGCTTTTATCAATGAACCCTTGAGCGTGGAATACCTTTACGTCAGCCCCAGGCTGGCGTGAAATTTGCCATGTTGCAATGGGCACATTGCCGCATGGGAAATTGGTGAAATAGGATTCTTCACTAAACTTAGATGGCATGCAATACAATTCCACTTGTCATACTACTTCTTATCCGACTTCTTCCGATATATCCTGATACGTGCTGATTAACACCGGATAGGTGCCACAGTTTTCCTTTCCTTCATTTTCTATTGTATTCCCAGGAATAAATGTGAATAAAATTGTCAGGTTGATCTTTGATGGATCCTTGGATCTCTCTGAGTAAGAGATTCCTGAAAAACTCCTTTCTTCCTGAAAGTGACTAAATTCCTTAGGCTCAGGGGAATTTAGTTGTTGGATCAAGCAAAACAATTCAGACTTCCAAAAGGAACAAAAAAGTAGAGGAAGGATTGACAACATTTTCTCCAAAGCAAAGTCCAAAAAGGAAGTCAAAATTGATTCTCAAAAGACAAGATGAGTTAACCTTTCTTCTTTCCAACCCAGACCTTATTCCTTAAGGTCCAAGGGTACTTCCTTCTAAATCAAAAGGGAACAAAAGGAGGAACAGGAAAACTCTAACCTGCCCCCTCAAAGGTCAACTTATAAATCAACACCTTCTCTAGATGTTTCTTCTTTTTATACTAGTAAGAAGCAATCAATGCAGCAGCCTGCATGGGTGAGCTGTATACTAACTAAAAATGCATCTCTTCTACCTACACAATTGGTATATTCCTTCTAGTAGAAACCTAGTGGGATTCTCTTCATACAGATCTGATCACTGTGGCTACTGTAAGAGCAGGAATGGAATTGAGATGACTCAATGCCAGACAAAACCAAATTACGACAAGCCGAACGTATGTGGAGGAAACAAAAAATCACTAGTCTTAAAAATCACTATCACAGCTGCCTCAGAAAATATACTAAAACTGTCACTCTAGCAAAAAGAAACTTCTAATCTTTAAAAATCCAAGCCACCAATGGCAACAGTGCCGTGTTGTTTGCTATCATAAAAAAAACTAACATCCTCATCTACTCCTAACCTACAATCATTTAATAATGACTAGGGATGTGAATCGGGCTTCGGATGATTGAAAATATCGTCGATATTTACTGGATAGCTTAAACATTCAATTTAGAATATACGTGGATGATATACAGTTCTATATCCTATACTCAACCTCATGGTCCTATAACCTCTCATTAGTCTCCCTATACATAAATACAATAAAAGTTTGGCTTTCACATAACCACCTAAAACTCAATACGTCCAAAACTGAAATAATCTACTTGTCATTCATCCCTAACTAACTACGGTCCTCCTCCCACTCTTGATCTAAATGGCACTCCCCTTCCAATCATTAAAAAAATGCATAACCTTGGTGTCTTAATTGACTCCTGCCTTTCCATGAACAATCACATATCCACTTTGGTAAAAAATTATTTCTTCAAACTATACATGTTGAAAAGACTTCGTCCATTCTTACATTTCAATGACTTCAGAACAATTCTTCAATCTTTAGTATTCAGCGGTCTGGATTAGAGATGTGAATCAGAACCGGAATCGGTTCGGTTTCGGTTCAAATCTTATAATTTTTATCATCCAGCCCGATTGGTTTTTTATCGGCTGCGCCCGATCCGATAAACAAAAAACCCACCCTGACCCTTTAAAACTGACCCCTTAGCCTCCCCCACCCTCCCGACCCCCCCAAAAACGTTTTAAAATTACCTGGTGGTCCAGTGGGGGCGCCAGGAGCAATCTCCCGCTCTCGGGCCGTCGGCTGCCACTAATAAAAATGGCGCCGATGGCCCTTTGCCCTTACCATGTGACAGGGTATCCGTGCCATTGGCCGGCCCCTGTCACATGGTAGGAGCACTGGATGGCCGGCGCCATCTTTAAAAATGACACTGGTGGCACCATCTTTAAAGATGGCACCAGCCATCCAGTGCTCCTACCATGTGACAGGGGCCGGCCAATGGCACGGATACCCTGTCACATGGTAAGGGCAAAGGGCCATTGGCGCCATTTTTATTAGTGGCAGCCGACGGCCCGAGAGCGGGAGATCGTTCCCGGCACCCCCACTGGACCACCAGGTAATTTTAAAACATTTTTGGGGGGGTCGGGAGGGTGGGGGAGGCTAAGGGGTCAGTTTTAAAGGGTCGGGGTGGTTTTTTTTATTGGGCCATCGGCCTGGGGCTTCCACTGGACCTGGTGGTCCAGTGGAAGCCCCAGGACCGATCGCCCAAGAGCGGGCGATCGGTCCTGGGGCTTCCACTGGACCACCAGGTGATTTTAAAACATTTTGGGGGGGGGGGGGTTGGGAGGGTGGGGGAAGGTGAGGGATTAGTTTTAAAGGGTCAGGGTGGGTTTAGGGGTTGTTTTGGTGTGCTGGTTTTCCCGCCCTCCCCCCAAATAACTCCCGTTAGTGGACACAAACCTGATTAACGATTTTTCACGATAAATCAGGGGAATTTCTATTGTATCGCACTCTTTAACGGTGGCTAGCATAGGGGCACTTGCTGAACAAAGTTCCCGCTGTAAGACAGGGCTGGATCAAGACTTTCTCCTGCAGGTGACGGCAGCATTTCAGAGCCTCCTTCCTCTAGGACTACCTCTGATACAGATGCATAGACAATGACATCTTCACCTGGCACTGAAGACCCTGCGGCTGGAGAACTCTGAAGATCCGGCGGTAATTGACCATCAAGATGGCTGAGTGACACCTCTTCCCTGGGTGCAGATGGCTTTCCTTCGCAGAGAACACCAATGGAAACCTCCAGAGCCCCTGACACAGTAGGAGCTGTAGGTATGCATTTTCTTAGATTCCAGGCAGGCTTTCATCTCTTAATAAATCAATTGGAGCTAGTATAGACCTGATTCTTAAGTAGCAGCAGGATTAACTCATGTTAACAGTCATTTCTTTTCTTTTGTTATATTATTTCCTTTTTCTCCTTTTATGTCCTCCCTCCCTAATTTTGTGGTCTATATTTTGAATTAAGTTTCTTTCTGTGTGGTTAACCTGTGCTCTGTTGCATTTATTTATTTATTTTATTTAAAGGCTTTTATATACCAATGTTCATGTACTGATACATATCACGTCAGTTTACATAGAACCAAAGTTGGAAATTACATCGAACAAGAGGTTACAAATAACAGGGCAAATAACAGGGCTAACTTGTAAGAGATTATAGAAAAGGTGAGAACGATTTAAAATTATTATTACAAAAAACACATAGTAAATAACAGTCAAGCTTGGATTAACGAAAGCCTTCTTAAGCCAGGGTGCATATTTTAGTCCAATTAACTGGCGAAATTATGGTTACGGCATCATATATCTGGCGAGGAGTAAGAAAAGCGTGAATGCCTTTGTGAAAATTATTGAATCTCATATGTTTTCTGTGGAAAGAGGATTCTTTGTATTATTTTGAAAAATTTAATAAATATAAAGTATAGGAAAAATATATTTGTAATGGGCATGTAACATCATAAATCAATTGGGGAAGGAGATATCAGAGACATAGTAGATCAGTAGAAAAGTTGACTTTATAAAATAGTATTGTAGTAGAAAAGTGTTCTGGCAAATATATATCAGGATGGAGGATATTATACCAGTAAGTGACACAGGCAATACATATAGCATATGTGCATATAAGAAAATAATACAGAAAAACTAAACTATTGCTAGCAACAATTTATATACAGAACAGCAAAGAGAGAGAGATAAGATACTATAATACAACAACACAGAAAACCATGGGCTCATGTCCCTTATCTTGCCCCCGAAAGATAAGCATTAAAAACCTGTGTTGTTCCTGCATGGAGTTAGTGTAAGGTTAGGTTCAAGCACTTTTCCTCCAAAATATAAGGGCAATGCTGTGCAGGAGAACAGATTTGCATCTAGCTGTCTTCCATGGGGCTGGGGGCAAGAATAGATAGTATGCAATATACAGACATGCACAGTTTAAATTTCTTTGTTTCAAGCAGTCCTAGGCTATAGACATGCATAGCTTAGATTTCTTTGTCTCAAGCACTACTAGGCTATGAATCAGAGCTTAGTGTTTCACTTTTCGGTGGGGGCTATTCTATTCCTATATATACCATCTAGATTTCTTCTAGTCCATTCTACTTAATCATCATAGAGCCGATATTCAAATTCCAGATTGCCAGCTAAGTAGGACTTATCTGGCTATCTAGCAGCCGCTGAATATCCTGTTACATTCAGCAGCCACTACATAGCCAGATAAGTCACTTATCCAGCTATTTGGCTCACCAATTAACTTGTGGGTGAGCAGTGGGCAGATCCGGGCAGCGCTACTTAGCCAGATAACTTATCTGGCTAAGTAGTGATATTGAGTCTTAGCTGGATAAGTTAACTGGCTAAGCTAGACATGCTAAATAGCAGGTCTAGACTTAGCCAGATAACACTTATCCAGGGGGAGGGGGGCGGGGGTAGTGCTGGTGAGTGACTGGAATGACTGTAAGGGGTGACAGATCACCCCCACATACACCAGGCTGCCTTTCTCTCTCCAGATATCACCCCAAACAGTCTCTCTCGCACCCGTCATCCATAAGTCACCCCAGTCACTCCTGCCTTTCATCTTCCACCCCCTTACAGATACCAAGCTCAGCTGACTCTCACCACTCACCACCCCAACCAGTTTCTCTCCCAGCTGTCACCCCATACTGTCACCCCAGTCACTCCCCCTCTTAACATTCACCCACACACATCAGAGAAATTCAAAGTATGCATATCCCAAAATGCCAGGACCCTTTTCCTAAAATACAAAGGATTGGCGAATTCAAAATATGTATTTGTATTACATACTTTTGCTGACTGGAACTTGATGCTATTTTTACATCACTTGTTTATTTACACTTGTTACCAGGCACTGACCATCTCCTCACAAATACCTCCTCAGAATCTTGGCAGCACAAACAAGTAACGAAGAAGATAGCCAGTGGGAATACAGAACCATACCTCTAGCCAATGAACTTCTCCCCAACTGACACTTTTTAACTTATCAGTAACATTTTTAGTTAGTGCATGCTAACATCTAGTTAGCACGCATTAAGTCCCATTATTGCGCACTAAGTCCTGTTAGTACGCACTAAGTCCAAAATTAAGGAAACCCGAAATAAACAAAAACATACAGATGACATGAAAACAAAATCATACAGGTGACATGAAACAAAAATGACATTAAAAAAACCCCCACATACACCCCTATTCATTTCACTTTTCTTATCACATGCACTGGCTTCCAACATATGCAAATTAGGCATGCATATTCCATGTATATTTCAACCCAAAATTCAGTGAGGTAAGAAGAATCTATGCAGTCCATGAACTCTTTTCATTAAGTATTTTCACCATTGGTATAAAGTCTCTCGAAGTACTGGCATTTTGGCCCTTACACCTGCTCCCCCTTTCCCACACAGATGACTTCCACTGTCTTCTCTAACATCTGTCTGCCACAGAGCCAACCTCTGACCTCATTCCTGGCTTCCCAACCTGCCTTTCAAGTTAACCTCTCATCCAGCCTGGGCTTTCCCTTCCATGTAACCAATTTATGGCCTTGTCCCTAGCAACCAACTCTGCTGCTCAGCCAACCTCCAGTCCCATCTCTGGTATCCATGTCCTGGTCCATTTGATTTGTGATCCTCCTCTCTGGCCGTGCCACATATTGAACCTCTGTTCCTGCCTGCACCACTGCATATCTGACCTGCAGGAAGAGATCAAGCAGATTGAGGGGAATTGACAGGCGGCTGGCTTGCTTTATGCTGGGCAGAGAGTTGTGCTGTCACATGCATTGGCTTCCAGCATATACAAATTAGCCATGCATATAGCAGATTTTGAGGAACTGCAGAAGGACCATTCAAGACTAGCAAACTTGACATCTGAATGGAAGATGAAATTTAATGTGGACAAGTGAAAAATAATTTATCATGCATAAAACCAGCAGGACAACAAAATCTAGGATCATCTTATATAATTAGCCTAACCCTCAATATAACATCATCTAAAAACAATTATACATTTAAAAGCAGCAATTATACATTTAAAAACCTGAGCAAAAAGGAAAGCCTTCAATTGCTTCCTAAATCTGCAAATTTGCTTCCTAAATCTGCAAATCTTAAAGATGTTCCAGTCTTTAAGTCATCGAGAAGATAATTCCAGAGACAGGTACCCATTACAGCAAATATCCATTCATGAGATTTAGTTCGTCTTATTTGTTATAGGGATGGGATGTTGCAAAGATTATGAAATGATGATCTCAATGTTGTTTAGGGTCAATATATTTTTTAAACCAAATTAAAACATATAAGAGCCAAATTATTCACAGCTTTAAAAACCAGCTGCAGATACACAATGCTGGGCTCCATGTTAGAAATCACCAGGGTAAAGGAACTCTTATAGATGATATTCTGAAATATTAGCATATTCTGGGGCAGTGGTTAAAAAGGAAAATAAAATGTTGCAAATTAGTTGGAGAGGAATGGAGAATAAGGCCTCTGTATTGATACTTGGTAAAACGCCACCTGAGTATTGAGTGAAGTTCTGGTTACCCCATCTAAAAAAAATACACAGCAGAATTAGAAAAATTACAGAGGAAAGAGAACAAAAATGATAATAGGGATGGAACAACTCCCTTATGAAGACAGGTTCAACAGAATAGGGCTCTCCAACTTGGAAAAGAGACGACAGAGCAAATTTGATAGAGGTTTATAAAATCACGAGTGGGATGGAACAGGTAAATAGGGGACATTTATTTACCCTTTCAAATACTAATGAAACAAGGGACACTCCACAAAGCTAACAACCACCACATTTAAAACAAATTGTAGAAAGTAATTTTTCACTCAGTGCACAATCAAGCTATGGAATTTGTTGCAAAAGGACATGGTTAACTTGTCTAACATAGCAGGTTTAAAAGGAGTTCAGAAAAGTTCCTAGTAGAAAAGACTATGAAAAGTTATTAGCCGAGTGAACTTGGGAAAGCCATTGCTTATCCCTACTACTACTACTATTAAGATCTACTTTATGGGATCATCTGGATACTTGTGGCCTAAACTGGCCAGTTGGTGAGAGGATACTGAGCTCCATAAATCTTGCTTTAACTCAGCATGCCATATCTTATGTTGCACGTCAATTTCTGAACCTTCCAGGCTTCTCCTGTCCACTTAACCAATTTCTAATCATGCCCCTAGCAAGCAATTCTGCTGCTTAGCCAACCTCTAATCCATTTTTGGTATCCCCTTCCCAACTGAGACAACTAATGATCTCCATTCTCTCCCCCCCCCCCCCCCACACACTGCTTCATTATGCAGCTAACATTCAGCCATGTCCCTGGTATCTTCGTCTACCACTTAGAAGATGTTGTATCCAATCACTGACAGGTGCCTGCCATCCAGCCAGCCTATAATTCCATTCCTGACATCCTCCCACTGTTCTGTCGACAGTTGACTACATCTCTGGTATCTTCGTCTCATTTTTGCAAGCCCCCTTCTACCCAAACAACCAATAATCCTTGTTCTGGCATCTTCCTCTGCCTCTCATTTAACCTTCCAATCATCCTTGGCTTCCTTCCCTGCCATCAAGCTTGACTCCAAACCTTCACTTGTTTCACGTGACACAAACACACCTCTTATACCATTCCTGACATGCCTCTGCAATACAGAGGAGATCCAACAGATGATTTCTGGCTGCTTCTACCAACTAACAAGACTGACTCCCTTTCTGGCACCCTCTCACTGCACAGCTAACTTTCTACCAAGTCTTTTGTGCCTCTACCTGATGTCCACTCAACTTCTGCCTTCCCCCCCAAAAAAACATCTGGCATTCTCTCTGCCACTAGCTGATTTTTAGCTCCATCTCTGGCATTTTACACTACACCCAGCTGACCTCATTCTCCATCCCAGGACCTCTATTCTGGCCAGACCACTTCTAAACCCATCTCTCACATGCTCCCTGATTCCACATTGACCTCCAACCCCATCACCAACATTTCTATTTGGTGCCCAACAGACACCTGACCCTGTTACTGTTATCTCTCTTTGTGGCCAAGTCAACTTCCATGTCCATCTCTGGCACCCACTCCAACATCTCAGGTAACCACATTCTCTGGTTGTTGCATTTCCATCTGCTGTTAAGCTAACTTCTGACTCTATCCTTAGTATCCTCCCTTGCAACTAATCCAACCTCTCACCAGATCCCTGGCATTCCCATCTGTTACCAAAATTGATTTATGATATTCATACCAAATGGATCAATCATTGCAGCAGTATGAAGGGGTCAAATATCACATGGTTTGGCAAGGGAAGATGCAAGGCATGGAGACAGAGGTCAGGCGGGCTACAGAAAAGAGATGTCAGAGATAGGATTGAAGATCAGCAGGTGGCAAGAGAGGGGAGAGAGGGGTTGCTGTGTAGGACATCAGGGATAAGGCTGGCTTGGCAGCAGGGTGGAATGCAAGTGACAGGCTCAGAAATCAGTTGAGCAGCAGAGGGTACAATACAGATGTGGTTGTAGGGTGACTAGGTGGCAGACAGGGCAGCAGGTACTGAGTTGGAAGTCAGGTTAATGGAAGCAATTTGTGAGATGAAGCAGGCTGGAAGTCAGCTTGCCAACAGAATTGACATAGGAGAAGTCAGAGTTCAACTGAGCAGCAGAGAGAGGACACCTTGGAAGGAGTCACGGGTCACCTGAGAGGTAAGGGAATATGAGAAGCATTGGTTCAGAAGTCAGCAGGTTTATAGATTAGAGATGGCAGGGATGGGGTTGGAGATCAGCAGAGTGGCAGGGGAGCGGAGGCCAGCAATGGAGTTCTAAATAGGTTCTGTGCAGGGGTTAAACCAGGGAAAAGATGGTAATTTAGCTTGGTGACACATAGATATGTCAGGAGCAGGATTGTTGATTGGCAAATTGGCAGGGATAATGCCAGAGATTCATTTCACATCTTTATGCTATGGGGATCAAATCCTGTACTCGTCAAATAGGGTAAAAGTCTATAATAATTTTAGAAGGTATTCTTGCATTATTGGATTGCACCTAATAATGTAACTAAAACTAGATTAAATGGTTTACTTACAAAATTGGGTGCAGTCCAATAATGTAAATTGTGACTGTATGCCCTAGTTCCATTTCCAGAGATGTAATAACTATGGAGCTATCTATCCTCTTTGCCTTCCTCCCACCTAGGAGAGCTGGGATTGGTTGATGATGACCTTATAGTTAGTAGGGATGTGAATCACTTTTTGACGATTTAAAATATCGTCCGATATATTTTAAATCGTCAAAAATCATTAGAGGCGATATTTAATAGGAATTCCCCTGATTTATCGTCAAAAATCATAAATCGGGGGAAGGGGGAGGGGAAGGGGGAGGGTGGGAAAACCGGCACACTAAGACAACCCTAAAACCCACCCCGACCCTTTAAAATAAATCCCCCACCCTCCCGAACCCCCCAAAATGCCTTAAATTACCTGGGGTCCAGGGGGGGGGGGGGGGGTCCCGGTGTGATCTTTTACTCTCAGGCCTCCGGTGCGTTGTCCCCCAACGTCAGGAGCGTAGGAGATCGCTCCCGGACCCCGCTGGACCCCCAGGGACTTTTGGCCAGCTTGGGGGGGCCTCCTGACCCCCACAAGACTTGCCAAAAGTCCCTGGGGGTCCAGCGGAGGTCCGGGAGCGATCTCCTATGCTCCTGACGTCGTTTTGCCGTACAAAATGGCGCCGGCCATATGGCCGGCGCCATTTTGTACGGCAAAATGATTCGACTGCAGGAGGTCATTCCCGGACCCCCGCTGGACTTTTGGCAAGTCTTGTGGGGGTCAGGAGGCCCCCCCAAGCTGGCCAAAAGTCCCTGGGGGTCCAGTGGGGGTCCGGGAGCGATCTCCTACGCTCCTGACGTCGGGGGACAAAAAACAAAATGGCGCCGGCGCTACCTTTGCCCTGTCATATGACAGGGCAAAGGTAGCGCCGGCACCATTTCTACAATGCACCGGAGGCCCGAGAGTAAAAGATCACACTGGGACCCCCCCCTCTGGACCCCAGGTAATTTAAGGCATTTTGGGGGGGTTCAGGAGGGTGGGGGATTTATTTTAAAGGGTCGGGGTGGGTTTTAGGGATGTTTTAGTGTGCCGGTTTTCCCGCCCTCCCCCGGTTTACGATTTACACGATATTTAAAAAAACAAAACCGCAACGATCCGATTCCCTACCCCCCCCAGCCGAAATCGATCGTTAAGACGATCGATCACACGATTCACATCTCTAATAGTTAGCCATTTTACATGAGTCAGATCAGATCAGACACAGAACCGGAAAGATGTAGATTTTTGTCCCTTCCTGGTGAGGCCTTCCTGCCTCATCAGTATCCCTTTTTGGAGGGGGATTCACTGTGCACAACCTGCCAGTGGATCCTAGTTTCAGTAGAGGGATTTTGGCCTGAATCCCTTTGGATCTTGCACTCCTTAACTGAAGATCAGTGAGTCCACTCATTCCCTGAATGAAGCAAGCACTTGTGACAGGCTTGACTGTGTGAGGCACGTGAAGGCCGAAAGAACTCAACCAACGAAGGGACTGTGGTTCACCCTGCTCCTTTGTGGAAGGTCATCCTCGCTGGATGTACTCAGAGAACAGGGGCTGAAGACCTGTGAGCCCATTCACTCCATGAATGTGGCAAGTACCTGTGACATAAGAACATAAGAACATAAGAAAATGCCATACTGGGTCAGACCAAGGGTCCATCAAGCCCAGCATCCTGTTTCCAACAGTGGCCAATCCAGGCTATAAGAACCTGGCAAGTACCCAAAAACTAAGTCTATTCCATGTTACCATTGCTAATGTCAGTGGCTATTCTCTAAGTGAATTTAATAGCAGGTAATGGACTTCTCCTCCAAGAACTTATCCAATCCTTTTTTAAACACAGCTATACTAACTGCACTGACCACATCCTCTGGTAACAAATTCCAGAGTTTAATTGTGTGTTGAGTAAAAAAGAACTTTCTCCTATTAGTTTTAAATGTGCCCCATGCTAACTTCATGGAGTGCCCCCTAGTCTTTCTACTATCCAAAAGATTTTAAACACCTCTATCATATCCCCCCTCAGCAGAATACCAGTCTAGGAATGTTTTGTAGAAAAAGGTACATCTCTTTTGTTGTGAGGAGGCTTTTTGTCCACCCCTCCTCACTGGGAACGTGGCTGGAACAGCAGGTTCCTGCCCACAGACTTTTCAAATCAAGGAGTCACCTATGCAGAATAACTAAAGGAGTCAAATAAGAGCTGAGAGACCCCCATCTGGATCTCCACAAATATGGGACCAGGATACAGGGCTGGGTGTTTGGGAAGACACTGGAGTATCAGGTAGGATGAATATTTCTATGCTAGAAGGGGACCCCTGGGTTAAGCCACTGGGAGAGCTTTAGCGCGCATTCCACATCAGCAACTGGGAAGCTTAACCAGTTTTCTGAAGGAAAGGACACCTACCCAGAGTGAAACACTCTAACTATACAAGAAGCAGTTTTAAAGTTGGCTAGCTAACCTAGCTGGATAAATGCGATGTTCTGCTGAGTTAGCTGGCTAACTCAACTGCTCCCGGAATGCCCTTGAAACACGCTTTTTATATCTTACTAAATTACAGCCAGATAAGTAGTTATTTAGCTATAATTTAGCCATAAAAGTAGCTGAATATGCCTAATTTGCCATTTAGATGAACACCTTTTTAGTATTGACCTCCATATGTTTGGATACCCCCGCTCCCAGTAGAACTGCTAACACAGTCATTATTCATAAATTGATGCACACTGAGGGAGACTGTGCACTAAAGAACAAACTATCCAGTTCTACACCGAGAAGGACTGTGAGATCCCAGGCTGCTAGCTTATTAAATGAGCCATATTTGAATAGGAGGAGGCTCACCCACAAACGTACCTGAGCATTTTCATTTGCAGCACCTGCGAAATGGAACAGGTTACCAGTTCAGCTACGTGAAATGTAGGTGTTAAAGGAGTTTAGGCAAAGGATAAAAACACTTATATCTAGAGACATATGGTTGATTGACACAATATTTTATGTTTTTATTTTCTCTGTTTATATGTCTGCGATTTGCCATGGTTCATGTATTAGTATATTGATTTTATCGTGGTATATTGTAATCTGCTTTGGACAAATAATTATATTTGGAAACCAGCGGAATCTAAGCTTTTCAAATAAATAAATACATAAATAAAAAGAACCCCCCCCCCAGGGAGTAACAGCTGATCTTAGGATGGAGCCAGCTAGCCAGAGCAGCCCCAAAGAGTATGAAAAGGAGTTTTATATATATATATATATATATATATATATATATATTTTTTTTTTTTTAAAATATACCGAGGTTCTTGCATGAAATACAAATCACTCCGGTTTACATAAAACAGTGAAACGCCCAAAAAGGAGGGGGGGGGGGCTTTACATAGAACAATAAAATTAAAGAACAAAATTAAACATTCTACAGATTACAAGAAACATATAGTCCTTTACCTTAATATCTAACTGGTACAGAGTTTGATTCTCTTGATAGCGATGGGAAATGAATTGCTTGCATTATCCCTGCTACTCAACTCTCCAGCAGCCCTATTTCTAGCATCATCTGCTACAAAGCTGATTTCATACCATTTCTCTGGCTTAATCCTTGCACAGAACCTGTCTCCATCCCCATAACTGGCTTCTCCTCTTCTTCTACCCAGCTGATTTCCAGCACTATCACTGCTATCTCATATCTACAGACTACCAGAACTCTGACCCAATGTTTCACATCTTTCTTTGCTTCTCAGGTGACCTGTTACTCCATTCAAGGTGGCCCCTCTCTGTTGATCAGCTGAACTCTTGACCCTATCCTAGGTCCCTCCTGTTAGCAAGCTGATCTCCAATTCCATTCCTGGTGCTCACCGCTGCCATCAAACTGACTTCCATCCTTGTATTGCCTTGTATGCCTGTCTGCCATCTAGTCAACCCGCTACCACTTTCCCTCTCTGCTGCTCAACTGACTTCTTAACCTATCACTTGCAGTCCACCTTGCAACCCAACCAAACTAATCCCTGATGTCTCCCACACCATCCAACTGATTCCATTCCCAACATAACTCCTCATCGCACAACCAACTTCCACCTCAGTTCTTGGTATTTCTTTTTAGCTAATCAACCATTTTCTGACTCAATCCCTAGCCATGCCACCAAGCCAACATCTTATTGAGTCCTTTTGTCACCCCTGCCATCCAGCCAATCTCTGACTTTATTCCTGATATCCACCTTTGCCACTCAACTTGCCACCTACCTAGACCATTCCTTCCTCACTTCTACCTTCCTTACCACAAAAGCCAATGCTGGCCCACACAGAAAGCCTCTGTTCCCACCTGCACGACTGGGTATCTGACCTGCTGTCAGAGATTGATCAGACTGAGGGGAACTGACAGGCAGCTGACTTGTTGCTTGCTCCATGCTGGGCAGAGGAATATATTATATGATTCCATATGGAATCTAAAGTGATGCAAGGTGACTTTGCATTCCAGCTGCCTTTCATGGATTCTAATGCGATGTCATATGTTCCATCAAAATGTCATCCTGCGCCAGTTATGTAAGTGGGACAGCTAGATGGATAGACATGTCTTGGTGGCATGGTTAGACAGGTTTTTAATTTACATGCCAAGACAAAATCTCTTGATTGGAAACAATGTGGATACAGCCAGAAGTAAAAATAAAAAAGAAATAAACACTCATTCTTATATTCCAAGTAACAAGACTACAAATAAGGGGGAGGAAGGCCAATCGACAAACTGAAAAGAAAATAACTACTATAGCATTACAAGTTATATTGCTGAAATAAACTGCTAGAGAGGCTAATCCTAAATATTCATAACAATCGCCAACAAGCTTAATTCAATAGAAAACTGGTTCAAAAGACAAAGAGTCTTTCTAGACTGGCTTACCTTTCAGAAATGTAAACACCCTTGGGCACCAAACTCTCTCAGGCACTGTCACGTGGGTAGCCAGATGGTAAGGCTATTGGAGTTTCTGCTTTTAAAGATGGTATGGAGATAGTTTGCACACCCAGAGTGTCTTCACCAGAAAATAATTCAAAATAGAAAAATGATTTCAGAGGCACTTTTATAATTAAATTAAAGGATTTTGGTTTACTGGCAAATGGGTAATTTTCTAGGTTCTTTATCTCTAGAAACAAGTGTGATTATTGAACAAACAAACCTTTCAATAATGTCAATAATTTTAATGAGAAATAATTTACATCTGGTGCACAAAAAAAAAACAATTTTTCATATGTGACTCACTCTAAGTCTTACACCATTTGAAATAGAAACCAGTTCCTGTACAAGAATTACTTCTTACCAAGATACTGTCAGATAAGTATTTTCTCAATTAGTTACTTTTTTTTATTTATCAATTTTAACATAATTATACAAGTATCCACTTGTAAAGAAATATACATTGCTGATAAAATAAAGTACGTAGTATTACTATATTCATCATACGAAATTATAATTTACACTGCTTTATATAACAATAAAAGAAAATAGGAAGAGGAGAGCCTAAGAAATGGAGTGTTACTTAACTCTAATTACAATAAGAAACCATGAAAACTATGACCCACTGAGTAGATATCACACCCATTTTCAAAATTCCAAACCAACATTAGAAGCCTTTAGGGGTGAGAATCTAAGAAAGCTCTTAGTTGAGACGGTTCAAAATATACATAATTTTGTTGCTGAAATTTTAAACAACATTTACAGGGAAACCGCAGCTGAAATTGTGTTCCCTTTTGTATAGCTTCATCTCTCATTGAGAAGAACAATTTCCTCCTAACTTGAGTGGATTTTATTATGTCAGGATAACACCAGACTTTATAACCATGAAACAAAACATGTCTATTTCTAAAGAAGTGCCTGAAAATATTATTTTTGTCCATATGAATCGCAAACGATACCAGTAATAGTCTCCTTCTTGTAATAACCAGTTCTTGTGAAGACTCTATCAATGCTGTTATATTTAATGGCTCCACTGATTGCTCCACTGGTGGTTCAAGATTTTTTGGGTTTGCTTCATTAAATGGAAGGTAATATACTTTAGTAATGACTGGGTTCAGTGTTTCAGGCAACTTTAATACTTGTGAAATATATGATTTGAATAGCTCCAAAGGAGGGATATTATCAATAACAGGAAAGTTCATAAATCGTAGATTGTGGGCTCTCAAACTATTTTCAATGTTTTCAAGCCTTCTGTTAGTACATTTTTCCCCTTGTAAAATAGTAAGTTGAACTTTTTCCACCTCCTTTAAATTACTTTCCATTTCATTTATTTTATGAGCTTGTAATGTAACTTCTTTGGCATGTAAAGAAACCTGATTCTTTGTTTCTTGTACCACTCTTGTTAGTGTTGTAATATATTTTTCTATTGATTGCAAAGCTAGCCAAATGGTAAACAATGTTATTTCTGAAGGAATTTGCAACAATGTCTCAACATGAGGTATTCCTTTTTTCTCACCTCCTGCTTCCAAATATAGCATTGGCTCCCAATTCCGGGCCTGGGGTTCCTAGCGACCCGGTCAAGTCCAACTTCTCTCCTTCACTCCTCACACATGGCTGGATCTGCGCTCCACACTCCATATTAGCCAAATCCTCCAATGATATCCATTGCTGAGTCTCTCTTTCCCCTCCTCAGGCTCCTCCCATCGGGGTCGCAACTCTCCAATCTCTTCATTCTCCCTCAAGGCCTGTCTGGACATCCAGGGCTTAACAATGTCTCTGAGGTCAGAGGGAAGAGCGCATGCTCAACTGCTCGCTCTGCATCGGGTGAGGAGCTGCCGCAAAAAAACTCCCAATGTGAGGTTGATTGTTGTTCTCCTTCGGAGTGGATGTAAGGTCCCCTCCTCTCAACCTTGCCTTTCTCTTTGTGTGTAGCCTGTTCAAGGGAAACTCAATTTGCTAAAAGAAATTCTGGGAGCTTTCAGCAGCACCTCTGCTCAGTCGGCCATCTTGGGAGGCTCCCCAGTTAGTTACTTCTTAATGAGAACAAATGTTGAATTTCAACTTTAATTCAAGAAATCTGATTCTTTATGTTAACTTGTTATTACAGTTCTTTAGGCAAATCTGGAATTCTCCAGGTAAGTATTAACAACTTTTACCTTTAACCTGTTTTAACTCAATGACTTTGACCTCTTATGTGTCCATGTGTGTTGCACTAGTGCAATTTACCAAAATAGTGTCACAGTTTGTTGGTGCAAACTTATTTTTGATTGCTTGGTAATAATTCATGTTTGTGAATACTGGTTAGAGAGTGCTGACCCAGGAAAAATGTGAAGCTTTGGTGGCTTGTGATTGAGGAATAGCTCACACTGCTTTATGGCACAGGCTGGACCTCATCTACCACTCTTGACCATGAAGTCTCAGGATACAGTGGTTCACCTACTACGCTATCTCAAACCAAATCACTAATAAAGACTGCCTCACACCACCAATTTTCTGCAGTCTATAATGTTGCTAATGTGTGTGTGTGTGTGTGTGTGTGTGTTAGGGGTGTGCATTCGTTTTGAACTTAAATGTAAAACGCAACTTATTTTTTTTTTAACTTAAAAAAGCGATGAGGCGTAAACGATTGGATTTCCAACTTATTCAACATAGCTATGTTGAATACGTTGGAAATCGCGATTGTTGATCTAAATAAAAATTTAAACCCCTCACCCTCCTTAATCCCCCCCCCCCAAGACTTACCAAAACTCCCCAAGCTGGCCAAAAGTTCCGTGAGGGTCCGGGAGTGGACGCGCGGGGAATCACGTGACGTCCGCGTCACTCCGACATGACGCCGACGTCACGTGGTCCATCGCGGTCCGCTCCCGGACCCCTCGTTGGACCCAAACGGCACTTTTGGCCAGCTTGGGGGGCCTCCTGCCCCCCAAGCTGGCCAAAAGTGCCTTTTGGGCCCAACGAGGGGTCCGGGAGCGGACCCGAGGGGAATCACGTGACGCCGCGTCACTCCGACGTGACGCCGACCTCACGTGCTCCTTGCAAAGGAGTTCAGAAATGGCGTCCTGACCCCGCTGGACCACCAGGGAGTTTTGGTAAGTCTTGGGGGGGGGGATTAAGGCGGGTGAGGGGTTTAAATTTTTATTTGCACATATGGACATAGACTCAACTTATGGAATTCTCCATATGTCCATATTGATCGCAAATGACCCCCCCTTTCGACTTATGGACTTATGAACTTAAACTTTTGGTCTGCACATCCCTAGTGTGTGTGTATAACACTGGAGTTCTTACTAATAGAAAAAAAAATAATTATTTCAACCCTGTCAAAGGATGCTTGCTTTGAGAAAACTCACAAAGTAAAGAAAATATTCAATCACACTCTCTCACATTCTACACTTATTTGCCAATAAAGACAGGAACAAGTTGTAGGACTTCTTTATTCCAAGTTATGTCAAAGATTTTTTTTTTACTCTAAGGAAACTGTTGAGTGCCTGACCCGCGGAGGTCCACAGGCCAGCCCCCCACCTACCTCCGGGTATCTGGCGGCAGCGGCAGCGTGGCTGAGGCCTAGTCAGGCCTTCAGCCTCCGGCATGGCATCCCCTCTGCAGGGGAGATGCCACCGATGTCTGTTCAAACCCCTCCCCCTAGGCGCGCGCACACACAAGGCCCAGACATTTAAAGGGCCCAGCGTGGGAAAGGAAGCCTCCACCTCTCAGGATGACATCAGACACTGCAGGTATATAACCCTGCTGGATGCCCTTCTCCCTTGCCTTGCAACAAGGTTCACTCTCTGGTGATAGCTACTAGTTGCTGTTTCGTCTACTGGCTTCCGACCCTGGCTTCTGACTCCGGCTTCTGACTACTGGCTTACTTCCAGGAGGCCCCTCCTAAGTCCAAGCGGCTCGGGTCCTCACCAGCTCCTCTTGGGGGGACTGCGGGCTTCCAGTGGTGAAGTTCCAGTTGGCCTCCTGGCTTCGCTCTACTCTTCTGGATCCTCTGGAACTCATCTTCCATCAGCAGCCCACAAGAGACTGCATGTAAGTCCAAGTGGCTTGGGTCCTCACGGGCTCCTCCTGGGGGGGCCTTGGGCTTCCAGTGGTGAAGATCCCTCTGGTCTCCTGTTCAGTGCCGCCTCCCGGCTTCGACATCCACTGTGGGTCTTCCCACGGTGAGTCTTCATCTGTCCCTGCCGGCTCAAAGGTCCACAAATCCAACAGAAACAACATAGATATATATTTATTTACAGGTCCTGTGATTAAACATTGCAGCACCTTTATCTACAGGTGGAGTGTACATAATCTGAAGTCTGTAGGACTTAATAAAAATGTTCTTCTGAGGTAGTATGTACTTCAATTAAATCAGCTCAGAATCAGACCATCAATCATCCATTTTCTCACATCCACTTATCTATCAAAGCTGGCAGAAAAAAATACCACAGACCTCAGAAAAGCATTAGAATAACAATAAGCACCATTTTCACACTGTCACAACAGCTCTGCTGGTAGCGTCTAGCACACAGCCCTCTCTCAGAGTGCACAAGCTTTCTCTGCCTCAGACTGCAACACTCAGCCATGCTTCAGATTTCCAGCACAGTAACTCTCCCTTCAGCCTCCAGGCACACAGATCTGCCTCAATCTCTGGCACATAGATCTGCCTCAGTCTGCACGTGCTTTCCTTCTGCTGCTTCTAACACAGCCTCTCTCTACAGTCTCCACATGCATTCTGAAAAAAAAAATCCTCAGAAGAG
This sequence comes from Rhinatrema bivittatum, assembly GCF_901001135.1. Taxonomy (NCBI): domain Eukaryota; kingdom Metazoa; phylum Chordata; class Amphibia; order Gymnophiona; family Rhinatrematidae; genus Rhinatrema; species Rhinatrema bivittatum. The sequence goes on from NC_042616.1 coordinate 576,000,075, forward strand.
ATCCTTGCTCCTCTGAAATCTCTTCAAGAAATAGTTCTCATCTACATTAAAACACCTTCTTATCCACTAAGAAACATTTTAAAATCACCTTGACTAAGGAACACAGCTTTCAAAAGAATTTTAAGTATGTTCAAAGCATTCTTTAAAGGCAAATTCTTTCCTAAATCTTTCTGTGTTTTGCCTCAACTTGGTGTTCTTATGCAGACTGATCACTCAGCTGCCTTGCATAGACCCTGAGATGGGCCAGTGTTACCATGGACTTACCATGGTATTGTCTATGAGATGGCAAAGAGGGGTTTTTTTTCCTCTGACTCTAAGAGCTGGAAAATGAAACCAATAAGAAAACTCCAATTGCACAGTTCAAAATCACACCAAACTTCCAGGTTAGCTTCTAAACAAATGTTAGCTTCTAAACAAATGTTTTCATGACCATATTAGCTATTTTTACATTTTTACAGCTAATTATATTTTTAACTTACATAATAAACATTTTTTCCTCAAACCAAGGGTTAAATCCATATTTATATAATCTCACCTGGTGACAACCACTAACAAACCCCAGTTTCTGACAGGTTTTAATCAACTTTTAAACTTTTATTTTCCTACAGGCACTGTGTAGGCAGCCTCTCGCTGACATCACTGTCCCAAGTCTGTGAGGACCTCTTGGCTTGCAGTATAATTGTGCTGGGGCATTGATTAAAGCTCTGACACTATCTGCTGGCTTAAGTAGGCAGCGGCAGAATTCTCAGCTCTCTGCTGTGTGACACCAACTGCAGTGAGTAGCATTTGTCTATTTTAAAAAACTCATCGCAGCACTTCTGGGCTGTCTCTGGCTGCCAGGAGCTCCCCAGGCTCCCGTGGCCTCAGCAACAATTGGACAGGTATTTATTTTAATTTTTTATTTACCCCATTTACAGAAAATTCAACAATTTTTCAGCAGTGAATATAGCAGATAACCTGATTCATCACATGGCATTCACAGGACATTTTAGATGACATTGAGCACCAAATTGCAAAACTTGAAATTAGAAATCCAGATAATGTTTCCTTTTTCAGCATATCCCATGACACATCTGGCAATATGTGTTCTTACAGACCACCACATTCATAACTCATATAGCTAAAATACAATTTAAAGATCTACTCTATCTGCTTTAAATATAAAGTTAATGATTAAATTGGCTGTCACTGCCAATTTGGATTTTTATGGGGTTTTTTTTCTTTTTTTTACAAAGTAAAAGTGTAAATGTCTAAGCCATTCTAAGCAGCTTACATTGTTCAATGTTTCTGTTCCTCCTTTTCCAACTGGTTAGTTGATTCAAGGAAGTGATGAAGATTAGGTCAAAGTTAAGGATAACATAAGAAATGCCATGCTGGGTCAGACCAAGATCCATCAAGCCCAGCAGTTTTTCTCCAGCACTTGTCATTGCAGGTCACAAGTAAATTTGTTTCCTGCTACTTGCTCTCTGGATAGCAACAGCTTTCTTTAGCCTACATCACAATAATATTTTATGGACTTTTCCTTCAGGAACTTTTCCAAACCTCTTTTAAACTCGGTTATGCTAGTTGCCTTGATCACAGTCTTTAGCAACAGATTCCACAATTTGTGCACTGAGTTTAAATAACTTTCTGCATAAGAACAGAAGAAGTTGCCATACTAGGTCAGACCAAGGGTCTGTCAAGTCCAGTATCCTGTTTCCAACAGTAGCCAATCCAGGATACAAGTACTAGGGATGTGAATCGTGTCCTCGATCGTCTTAACAATCGATTTCGGCTGGGAGGGGGAGGGAATCGTATTGTTGCCGTTTGGGGGGGTAAAATATCGTGAAAAATCGTTAAAAATCGAAAAATCGAAAAATCGAAAAACCGGCACACTAAAACCCCCTAAAACCCACCCCCGACCCTTTAAATTAAATCCCCCACCCTCCCGAACCCCCCCCCAAATAACTTAAATAACCTGCGGGTCCAGCGGCGGTCCGGAACGGCAGCGGTCCGGAACGGGCTCCTGCTCCTGCATCTTGTCGTCTTCAGCCGGCGCCATTTTCCAAAATGGCGCCGAAAATGGCGGCGGCCATAGACGAAAAAGATTGGACGGCAGGAGGTCCTTCCGGACCCCCGCTGGACTTTTGGCAAGTCTCGTGGGGGTCAGGAGGCCCCCCACAAGCTGGCCAAAAGTTCCTGGAGGTCCAGCGGGGGTCAGGGAGCGATTTCCCGCCGCGAATCGTTTTCGTACGGAAAATGGCGCCGGCAGGAGATCGACTGCAGGAGGTCGTTCAGCGAGGGTTCCGGCGCCTCGCTGAACGACCTCCTGCAGTCGATCTCCTGCCGGCGCCATTTTCCGTACGAAAACGATTTGCGGCGGGAAATCGCTCCCTGACCCCCGCTGGACCTCCAGGAACTTTTGGCCAGCTTGTGGGGGGCCTCCTGACCCCCACGAGACTTGCCAAAAGTCCAGCGGGGGTCCGGAAGGACCTCCTGCCGTCCAATCTTTTTCGTCTATGGCCGCCGCCATTTTTCGGCGCCATTTTGGAAAATGGCGCCGGCTGAAGACGACAAGATGCAGGAGCAGGAGCCCGTTCCGGACCGCTGCCGTTCCGGACCGGGACGTTAGAATCTGTATTGTATTGTGTTCCATAACGGTTTAAGACGATATTAAAATTATCGGACGATAATTTTAATCGTCCTAAAACGATTCACATCCCTAACAAGTACTTGGCAAGAACACAAACATTAAACAGAGCCGAAGCTACTGATACCAGTAATAAGCAGTAGCTATTTCCTAAGTCAGCTTGACTAATAGCAGTTTATGGATGTCTCCTCCAGGACTTTGTCCAAACCGGTTTTAAACCCAGCTAAGCTAACTGTCTTAACCACATCCTCTAGTAACAAATTCCAGAGCTTAATTGTGTGTTCAGTTAAAAAGATTTTTCTCCAATTAGTTTTAAATGTGCTACTTGCTAAATTCATGGAGTGCCCCCATAGTCCTATTATCTGAAAGAGTAAACAACTGATTCACATTTACTCATTCTAGTCCTGTCATGATTTTGTAGACCTCCATCATATCCCCCCTCAGCCAACTCTTCTCCATGGCAGCCCCTCTCACTGCTCCTACCCGTATGGGTGCCAACACCAAAGAACATCTTTTTAGAAGGACCCCCATCTGCACCAGCCAGACCCCATGCAGCCTTTCATCCTGGAAGTTGATGCCTCAAAACTAGGCGTAGGGGCAGTATTAAGCTAACATTCTTACAATGGAATACTTTGTCCCTGCTCAATGTCAGGAAATATTTCTTCACTGAGAGGGTGGTGGATGCCTGGAAGGCCCTTCCGGAGGAAGTGGTGAAGACTAAAACTGTGAAGGATTTCAAAGGGGCATGGGATAGACACTGTGGATCCCTAAAAGGCTAGAGGATGGGAATAAATAAAAAAGCTAAACCGGCACTGAGCAGCAGTTACTACCCTTAAGAGAAACATGGGGGTAACCTGCACAGAGCGGCAGTTACTATCCTTAAGAGAAACATGGGGGTAAACTGCACGGAACGGCAGTTACTACCTTGGGAAGCTTGCTGGGCAGACTAGATGGACCATTTTGGTCTTTTTCTGCCGTCATTACTATGTTACTATGTTTCATCTCAAAAATGTTCTCACCTGCAGAGTGCAACTAGTACTACTGCATCAGAGGTTGAGAGCTCTTAGCCATTAAATTGGCTCTTGAGGAGTGGCATTATCTGCTCAAAGGAGCTCAACACCATATCACAATATATATGGATCACAAAAAACACAAATATCTTCATCAAGCACAGCAACTAAATGCAAGGTAGGCTCACTGGTCCTTATTCTTTGCCTGCTTCGACTTCAAATTGCAGTACTGCCCCAAACTCAAGAACCAACAGGCAGACACCCTCTTGCACTAGTTCCAGACTGAGGACACCCCAGAGCCTCCCAGGAATATCATCGACCCGGCATAATACTTCTGGCTTCTTCCATGGCTGTCCCTCCAGGAAAGATGGTTGTACCATCCCAACTGCTTGAAAAAGTGTTGAAATGGGCCCATGACTTCCATGTCACAGGTCACCCTGCATGGGCTTGAACCCTTGAACTACTTCAGTGATACTACTGGTGGCTCCAAATGAAGCAAAATGTCAAAGCCTATGTTGATTCATACCCGGCATACTGAATGGCCAACCCTGGGGGCTGTTAGAGCCGTTGCCAACCCCCAGGGAACCCTGGACCCACCTATCCATGGATTTCATGCCTGTTTTCTCTTCATTTCTTTCATCTGAATGGTTTTCCAAAGCACATATTGTTGAACTGAGGAGTACAATTTACTGCAAAATATTGGTACTCCCTCTGTAGGAAATTTGGCTTCATGCTTGATTTCACTACCGCTTACCATCATCAAAGGAAAAGACAAGCGGATGGTACCAACCAGACCCTCAAGACCTTCCTCCGCTAATACATCAACCAGCGACAGGAAAATTGGGTGGCCCAGGATAGGGAGAGGGTTTAGGTGCTTGGTGCTGATATTCAGCACTAAGTAGCTAAATTTAACTTACCAACTCCAGCTGCCAACATAGCAGGCCTAAATCTAATGGTCAGGAGCATTTATATTTTATTTTCTCTGTCTAAAAAGGTGAATTATATAAACAAGGCCCATATGATGTACTGACTTAAGGATTTTGTTTCATGCCATCATCAATTTTTCCCTCCATGTGGTCTAAATTTAAAGTTTAAATAACAGCCTTAAGAAAAAAAATACTTTGTAAACATTTCTTTTGTACTTTTCTATGAACTTGATTGTTCCCTTTACTTCATGTATAGTCTTCCCAACAACAAGCAGATGGCTTTTTCGAAGTTCACTACAAAGATAGTATGATCAAAACAAAATTCTAATGCGGCAGGGGAGTCATGAGAAAAAAAGCACCACTTCGCTCTCATGAAGATGACCCTGAGAAAATGCTTATTACTGATGAGTTTTAGTAAATGAGATTAACAAATAAACAGTGTCCCAATCAGTTTCGTGCAAGTGTCCTATCCAGCATGCACATACACTACTAGTTAACAAGTCCTTGGGGGCACTATAGGCTGATTAGCCTAAGTAGGCATTTGCTTAAATCTCAAGGAAAACTTTGTAAAAATGGAAAAACAATTATGGTTTTTAAAACCTATGGGTATTGGATATATATTGACTAAGAAAACACTTTTCAATTATTTTTTTCAATTTGTTAGTTCATTAAATTGTCTATTTTTGTGTTATTTAGCCATTATAAAGTGTGTTATATTGAAAGAAATGTTATATATCAATTAATAATATTATGCCAAGTAAGGTAACTATACATGCAGAAAGGAAGTTGTGTTTGTCTGGCACTGGTTTAAAAACATACAATTTCTGGATCAGTATGACATTATCTGAAAATATATTCTTTACTACCGCTATATTAGAAAACCTTGGTGGGTGGGAAACTACACTAAATGAAAGGGGGAAATACACTGCAGATTTGTTTTCTTATCTAACCGTAAATAAACATGGTTCTTGGGGATAAAGAATAAAAATGAATCTTTAGTAGATGAAGCTTTGTTAATGGAATTAGGGAAAGAAAATTTCTGATTCATTCTAATCAGTTTTGATTGTTATAAAAATTAATTACATTTAAAAAATAATAAGAAAGCCAAGTGGGTCTATTCAATAAACTGCAATAAATATTGCACCAAATCTTGCAAACCATAAGATTTGCTAAAAAAAAATAAATGAAGATTTTGCCTTTGTGGTGCCCCATTGTGACCCCTGGACCAGGAAAAAGCATGTCAAGGGACATCAACTCCCTCCCCCCTCCCCCCAATTCATTAGAATACTGCTTCCAAAAATTATAAAGCAAAGCATTAACCTGGAGAAAATACTCGCTATCATTCTGGCAGCACACTTTAGACTCATCAGCAATTTCTATGGACCCTATCCTTTTCACACAGAAAGATAAGAGGCAAGAAATGCCAGACTTACTGGAGTTGATAGCAGGCCTGGCACTACAGGGTGTGAAAATCATGCAATTGCAGTACACCTGAGGGGGGTGGAGGTGGCAGTGTGGAAGAGAGAGAGAAAGGCCTAGCACAGGGCCGCCAGTGGCCGATGACTACACCAAGAGTAAGAGGCCCCACACAACCAAAGACTGAACAGAGAGGGAAGACTACAGACAGGGAGGAGCCTGGCATGGCTGAAGACTACAAAGGCAAGGAGAGGTCTGGCATGGCTGAAGAGTGCATAGAGAGGGAGAGGCCCCATGTGGCGCCACTGGCAGCCAAATGACTACAGAGAAAGAGACCTGGCTGTGTGAGACAGTGGAATCTCTCTGTGTGAGAGAGAGCATGTAAGAGAGGGAGTGTGTGAGTGTGTGTGTGTGTGTGTGCGTGTGTATGTGTGTGGAAGAGCCTGTGTGAGAATGGGAGTGTGTGTATATGCATGACAGAGAGTGTATGCGAGAGACAGAGTTTCTATGTATGTATCTAGAAACCTAAAGAATGGACTGATCCACTTTTTGCCTTGGGAGGAACAGGATGATGTGGTGGGTGGTAGACTGTCCCATGCGGGAGAGGGTAAATGGTAAGCTCCTAATCTATATGAATCATTGCCACCATTTTACATTGTGGACGTTTTGTGTTACCCTTCCAGGGACAGCATTCTATGGCTATCTCATGATTTATTTTGTTTGAAGACTAAATCCTCTGAGGGCTCAGGGAATGAGTCTTGCTTCAGATGAGGAGTCAGAGAGCTTTCCATTATTTAAGGACCATAGTTATAGAATTTTCCCTTTCCTCTAAGATGGACATTTTTTCCATCCTCCATTATGTATCCCCTCTCTGGTAGGTGGGCTCCTGATGAAGGGGCAACAGTAAAGTCCCAGGGCTGTCTTAATTTTTCCAGATCTCTCAGTCAAACATTAGGCTTCAGCCCTTGGGGGCTGAGGTTTCTCCAGTGGGGAAGAGGCGAGTGGCTCCGGGACACTAGGTGCTGTGGTGGAGTAACCAGGCTGAGCAGTCACATTCTTGCTCGATTGCACAAAAAACAGCCCTGGCCACGGAGGAGCTGTTGCTACGTCGGGGGATGAGTGAGAATAAAGGAGCACAAATTTGACAAAAACTGACATGGAAACCCCAAGAAGCCAGACTCTGTGTATTAACAATGGAAAAACAGAACCACCATTCCTCATAAAACAAATAAAATCAAGAAACATAAAGCATCAGTTATAACAGTAAAACCATACTAATAAAAGAATATTTTAAAACTACTGATAAATAGAATTTCTATTAATTAAAATCATATACATTTTTTACAATTTCCCAAATACCAATAAAATATTTAAAAACAGCACATATATCAAATAACACCCAATAATTAAAACTAATAAGGATTTTTAAAAGCCCCTGCTGTCCATACGTGGGAGCTCTTGATTTCCAGTCACCCTGATATTGTCAAGGATTAGGAGGTTATCCTCTCTCTCTCACACATACTCACATGTTCATTCTCTCTCACACATACACTGTCACATACATACATATTCATGCTCTTATACCCACCATAACTTCTCGCTCTCGCAGACACTGACACACTCTCAGGCTCTAAGACACTCTCTCCCCCTCCACACACAAACTCTTACTCCCCTGGATTTTCTCATACACACTCATGCTCTCACTCTCTCTGGCTCCCTCACATACACACAAACACACCCACCCAGGCAAGTTCCCAATCACTCTCACACAAACACACACACCCAGGCAAGCTCCCAGTCATTCTCACACACTGAAACTGACCCCCAGGCAGGCTCCCATTCATTTTCACACCATTCCCTCACCATCCCCCAGGCATGCACACATTCATTTTCACACAAACAGACCCCCAGGCAGGCACCAATTCATTCTCACACACACAGACCCCCAGACAGGCACCAATTCATTCTCACACACACACACACACACACACATACACCACACACAGGCAGGCACCTATTCTCACACATACAAACCCCAGGAAGACACCCATACATTCTCATACACAGACACACCCTCAGGCAGGCACCCATGCATTCACACACATACACCCCCAGGCAGACTCCCATTCATTCACATGCACACTAAAGGCAGACACCCTCTCTTTCTTTTGCCAGCAACCTCAAGAGCCTCTCTCATTCTTCTGCTGCCACTATCACTGTTACTGATGCCGCATGGCTATTTGGGAGGCGCTGATTGCTGCTATTGGCACTGAAGCCCATTCTGTTGCCTCCTCTGTGTAGGCCCCGTGGGTTTCCACTTCCTCCATGTTGATCTCGTACATTGTGAGATCCGCATAGAGAAAATGCTACTTTTGCACATTACCAAAAATTACATGTGCCAATCAGTAAAAAGTAATTTTTTTTTTTTACCTTTGCTGTCTGATCTTAGTTTTCTATCGGTTGGTCACAGGCTTTTTTGTTCCACCTTTCCTTTCTTATTTTTTTTGCCAATTCCTTTCAATTCTTTATTTATCATTTTCCATTACAAAAATTCATCATTTTTGCAAATTCGAAAAAACTGAGATAAACATTCACAATTTAAACCGTAGAAACTGCCTTTTTTTTAGGCCAATTGCTTAACATATATTTCTCATAATCCAGAAATCAATAATTTCTATATTGGACCCGACACGAAATTCAAGGAAAGTATATTAAAAAAGAAAATTCAGAGAAGAGAAACATGGTACGCTGACTATCAACATTTTTACTTCATGCATTAATGGGCGTAGATGTAGCTGGCTTCTTCGAATCTATAAAGGTCTTTAATTGTTCAGAGGAAAAAAAGATAAATATTTCTCCACCCCTTTTTAGGACGCACTTACAAGGAAATTTAAGCATGAAAGAAAAACCTAAATCAATAACCTCTTGACGAAGAGCTAAAAACCCCCTTCGTCTAGTTTGTGTACTTGCGGCCAAATCAGGGTAGATTTTAATATTGGCATTCATAAATGATATAGGAAATTTTCTAAAATATTTTCGCATTACACCTTGTAAGTCAGATAAAGAAATGAAAGAAACCAGGAGCGTTGCTCTTTCTAATATTTCAATAGTGGAGTTCTCAATTATTTCGGTGAGATTCTCTTGCCAATTTTGACCAGCGCTTGTTGCAGCTGGTCTAAGGAGAAAATAGCACTTGTTAATCGATGGTAATTCTTCTTGCGTATATTCCAAAACTTCCACCAAAAACTTTTTCAAAGTGGTAAACGGGGTTTCCCCAATAACTCTAGGAAAATTCAACATCCGCAAGTTCAATTGCCTGGTTTTGTTCTCCAATATTTCAATTCTTTTTGCAAGAATTTCTCTATCTCTAACCGTGGCCACTTTGAAATCTAATGTCCCAGATTCTTTCTCTTCTAATGCAACAACTTTAGCTGATAAAGAATTCATTTGATTCTGCATTTGAGAATTTAAGTTTGTATTCTGCAATATTGAATGCTCCATTTTAACATTAAGAGCATTTAAAGCATTAGTCATTCCAGCCATCATGTCCCATAATACTGCAAGAGTGACAACTTGAGGCTTTTCAGGGACTACTAGGGGCACAAAATCAGGAGTTCCCCCACTAGAACTTGGCAGCGAACCTCCAGTGGCATCAGCCCTTAATGTGCCCGGTTCCAGCCGCCAATTCCTTTCATATTGTCTTTTTTTTTCTATTTCTTTTCTCTCCATCTATCTTCTTCCCTCAAACATACAGTCAGGTTCTCATTCTCACATGCTTTCTCTCTCTCTCACACACACACACACTCACACACAGGCTCTCACATGCTCTCTCTCATACAATCATTCATACATAGTCTCTCTCTTGCACATGTTGTCTGACTCAACCCAGGCTCTCTCTCACTCCCACATGCTGTCTTGCTCAAGCACAGACTCTCACTGTCACATGCTCTCTCTCATACAATCATTCATACACAGTCTCTCTCTTGCACATGCTGTCTGACTCTCACAAACCCAGGCTCTTTCTCACTCCCACATGCTGTCTTGCTCAAGCACAGGCTCTCACTGTCACATGCTCTCTCTCATACAATCATTCATACACAGTCTCTCTCTTGCACATGCTGTCTGACTCTCACATACACAGGCTCTCTCACACTCCCACATGCTGTCTTGCTCAAGCACAGACTCTCACTGTCACATGCTCTCTCTCATACAATCAATCATACACACAGGCTCTCACTGGCACATGCTGTCTCTCTCACACATACACAGGCTCTCACATGCTGTCTCTGCAAACATTCAGGTCCTCACTCCCACACACAGTCTCTCAACTCATCTCATACACGCACTCTACGGGCCCTCAGCCTCTCTCTTACCTCTGGGCTCCTCTTCATGGGTCGCTGCAGGATGGGCTCTGCAGCGGCCCTGTTCTTCGCGGGCCGATCCGCGGCAGCGGCATCCCTCTTCTTCGCGGCCGATCCGCGGCAGCGGCGTCCCTCTTCTTCGCGGGCCGATCCGCGGCAGTGGCGTCTCTCTTCTTCGTGGGCCGATCCGCGGTGGGGACCCTGCTACCGGGCCTCCTCCTCCTCTCAGCCCGCTGCTCCTCTTCTGCACGTGGCTGATGCTCCACCTCCTTCCTGCCCGTGCGGCTCCGGCAACATTTTTCTTCCAGGGCCGCGTGGGCAGGAAGGAGGAGCACCACCTGCATGACCTTTTTCTTCGAGCCGTGGTGACGTGAGCTCCACCACGGCCCTGCCGATCTTCATGCTGTGTGTCTCCGGCACACAGCACAGCCCAGCCCAGCGAAACTTCACTGCTCAGCCGCCAGTGGGATGAGGTCCACCGGCGGCTGCATTGGTTCCCACTTGCGGTGTGTCACGTGCACCGGGCTTGTGCGACACACCGGCATACCTCAGGCGACACACTAAAGTGTCGCGACACACACTTTGGAAAGCTCTGCCCTTAATAGGGATGTGAATCGTTTTTTGACGATTTAAAAAAATCGTCCGATATTTTTTAAATCGTCAAAAATTGGTACAGTGCGCGATACAATAGAAATTTTCACAATTTATCATGAAAAATCGTTACTCCCGTTAGTGTCCACTAACGGGAGTTATTTGGGGGGAGGGCGGGAAAACCAGCACACCAAAACAACCCCTAAACCCACCCTGACCCTATAAAACTAATCCCTTACCTTCCCCCACCCCCCTGAACCCACCCAAAACTTTTTACGAGTACCTGGTGATCCAGTGGGGGCGCGGGGACCGATCTCCCGCTTTCGGGCCATTGGCGCCATTTTGGCTGCCACTCAAAAATGGTGCCGATGGCCCGATTAAAAAAAAAACACACCCGACCCTTTAAAGATGACCCCTTAGCTTCTCCCACCCTCCCAATCGCCCCAAAACATTTTTAAATTACCTGGTGCTCTAGTGGTGGTCCCGCGAGCGATCTCCCATTCTCGGGCCATCGGCTGCCAATCATAAAGATGGCGCCAATGGCCCTTTGCCCTTACCTTGTGACAGGGTATCCGTGCCATTGGCCGGCAAGATGGCGCCGGCCAGCCAGTGCTCCTACCATGTGACAGGGGCCGGCCAATGGCACGGATACCCTGTCACATGGTAAGGGGAAAGGGCCATCGGCGCCATCTTTATGAGTGGCAGCGATGGCCCGAGAACGGGAGATCGCTCCCGGGACCACCACTAGAGCACCAGGTAATTTAAAAATGTTTTGGGGGGATCGGGAGGGTGGGAGAAGTTAAGGGGTCATCTTTAAAGGGTCAGGTGGGGGTTTTTTTTAATCGGGCCATCGGCGCCATTTTTGAGTGGCAGTCAAAATGACGCCGATGGCCCAAGAGCAGGGGATCGGTCCCCGTGCCCCCACTCGACCACCAGGTACTCGTAAAAAGTTTGGGGGGAGTTTGGGGGGGGGGAAGGTAAGGGGTCAATTTTAAAGAGTTGGGCCTCACTAAAAAAAAATTAACGATGTGAATCGGAACCGATTCCGATTCACATCTCCAGCGATCAGATTTTTTTCTCCCTCCAGCCGAACCCGATCGTTAAGACGATCGGGCACACGATTCACATCTCTAATCTCCTACCTCTGATCTCAGAGTTATTCGACAAGCTCCAGGGAGGCAAAATTTTTACAAAACTGGATTTAAAAGGGGCCTATAATCTGATCCGTATTTGTCAAGGGGACGAGTGGAAAATGGTCTTTAATACCCGAGATGGCCATTTTGAGTATATGGTCATGCCCTTTGGCCAATGTAACGCTCCGGCCATATTCCAAACTATGATGAATGAGATTTGGTGAGATATGCTGTACCAATGCGTGGTTGTGTATTTAGACGTCATACTGATTTTTTTCCAAGATCCGCAAAGCCATCAAGTGGATGTCGCCAGAGTTCTGCAGAGACTATGGGAGAACTGTCTATACGCTAAGCTTGAAAAATGTGCCTTCCATTTTCTTTATTCTAAATTTCCATGGTGGTTAATGGTAGCAGAGATGCTGTGGACCCAGTTTCACTTCCAGGTTCATGGAGTCTCTTAAAATGCCTCCAGACCCTTGCTTTATGCAGAGGGAGCTTCTCTTGAGGTCCCCCTGCCTTTATTTGATCCTTTATTTATTTTTATAACTTCCTCAGAGTCTAGCATTGGTGACACCATGGGCCCAGTGTTTCTTCTGGATCCGTGACATCACCACTGACATCAATGCTGTAGCACAGAGCTCATAGCAGCCGCAGCTGCTGAAGTGCTGCCATTGCTTCATTTACTGCCCAGCCCCTCTGGCAATAGCAGCAGCAGGAGCAAGCAATCCTGCTCTCTGCCACTTGCACTGCTGGCAAACTCCTGCTTCCTCAACAGTGGGAGGTAGCTGACAGTCTTTCTGCCACTTAACTCTCCCTCTTCCCTCTCCAACCTCATCCACGGCAGCACAAGCAAAATTCATTTAAAAGATACTTGGGTTCCTCTCAAAACAAGGCAATGCAGCCCTGCCCTGGCCACCACTTTCTCTGGCCCATCAAAACCATCCACTACATGGCTCTTGCTAGCCATGCAGATGGGTGCCAGTTAAGATTTGGACATCACCAGAGGAATCTGTACCCTATAAACCCAACAGGTAAAATTGTATTTTTTTTAAACTATTCACACTTCCATGGCTTTAGAAATGCATGGACAACTACACCAGACTAATGCTCACATTTCTTGGCTTCAGCACTTTGCTGTGTTGTTATTAGCTGCCACTCTTGATGCCACTTTCAGGCCTACTCCTCCTGTGCTGCCTCTCTCTTGATTATGCTGGGGTGTTTTGGCCAAAAAAAAAAAAAAAAGCATTAAAACAAAGAAAAAATGTGCCTTCCCCTGTCCCTTTCTGGATGCCTTGGGATCCTGGAGCCTTGCTGCTGCCCCCCACCCAGCCTGTTCCTCATGATCCGCCTCTCTTCTGGTTCACTGTCTTCTTGTGGTGTTGGGCTTCTGTTGCTGTCCACCCTCCTTCTCCTGCCCTGACTCTCACTCCATTTAGTGTCTTGCTGTTTTGATGCCACTTCTCATTCTGCCTCACTCTGCACACTGTGCCTTGGGGTGTTGATGTCACTCTTCTTGCTGCTTTATTCTCCACTCTGTGTCTTGAGATGTTGATGCCACTCTTCATATTTCCTTGGTCTGCAATCAATGTTTTTGGGTGTTGATGCCATTTCTCCTGTTTTGTGCCTCTCCTGGTACCATTGAGTGGTTTGCCTCTGATCCTTCTGTCTTCAAAGTTCTCTTCAGATTCCCTTAGGGTACTTACTGACTGTTGGCTGAGGAGCATACCACCCATTTTAAGCTGCATTCCCAAGCAATCTTCCAACGATCAGCAAGGAATAAAACCATACCTTCATATCAATTTCTTTATAGGCTTGAAATAAAAACTGTGTTTAATTTTCTTTTAACAAAAGAATGTGTTTGAGAGTTAATATTTCTTTATTGCATTAGGAAGAAACAGAGTCTTTGGAGGTTGTGATCCATTTTTAAAGGACCAACCAGGCAATGTTGAAGTATTTGCCACTGCTCTTGATACACTGCTGGTCTTGCAGTGCCTTGGGCTGTTCATGTCTCTGTGGTGCTCCTCTTCCAAAATCTTGGGGGAAATGCCACTGTTGGTGCTACCTTACCCCCCTCATGATGCCTTGGACTATTCATGCCACTGTTGTCACTTTACCCCACTCTTGGTGTCTTGGAGTGATGTTCCTTCCGCTGCTGCTATTTGCCTGCAAGTTTCGTTAAATGTGGATAGAAAACCCCAGTGCTAGAATCCAAATTAAGATGCATTGCTTGCTCCGTGATTTTAATGGTATTGAACAAACTGACATAATTAATGAAATGAATGAATTTTCAAACCTAAATGAATTAAAATGGCAAACAAACCGAAAATAATTTTCTTTCTCTGCACATCCCTAGTGGGGTATTAAACATTACCCGTAAAATGCTAGTGATGCTAGACAAATGGTTATTCATTGCCCACATCTACTGAGTCATGTTTCCTAATCCTTTCTCGGTGACTGATTCATCTGTGTGAAAAGAAATACATCAGCTGTTTCAGTCCTGGGCCCTCATACAGATCAACCTTCACTATACTAGTCAGATGGAACAGCTGAGCTCTGTTCTGGCACAGATGCCTCTGCCTGTTCTGTCTCTGGATTTGTAACATCATTTTCACTAAAACTAAAAAGAAAATCTGTGGAAGGTAACACTTCACTGTAAAAGTTCACGGGGCCCTATAGGAACAGAAACATAGTAAATAGGAACTTGAAATGAAAGGTAACTAGGAAAAAGATGGTACAGAAAGAGAATAAAAAGTACAGGTGCTTCATGTGGGGATGATAAGACAGAAAATGGAAGTACAGAGAGCCCAGGTTAGGGTATAGGTAAAAGAGCAGGTGAGGGGGGTCAGGATGATGGTGATTTGATTTGATTTGTTGAATAGATATTCTGCTCATCTTTCAAGTCATCAGAGCTGATTTAAAATAAAAAGTTCAAAATATAAATCTTAATACTCCATAGCATTGAAGATTTTTCAGAGCTCAATTTCAGCTCATTTTCAGATAACCAAGAATGCATCTTCTCCAAACAACTATGAAGATTTGAAACAGCATAAATTGATTGTCCCTGTATGCACCAATAGCTGAATATCATCAGCTTATATATAAAAATCATAGTAACATAGTAATAACAGCAGAGAAAGACTAAATGGTCCATCCAGTCTGCCCAGCAAATGTCTTATGGAAGTAACTGCCGCTCTGTGCAAATTAGCCACATGTTTCTGTTAAGGGCAATAACTCCTGAACTGTGCTGGTTACCCCCAAGCCTTATATTACCAACATTAACTACTATCCTTAGCTAACACTGCTTCCCCCCCCCCCCCACTCCCCCTTCTTTAGGTGAAACCAAATATTTTTAATAGAGACCTTACAGGATCACTACACTCAGAAAAGATATAAATCAAGCCAAAGATCCACTCCTAATCTCAATGTCCTCAAGACATTGGAATAAAATAATATGATTCACGGCATTAAATATGGCCATCACATCAAACTGGAATAAAAGGGAATCATTCCCTTTATCCATTTTCCTACAAATGTTATCTACCTAAACCACCACAATAGTTTCTGTGGTGTAGTATGATCTGCTCTAAATCCAGATTTTATGCGATGCAATGCATCCACTTTATTCAAATAGTCCACAATTTGAGGTGAATCTTAATAGTCCAACACATGCATTAATTAGGGGATGCATGAAGAAGTTGGGCTTGTGCACTCCAAGTGGATTTTAAAAGCCGCTGAGATACACGCATATCTCCCGCAATGCACACATCTTGAAAGTTTTCATAAAGGGGCAGGATGCAGGCTTTTCGGGGCATGAACCTAAGATATGTGCGTAAATACTGACGCGACCCAGTGTGCACTGAGGCCCCCTGCCACCTAACTTTACTTCTGCTATGGATGCTGTGTAAGTTAACATTTAAAGATAACTAGGCACATATGCAGGGTTCTAAGGGTTGGGATTAACTGGGGGAGGGAAAGCAATCAAACCAGGGGGGCTTTGAGGACCTACCTCTTAACTGGGCAAACTGGGGAAGAAGTGGTAAAACTGTGAATGGCGTCAGCGTGCATCCCTTTTAAAATCACCTGATTCATGTGGTAGAGGCGGGATTTGCGCACATATGCACGTGCCAGCTTAAAATTTGGCACACGTGTGCGTGGCCAGGCTATTTTGTAACATACGCATGCATATGCGCACGTATGTTATAAAATGGTCATGTACCCGGGCGCAGACCAATGTAAGTGCGCAAATGTGCATACACGTGCCGGTTTGAAAGTTACCACCCAGTATATGCAGCTTTTTTCCATTACCTAGAAGGGAAAGGGTAAGTTAGATACCAGACCATAGTTAACAGTAACTCCAGGATCAGTCCACCCTCTTTTAGGATAGATCAAATAACTGACCTTTACAAAGCATGCAGCATTTGAGCCTGAGTAAAAAGCATTAATAATACCTTAACCAAGGGCAAATATCTTTTCTCAGATTTTTAAAAAATTTAGAGGGAATTGGATCCAGAAAAAGAGATGATAGTATTAAACTCTGAAAGCAACTTACTGAAATGAATTACATTTTTTTAAAATCTTCTATCGATGTGATAGAAATTTGAGTTGAACAGACCACCTTAGATGTAGAACTAAGTGAAGCACTGAAGGGTAGTTGAAACAAATGCCCTGGCCTATAGAAGAAGCAGCTTTATTATTGCCCTTCAAAGATAGACACACCACATTAGATAACAGGCCAAGTAAGATGTTTAAAGTTATCTGGGTCAAGTCTTCTTTCCCAGTGCCAATTACATTTTGACCTTAGGCAAAAGGTAAAAAAAAAAAAGATGAATGAATAATAATA
The DNA here is from genome assembly GCF_901001135.1 of Rhinatrema bivittatum. Taxonomy (NCBI): domain Eukaryota; kingdom Metazoa; phylum Chordata; class Amphibia; order Gymnophiona; family Rhinatrematidae; genus Rhinatrema; species Rhinatrema bivittatum. The sequence goes on from NC_042616.1 coordinate 576,016,981, forward strand.
CTTCTCCTAAGGCTTTGCTGGCTGAATTATAGTTCCTTTCATTTTATTTCACCAGCGATCATCTGACAGTATAGTCTGATATAACAGCCAAGGCAAAGAGGAGTCACATGAACCTCAAAAATACTGAATTTGGTAAAAGGGCAAGTAACTTAAGGAGTGCTGCAAGGATGGAAAGAGGTATAGAATTGTAAAATAAAAAGCAAAAAATAAAATCTAGAAAGCATTCACGAAGCTATAATTATTAAACAAGGATATCAATTATTTTTTTGTTTGTTTATTTTAAAGCATTTATATCCCGCTGATCAACAAAACTTAGCAGGTTACAACATAACATAAAGAAAGAAAAGTAAATGGAAAAGAAAAGCATTGTGGTTCTTCAAAAAGGTGACTGAAAAAGTAAGTGCAGAAAGCTTAACATTGAAGAAGTACAATGGCTCTCAAAAACAGAACATAAGGAAAGAGATGAGGAATGAAATCAGGACAGCACAAGCAAAAGTAGAAGAAAACATTGCTATGTCCCAATACGAAACTTGAGATCACTCGGACAGGCCTTATTGACTATCCCATCACCTAAATTGGCTCATTTGAGTTCAGTTAGAGAGAGATCCTTGTCTTTGGCGGGACCAAAGATGTGGAATTCCCTGCCTGTTGAGATTCGGTTAGAAGAGAACATAAATAGTTTCAGGAAACAAATAAAGACCTGGCTATTTGAACAGGCCTTTCCCAACCAATCATGATCTTATTTTATTTCTATAGATGGAGCAGTTATAGCAACTATAGCAAGGGGAGAAGGGCGAAAAGGGAGATGATTTGATGGACAAGGGTTTGGCGAGGAAGGGTAAACTTATGAATAATAGGGATGACAGGAGGGGTTAAATGTATAAAAAGTAGGGTAATTCTACTAGTAATAAATAAATGGGTGGCTTTCTATGATAATTTTGTAATATGTTTTAGTTTAATTATATATTGGCTATGTAAGAAACATCAGGGTATGTTATATGTTTGTGTATTTACTTGAGCTTTGCTACTGCAACTCAACTTTATTGTAAACCGCCTTGAAATGAACTTGAAAGTCGGTATATAAGGATATATATAAATAAATAAATAAATAAATAAATAAAGTGAGGTGGCAACACTTTTTCACGTATTTCAGCAAAAAGAAGAAGGCCAGAGGTGGACTTGTAAGACTGAGGAAAGACGAGGTTCATTGTGTGGAGAGGGATAAGAAAAAAAGCCAAAATACTAAACAAAATCTTCTGTTCCGTATCCTCTGGAGAAGGACCACATATTTCTGGCAAGGGTATTTATGGGAGAGGAGTAGATATGACATATTTTACAGTAGAGAGTGTTTATATGGTACTAGGAAAAATGAAAGTGGACACAACCATAGGGACAGATGAGATGCATCCTAGGATACTAAGGAATCTCAGAGAGGTTCTGGCAGATCTGCTGAGGGAGCGCTCAATAGATCTTTGGAGATGGGAGTAGCCCCACGGGACTGTAAAAGGTTAGATACAGTCCCTCTTCAGAAATGAGATTGAAAAGTGCAGACCAGGTACCTCCATGGTGGGAAAATTAATGGAGACTGTACTAAATAAAGGCATAGTTAACTATCCTCAATCAAGTAGGCTGCCAGATCCAAAGCAGCATGATTTTTACCTGGGGCAGATGAGGTCAAACAAACCTAATTGATTTCTTCAATTGAATGACTAGAGAAGTAGATCAAGGGTGTGCTGGAAATTATTTATTTGGATTTCAGTAAAGCTTTTGATACTGTCCCACATAAGAAGCTCATTAATAAAATGAGCAGCCTCAGGGTAGATAGCTAGTGGATAGAATTAGAAATTAGTAGAAAAATAGCCAACAGAGGATATTGGTAAATGGGATTAACTCTGAGGAAAGAGAGGTTATTAGTGGAATGCCTCGGGGAAAGGTCCTGGGGCTGGTTCAGTTCAAAACCTTCCCTATGTGTTATGTATGCAACTCAATAAACAAAGTTAAAGAAAAAGATAGGAATGTTTGCCTTTTTGCAGCAGATACTAAGATCTGCAACAAAGTAGACACTTTGGAGGGAGAAGACTGAATAGAAAGTGATCTAAGAAAGCTTGTGGAGTGGTTGACTATTTGGCAGTTAAGATTCAATGCAAAAACGTGCAGTCATGCATTTAAGGTGCAAAGATCAAAGAAAGCAATACATGTTAGGGGGTTAGAATCTGATGTGCACTGATCAGGAGAGATACATCAGGAATTCGGATAGGTAGTGTTTCATGATCTCAAGGTAGTAAAACAATGCAATAAGGTGGTTGTTACGCTTGGGCTCCGGTCAGGAGTCGTGAACACCACCCAGCAGGGTGGCTCCAGGTGGAGAGAGACAGGAAGCTAGAAACAGTGTCAGGTTCCAGGCTGGGTCAGGGCAGGCAGCAAGTATCAGAGTCTGGGTTCAGGCTGGGTCAGGGCAGGCGGCAAGTAGCAGTGTCTAAGTACAAGCTGGGTCAGGGCAGGCAGCAGTAGCAGTGTCTAAGTACAGGCTGGGTCAGGGCAGGCGGCAGTCAGCAGTGTCTGGGTCCAGGCTGGGTCAGGGCACAGTAAGCAGGGCAAGGCAGGTCAGAAGGCCCGTAGGCCACACACACACACACAGAAGGCCCGTAGGCCACACACCAATAGCGGGGCAAGGCAGGTCAGAAGGCCCGTAGGCCACACACACACAGAAGGCCCGTAGGCCACACACCATAAGCGGGGCAAGGCAGGTCAGAAGGCCCGTAGGCCACACACATACACACAGAAGGCCCGTAGGCCACACGCCATAAGCGGGGCAAGGCAGGTCAGAAGGCCCGTAGGCCACACACATACACACAGAAGGCCCGTAGGCCACACACCATAAGCGGGGCAAGGCAGGTCAGAAGGCCCGTAGGCCACACACACACAGACAGAAGGCCCGTAGGCCACACACCGTAAGCAGAGCAGGCAGGTCAGAAGGCCCGTAGGCCACACATACACAGAAGGCCCGTAGGCCACACACCGTAGTCAGGGCAAGCAGGTCAGAAGGCCCGTAGGCCACACATACACAGAAGGCCCGTAGGCCACACACCGTAAGCAGAGCAGGCAGGTCAGAAGGCCCGTAGGCCAGGTAAGAAAAGCGAGGAAGAAGGCCCGAAGGCCGCGCAAGGCAAGGAAAGGCCCGAAGGCCGCGCAGGGCAAGGCAAGGAAAGGCCCGAAGGCCGCGCAGGGCTAGAGCAGGGAGCCCAGGTGAGCTCGATGCCGAAGCACCGAGGGAACTGTCAGGCAGGGTTATAAGGGCCAACCCAGAACATAGAGTGGACAGGGGAGATGGCCTGGGCCTGTCAGGAGAGCCAGCACTAGAGGGACCCCTGGTGGTGAGGCGGTTGCACTGCAACCAAAACTGTAACAGTGGTGGCCAGAGCCAGAAACAAACTGAAATCTCTATGGATAGAAATTCCATGTGAGATGGGGAAAGTTATAACAGGCAGGAGTTTACCATCATCTGCCTGACTAAGATGATGAAACAGATAAATGGAAAAAGAATGTGAAAATCACTTCTCTCAAGTCATAGGAAACATATACGATATAATGAGACAATTCTACAAGTTCAATACAGACTGTACATAGAAAAATTATAAAATTATTTTAATATATTAATCCAAATCACATAAGCAATAGCAATCAAACAATAATATTTCTTATATTTTATAAAGGAAATGCAAAATTAGACACGCATAACAATTAGAACACAATATACACATGTATTTAAACATTTAAAAAGTGTGCATCAATCACATGAAACCTCCCATAACCATATCTATCCATACACAATACACATAACTTCATAACCCGACCTCATACATATCCATCACATATACACTTTGCCCCCACATCAATAAAAACACCCTGCATAAATATAAGCACAATAAAAGTCCCTTCAGTGACAAGATGGTCTTCAATATGTATCTGTTACTAAGACCTCTCTAGTACATACGGATAATTAAAGCCTCTTCAGTTATCTTCCACAACTGGAACATGATTTGTGAATAGGTGTAGCAGCATCGCCAGTGAAGTATGACTTGGAATTGGCATTTGCTTGAGTATTGAAAGCGCATTTTGGATATCGAGTACATTATCTCATTTGCCGTAAACAGGATTTTGTGATGAATTCCCCCTGATGAAATCCGTTTAGGGTGAAACGAGGAACCCTTTTTGAGATATTTGATTTGCTTCACAAGTATACAATTGTGGAAGACAATTGAAGAGGCATTAATTATTGTGAATCTATACGTACTAGAAGCTGAAGCTTTGACATATGTTCTGAAATTCACATATTTCTTTGAAATTCAATTTGTGCCTTTCCTAGGAAAAGTTGAATATCAAATCTATATACATAAATAAATAAATGTAAAACAATAATAAGGCAGATCAAAAAAGAATTTGAGAAGCATGCCACAAAGGCAAAAACTAATAAAACTTTTTCAAATACTTTAAAACAACAAGCGTGAGAGGAAGTCAGTTGGACTACTAGACGACTAGAGGGTAAAAGGGGTGCTCAAAGAAGACAAAGGTATTGCAGAAAAACTAAATCAGTTCTTTGCTTTGGTATTTACTTAAGAGCAGTTTTTCCCAACCCTCTCCTGGCAGTACATCTATCCAGTTAGGTTTCAGGATTACCACAATGAATATTCATGAGCTACATTTGCATGCATTGAGACTCAGTATATGCAAATCTATCTCATGCATATTCATTATGAGTATCCTGAAAGCCTGCCTGGTTAGGTGTGCCTTAGGAGAGGGTGGGGAAACAGTGTTTAAGAGGATTTTGGGGAGACCCACATCGGAACTATTTCTTAAAGGTAGTAAGTCAGAGGAACTGAAGCAAATCACTGTTGAACTGAAGGATGTGTTAGAGCAAACTGACAAACTATATAGCAACAAATCACCATGACCTGATGATACTCACACCAGGGTTCCGAAAGAACTCAAATCCAAAATTGCAGATCTGCTCCTGTTAATCTGTAATGTAACATTAAAATTGACCACTGTACCTGTAGAATGTAACCAGTTTTTAAAAAAGGGCTCCAGGGTTGATCCAGAAAATTACAGACCAGTAAGTCCGATATCAATTAAGAACAGAATTATTGGGCATATGTATAGACATGAATTAATGGGAAAAAGACAAAATGATTCTAGCAAAGGGAAGTCATGCTTTACCTGTTACGGCTGTGGCTGCTGTGCAACCGCCTCACCACCAGGGGTCCCTCTAGAGCTGGCTTTCCTGACAGGCCCAGTCCATCTCCTCTGTCCACTCTATGCTCTGGGTGTGCCCTTATAACCCTGCCTGACAGTTGCCTCGGTGCTTCGGCATCGAGCTCACCTGGGCTCCCTGCTCTAGCCTGCCTTGCGTGGCCTTCGGGCCTTCTACCTTGTCTTGTCTTGCCTTGCCCTGCCCTGCCTTCGGGCCTTTCCTTTCCTTGCCTTGCCCTGCCTTCGGGCCTTTCCTTTCCTTGCCTTGCCCTGCCTTCGGGCCTTTCCTTTCCTTGCCTTGCGTGGCCTTCGGGCCTTTCCTTTCCTTGCGTGGCCTTCGGGCCTTTCCTTTCCTTGCCTTGCGTGGCCTTCGGGCCTTCTGTCTTGCCTTGCCTTGCGCGGCCTTCGGGCCTTCTGTCTTGCCTTGCCTTGCGCGGCCTTCGGGCCTTCTGTCTTGCCTTGCCTTGCGTGGCCTTCGGGCCTTGCCTTGCCTTGCCTTGCGCGGCCTTCGGGCCTTCTGTCTTGCCTTGCCTTGCGTGGCCTTCGGGCCTTCTGTCTTGCCTTGCCTTGCGCGGCCTTCGGGCCTTCTGTCTTGCCTTGCCTTGCGCGGCCTTCGGGCCTTCTGTCTTGCCTTGCCTTGCGCGGCCTTCGGGCCTTCTGTCTTGCCTTGCCTTGCGTGGCCTTCGGGCCTTCTGTCTTGCCTTGCCTTGCGCGGCCTTCGGGCCTTCTGTCTTGCCTTGCCTTGCGCGGCCTTCGGGCCTTTTACCTTGCCTTGCCTTGCGCGGCCTTCGGGCCTTCTACCTTGTCTTGTCTAGCCTAGTCTTGGTGGCCTTCGGGCCTTCGGTCTTGCCTTGCCTTGCCTTGCGCGGCCTTCGGGCCTTCTACCTTGTCTTGTCTTGCCTTGCCCTGCGCGGCCTTCGGGCCTTCTACCTTGTGCTGTGTATGGTCTTCGGACCTTCTGCCCTGCCCTGCCTTGCTTACTGTGCATGCGGTCCTACGGGCCCTCTGCTCTATTGTCTGTGTGTGTTTGGCCTACGGGCTCTCTGCCCTGCTTACTGTGTGTGGCCTACGGGCTTTCTGTGTGTGTGTGGCCTACGGGCCTACTGACCTGCCTTGCCCCGCTTACGGTGTGTGGTTTACGGGCCTTCTGTGTGTGTGTGTGGCCTACGGGCCTACTGACCTGCCTTGCCCCGCTTACGGTGTGTGGCCTACGGGCCTTCTGTGTGTGTGTGGCCTACGGGCCTTCTGACCTGCCTTGCCCCGCTTACGGTGTCTGGCCTACGGGCCGTCTGTGTGTGTGTGGCCTACGGGCCTTCTGACCTGCCTTGCTCTGCCGCCTGCCCTGACCCAGCCTAGACCCAGACACTGCTTCTTGCTGTCTGCCCTGACCCAGCCACGGTTTCCAGCCATCCCTGTCTCTCTCCACCTGGAGCCACCCCTTTGGGTGGTGTTCACTACCCCTGAACTCAGCCCAAGCGTAACAGTACCAATATATTAGAATTATTTGAAGGTATAAATAAATATATGGATAAAGATAATGTAGTAGACCCTTTGGTCACCCTACCAGTATGCCCAGGATTGTGGATTGCTAGCGGTTAAATAATAGGAAATGGTTTTCCAATAGAGAGAAGGAAAATGCCTGAATGATCTTTACTGGGACCTGTGTTGTTTAACATATTCATAAATTATCTAGAAAAAGAGCAATGAGTGAAGGGATCTAATTTGCAGCTGACACAAAATTATTCACATTAATTAAAACACAACTGATTCTGAGAAATTGCAGGAGGACACTGTGAGACTAGGGAAGAGGACATCTAAATGGCAGATGAAATTTAACGTGGACAAGTGCAAAGTGCATAGGGAAAAATAATCCTAACCTTGAATATATATTACTGGGTCCCATATTTGAAGTTAACCACCCTGGAAGTAGACTTTGAGATTATTGTGGATAACGTATTCAAATGTTATGTTCAGTGTACCATGGCAGTAAAAAAACCCAAAAAAACAAATTGTATCTTAAGAATTGTTCAGAAAGAAACAGGAAACAAAACTGGGAATATAATAATGCTGCTGTATGAATCCATGGTGTGACCACACCTTGAGCAGCAGTGTGCAGTTCTGGTTGCCATTCCTCAGAAAAGATGTAGTAGAACTAGAGAGTTTGGAGAAGTGCAACAAAAATGATTTGGGGATGAAGAAAGGTTAAACAGACTTGGGCTTTTCAGTTTGAAGAAGAGATGACTTAAAGGGGATGTGGTAGAGGCTTATAAAATTGTGCAATATAGTGCCTACGGTTTCAGCCATGCATTTTTAAACCAGATCAATTCACATCATAGTGAGTATTTCCCATTACCCCCCTTAATGCTAGCCTTCAGATAAGGTGTTAGTACAATACCTAGGCCTGGAGTGAGACCTCGAGAGAAAGCCTTCCACAGAGGAAGGACACCTAGATGGTCAGTGATGCCTATATCTTCAAAGTGTCACAGTTGGGAACACTTGTGAAAGTTCCCAGATGTGACTTTGGTATACTTACCACTGGCCCACTCTAGGTTGGCATGCACTTTCTCCAGCTAGTCAAATTCATTCAGTCCTTGGAGCTGGGCCTTTTTCTTCAGATCTTTGATCTGGAAATGTAGAAAGAAAGATATATATACTATAAGAGCAGCCTTGGTCCATAATGCCCATTCCATGGGCCCAATTTCCTTCCTGAGGAGTAGCTGTACATCCCAGTTGTTGTCTGACTTTCCTTGGCTTGCTTGCATCTGTGCTTCTCCCATATTTTCTTGAACTTAGATACTATCTCTGTCTCAAGGACGTCCCTTGGAAGCCCATTGCACCACCTGCCTCTCTCTTTCTATGAACATAGTACATAGCAACCCAGTAAATGCTGAATGAAAAAGACCATCTTGCCCCTCCAGTCTGCCCAGCAGTACTGACTACATTGATAAGGATACCAACTAGCTACCGGCTGCAGATTGTGACCACCTGATGGATTTTTCCTTATCTTGGACAACCTTTTAGTCTTCCTCCTTTGTAATCTACCATCTTGGGATCAAAAGCATACAAGTTCTCCCCTTAGTTCCCACCAGCACCCACCTTTCCTATGCCTACACACAGCTACTCCTGAGTCAACCATCTTTGAAGGCTCTTATTTCTTTGGGATAGAAGCCTCTGTGGTTAACGTGGCAAAGGAGGGCCAGCTAGGTGAGGGATATTCTTCCCTGCCTCCTCCTGAAGCCAGGGTTGGGGGAAGAGGTAGCTCTCATTCACCACAATCAGCTGGGCCAGCATCCAGACATCTTGCCCACTGAAATTTGGCTTTCAGACCTGCGGTGCCATTTTGGTGATGTCCCTGCCCATTCCTGGAAGTGAAATTGCATGCGTGCAAAGTAGGAGCATAACCTTTGCACGTATAAAATCTATGCACATAAGTTAGGGGACAGAGATGATATTTTATAAGCTATGTGGCTGCATAGTTTAAAAAAGCTGGGTGTAACTTTAGCTGGGTGTAAACTCTAGTTTACAGGTGAATGTGCCCACTTGCACACTATTGAAAATTATCCCCTTTTCCATGAATATCTAAAGTGAGATGTTACCATGCACATATAAATTGGACCCACAGAATGTGAAAAATGACGAGCATTGTACTCTCTAGTCTGTGGAAATCAAAAGTGTGCAAAAATGTATGCACAGGTATGTTATAACTCCCTCAGAGATAGTTGTATACTCTCCAAGCTTACTACACTCTCTTTTTTTTTTTTGCCACATGAGAAATTCTGGTGGCTGAATATGTCCAGATAGTTGACCATTAATACAGGTCAAGAATTTTATACAATAGTGACCATAGAGAATAAAGAAAGCATCTTTGTAAGCCACCATCAAATGGAGAGGCAAGATTTTCATGTTACAAAGGTTCTGGAGTTTTCCTGTCACTTTTTCTTATGAAATCTTTATATTGCAAGATCCTTTTAGCTGAAGTTCTTAAAATGCCCAAAAAGGCTTTAATCAATAAATTAATTAAACTTTACTGCTATCTTGAATTTGATGTGTTTGCCAAATTTTTTCTGCCCGGGAAGAATATCTCACATCAAAGAGCAGCTCCATCTCAGTGACCTGTAATTATTGAAATTGCTCCCCCTGTGACACTTAGCAAAAGATGCACCTACCAGATAGCCTATCACCCTATCTTTTATAAGACAAACACAAATAAAGGTCTAACTGTGGATGATTGAGCATATTTCATATGGACCTTCAACTTGGCTTCTAACAAGAGGATAGTTGGTTTGTTTTTTTGCTCCGTATAGTGCAGTCTCACGTCAGGTGGGAAAAGTTTGTATTAGCGCACCTGCTCTAGCTACATTTCACAGATGTTTGCTCGTGTCAGGACTTGAGAGTCTGAAACTGAGGACCGATTAAGTCACAGCCTCTGGGAAGATCACTGGGGTAGTTCATTTTTCATAAGCTTCCCTTCCTATTAGCCGATACTGCATTGAGAGCTAAGGGTGTGCATGGAGAAAAGGTTTGGTAAGGTTTGTTATATTGGTTGTGTTGCTATTTTTCCTTTCGGTTCCCAAGTTGATTTATTTCATTTGTTATATTATTTCATGTGTTTCCATTGAAATCAACGGGGGAAAACAATGCATCCTATTTTAGAACCTTAAACATTGGAGCTTTTGATCTAGGTTTAATGAAACTTGTAGGCAGGCATCAACAACAGAGTGAACAGCACTTCAAGACACCAAGAGGCCGATGCAATAAAATGCGCATAAAAAATGAGTGTCCAAACTTGGGCGCCTGATGCAATGTGTAAATGAGCTGCTGTTCTAAAATGAACACGCTAGGGATAAATTGTGCGTCCCTAGCGCATTCTTGGCATTGGGCACCCAGTGGCTGTGTGCGGGTTACCAAAACAAATGCTCAGTTTACAAGTGTCCGTTTTGTCCCACAGCAGCGAATTTACTGGCACAATGTACATGCACAATATACATGACCTGGAGCAGGGATATTGTACATGTTTATTGTACGCCTAGAATTTTTATTTTTTTTTTTGTCAAGCCTTTTTATTTTTTAAGAATGCTGCTTTCTGTGGTTCCTCCTACTTGTATCATGATGATACTTGGTAGGAGAAAATACAGAAAAGCAGTATTTTTTGTTTGTAAGTAGACTCCTTGATGTGTGGCAAGACTTCATGCCTGCTCCAGGGCAGGCGTAAAATTTGACAGGTTAAAAAGTCCGCCTTGGGCACATGGCAATTTTTTTTGCATCACGGGGTAATAGCTAATAGGCTCGTCTACTTGGCTTTTGCATGTGATGAGTGCTATCAGCTCTGCCTTTGGATGCACATTTTGGAGGTGCTGATCTCATCACTGTTTCGGGGGTTGTAGACACACATCCAAGACACGCGCCTAACCACTCGTAAACCTGTGCGCTGGACTGGGCGCACTTTATTGGATCGGCCTGCAAGACTGGGGTAAAAGTGAAACCAGCAGTGTTTCAAACAGCTCAAGGCACCTTGAGGGGGCAAAGCATCACACACCATAGTGAGAACACTTCAAGGGGCAAAGGGCGCCAACAACAGGGGTATTAAAATCCCGTGTCTCCAAGAGAGGGACAAATTAGTACAAACAGTGACATGAACAGCTCAAGGCACAAAGAAGAGCCAAAGTGCATCAAAAAGAGTATCATGAAAAGAAAACCCAAGGCACCAAGAGAGGCACAAGCAACAGTGGCATTAACTCCCCATGGCAGCAACAGAGCAGCAAAGAGGCACAAAGAGTGTCAGGGGGACCACAAATCTATTTTTCTTGAATCTAGCAACTCTATACTATGCTTTAGGCATTAACTTTGACTGGGCTAGATTACTGTAGTTCAGTTTATTTGAACCTTCTCCTATTCACAATTCAAGCACTCCAAGTTATTCAAAACTCAGCAGCTTGTATTCTTATGGGAACCTGTCGCTTCGAACGCATAACCCCCCAAACTTTTCTCCCTTCATTGGTTACCAATCAAACAGAGAATAATTTTCAAAATATTAACCTTGATCCACAAAGCTTTGAACAGCACTGCCCTGTTATGTATTAGCTCACTGCTTAAGATATGCAAGCCTCAGCAGAATGCAAGATCATTTGTGCAATGCAGGTTGAATGTTCCCTCAGTGCGCGTCGTGTGGCTAGCAGAATTAAGAGACTATCTGTTTACAGTATCTGGTCTTCCAGAGCCTTTGCCATGTTTTTAAATCTTTAAGTGGAAGCCACAGTCCCATCTTTTTGAGCAAGTGTTTTGATGAGATTTGTAACATCTTGCAGCTTTGCCTTAAATAGGCAGCAGTTAAATATTTTTTTGTTTTTTTCTAATTTATTTTAGATTATGCAGGCTGGTTTGTGTGATTGTTTTGTTTTTATCGTTATGAATGTTGCAATGTAAATTGCTTAGAATTGTGCATAATGCGGCCTATAAATATTTTAACAGGAAATAAATAAAGCAGACTCCAAGACACCCAAAGAGGGGAAGGTGGCACAAACAGTAGCCTGAACGCCCCCAATGCCTAGTGTGAGGGATACTGCAGCAAGAACAGAGGCATCAGCACCTGCAGGCACAGAGTAAGACAGCCCAAAGGAGTAGCATCAAAACCCCAAAAAACTGAGTGAGGGATAAGACAAAAGAGATATCAACACCCTAAGGCACAGAGTGAAGAGTGAAGCGGCAGGAGAAGTGAAAAATCACTGAATCAAGACAGATGCATGGCAGAGGGAGCAGGCCAGGCAGCAGCAGTGACCCAATGACAAAGCACTGAACCAGAAGATAGGCAGAGCATGAGCAGCAGGATGGATAATGGGCAGCAGCAGCAAAGTTCCGAGATCCTAAGTTATCCAGAGAGAGACATTTGTTTTTTTAAATGTTTTTCTTTCTGGGGACAAAACACCCTGGTGCAACCAGGAAAGAGGCAGGGCAGGAGGAGCAGGCCAGGCAAGGGCAGCAGAAGTAGAACTGTGCAACAACAAAGCAAGGCACTGAGGCCAAGTAGTCTGAGCACTGGTTCGATTTAATTGTACACTCAGTCCTCCTGCCACTCAGGAGGAAATTCAAGGAAACCCATCAGAGAGAGAGGTTTGTATTAATGAAGACCAACTTTTCCACCAACCCTGGTGCCAGCCATGGACAATGTGGACCCACCCGCTGGTTTTAGCTAACGTCTCCCACCCCCCCCCCCCCCCCCCCCCCACTGCTGCTACAACCCTCCACTGAGTCTGTCCATACAGATGGGCACAGGTGGCTGCCGTTCCATCTTCTCAGCCACCCCGCCTCTTTAACTGGTTTTCCCCTTTTTAAAAAATGTCTTCTGTGCTTGATAAGAGGGCTTTTGGTCCTCATCCAATGTTTCTCATCCTCATCACTGCTACTTGTGTTGGTGCCAGGTATTGGTTTAATATTAGATATGTAACCCCCTCTCCAGACACCTCCCAGAATGCAGGGGCACACAACAGTCCCCAGGGCCACTTCTATACCCGAATCTCTGCTTTTCTCCACGTTCTTTCTCCACACAGATCTCCACAGGCCATTGCGGTTTCAGGATCCATTCCAGAGGATAGGAGGATACACCTCCGGGGCCCTTGGCACATAGGGGTAGGGGTCCACTTGCAGACCTTTCACTCTCTCACACTTGGCACTCACTGTCCATTGCAGCTGAATGAGGATTGAGGATGCTTTCTTTTAGAAGAATAGGCAGGACAATTGGATTGGTGTTCAAAATAAACTTTTACTGCGACAAAGCTAAACTTGAAAGTCCATTTCAACAATAAAATCAATGTCCTTGAATCTTCCAAAAATTAACACAAAGGTCCACAGTCCTATTATCCGATTGATGTTCTTTCAGCCAGTTTCCCTAGGGGTAGGGGCAATTGCAATACCCATGCTTCTGGGTGACTGAAAGTGGGCTCCTGGCAAAAAGGCCAGGTCTCAGTCTGTCTGATGGGAAAGCGCTAATCCTGGGACCTTGGATGGCAAAGTCCAAGCCCTCCAAAATTCAAAACTCTCAAAAAATGTCTCTTCCAGAGGACCACTTCAAACCCCACTTCAGCTAGTAGAAGGGCAGAGCAGCGCCCTAACCCAGATCCCCTCAGACAGGGGAGCTTCACTCCTCTAAGGACACTGGTTCAAAGACAAAACCTCATTTTATAACTCAAAACTCTCTCTTCCTCCTACTGTCCTCTTCCCTTATTGACTAAGCCGGGGGGGCGGGGGGGGGGGGCCTAGAAAGGATTCTTTCAAAAATCTCCTTCTCAACTCTACCATCACTTCTCTCAATTGCTCTTCTAGCACTCGACTTTCCCCTCCTGCACATACTGAACCCCAATATATGGGGTAGAGCTGAACAATCTCAAGCCTTGGGAGAAGGAATTCTTAGGGATGGTCTAAAAAATACTCCAAGTCCTGTAGTGTTGGCAAAAAGGGTAAATGCATTGGTAAGGAATCAGAGCAACCCTTACAGATAAAATATTTTGTAGATTCCTGATAGAGCTTGGCTTTTCTTTTAGTTTTGCACATTTCTTTTTGAGGGGTGGGAAGGGTTCTGTTTGAAGGGATACCTTCTGTCATGGAATCTGCAATCTGTTGTAAATAGCTGTCAATAAACCACAACAAAATATTATGCAGTAAACAGTTGTATGCTGAGTATGTATGTCCTTGTTATCTCTATTGTCTCTAGCTACAAAATGTAACAATAAGTGCAGGGAAACTGCCATGCCCTGTCACAAGATGCTATTCACTAAACTTCAACAAGCTGTGAAAGCTGCATGATATACAAAATAATTCCAGAGTTTTAACATTACCTTGAGGCAGGCATTACAATATGATTGCCCTTCTCATTTAAGTGGTATCTGCAACCTCCCATTTGTTGCTATGGAACCTTTCTCTCCACTATGTTTGCTTTTAGAGGTTGAAAGAGAGGGAGCTAGATGAATAAAAAGACTGAAGGAAGAAGTAGGAAGACATCCATAGCACCAGGAGCTGCAGAGGAGGAGACATTCTAGGCTTTAAGTTGAATAGGTTCAGAAGTACTTGCTAAGGGCTTTTTGAGCAAAAGTCAGTATATTCAGACTGAGATCTAATGCGGTACTGACCTTGTAGGAGGTCATGAGGGGGCACCTGGATTGCCTGGCAGTCAGGGGTCTTGTAGTGAATAACAGTTTAAAGCTGAAATCTTGAAACACAACATAGAAACATAGAAATGATGACACAAAAGGGCCAAATGATCCACCTAGTCTGCCCAGCAAGCTTATGCTTATGCCAGTTTCTGCTGCACTGTGCAGGTTACCCCCATGCTTATCAGTTTCCCAAACCGTAAAAGTTAGAGCCCTTAGATGCTATTTGAATTCAGTTTCCCTTACCCCTTGCTGTGGAAGCAGAGAGCAATGTTGGTTGCACCAAAAGTAACGGACTTAGTAATTAACGGTAGTAAGCACCACATCAGCAAGTTATCCCCATGTTTATTTGTTCCCCAAACCATAAAACTCAGGGCTCTCGTTGATTGATGTCTAAATCCAATTCTCCTTTTCCCACTATGGTTGAAGCAGAGAACAATGATGGAGCTGCATTAACAGTATCTAGGCTTATTTGTTAAGGGTAGCAGCTGCCACACCTGCAAGTTACCCCCAGTTACCCTCATGAAGTCTTTTCTTTATTTCCATCCTCTAGCCTTTAGGGATCCACAGTGTTTATCCCATGCCCCTTTGAATTCCTTCACTCTTTTCGTCTTCACCACCTCTTCTGGAAGGGCATTCCAGGCATTCACCATCCTCTACATGAAGAAATATTTCCTGACATTGGTTCTGAGTTGTCCTCCCTGGAATTTCATTGCATGATCCCTAGTTCTCCTGAT
This sequence comes from Rhinatrema bivittatum, assembly GCF_901001135.1. Lineage (NCBI taxonomy): Eukaryota > Metazoa > Chordata > Amphibia > Gymnophiona > Rhinatrematidae > Rhinatrema > Rhinatrema bivittatum. Next base: position 576,032,108 of record NC_042616.1, read on the forward strand.
TTCTTTCCAACAAAAAAGGTTTGTCGATTGTGCATCATTAAGTCATTTGATAAAGACTCCCCACCATTTTTGTCGCCTTTCTCTGGACTGCCTCCATCCTGTTTCTGTCCCTTTTGAGATATATGCTCCAGAACTGAACACAATACTCCAGGTGAGGCCTCACCAAGGACCTGTACTAGTGAACTATCACTTCTTTTTCTTACTGGTTATTCCTCTCTCTATGCTGCCCAGCATTCTTCTGGCTTTAGTGATTGCTTTGTCACACTGTTTCATGATCTTCAGATCGCTAGACACTATCACCCCAAGGTCCCTCTCTTGCTCCATGCACAAAGCCCTTCACCCCCCAAGACATACAGCTCTTTTGGATTAACACACCCCAGATGCATGACTCTGAATGTCTTGGCATTGAATCCCAGCTGCCATATCTTTGACCACCATACAAGCTTTCTAAAATCACGTCTCATTCTCTCCACTCCTTCCAGCATGTCCCACTCATCCCAACAATGGCTTCTGCTGCATGCAATGAGGGATAAGAGTCCACGAAGGCTCAGACATCACATTGCATCTGTGGCCACCAATAGTAGCATTGGAGGAGGGCATGTGTTTGAGCCCGACCAGGGTGACCTGCTACACGGGAGTCGTGGACCCATTTTAACATGTTTTCACGGAGTCTGCGTGGAATGACTGTTTCCCCTGGAGGAAGAGTCAGCAGGTGGACAGGAGGAGTTGAGCTGCATCTATGGTGTGCTGAAGAGGTTTGGGAAGATCCTCCAGCTGGAAGGAGTGGGAAAGCACATCTGCCCGAGCATTCTTGATCACTAGAAGATACCTTAGCTTGAAATCAAAATGGGCAAAGAAATGAGACCAGTGAGCTTGTTGGGTGTTTAGATGTTGAGTGTGCTGTAAATGGTCCAGATTTTTATGATCGGTGTAGATGGTTATCCGATGTTGAGTGCCTTCCAGCCAGTGGCACCATTCCTCTAGGGCTAGCTTGATGGTGAGGAGTTCCCTGTCACCTACACCATAATTGCATTCAGTGGAGGAGAATTTCCTTGAGAAGAAGGAGCATGGATGCAGGATAATCTTGAGGGAATGCTGACTTAAGATGACCCCTCCCCTACTGAGGAGGCATCTGCAAGAATGGTCCGGATGATCCAAACATAGCTCTTGTAGGAACACGTCCTTCAGGTCTTGGAAGGCCATCACAGCCTCTAGTGGCCGATTTTGATGTTAGCCCCTTTTTGTGTGAAGGCTCTGAGAGGAATGGCAATCGTGGAGTAGTTAGTAATGAAATGTCTATAATAATTGGCAAAGACCAGGCACATCTGTAAAGCCCACAAACCGGTTGGCTGGGACCAATCATGGATAGTTTTGCATTTGTCCAGATCCATGGAAAAACCTCTATTGGAGACACCTCTCCAGTTTGGTGCATAATTGATTGTCATGGAGGTGCTGGAGGACTTTGTGGAAGTCACAGCAGTGAGAGGGGAGATCTTTAGAAAATATAAAGATGTCATCGAGATACACCATGATGCTGGTGTAAAGGAGGTCTCTGAAGATCTCATTCATCATCTTTTGGAAAACTGCCAAAGCATTACACAATCCGAACAGCATGACAAGGTATTCTAAATACCATCCCTCGTGTTAAAGGCTGTCTTCCATTCATCGTTTGGCCGAATGTAAACCAGGTTGTAAGCCCCCCCAAAGATCCAATTTGGTGAAGATTCTTGCCCCTTGCAGGCAGACAAATAACTCTGAAATCAGGGGCAATGGGTATCGGTCCTTCTTGGTGATTGCATTGAGACCTTGGTAGTTGATGCAGGGAAGGAGTGTCCCATCCTGCTTAGCAACAAAAAGAAATCTTGCCCCTGCCAAAAATGTAGAGTGGCAGATGAACTCCATGTCCATGTCATGGATATATTCTGACATTGTCTTAATCCCAGAAAGTGACAGCAGATATACCCTGCCACATGGTGGACTGGCACCAGGCAACAGCTCAATTATACAATCAAATTACCTGTGAGGGTAAAGGCACTCTGCTTTTTTCTTTGAGAAGATGTCCGAGAAATCGGCATATGGGGCTGGAACCCCGGATACCATGGCTGCCAATGGTAGCCATGGAGGGACCCCACCTTCTCTAGGCAGGAATTGTGGCAGTTGGACCCCATTTGGAGAGCTGCAAAAGAGGTCCAATCAAGCTGCAGAGAATAGAGTTGAAGCCACAGTAGCCCTAAAACCATGGGTGAATCGATCTGTCAATTACATGGAATGTGATCTGCTTGACATGTAGTGCACCAATGCACAGAGTTACCAGTACCATTGAGAGAGTAATTTTCCTGGGTAACAGGTCTCCCTGAATGGAGGAAATGGTCAGTGGAAGCTCCTTAGGAGTGGTTGGAGTATGCAGATGATCTACCAAGGCTTTCATAAGGAAGTTCCCACCCAGCCTGTATGTAGTCACATCATTGGAACACCCCCCATGACCCCCACCACCGCCCAACAAGGAGCCGACTAAGTCGACCCCCACCACCGACCCAGCAAGGACTCATACCAGCTACAACTGTGCCTAGTTGTTCTGTTAGGAATCCCTGACTCCTGTCAAATCAGACAATTTTAACCACCACATACTCCCCCAATTGGCTCGGGCTACCCACCACAGGTGCAGGTAAGCATTACCTGCGACCCCCAAAGATGCGGCCAGTATCCCCACTCAGTGGGGTAGATTTTCAAAGGGGTACGTGCATACGATACGCGCGTACCCCCCAAAAACCTACCCCAAACCCCCCCACGCGCACTGAGCCTATTTTGCATAGGCTCGGTGGCGCGCACAAGCCCCGGGACGCGCGTAAGTCCCGAGGCTTGCATGGAGGGGCGTGTCGGGGGCGTGTCGGGGGGCATGCCGCGAGTGACGCGGCATTTCTGGGGCGTGCCGCGAGTGACGTGGCGTTTTGGGGGCGGGCCCGGGGGCATGGCGCCAGCCCGTGGGCGTGGTCGAGGCCTCCGGACCAGCCCCCAGGTCGGGGTGATGACGTGCCAGCAGCCCGCTGGTGCACGAAAATTTACTCCTGCTTTCCGCAGGCATAAATCTGCCAACAAAGGTAGGGAGGGGGTTTAGATAGGGCCGGGGGGGTGGGTTAGGTAGGGGAAGGGAGGGGAAGGTGAGGGGAGGCGGAAGGAAAGTTCCCTCCGAGGCCGCTCCAATTTCGGAGCGGCCTCGGAGGGAACAGGCAGCGTGCGCTGGGCTCGGCGCGCGCAGGTTGCGCAAATGTGCACCCCGTTGCACGCGCCGACCCCGGATTTTATAAGATACGCGCGTATCATATAAAATCCAGCGTACTTTTGTTCGCGCCTGGTGCATGAACAAATGTACGCCCGCGCATACATTTATAAAATCTACCCCAGTATGTATTCCAAGACCTCTTGTAGCACATTCAAAAAGAGGTCCAAGCCCACAAAGGATAAGTGGACCCCATCCCCCCTAAACAGCCCTGTCTCGAGGTCCCAGGACCAATCATGACGAATATGAAAACCCCTCATACCCGCCAACCAAGAACCAATCTGCTGGTTTGCCTTGGCACAACAACGGAGCCAAACCTTATTTCAATCAAAGCGGGCATTGGAATTATATCGGACCAGCAGATTACAGTAAAAGGGAACAAACAGGAAACAGTCACAAGGTCCCTGCACACCATGCCAATGAACCTGCATCCCGACATTTTGCACCAATAATTCCCACCCAGGTGGATGATTATAGCCTGTGGCGGGCTAAAACAGCTGAGCCCCCTTTGCACACAATGCAGCAACTCCACCCAATGCATTTACCGCCACCCAAGCCAGCAAACATTCACCCCCTGACCCTCCAAGTCCAAATGTGGCCCATACTGGCACCCACGGGCATGGAAATGGGCCCAGGCTACATAGGAATGCCCCACGATCCACACAACCGTCCCCTGGCGTGCTGTACCTGCAAAGAGAAAACAATTAATATCTCGGATGACAAGAATTACCAGGCTGCATGTATCCGGGAAAAGAATCCGACTTCCACCTGCCAATCCTTTGTATCACTCCACCCAACAGACCGGAGCTTGCTGCAGATGTCGCTGCACTGATTCGGAAGGAATGAGTCCCGAACCTCGCGGTATCTAACCCCAATGCAGTCAAACACATCTGCAGTACTGCCTCAAACTGATACTATGTCAGGGGCCACAAGTCGTGGAGAACCAGAACCTCCGGGCGAATTTACCCAAATGCTACTGCATTCACCACAGGACAGGTCTGCAATCCCGGAACCGAATGAAGCACCACTGACAACCCTCTACCCGACTGATCGGATTTGGACATATGAATAACTAGGGTAACTGAATCATCCTGGAAGCTCACATTCCTAAATAAGAGGCCAGAAGCCTCAGACCCTTGGGAGGCTGTCGCTACCAACTCGCTAATGTGAAAGGTGCCAAAAAAGGTGAACACAAAGGCGAGTCAAAACAAACAACACTCGTAGTTGTTATTACAAAAAGTGAGCAACAGCTCCCATAGTTTTCAAGAATCTCATGAGTAATAGGAAGCTGCTTATCAAGGACCGTTGCAGACCCACAGGCCCACCCCAGCATCAACCGATGAATCAAGAATCTCCCTACGGGAAAACCCCAACCATGAGCCCTCATAAAAAAGAATCTGGCCAACTGCCTACCCACTGACACCCTGGAAGCCCCGCTCGCCCTCGCACTCTCAATAAACTTCACGATGTATTCATCAGAGACTGCACCCCCATGCCAACCCAAACCTGCCAAGAAAGAGACAACCTTGTTTGCAGATGCCACATAACTGCTCCAGGTAGATGGAGTTAATGATGCCCAGAGCAGCTTCCATGCTTCCAGGAACCGAAACTCCAGAGGAAATGCGGCACTGATGCTCCCTGCTGATCCGCTTCCTGTGCGAGCTCCTGAAACAAGGACCATTTGCAACGAGAAAGAGAATCAGCCACAGCGTTAGCAACCCCGGGAACATGCCTAGCCCACACAGTGACATTCAATCCCATGCAGCATGGCATGAACTCGCGCAGCAGATCGGACACCAATATGCACTTCTCCGACCGCTTATTAATGACATCCACCACACTCCGGTTGTCACACCAAAACACAACTCTTCTGTCTTGAAATTGCAATCCCCAAAGGAATACACAATAGGGAACAATTCAAGGAATGTGATGATTCCTGGTAACCATGGCCTCCTTCCAGTCCTCTGGCCAAGGTGCCGCATACCAGTCACCCTGGAAGTATGCACCAGAACCAACCGATCGGCCACATCAGTAAATAATTCTAAATCACGGCTTCAGACCAACTCAGCTTGCCACAATAATGAGCCATTAAACTCAGACAGGAAACAAACCCAAATCTGTAAATCCTCCAGCAAGTGCTCTATTATGAGGATGTAGTGACTGCTCTTCTGCAAGTCTGCCATACTGGAACTCAACCTTCTCAGAAAAACTCTAGCCATAGGAAGTACGCAGCAAGCAAAGTTCAAACTGCCCACCAAGGATTGCATCTGGTGTAGCATTATCTTTCAGGCCAGCAATGCCCTGGCCACCAGATCCCTCATGACGATCACTATGTCTGCCGGTAAGCATGAGATTATCTCGACCGAGTCCAACTCAATGCCCAAGAAAACCAGCAGAGTACAAGGACCCTCAGTCTTGTCTTCTGCTAATGGGATGCCAAAGTCAGAAGCAGTGCTCCGGAAACAGCTCAACAGGTGCAAACAAGTCGACGAAGACGAGTCACCAACAAAAAGAAAATCATCCAAATAATGTACGATGTTCGCTACCCCGGCTCACTCGGCAACCACCCAATAAACAAATGAACTAAATGTTTCAAAATAAGCACAGGCGATGGATCACCCCATAGGCAGGCATTTGTCAAAATAGAATGCCTCCTGAAAATGGAAACCCAACAATGGGAAAGATTCAGGGTGGATTGGGAGCAATCGGAAGAGACTCAATAACCGCTTTCGCCATCCGGGCCCCAGCACCACTACGACGAACCATCGCCACTGCTGATGCAAAGAAGCATACTGCATGGTGCAGAGGCCCTTGGGAATGTAATCATTGACCGAATTGCCTTCCAGGAATGACAAATTATAGATCAAACGGAACTTACCCAGTTCCTTTTTGGGCACCACCAACAAGGGGGATAAAACATGCCCTCAAAGGGAGGGACCTGGAAAGGACCCACAATCTTCCCAGAGTTAATCTCCTGATGTACCTTATAGGCTACCACCTGAGCCAATTTCCGAACCGACAGGCAATTCTGTGCCGCCCCCCCCCCCCCCCCCCATACCCACTGGACCCACAAAGGGGATATGAAAACCATACGCAAATCCCTGGAACAAGAGCAACGCGGCTTCTGCTTTGTGATACCTACCTAACCATACTGACAAAGTTGCCAAATGGATGGGGGTAGGCACCAAACCTGTTACCTCATTTCAGGGTGTTTTTCGCAACAAACCTGCCCCCACTCCCGACACTGGATCATTTCGGACACTTGGGGGCGGGGTGACCCATCCTGCAACTGGAGCATGCGTGTTTGAACTTGCAGTCAGGGAAGTTACAGGCCAAACAGTTGAACTTCCAACACACATCTGGGAAACTGGCCCCAACTCGACTGCTGCTTGCTGGGGCTGTTCCAGTCCAAAAGGGCCATCTGCTAGGTGCGTCGAGTGGTCCACTAACATCAGCACTGCTGGAAGACCCTACCTTGGCACACATCTGTGTCATCCCTACTGCCCCAAGTCATAAATTTGTTCTCCTCCATCTGGTCCCTAAAATGCTCATCCTAACTGAGCCACGACCAACCCTCATACACCCGGCTGGCCACCAGAATACGCTAGCATGGGGCCATACTGAGCCGGGTCATGATGACCCACCACACTAGCCAAGCGGAGAAACAAGTCCAGTTAAGCACATTGCGAGCCACCCTCCACTGTGTACCCTGAAATCTATCTGCGCCACCCTTTTTCCTCTTCTCTTTTACGCTTCCCCCATGACCCTCCAGCAGCTGGAAAATATCGATGTACTTATGCTCTCTGATCTTCTTGTGAAGCGACTTGGGCACATCCTCCTACAACTCAGACAGACTAACTAATGCAGACGCACCCCTCGCCTGACCCTGTTCCCCTGTCCAGTTTTTTTTCACCAGAACCTACTAAGGAAGGGCTAGAAGAGGTAGAAGAGGAGGAAGATGAAGAGACAGAAGAATCCAAAGAACTGGACTTAGCACGCTTCTTTTTATGCCACGAGTTCTCACATTTTCTGGAAGCCAAGGAACCAGGAGCCGCATTTTCTGGAAGCCAAGGAACCAGGCACCACTGCCTGTGCTGTCGCGCTAGGAACCACGGCCCTGGACGGAATCTGCACCCCACTCTGTGATGGACCCGCACCCCCATCAATGACCTCAGACTCACTATGGTGTCCGCTGCCCACACTCATCACCATGGTGTTGGAAGCTTGGGAACAGCCGGGAGCACCCAGCACACTGACAATTGAAAACTGAGAGCCGCTGGAAGGACCCATCTCACTGAGGTTCAGATCTCAAATGCTGCTGGTGTGGTCCATCTCACTGGGGACAAAGACCCGGATACTGGACGTGGTCACTGCCACCAAGCCCGGATCATTTCGCCAAATCTCTTGTCGCAAAGATCCAGGGCCATCGACCGATTCTCCGGCAGGATAAACCTGTGAAAAAGAAGGAGCAGTAGCAACCGAAACCCTGGGAGATGCCATGACTGCTGGACCTCCTGTAGGACCCCCGTAGAAGAAGGCCAGCAACAAGGCCCCCTAGCAAAAGATGCCAACACCAGAACCCCTCACCAGGAACTGGGAACACCATCCCAGGGGGACATCGATGCAGACTGCATCCCTCCAAACCTCCCCTGGGGACACCCATACCAAGCGGGATGAAGTCCCTCCCCCCATGGCTGACGAAAAGGACCCCAGTTATCTCCGGAGCCCCCGAGATATTCAGTTGCCCCTCCCGCGCCTGGCCAATCACTGCCCAACTCCTGACCTGAACTGGAGCTGGGATCGCACATCCCCAAAAAAACCCTCCCCCTGTGTCTAGAAGGGGCCCACCGGGGTGGCCCGCCAAAACTCACCCGAGCCACGGAGTCCCCGAGGGTGCTAAGCCCCCTCCCTATCCCCCCCTCCCAACTCGCTGGGTACAGCATTCCCCCCAGGCTCCAACCCCCTTGGAACAGGTAAAAAGACATTTTCCTGTGCAGCACTTCTCCCAGCTTCAGCACCGGACAGCGAGTGCGAAGCTATAGCCGGCACAGCAGCAGAAGCAGACAAAGAAATCTCGCGAGGAATGGGAGCACAGGAACTCCTGGCCCTCGCGTGAGTAGGAGGGAGAGGGCCGCAGTTAGGCAGCATGTCGGGACCCAGGGAAGCCGCCAGTGTCTCCAACTCGCAGCAGCCTTAACGCTGCGAGTCCTGGAACGAGAAGTCCGTCCTTTAGTACCTGCAGCCTCCGGACGCCAAGCCGGACCTGACCTCCTCGTCACTGAGATGCTCACCCGGAGCCATCGCAGAAGCTTCCTTTCCCGGCATCACTGCTACCTCGGATGCCATTTCACCGCCGAAGCAGGCCGAAAATGGAGGAGCAGGAGAGGGACCTTGCAGCATCTGGCGTGACCACAGGCAAGTGAAAGAATGCCGCTGGTCACACAATGACCCTCCCTCAACTCCTCCCATTCCCATCTACCCCTAAAGGGGGGAACCAATGGGTTCCCTGGAAGCAAGAGGTTTGAATTAAACCTCAGACTCCCCCCCCCCCCCATCCTACTCGCTGCACAGCCCAAAGGATATTGGCAGCAGCAGCTCCCCTCCCCCAGCCCACCGACCCAACTTGGCTTGCCAGGAAATAGCCTGGCACCATATTACAGCGGCCAGGCAGGTATGGGACCTGCCTGACCTTATAAAAGCCTAGCTTTCCTTTCAGTTTCAAGTCTTAAAAGAAGAGGAGGTCTAATTGGGATAGTCTACTTGAAAAAAGTAGTTCACCTTGATGGGGTTATGCTCCTTCCTTGTCCCTTCCCATCTTGACTCTGCTCACTTTAACTGAAAACAAATTGCAGTTTTGCTTGCGCTGTAGATTGTAATGAATGTGAAAAATGCAAAGTAATATTTTTATTATTTATGAAGGCCTCTGAATTTTCTCTGTATGAAATGAAACAAACCAAAACTGGACTCAATTGTGTTTTACCCATCTGTTTCAAATGAAGGCACATCCCTGAGAATTAGCAACTTGGGCTTTGGGGTGAGGGAAGACTGTGGTATGCTAGTTAACCGAACACGTTTCCTGCTGGTCCGTTTAGAGAATCTAGAATTTCTACACTGGACACTGAGAAGCAGGGCAGAGAGGCAGTTTTTGCCAGCAAAGGCAAAAAATGATGTTAAGACACAGACACACCACCATACGCATCCACTGCAGGACATGACTAATGCCCACGAAGGGATACAAGTGAGAGGGCAGAGAGTGCCAGGGTACCATGAATACAATTCCTACAGCTGCATACTTTCTGTATTTTACATTTCTACTTGTTGTAGTCTGTTGGTGACTGGCAATACTTTAGGTAGTGAATAATACCTGTATGCCAAATAATGTTTAAACACATTATTCTGGAATAGATGATTTTTTTAATCAGTAGCATTTAAACTTAATTTCTCTAGCATGTGCTAAGTGTTTTAACCTCACACAGTTTCAGGAGATATTTTGTTCCCTTGCTATTCACTTGATTTGGAGCTCACAGTTTTCTTAGTCTTACTGATGAATGCAAATATGTTTAAGGCAACAGCGAAAACTGCTGAGTTTTGAAGCCAAAATGATCCTCCATTTCAGTGTAGAAACACAGCATAATATATGTTATACTTTTAAAGAAGGGAATTCAAAGAAGGTCCCTTGTATATAAATGGTTGCTGCTCTTTTATCTTAAAGGCAGAATTAAAATCCTGCAGAGTGCCAACCATAAGCTAAATATTAACTGAATATTGATTATAGCATTCAGTCAGTCAAAATATATTGCATGTTCAACTACGTAGTATCTCTCATGGAAAGTATATATTAACTTTTTGAAGATTATACTGAACAAAAACTTTTCTTTACATGGCCAATATTTTGAATGCATCAATGAGGAACACCCCGGGAGTTAAAAATGTCAGCCTGACATGTTGACTCTCTTTGGCACCTTTGTCTGTTTTATCAGCTATGCAAACTAAATTCTGCAAGTAGGTTTATTTGAGAAGTAGTAAAGAAAATCTCTTCCCGCCTTGGCTTAGTTGGATACACATCAAAGTCCTCCTTAAGTACTACAGTTTGAGTCACAGTGGGGCCGATGTAATAAAGCCAGCGCTAAAACTGGAGTTAAATTGTAGCTCAGGTTTTACTTAACATGCACATTAAAAACAGAGGTCTTCCATTATTGAGAGGAGATTGATAAGAGGTGGGAATTAGTATCTCAGGTGTATAAATTACTTAACTGAATCATTAAGGAACCTTTTAAACGTATTATTGCTTGGGAGCAAAACTTGGATATTTCTGTGCTTCAAGAAACTTGGGATATTGGGTTTTTTTCTCTGCTAGTAAATGCTCTCTCTCTTCATTGCTGCAAGAGAATTGCTATAAACTTCTTTTTCATTGGTACCTGACCCCAGAACGATTACATCATATGTATCCCACCATTTCTGAGCTTTGTTGGTGGGAGTGTGGTGGTGTGGGTTTGCAGAGTGGTTTCTTGTTTTTGGAAATATCACAGATTGGGTCCAGACTGCTTTGGGTTTGGGGATTGTGCAAAATCCTGGTTTTATTTTGCTCAATATGCCAACGGATGGGCTTGATAAATTTCAACAGCGCTTGTGCCAGCAGGTGTTTATTGTAGCTCATTGCGAGAAGGCTTTCTTTTGGAAGCGGACAGATGTTCCTTCCCTTAATGTTGTGCTACAGAGATTAGGAAGCAATTTTCATATGGCTTATATTACAGCTTCCGTCCACAATTGCTTACCGTCCTTCGAAAAAGTCTGGGCGCCATGTATTAGCTGGTGGGATTCTACATGCAAGGTACCTTAGTTATATCCTTACTCGCTTCATTTATTTTTTTCCTAAGGTATTTTATTTCGAATAAGAGAGGTTTTAAGCTGGTTGCCTTTATCTTCTTTCATATTTTGATAATCTTTAGATGATTCTTAGACACTTAGAGGTGGGTTTTCATCTTTTTCATCTTGCTTTTGCCATCTTTCCAGTTCGTTGCTTCACAATAAGTAACACCTTTATTTATATTTATTTCTGTATTTGTATTTGTGCGATATTTCTCATGCAGGTTGGGGGGTGGGGTGTTGGGGAAATTACTCTGATACTGGAAATAGAATGTAAATGTTAGCGATCCGCCTGCCAGGAAGGCAGAGTTAGCAATCTGTTATGGATCTCCCCGCCAGGGAGGCGGAGCTAGCAATCTGTCATAGATCTACTCCTCATGAAGGGAGGAGTTAGCAATTTGTAATACTCCGTAGGCGGGGTTAATGGTCTGTAGTGGGTTGGCTCCCACAGAGTGGCAGTCTGTATGATACTGCTGTAGTAGTGTAAGAAATAAACACTTATTGGAAATTGGTGAATCCTTGGGCCGATGGCAGATGACAGCGCCCCCAGGAAGATATCCTGAGAGGGACCACCAGCTAGGCTGGAATATGGAGACAAACACAGATAGTTCTTTATTAGACAGGAAGTAGAACCACCAGAGGTGGCAGTAGTGAGCTGATGTGCCCAGCAGGGCTGTAGTCCCTCAGCTACTGGAATTGCAATCTCTGGGTTGCTGAGCTGTAGAGAGAGACTATAGATAGTAGGGATGTGAATCGTTTTTTGACGATTTAAAAAAATCGTCAGATATTTTTTAAATCGTCAAAAATCGTTAGAGACGCGATACAATAAAAATTCCCCCTATTTATCATGAAAAATCGTAAATCGGGGGAAGGGGGGAGGGCAGGAAAACCGGCACACCAAAACAACCCCTAAACCCACCCCGACCCTTTAAAACAAATCCCCCACCCTCCCGAACCCCCCAAAATGTTTTAAATTAGCTGGTGGTCCAGTGGGGGGGGGGGGGGGTGTCCCGGCACAATCTCCCGCTCTCGGGCCATCGGTGCCATTTTGGCTGCCACTAATATAAATGGCGCCGATGGCCCGATAAAAACAAAACCCCACCCGACCCTTTAAAATTACCCCCTTAGCCTCCCCCACTCTCCCAACCCCCCCCAAAAAAACTTTTTACACATACCTGGTGGTCCAGGGGGGCTGCGGGGAGTGATCTCCCATTCCCAGGTCATCAGCTGCACTAAAAAAAATGGCACCGATGGCCCTTTGCCCTTACCATGTGACAGGGCAAAGGTAGCGCCGGTGCCCGAGTGCAGGAGATTGCTCCCGGACCCCCGCTGGACCACCAGGGGCTTTTGGCAAGTCTTGGACCCCCCCCAGACCCCCACAAGACTTGCCAAAAGTCCAGCGGGGGTCCGGGAGCGACCTCCTGCACTCGGACCGTCGGCTGCCAGTATTCAAAATGGTGCCGATAGCCTTTGCCCTTACTATGTCACAGGAGCTACCGGTGCCATTGGTCAGCCCCTGTCACATGGAAGGAGCACAAGGCGGTGCCGGCCATCCAGTGCTTCCACCATGTGACAGGGTCCGGCCAATGGCAAGGATACCCTGTCACATGGTAAGGGCAAAGGGCCATCGGCGCCATTTTGATTAGTGGCAGTCGATGGCCTGGGAGTGGGAGATCGCTCCAGGGACCCCCACTGGACCACCAGGTACCTGTAAAAAGTTTTTTGGGGGGTTGGGAGGGTGGGGGAAGCTAAGGGATTAGTTTTAAAAAGTCGGGGTGGGTTTAGGGGTTATTTTTGTGTGCCGTTTTTCCCGCCCTCCCCCAAAACGATAAGAGAACCCCCACGATCAATATCGTGGAGTTTTCCTATCGTTTTGGGGGAGCCCCCGATTTCTGACAATTTTGAAAATATCGTCCGATATTTTCAATCGTCCAAAGCCCGATTCACATCCCTAGTCTTCTCCTTCAAGAACTTATCCAATCCTTTTTTAAGCACAACTATACTAACTGCACTAACCACATCCTCTGGCAACAAATTCCAGAGTTTAACTGTGCGTTGAGTAAAAAAGAACTTTCTCCGATTAGTTTTAAATGTGCCCACAAGCTAACTTCATGGAGTGCCCCCTAGTCTTTCTATTATCTGAAAGAGTAAATAACTGATTCACATCTACCCGTTCTAGACCTCTCATGATTTTAAACACCTCTATCATATCCCCCCTCAGGCGTCTCTTCTCCAAGCTGAAAAGTCCTAACCTCTTTAGTCTTTCCTCTGTCTGTTTTTAATCAAGTTTTTTGCTAGTCTGTCCACAGTTGGCTTTTGAAGAGAACACTGGCAGGCTGATGTTACTGCAGTGGTATATATACTGTGAAGTCAGTTTGCTTTGTCTCCATATGCTGGTAGAGGTGCATAACCTACTGGTTCTGGATTCATTTCTCTGTCCTAAAGAAAAGGAAATCAGGTAAGTATTAATTTCTCATTTTCATACCTTATGTTATGGTTCCACCTTTTGCGCAGCCTCCCCTCAATCAAGGGGTCCACAGTGAGCCTTGCTCACTGCTGCACAAGTTACCTCCTCACTAATAACTTGATGCCTTAGTTCTAGCCCTACTTAACACAGTCTGTCCATTCCCTCTGTGCCTCTTAATTGAGGTACAGAGGGAATGAAGAGGTGCCTCTTCATTGACCTGGCCATCCTTGCCTTGCTATCCTATCTTGACCTCCTTCCTTGTCTTGTTATTCTGACTTACCTTGTGGCCTGTGTTGCCTTGTAGAGGTGTGCATAGCTTTTTTCTTCATGCCCGTTTCATTTTCAAATTGGGGGTGGGCTATTTTGGTCTACCCCTGGATCAGAATACTTTTTCGGCAAAATTTAGTTTGTAAAAAAAAAAAACTAAACACACCAAAACTCACCCCAACCCTTCCAATTTCATTAAATATAAAGCCCCCCCCCCCCCCCCAAGACTCACACAAATTCCCTCATGGTCCAGCAGGAGGCCCAGGAACGATCTCCTACTCCTGGGCCATCGGCTGCCAGTAATCAAAATGGCGCCAGCGGCCCTTTGCCCTTACCATGTGACAGGAGCTACCGGTGCCATTGGGTGGCCCCTGTCCCATGGTAGGGGCAATGGATGACCGGGGCTATTGTAAAAAACTGATGCCACCTGCTGGACCACCAGGGACTTTGGGTGAGTCTTGGGGGGGGGGGGTCGGGGAGGACTTTATATTTAATGAAATTGGAAGGGTTGGGGTGGATTTTGGGGTGATTATTTTTTTTTAGGTGCACACTCCCTGAAAAAAAAAATGCTAGGAAAACAACACAAAAATTAGAGGGTTTTCCTATCGTTTTTTTTGTTGTTGTTTGTTTCTCGAAATGCATCAAAATAGGAAATATCATCTTTATTTCCTATTTCGTTGCAAAAGACTGCGTATCTCTATTACTTTGTTATCCTGCTTCGCCTTATGGTCTACCATGGCATTCTGCCTTGTTCTTTCCTGGCCTGCTTACCTTGCTGTGAGACTTTCAGATTCATTTGCCATGCTTATTGCCCTCTTGGGCTTTCCTGTCCAGCCTTATAGCCTTTGGCCCTTCTAGGTTTGCCTAGCCAGCATTGTGCCCTGTTCTGCTTTCCTATTTCTTGTTGCCTGTCCTCATCCAGTCCTTGTCTAGTCCTGTCATTGTCCTATTTTTATCTTGCCCTGCCCAATCCAGTCCCTTGTATGGCTTCCCAGATCTTCCCTTTTCTTCTGGACTACCCTTTCCTGTGTTCTAGCTCCCACCCTGCAGTGGGTTCTAGCCCTGCCTATATCTAGCTTCTGCTGCCTCAGTACAGCCTTGATTCCAGCCCTGCCTACATAAATCACCTGTCTGCCCTCAATACCAGCCTTGCCTCCAGTCCTGCTTGTATCCAGCTCCCAGCCTGTGTCTGAATCCAGCACCAACAATGATGTTCACAAGAAGGCAAGTTCCACCAGCCCCCAGAATCCAAGGGCTCAGCCTGCAGGGCAGGGGGCTGCTTAGGCAGAAGACCAACTCCATTTCCACCCTGCAGCCCTGTGCTGCTTCTGCAAGGATGATTCTTGACTTCAGCCCATTGAACCGTGACACTTTAGTCCAGTCATTCTCCTTACTTCCCTGTTTTGTACCTGGATGGCACCTCCCTACTCTCTTATCTTGATGAGAAGGTTGTGATAAACACTGTCTGGGTGCCACCGATCTTCTTCTCCTTCTTTCTCCCAAGGAATAGACCCAGATCTAGACCTCCACCAGGAGGTTAAGGGACACTGCTCCTTTAGATGGCATATACTGAGCTCCTGGGCCCTAGGGTACTCAGGCATGTTGGAAAAACAGAAACCTTAAAAAAAAAAAAAAAAAAAAAGGGAAACGAAAAATAGAGAAAGGAAGGGTGGAATAACTTCCTTCTCCAAAAGCAAAAGGGTTTCCAAGGAATCATCTTAAGGTTATATAAAGGCACACTTATTACTAGGGATGTGAATCGGTACCGGACTCATTTCCGGTATCGAGTTTGGGTAAAAACTAGGGATGTGAATCGTTTTTTGACGATTTAAAACAATCGTCAGATATATTTTAAATCGTCAAAAATCGTTAGAACCTCGATACAATAGCAATTCCCCCGATTTATCGTCAAAAAATCATAAATCGGGGGAGGGGGAGGGTGGGAAAACCGGCACACCAAAACAACCCTAAAACCCACCCCGACCCTTTAAAACAAATCTCCCACCCTCCCGAACCCCCCCAAAATGTTTTAAATTACCTGGGATCCAGTGGGGGGCGGGGGTCCCGGTGTGATCTCCCGCGATCTCCCGCTCTCGGGCCACGGCTGCGTTAATAGAAATGGCGCCGGTGGCCCTTTGCCCTTACCATATGACAGGGCAAAGGTAGTGCCGGCGCCATTTTGGTTCCTGTCACCCGACGTCACGAGTGCAGGAGATCGCTCCCGGACCCCCGCTGGACCCCCAGGGACTTTTGGCCAGCTTGGAGGGGCCTCCTGACCCCCACAAGACTTGCCAAAAGTCCAGCGGGGGTCCGGGAGCGACCTCCTGCACTCGCGCCATATTGCTAATATTCAAAATGGCGCCAGCGCTACCTTTGCCCTCACTATGTCATACGACCCGGATGGCACCTCCCTACGACCCGTATGACACAGTGAGGGCAAAAGTAGCGCCGGCGCCATTTTGAATATTGGGAATATGGCGCGAGTGCAGGAGGTCGCTCCCGGACCCCCGCTGGACTTTTGGCACGTCTTGTGGGGGTCAGTAGGCCCCCCCAAGCTGGCCAAAAGTCCCTGGGGGTCCAACGGGGGTCCGGGAGCGATCTCCTGCACTCGTGACGTCGGGTGACAGGAACCAAAATGGCGCCGGCGCTACCTTTGTCCTGTCATATGGTAAGGGCAAAGGGCCACCGGCGCCATTTCTATTAACGCAGCCGTCGCCCGAGAGCGGGAGATTGCAGGAGATCGCGCCGGGACCCCCCCCCCCCCCCACTGGACCCCAAGTAATTTAAAACATTTTGGGGGGGTTCGGGAGGGTGGGGGATTTGTTTTAAAGGGTCGTGTTGGGTTTTAGGGTTGTTTTGATGTGCCGGTTTTCCCGCCCTCCCCCGATTTACGACGATCGATCACATGATTCACATCCCTAGTAAAAACCGCAGGAAATCTTTGTTCCCACGATTCTTACCCGTTTTAATCGGCTGTGTCGTGCCGAAAAAAAAACCACTCCGACCCTTTAAATTTAATTCTTTCGCATCCCCCACCCTCCCAACCCCCCCAAAATTTTTAAACTACCTGGTGGTCCAGCTGGGCTCCCGGGAGTGATCTCCCGCTCTCGGGCCATCGGCTGCCACTAATCAAAATGGCGCCGATTGCCCTTTGCCCTTAGCATGTGACAGGGTAATGTGACAGGGGTCGGCCAATGGCACGGATTCCCTGTCACATTCTAAGGGCAAAGGGCCATTGGCACCATTTTGATTAGTGGCAGCAGATGGCCTGAGAGCGGGAGATTGCTCCCGGGACCCCCGCTGGACTACCAGGTACTTTAAAAACTTTTGGGGGGGTCCGGAGGGTGGGGGATGCAAAAGAATTAAATTTAAAGGTCGGGTGGGTTTGGGGTTTATTTTTAAGTGCCCTTTCTTCCCGCCCCCTCCCAAAATGATAAGAGACCCCCACGAAAAATGTTGTGGTGTTTTCCTATTGGGTTCGGGGGCCCCCCGAATTCTGACGACTTTGAAAATATCTTCCGATATTTTCAATTGTCAGAAAAACGATTCACATCCCTGCTTATTACTTATCTATACCCAGACCTCAGCCTTAGAGGTCCAAGGGTAAACTGAACATAAATGGGAACAGCATAGTTTCATAGTGTCATAAGATACTCTGAGAGCTCACCATCTCAGGCTCCCACATGGGGGAGTTACAACCAACAACAAACTACTAACTGTTCCCTCTGTGACAAATGGAACAATCTTCTTAAGTAGAGATCCACAATATTCTCCACACTTATTTACTCTATCTAGATATGCCATATTTAGTAGAGATGTGAATCGTTTTTCTAACAAATTGAAATATCGTATGATATTTCTAAATTTTTTAATATATCGGGTAAAAAAAGAAACGATCACTTTTCCCCCCGAATTTTTGTGAAAATCATTTTTCAGGTTAGTGCGCTAACCCGAAAAATGATTTTTCACTAAAAAACAAACAAACAGGGATCTGCGGGAAAATGAGATTTTCCCGCGCCAGACAAACCCAAAAGTGGGAACGATCAGGCACCTGATTCCGATTCACATCCCTAATATTTAGTTGCTTCCTGAGGCCGCTACCCTTGAATATATTTACTCCTACTTAGAAAAGGGGTAAGTCTAGGTGGCCTCTATTTTGCATACATAGCTCCTATTATTTCTTTCTTTACCTCTCATAGAAAATCTTGGGAACAGACCCATATTACACTCTTCCCTTTTATGGTCTGTGATTCTATGGGAATAACATTGGAAAACCAAGTATCAGGAAAGAGTTCAGAAAACGTCAGATTTCTGGGCTTTTTCTCACTGCTTTTAAAGAAACATTACTGCAATTGCCACTGCACATAGCGGTACAAGTCTTTAGTTTATTGATTTTAGGCCCAGCAGTTTCCTCCTTTTCATTTGGGTTTTCAGCTCAGTCAGAACCAGGGCTGGGATCTGCCACCATGAGCCTTCATTCGCAACTACCCGGGGATTTTCTTCTTATTTTAAATCCCTTCTTAACTCATCTAGCTCAGTCATCAAAGCAACAGCCCTCATCTGGGAACCATATACAAGGGCTCCTTTAGGAACCCTACAATCATAGGCCCTAAATCCAACTAATAGATACTAGCATTGCGTGATGAATGAGAGCCATGAGAGCTGCCTCTGCAGCTTCCCCAGCTCTGACTGGCCAGGGAAGTGAATTACTAGATCCAGAAATCAAACCAGGCACTGTCCCTGGCACTTGTCTTTTGATAAAAAGCTCATACTTAATAATACCGTTTGGAAATTGCATAAATGGTGCAATTAATCCTTCATGTTATTTCTCTGTGAATGCACAGGAAACAAAGATCTCTCCAAAATTGCACTTCTAAACTTTTCTGCTTTCAATGGCAATAACACAACACCCTGATCATCTTCTTACAATAATCTGCAAAACTTTTCTAAAGTCAGATGGATCGGGAAGGGGCTTTAAATGCCGCAGAAGACATAGGTTTGTGTAAGATGTTCGGACTATTGCTTTGATCTGTTGAATGAAGAATGACTCCAAGATTGAAAACTTCCTGTACTGTCAAAAGAGTCTGATTATCATATGTGACTGTAGTGGGAATTTACATTGTCAGGGCATATCCTAAGTCTAATGTTTTAATGATTAGAGATATTGAGGGGGAGGGGCAATTATCAAAATGCTTATTTCCCTGGGTAAAGCAACTAGCTTGGATTTGTAAATAGGAAATGCTAGATCTGTGACTAGGATGGGAAAAATCCGGGGACAGCAGGCTGGCTGAGAATTTGAGGCATCCCAGCAGAGAACAGCCATCTGATTCCTGATCCATCCCTTCCACTCCCAGACAAAATGCAGGGAATAGGAGGAGAGGGGCTGAGTCTGGAGCAGGTAGCGCAAAGGGGGATCATTTTAGGGAGCTTAGGAGTTGCTTTGTGGGGGATCATTAGGGGGTGAGGATAAATTGCCTTTATCATCTAATTTACTTGTCCCGTCTTTAAAAACAAGACATCCATTCAATTTTTTTCTCTTTGTAATGAACAGTAATGTACAATATTTGTCTACAAGGCATTTAGAAGCAGGTAATTATCAAGTTAACTAGGACCCAATAGCTATGTTCAGAAGTGAAATCAAGCCCTGTCACCAGCATTTTGAAAGCTTAAAATACTATATTTTGAAAGTTAAAAATACTATGAGGTTGAAATGATCATCTTCCTAAGTGAAACTGACTGCTAAACACTCTAATACTTATACTATTAGCTAGAATGAGGGACAATCATTACATTTTCCACTCCGCAAGTAAAATATTTTGAATCCTTAATTAATATCTCATAATTTCCATTGTTCAAAGGATGCTTTCATATAATATGATTAAATGGATAAAAATATCCATATTTCTACAAAGATCTAGAGATATGCTCAAGTGGCTTGAATTGAATTACCATAGAAACCAAAACGAATCTAAAATACTCAAAATCTGAAATGAATGAAATTAGAAGCTACGCTAGGGACTGAAAAGAACTGTAATAAAAATGTTTTCTAAGAATCACTCCTAATGGCTCAGCAGCATTGTTTATGCCTACATGGAAGACTCTGGACCCATTCCCAGCTCCTGCTTCTCAGGATGATATGGGCTGGAGACACTACCCTCCCCATGGAGGAGGGAGTCACAGCCGTTGCTCAGCAGTGATACTAATTAGCTAGCTCAAGAGCTCAGTTGTAATAGATTCTGGAGGCAAATAATAAATGTGTTATGTTCCGCTAAGTCAGGGGACTATTGCTTCAAGGACTGAGGGGAAAGAATATAACATGAGAAGGGAAACCAAGTTAGTTGTGAATGAAGGCTCAGGCACCATAGCCCTAGGTAGGCGGATTACAATTGAGCTAGAGGCCGAAAGGAGCAGGAGAAAGCTGCTGGGAAAGAAATGTTCAGGTTTTGCCAGAGATTTATATGATTTATACGATGATAGTTTTCAACTCTGTGAAGCCAAAGATAGTGATAAAATCTAAAGCCTTTTTCTGGACACAAAGCTGCAGAAAGACATTTCTGGCATTGTTTCTATGTTTGCTGACTTGTAATCCTCCTTTCCTGCTGTTAATTCAAAGTAAACTGATTATTGAGATGAATCCAGATTTTAGGATTCAAACCATTTGTCCAGTTCATAAAGTATTCAGTTATTCCTATGTCTGGGAGAGTCTAGCACCGTTAATTAAAAACACCCTGTGTCTAATAAATGTAGCAACCAAAACAGTGTCTAATTACTCAAATGCATTAGGAAAGAATAAAATAATAACAAAGTGGGTGAGTTTAGAAGCAATGAGCTAGATCTCATACTGCATGTCCCGTCAGCCTTGCTTTAGTGCAGGGTTGCTCAAAGTGGTCCTATGGGTCCCCCAGCCAGTTGGGTTTTCAGGATGGCCCTAATGAATATGCATGAGATTTATTTGCATGCACTACCTCCTGTGTATGCAAATATTTCTCGTGCATATTCATTAGGGATATCCTGAAAACCCGACTGGCTGGGGGGGCCCATAGGACCGGTTTGAGCACCCCTTGCTTTAGTGCGGTTGAAGTCTTGACGATCAGCACTGCTGCGCACAAGTTTGAAACTTTTCTTCTAACTAAACTCCTGTTTGTGACCAGTAAATGCACACATATTTTTCTGCTTTACTTGAGAAATTGAGCACTTTTTTTTCCATTTTTATGGCAATGTGTTTAGAAAGCTAAAAGTATCAGAAAGATGAAGAACAAACATGTGCTGTTTAATATCCTTTTGAGCACTATCAAAAGACTGTTTCAGTTTTAGTTTATTCAAACATGTAACCTTTTCCTTAATAGAAACTGTTTAAACGGATACACAGAAATCTGTGTGTAAAACAAATTAAGAGATGCCTATAATGCTATTCATTGAGATGATGTTTGAATAGGAGAAAGACATGGAGAAGGAAAGGATTAATAGTTCAGGTTTTGGGTAAGAAGCATGCTTTGGTTTCACTAGGGATCAAGAGGGGATACATGATACAAAGGAACAATTGCGCCTTTTAATTGGCCTTTGACATCTGCCTACGAATTAATTAATGTGCTTTCTTTCTAGTCATACTTTATAATGTAGACCTTGTCTTATTCAGAAGTGTTTCAATGTACAAGAAAATAGCTGAAATTAGAAATCCTTTTGTCTGATGATTAAGTTTTAGTTAATATATGAACACTGAAAGGTTTCAAAGGTTTTAGGTCATTAACTGAGACACTGTTAAATAGGCTCCTTTAAAAATTGACTACTGCCTAAAAAATGGTGGCTATGGTGGTGGAATTAAGGAAGGGAAAAAAAATTAGGAGCCTAATATTGATTTTTAATGCCAAGCAACTAATTTAGGGCTCTATTTTTATTTATTTAATTTTTATTAGACTTTTCAAATAATTTTCAAGATGCAGTATATAGATAGGCATAAGCAAAAATTTAAGGTAAACAATAATATACTTTTCTTAATATCCTTCTCTGTACACCATACATAATGCTAGGAAAATAGAGA
This sequence comes from Rhinatrema bivittatum, assembly GCF_901001135.1. Taxonomy (NCBI): domain Eukaryota; kingdom Metazoa; phylum Chordata; class Amphibia; order Gymnophiona; family Rhinatrematidae; genus Rhinatrema; species Rhinatrema bivittatum. The sequence continues at coordinate 576,054,023 of NC_042616.1, forward strand.
CAATGCAGACAAATTATCTTGGAGCAGTTATTATTAGGTAAACTTTTTCTATAACAAACTAGTTGTCAAACTTCATCTTATTACCATCTAAATTATCCCAGTTCTATAGGGACTTTTAAGAGTGGGAGTCCAGGTATAATCTTAACTGTTCCGGATAATTAAAAATATATCTAGAATTTTGATACAAGATCAAACAGCGACAAGGGAATCCGAGTATAAATTTTGCCCCTCTTTCCACCACTTCAGACCTCATCGATATAAACATTTTCCATCGGAGTTGCGTGGAACGGGCTATATCTGGAAAGATTCTAAGGTTTTGGCCATAGAAATTTTGCTTTTGATTTCGGAAATATAGCTTTAATACTGAGTCTCTTTCCATCAAGAATGCAAATTGTACAATTAAGGTAACCCTAGTCTGCATATTTACTTCAAAGGATTTCTCCAGTATATCAGTTAAATTTAGATTTATTTCAGATTGTTCCTAAATTCGCTGTTTTTCTTTTCCCCCTTGTTTCTGGGGGAGATAATAAATTCTTGAGATAGCCAGAATAGCTGATTCTGAGTATTTCAATACATTTATTAAGTAACTTCTGAATAAATCATCAAATGAATTTTTGGAAAATTTAAAACTCTAAGATTCTGATTTCTAATTTGATTTTCCAATAATTCAAGTTTATCCACACATATCTTTTCTGACCTAATCAGATTAGATTGAATTTTCTCATTTTCTACAGACTTCCCTTCTAAAATATTTAGGGCCGGATTTTAAAAGGGTTACGCACATAAGTTATGTGCGTAACCCTTAAAAACCCCCCTCGCGTGCCGAGCCTATTTTGCATAGGCTCGGCAGCGCGCGCAAGCCCCGGGATGTGCGTAAGTCCCGGGGCTTCGCAAAGGGGCGTGTCAGGGGCATGTTGGGTGGGCGGCGCAAATTTCGGGGCTTCCGGGGGGCGCCTGGTGCGCGAACAAAAGTACACGCGCGCATAGATTTATAAAATCTACCCCTTACTGTACACTCCAATTTCTCAACTTTTTGACAAACAACTATATTTTGCTGCAAAACATCCTGTATTTTTGTAGACAAATTATTAATAGACTTTTGCATCAAAATAATATTTCCTATCTCTTCAAGAGAAAATTTAGGGCTCTATTTACTAAGCATTTTTTCCATAGACACAAAATGGGAGAAAACTTTTGGTACATGACCCTCAAAGATGCTAGGATTGTGCATTCATTTAAAACAAAATAGGAATTCAAACCAAATGAGGGTAAATTAATTTTGGTTCATGAAAAACAGAAATGAATGAAGAATGCCCCAAAATTAATGGAAATTTTCATTTGCATTCATTTTCATTTGCATCCACTACTACTCTACAGAGACTTCCGCCTGGTTCTACAATCCATCATACTCCCGAAACTGGACTACTGCAACTCTCTCCCTTCTGGGCCTTCCCGCCTGCACCACCAAACCACTTCAGATGGTCCTGAACGCTACGGCCAGAATTCTCACAAACACCAAAAAAAGGGATCATATCACCCCCATCCTCCAGCACCTTCACTGGCTACCGATTAAATACAGGATTCACTTCAAAACCATTATGATGATACACAAGGCCCTACATAACAGCTCTCCTCTCAACCTAACTTTTCAACTCCAGCTACACAACTCCAAGAAACCAACAAGAAGTGCGTACATGAACAGGCTAAGCACCCAGCCGGCAAAAACCACCCCTGAGGAAACGGGCACTATCCACAGCGGGTCCCACACTCTGGAATTCGCTCCCTCCGGACCTTCGCCTTGAACCATGCCATAGGACATTCAAAAAGAAACTAAAGGCTTGGTTTTTCGCACAAGCATTCCCGGAGAGCTAAGAGCAGGAAGAATTACAATATCAGTATAGCTCCCTGACCCCATCCGCCTCTGTACATAAGTTTCTGAATAGTTCGGTATCGCAATTTAATTAGTCATGATAGTTCTCTGTAAGCACCTCTAAGTTCCTTATGCTCCTTTATGCTATTTGTCAATTGTTTCAAAATGTAAATTGTTTTCAATGTAAGCCGCCCACGAGGCAACAGTTTTTACTTCCTTGTAAACCGGTGTGATATGTATATTATACAGGAACATCGGGATATAAAAACTAAAAATAAATAAATAAATAAATTTTGAAATTCCATTGAAGTCTTTGGGCAACAAACCTGCAGAGATTTTGCTTTCTTTTAACTCAAGCCTGTAGCCAGTGATGTCAATCACAGTGAACCTAGACTGATGGGAGTGAGGGCAGGAAGGGACAAAGAAAAACCAAAGAAGCAAGACCAAAGAAGCAAGACCAAGCTTTTTTTTTTTTTTTTTTTTTTTACCAGCACATCCTAGCTGGCATCTGCATGGATTGGCAGTTATCTTCTTCATTTTTTTTCAACCTGAATGTGAAAGAATCTTTGGAAGTCACTATTTAATGTTACTTCTGTGCTGGAAAAGATGGGCTCGGGCTCTGCTGCTTCTTCTTGCCTCTAAACTTTGTTGGGGCTGCAGGGAGATTACCATCCCCTGATCTCATGATTTTCACTTCAGTGTACAGCACTAGCAGCCTTGAAAACAAATTGTATGTGTATTAGTTTTGAAAGTCACAGTTTTCTTTTTATGCACAGCACAAAACTAGGGCTGGAATGAAGGCATCATTTGCAAGCAGCTCAGCTTGCTGGCAGCACTGCTCGAAGGGTGTGGCAGGTTGCTTTAGGCAGCATTTGTGAAACTCTGCCTGCAGCCTAACTAGTTCACACCTAAGCAGTATCTCCCTCTCCAGCACCCTCAACAAGGGGAAAAAATTCGTGAAATAAGTCTAGCTCTGTCAGAGCACTTCCTAAACTTTACTGTAATTTTCTGACTGGCCTCAGACCAGGGCTAGCTCACTTTAGGTCTGAAAAAAAACAAACACAAAGGGCCTCATTTTCTAAAGTATCGCAGGCCTGCGATACTTTAGAAAATCACGCTAACGTGGGGGGGGGGGGGGCGGGCGGGGGCCAAAGCGGGGGGGGGGGGGTTAGTTATTGGGCGCGAAATAGCCAGCGAAAAGGGCCTTACCTTTCCGCTGTGCGCGTCGTCCTCACGGAGTCGGCCCCGGTGACACCCCCGACTCCTCCTCTTCCGGGGCCGACTCCGCCCCGATTTCAGTAGCGCAGGCCTGCGCTACTTTCGCTAACAGCGCAAGCCTGCGATAGCTTTGGAAAATGAGGCCCAAAGATTGCAGCTTTACAAAAGCAGAAAAAGAAGAAAAAAATTCAGTCATACTTGCTTTTGCCCTCTGATCAGTTAACTGCAAACTGGAGCACAGTAGAGGTTTCCCAGCATGTTCGCAGGACCATCGGCCCCTGTAACACATGAACATAGGATAAGATTGCAAGAGGTTTGTTAGGCCATGTAAACATAAATAGTTCCTGCCTTACAAGCTCTGCAGGTACTCAAATGGTAAGTAATAGTTAGGAATAGGCTTATACTCAATCACAAAGGTCAGTCCAGGTCTTTTCATGGTGATTCCTTCCAGTGACAATACTAAACAGTTTGAGACAAGATTTCACAACACAGCTTACGCAGAATGTTCTCTTTTGACATATGCCATAGCTACAGTGGTTGGCAGCAGAGGAATTCATCTTCCTCCACCAGAGGAAACACCAGCCTAAATATCAGTCACTCATTATCTCACTGTCAGGGTGTGGCACATAAATGAGCAGTCAAGGCTTTTTTTCTTCTTTTAAGTGCTTTATTTTTACAGTGCAACAAAACTACCAACACTCACAGTTTGCACAGCTCAAATTCAGGCAGCTAGGCAAAAGAACTATGTTAGCCCAATTTACACAATAACGCAAACGGGTCAGCTATTCTTAAGGGGCTGCCTATCCCTTCTTACATTCCTGGAGTCCTAGGCCTCCCTTTGCTCTCCTCTCAGCCTGCATTCTATCCCTGGGCCAGAGGAATCAGCATGTACCCAGAATTCCCTGTCTTAAGGTGGACTAGTGTTCATTACTGGAGGGCTGCCATGCTCCAGGAGTTCAAGAGTATCATTACCTGCTTTAAGCATGCAGAGAGTTCAACGAAAAATCATTATCTGTATACTCCACGCTCACAGAGAGTTCAGAGAAGGCCCTTCTTAATAATTAACTACTTTTTATCTTTAAAATAAATAATCTTTATTAGTAGTAAGCAAGAAAGTGAGAGTAAATACAACAGGTTTCTTGGGAGCAACAAAATAGTCTTAATGGTGACATATTACCTAGCTTGCTCAGTTATTACAGGATACATCATTGTCTTATATACATGTCTACTAAACCTAATGATGTCACAATGCCTTTATCTTGGTACACTCCTTCTTTCCCCACTCAGTAGCCAGGTCTTGAAGTGTCAGCAGTTTCTTACACAAGTTTCTACGCAACCTGCTTCTGCCTGTCATCCAAGGACTGTTATTCTTGCTCATAATGACAAACATTCTTTCACTTGTGCAAAGCTGTTTCATTAATTTCATCATTTAACTGTTTAAATCCAGAATATTATCACTAGGTCCAGATAGCTAAGCCCTATTCTTAAAATGTTCCTGGGTATATTCCCTGTCACGTAGGGATGTGCAGGCAAAAAGTTTTCGTTGCGTACGTGATCCGTATTCGTGGGGGGGTCAATTCCGTTTCATGCGGAAGTATGGAGAATTCAATAAGTTGTCGATCTGTAAATACTTTACTACTAAATTAACTACAACTCCCCCCCACCCTCCTGACCCCCCCAAGATTTACCAAAACTCCCTGGTGGTCCAGCGGTGGGGTCCGGGAACTCACTCACACCCTCGTTGCCAGTTTCATCATGGCGCCGATAGCCTTTGTCACAGGGGCTACCGGTGCCATTGGTCAGCTCCTGTCACATGGCCATCGGCGCCATCTTGTGCTCCTACCATGTGACAGGGGCTGACCAATGTCACCGGTAGCCCCTGTGACATAGTATGGGCAAAGGCTATCGGCGCCATTTTGAGTCCTGGCATGGCGTCGGACGGCAGGTCACTCCTGGACCCCCGTTGGACCCACAGGGACTTTTGGCCAGCTTGGGGGGGCCTCCTGACCCCCACAAGACTTGCCAAAAGTCCAGCGGGGGTCTGGGAGCGACCTCCTTTCACGCCGGCCGCCCGATCCCAATACTCAAAATTGCCGTCCCACCAATACTCAAAATGGCGCCGATCGCCTTTGCCCTGACTATGACGGCGATCGGCGCTATTTTGAGTATTGGCGGGACGGCGATTTTGAGTCTCAAAATGGCGCCGATCGCCTTTGCCCTCACTATGAGGCGATTCACCAATGCAGACAGGGGAAGAAAACATATAAAATAAACTCCTACGTGTTTAGATCTAACTCACTCACTATCTGCTTTAGGCAGGACACTCACTAGCTGCTTTAGGAAGCACAAGCCCCTTTGAACTATTATAATGGTCTCCCAGGCTATCTCTGTAGCCAGGCCCAGGAAGAGAAAAAGAAAAAAATGCTGTCTTTTCTTCTGATTATTCTGGATTTAGCAATGCTCTGTGATGCAAGAGCTTACCAGTTTCTCATCTGTGCTGAGGGGTGAATTTCTGTTCTGTGCCTGAGGGGTGAATTTCTGGCTGTTCTGTTCTGTTCTGTTCTGAGGGGTGAATTTCTGGCTGTGCCTTGCTTAGCACAGAAAATCTCCAATCTGATACCATAAGTGGCACAGAAGTGAGTGGTCAAGGCTTTTTTTCTTCTTTTAAGTGCTTTATTTTTACAATAGAACATAACCACCAGCATTCACAGTTCGTACAACACAAATTCAGGCAGCTATGCAAAATAAGTGCATTCTCCAAATTTACACAATAACATAAACAGGTTAGCTATTCTTAAGGGGCTGCTCTCCTCTCAGTCTACATTATATCCCCAAGCTAGAAGAGACAGCCTGTACCCAGAATTCCCTATCTTAAGATGAATTGGGTCCAGATAGCTAAAATAAGTTTTTAAAGTCTTCTGGGGTTCTGTCACACAGGGGTAATGGGGTTTGAACACACAGCCCTGGTAACTGCAAGCTAGAAACCTACAGTGGAGCTATAGAGGCTGTTGATAGCCTAGGGCATCATAGAATACTTATGCCTTATATTCAAGAGAGCTAGACATGCCTCTACATGAACCAGCACTGGGTATATTCCAAATTGAGACCAGCATATGAGCAGCACCAGGAAGACACACTTTTGCTGGTCTGACAAACTCCTTTATGTCTACCCTATGAAAACTCTGTTCATCTGGCCTTTCATCAAGTTCCTGCTCAAGTTGTCCCAGCATCTCATGTTCATGCTGAAGTCACCCTAGCAACTTCTGCTTCTAGCAAGTTGTCTCAATGACTCCTGTTCTTGGCTCCTCATCTACCATTGACCTACAGCAGCAGCTCCCGGTTCCTATGGAATGCTTGGGTTCAACATTTTGGGACTTGTTTCAGCATGGCAGAGGTACAGAAATTGGCAGGGAACCCTCCAGAAGAGGACTTTGAGGGTGCAAATGAGCACAGCGATCGGGAAGATGACCAGGACATTGATGAGGTGTTCTGTAAATAATCTATATTTGATATTTGGATGAGATCTCATGGGTCATTCCATAGCCTTCTTTCCATTGAAAGAGACTAGCTTCCTATGCATTGATATCTTGGAGGTATTTAAATTTATCATATCACCCATATTCCACCTTTCATCTATGGTATATACGTTTAGATTTTTAAGTCTGTACCCATATGCTTTAGAGTGAAGACATCCGATCATTTTAGTAGGTATCTTCTAAGACTGATGCCATCCAGTTTATATTCTTTTAATTTAAAATCTCCAGAATTGAACTAATATGCGAAACTAACCTCCCTTTGGGAACATTTAAGAAGTAAAATAATTTATATACCCAGAAATTTTGGCTTTATTTTTTTATTCTGATTTAGAACAATTTGATATGATTAAAGATATAGAAACTCATAATACGCTGGCATGGGGTAAATTTTCAAAGCCACCTAAATAGATAGATGGCTAAATCAAACTTTTTGTAATTTTACTGAGGCTGAATGGTTTTAGTAAGTAGCTACATATATCCACAAATTCTGGGCAGTCCCGGGGGCAGGGTGAGATCAGGGGAAGAAAGTTAGCCAGTTAACCTGAATTTTCAGTACTAGCCAGCTAACTTGGGCCTACAGTCATCAAAACACTATAAATATAGCAGAAATAGCACCCACATTAAACAAAGGTCCCTGTTTAGGGAAATACCTGATCTTTCGCTATGCAAAGGTATTTTGTGCCATTTAAAAAAGTTAGCACGTTGCATCAGCATATCGCATGCACCGTCAGTGTGTTGTGCGTCATTTTACATGGCACATGTTGATTTACGTGTGGTGCGTTATTTTTTTGTTTATATATACTGGTTTCCTGCAGCTGCCTTTTTGAAGGTGTGTCAGGCATTGGAGTGAGAAGAGAGGAGGTGAGTTGTTGGACAGTGGTTGGAGTAAGAGTTTAGCTATCAATTTCTGAGTGTGGTGCTTGTCTTCTGTTGTCATCTGTTTCCCTTTACCTTAGTCTTCTTTTGTCTTTGCTTGAGTGAAAGGTTTTGTTAGTTTGTCTGTCTGTCTTTTTGTGTGGAGGAAGTGAAGAGGAGTGGTGGTGGTGGTGTGGTGGTGGCATAGAGGAGTGAGAGGAGTGGTGGTGGTATAGAGGAGTGAGAAGATCTGGAGAGGATGGAGCATGAGAGACATGGGGAAAGAGGAGAGGATAAGCATGAGGAGACAAGGGCAGGATTGGTAGAAGTAGGAGCAGGAGTAGGGACAGGGACAGGAGCAGAGATAGGCAGAAGATAAGGGATAGGATGAGGTGGGAGGGGGAAGGGGGAAGGGGAAGGCGAAGGGGATAGGCAGGCATGTATGGTGGGAAGAGAACAGCAGGGTAGGGATAGACAGAGAGGGCAGAGGGGAGGGGAATTGGTAGGGTGGGGGGGGGGGAAAGGGAGGGGTGCCAGGAGTGGAAGCAAAAGTGAGGAACGTGATATCTTCAGAAGCAGAAGTGCACCCTGTTTACCAGGCAGAAAGGCATGGTCGTCTTCGGGCATTAAAGTTCAGTGTCGAGGACAACGATATGGTCATTGCTGGGGTTCTCAAGAACTATGCCATGCTGTTCAGCAACTGTGCAGCCAAGGACCAGATCTGGTGCACTATCACCCAGGCCATATCCCAGTGCAGCAGTGTAAAAAGGAGTTTGGAGCAAGTAGCCATATGGCACTGGGATGGCAGCTTACAGGAGCATGGGGACAGAAACTGACCATATGAAGGGAGCAATAATTTGCAAAAGTTATCAAGAAATGTTAGCGGGTAAAAAGGTATTGCCACATTTTTTTTCTTACAATGGGAGTTGTGGTTGCTCAGGTGTCTTCTCCCTCCTCCCCTGCGGGATCCCAGTGTCATGCTTTGAACCATGTGGTTCTAAGTGCACCAATCAGGCCCTGGTAAGGGACGAGGTAGGATGTGTCTGAGCAACCACAACTCCCATCGTTGTCCTGCCAGCAGCGGGTGAGTTAAGGGATCGGGAGGGGGTGCAGGGGAGAATCTGTCCTACTGCCACCAGCCTCTTTCTAGCTGCTTCAGTTGTGTTTTCAGCCCGCGGGTGAAAGGACCGAGGAGAGCCATAGCGGGGGGAGAGAAGGAATAAATGGACCATTAACCTGTGGATAAGGTGACCCTGTTTTTTAAGATGAATTTTGGGACTTAAATTTCTTGACTTATACACGAGTGCATGCTTTCACATCTGCTAAAAAAGTCATGGATATTAAATCTAACTTCTTTATCTGCAGTTTTTGGGTGGGCGTATGGAACACGTTGTGGAAGGTATAGGTGAAAAGGTGAAGGTCTGGTTCGGCTGGTGAAGGTTTTGATGAATTGGTGCTTGGAAATACATGCCAAATTAAGTATTTAAATAAGCGAGACAGGAGCATACATCACTCAACTTAAAATACTTGCCTCCATGCATAAAATGAAGATTATTTTGTACATATGTTACAGTTATTTAATGCATAAAATGTATCATATACTTTAATACAAGTTTCCAAAAACTATACGTACCACTCAATTACAAAATTTTGCACATACTGACACATAAGCACCTTGTTTTAAGGTAGAAATATGCAGTATTTTATTAACTACGCAGCTCCCTTGCACAGTTTATAAAATATAAGCATAACTTTAGATGCACTAACTTAATGTCTCTACTAAATGACCCTTTTAATGTAGCCAAGCTAGCAAATACCTTTTAACCAGAAAGGATAATGTTGACATCTGGAGAGTTCTGCTGGGAAATTTTAAGGCAGATGGCTTGAACATCACTTGCATTCTTTCTTTAAAAGGCTGAGATTAAATTGGGCTTTTTACATGCAATGTTACCATCTCCACTTATACAATATGGTGCCCAGATGACAAGATGACATATTTTTTACCCAGTTTTGTTAATTTCTTTGCTGAGGCATTCAGTGATTTATTGTCCCATTTTTTTTTATCAACAGGCAAAGAAGGAATAGAAAACTTTGCAGCAAACTTCATAATGTGACTTCTACAATATACGCGAGTCTGGTATGTTAGATAACTATATTTATTTACGTATGTAATTCCAGCCGGGGTCATTTTGTGTAACAAAAATTAGCAATGGTGCTGGCCTAGGTCTGCTGGCCCCTTCTGCAATAGCCGCACTAGTGAGGCACGAGTGCCCAGGGATCACTCCTGCTCCATTAAGAAAGAATAGAGTAAGATTATCCAGGGTGGGAAGGAGCCCAAAGAGGGAGCCGAGGAGGATGAAGAAAGCCTGGGAAGGCTTTTTTGCAGCAATGATCTGATAAATGTTTTGGTTTGTTTTGGTTTTTTTTTTGGGGGGGGGGGGTTGTTTCTTTTTTAAAAATTTTTCCTTAGTTGTTTGTTTTATCTTAAATAAATGAAAAGAAGTAAAACAAACAAAAGATACAAAAAGTCAAAAGAAAACGAAATGAAATGAAAAAACCATCTGTGGGATCCTCTTCAGCCTTGGCTGTTTATTTTGTACCTGCACCCAGCTTGCAGAAGCATAAAAGTGACCAACGATCTCCCACGGCAGTTCCTGAGCACGCTTTCAGTCTCCTAAAGGCCTACTTTTTATTTGGGTCAGACTTGACGCTTTCTGCCCCATCTTGATCTCTCTATATCAAGTGGCTTTGGTGAGCTGTGTGCTCCATACCACCTGTATCTAGCATCATTTGTCTTACCTGGAGAAAAAGGTGTTGGAAAATGAGATATGGAGTCAGGAGGAGGCAGAAGAGCAAGTAAAGTCTTCAGGCATATTAGCTGTATCTCAGAGAAGTCAGGTCATAAGTCAAAGATTCAGCTGAGACCTAGCAGGTAGGTATGATGTTGGGTAGAGTCGAAGCATAGTCCTTTGAGAAAAGACCTGGAATGAGGTGCACCGTACATATGTGTTGCAGTTGTGTAGTTTGTTTTCTTTTTCTGAGTTGTGTATTTCAGGGTATGGCCTGTTGAAAGCTAAGGATGCTACTGTTTTGTGAGGCAGATACTGTACATCTCTCTCTCTCTCTCTCTCTTCCTGTTGGTAATTTTTCTAAGTCCAAAATTTGGGTATATCAAGCCTATTGAAACAGGCTTCCAAAATTAGGCGCCTAAACCCTTCAAAAACCTTCCTCGATGAGGTCCATATTCAGCAAGCCAGCAAGCGGGCAAGTTATCCAGCTAAAGGTAGACAGATAAAAGTCCTGCTGAATATCTCCGATTAAAACTATCCTGCTAACTTTAGCCAGATAATTTTACTTAAGCCTTAACCGTCCTGCTGCTGAACATGGCTGGTTAAGTTGAAAGTTATCCAGTCGATATTTGGTTAAATGGCACTGTTAAATTAATTTTTTTAAAGTGCCGGTGGCCCAGTTCTCACCTCCCTCCCCAATATGTCACAACCGACCTTGCTCCCCACCCATACCCTCACCAAAGACTTCCAAATACATATTGTGGAGTTCCAAATTGGTTCCCCCCCCCCCTCACCCCCTCCACTTCCTGGGACCCTGCTATTCTACTCCAGATGCTTCCAGCAATGCTCTGGGAGCATAAGATGCAAGTAGTGTGCGCTCCTGTCAGAGCAGCGCTGGACGCGCTGGGAGCGGGTAAGAGATACCTCGCTCCAGGCAGGGGGTTTCAGGGTCCGGGGGGGGGGGGGGGTGTTTCGTGTTCCTGATGTTGTGGGGTGGCCAGAATGTGTGTGGGGGGTAGGGGGAGGGTACCTTATAAAAAGAAATGGGGAATGGGTGGGAGCCTATCTGGGATCCCACAATATATTGTTTAAAGTCTTCAGTGGGGTTTTGAGGGGAGGGGGGGGGGCTTTTCTGCCAGGCTGGGCCAGTTATGACGTATTGCGGAAGGGGGCGGGAATAGGGCCACAGGCCCGCAAGGCACTTTAAACAAAATGTATTTAACAGTGCCTCTTAGCCGGGCATCTTTTGAAGATATCCAGTTAAGTGAGAGGTTATCCAGCCACATAAGGCTGTGTAACTTTAACTGGCCATTTTCAGAAGCCGGCCGATTAGATATAAAGTTATCCAGGTAAAGTTAGTAGGATAACTTTAGTCAAGGATATTCAGCAGGACATTTATCCTGCTGAACTTATGGGACAATTCATCTGGCAAAATTTAGCTGGATAACTTGTCCACTCACTGGCTTTCTGAATATGGACCTCAATGTTATTTAACTTTTAGATGTTTAGTTATAATCTAGTTATTTCAGAAAGCATTTGGCTGCATTGACACTGTTTATTTCTGGTTTTACTTATTCTGTTCTTTTAATCTGTTATTACTTGATTTTATTTTATTACTTTATGCATTTTTAGTAAGATGTTTTTATTCTTGCTTTTAATGGATTTTATTTGATTGTTTATTATTTTACATTGTTGGAAAATGTACTACCCTTGTACTTCGACTTGGGCTATTTTTGGAAAATCAAGAAATAAATGGAAGTTCTGAAAGAACTCAAAAATGAAATTTCAGGCCTATTACAAGTAATTTGTAACCTATCATTAAAATCATCCATTGTACTTGAAGACTGGAAGGTGGCCAATGTAATGCCGATATTTAAAACGGGCTCCAGAGGTGATCTGGGAAACTATAGACTAAAACAAAATCCAGCTCAAAAAACGTCAAAGGTGCGAGGGGGTCAAAAATGTCCCCCTGCTCAGCCTGTGGCTGCCACTGACCTTGTCTAATGTGGCTGAGGTCTGGTACCTAGAACTTGCCAACCTGACTGGGGCTTGGTCAGGATGGTACAATTTTGAAAAATGGTGGTGGCCCCGGCCCCAACGATGGATTGCTTTGAGATTTTTGACATTAGGGGATGTGGGATGTGAATTCATGGGGGTGGGGAGATAGTGTACACTTGACACCAACTATTTGGGGTGAGTCTTTATTGTTTTTTGATAGGGTTAGGGGGGCCATCATTGCATGAGTTAATTTTAATTTTTATTGTTAACATTTGGTAGTAGGGGCTGCCTCGAGTGGTGACCCCAGGGTGAGCAGGGAATAAGCTTTGACCCCCCTTATACCTTTGTCCATATTGACAGGATTTTTTTATTTTTTTCATGACCCTTTAAATCTAACATTAGGGTCCTCAGGCTCCTGCATTAATTACTGTTTCCTGAGGAGGAAACTTATTGCAGCTGACAACTTTCTAACAGGGTCATTTATCAAATCAAATTGGCGTTTTTGCATGTGAAAAATGCCTTAACGCATGCGATAAGCACCATAACGCAAGGTGTGATGCAAATTTTTTAAAGGGGCGGGATTGGGGAGGAGTCAGGGGCGGGATTTCTGGAAAAGTAGGCTGGTTTCACAAAGCTATAATGCATAATATCACTGAAAATAACTACACCTTTTTCAATTGCATTAAGCTGTGCGATATCATGCATTATGCCCATAACACAATATTTTTGCAAATTCCATTTTTAGGCTAGGGAAGTTGAGAGAGAGCGAGAGAGAGAGAGCGCACCTCTGATGGTGGCACCATAGTAAGCAGCTATTTATGCTATTTATGCTTCCTCACTCCAAGGGACATTTGATGTCCCTTGGAGTGAGGAAACTCACACAATGATGAGATCTGTACAATGTTCTGTCAACCTAGCTTGATGTTACCCAGGTAGAGAGTCCATCAAGCTGAGTTTAGAGAACATTGTACAAATCTCATCGTTGTCCGAAGGACATCAATCTTCACAAGAATGTACTGCTCTATTCATACATCTCACTCTGCATGTAAAAGTGGCCCCTAACCCCTACACTACTACCTAAACCTCACCTCGAGTTACTAGGTGGGCCTCCTTTAGAGATATAAATAGCTAAGTACTACAAGGGCCTTGTAGATAGTCTCTCTCACTCTCTATCTAAATACAATTATGTAGGTAATGGTATTACTATAAAAAGTTAACACACTTTGCAATAAAACACACCCCTTTTTCTAGCACATGCAATATTTACAGCAAATTGATACATCTAGGCCTAAGTTGGCCGCAATGTTATTAACATCAAATTGACTATTAATGAGCTGCTATGCATGGATTTGCAAAATTCATATGCACAATGCAGCTCATTGTAATAGGGGAGGGAGTCCGAGTAGGGCTATGCAAAGTATCACGTATATCGTGCGATATCACCGCATCACGAGATAAACATCGGATACCGTGCAATATATGCTGTTAATGTGTTAGATCCCTACCGTGGCTTGATGCATCTCCTAGATTGTTTGGTAAAAAATATTAAAATGTAGAAATTGAAAAATATAAAGTATGTTATATGGATACAACAAAGTCAACCCAACAAGCAGATGTGCTGAAAATTTAAGAGAGTTAGAAAGGGCTATTATGTGCCAGCTATGCTTAATGAAGTCACTTTCAAGAAGATATGTTCACCTGGAGCCACAATAAGAGTTTTCCATGACCTACTGTATGCTCATTTTGAAAGTGCTCTTTCTAGTCTTATCTTTCCTAGAGAATTATCAGGGCACATTTGGCAGGAGGCAAAGTACTTTCCTTATGGTTGGGTGACTTTTAATGGGAAGTGAAGCCACAATATTTGTGAGCTACATGACTAGGCCAGCATAACAATTTTTGTTTATCTTTGTTTAGTTTAAACAAATGTGGAAATAGAAATCTGTACTTTCCAAACCTGGGGCAAACATCCAACTGGGAAAGGATTCACAGATGGTAAATGTAGAAGCTGGCAGATTTCCTGTATCACAGAGCTTTGCTGTTTGCAGAGGAAAGGATAACATCTGAAGCTCTTAAAAGTACAAAACTCAATTTAAAAAAAAATGCATCCAATGACAAATTTTCTAGCATTAGCCTCCTGTGATTCCAAGCGATCAGGACTAGCCAGAGAACAGACTCCAGGCTAGACTCTGGCAAAAATCTTTATAAGCTTCTTTATTGGTGAACAATAATAAATGAAACAATTTAGCTGGTTTGTGCAGTTCAACAAAGTAATGGTAACTTACAGTTCATTTCCTTGAGCCTTCCATCTCTCTCTGGGGTTTCTCTCATCCCTCAGTCTCTTGCCTCTTATCCCTGCTTGCAGTGATCCACCATAGCCCAGAATCCTTGCTGGGTTGGGAGTTAAGCAGGACCAGTACAGATGGCTGTAGCATGTCCTTTAAGGTGTTCTGAGGGAGTTTCTTACATGCTCCCTCATACCTCCTTTTTCAATCATAGGAGATCCAAAGAGCAAAACTGCAAGCTCATAAATATGCCCTGTAATAATGCAGTAAAGAGGGTCACAGTTTTTTTTTTGGGTGTGCAGAAGCTCTTCCATAGATGTATCTAAAGGACAAGAGGACTCCACACAAAAGAAAAGAGAAGTACACACATTTTTTAAATGGCCTGGTGCCTCTAAAATGTTATAAAACTGAAAAAAGATATTTAATTAGTAGTTAAAGTAGCAACTGTACTTCAACATCATAAAAACAAGTAGGGGATGCATACAGACCATGATTTTCAGAATGCTTTCCACTATAGATTTTTAGAAGGGTTATGGGAATAGGTGGGACGCGTTTGTGAGGGAGATCAGGTTTATATGTGGGGTTGTGTATGTTGCGTCCCTCGATGCTAGACGGCTTCGCCCCGTTTGCCTCACCTTATTCGCAGCTCCTCCCGCTTACCTAGGTAAGATGGCCACCACCGCATCTTCAAGCCGACCTCTCCGGCGTCCCCGGAATGGCTATGGTGCTGCCTCCTGCCATGCTCCTCCCAGGTACCTACTAGGGTGCGTGCGCGTCACCCATATATTTATGCAACCCTTGTCGCGAACTTCAGGGACGTTCTCCCTTACTGACGTCACGCCATCCAGGTATATAACATCTACAATTTTGCTAGCTTGTTGAGTTAGCAAGGACTTGATTCCGGATACGTTCCATTCCTGTCTACGCTACTCTGCCACTTCCGTGCTGCCGCTGGAAGCTCTCTCTCTGCCCTTCGGGGTAACTGCTAACCTGGGTACCTGCTCCTCAGGGGCCCTCTGCTTTATTTCAGGTGCCTTACAGGGAACAGGTAATTGCTCCTCGAGGGCCTGCTCTCCATGCCTCGGTGCCTACACTTACTTCTACAACCTGATGGAATCGCCTATCTACAGCAAACACCTAGTGAGTACACTAACTCTCAGTCTATCTCATCCACAGTACTTCCTTGCTGGGAAACCTGCTTCACAACCTCCCATTACCAACGGGGTGAGAAGGGCTCCCTCTGCAATTACCAGACTGCAACTGCCTCACTACTGCCACCTCTGGTGGCACTCTTCAAAGCTCTTTAATAAAGAACTAACTGTGTTTATGCTTTCTGAGTCTAGCCTAGTACTTTGGCTCCTCACAGGGCTCCTCCCCGTGGGCATGGTCATCTGCCACAGTACTCAAGGATCCACCCAAACACCGCTCATTCATAACAGTGTATGTGGCAGGGGAATATTTGTGATTGGGGATAGAGAGCTGTGTGCAGGGTAGGGGTATGTGTGCGGTGTATCTGGGGGGAAGGAGAAGTGAGGGGAGGTGTAAAATATTGATTGCCACTTAGCCTTTATCAGGACCTTAACCTCTATTTATTCTGTATAAGACCCATTGCTGTGTTTAGTTCATGAACTGGAAAGAAAAATGGCATTTGTTTACAATGACTGAGGAAATCAGACCTTAAACTGCTCTCTTGGGCACCCTGCTCTCACATATATAGGTGCAGGGAATATTTCCAGACTGGGCCATGTTTCTGTAATATGTGTTGGATACAGGACAGAAGAAATCCAGGGCACACAGAGTTAATCTCTTCAGGCCAGAGAGCAAGCTCCAGTTTCAGCAGTGCCCTGCTGTCTCTGAGTAATAGGAGCTTATCTACTTGTAAGGCTTTTCTTCTAAGGGGCAGCACCTCTAAGGGCGCACAAAGGAATTTATATTTCTCGGGGCTATCATTCTCTTCCATGGGTCCCCTCCAATTATAGTACCCCAGGGGGTGAGTCCTTTCTAGGGGGGGGGGGGAATCAGTTGCTTGCATCCCTGGAGGTGGGGTAACTCCCTTTCATGCGGGCAGCTGCGCAGTGCGGTGCTGGTGCTGGAAAGGACGCAGATCACAGGACACAGGTCTGGGTGTTCAAAAATAAAAATTGACTGATTTCTTTAAAAGGTGATGGATGTCCAGGTGAGATGAATGGATCTACAGTGGGGTGTCCTTTCCTCCTCTGTGTAGGTGCTGGTGCCGCGGGTTTCTGAGGATGCCTAACTCTGTAGAAGGAGAGCTGCGTGGTCCCCCATACTCTGGAGGGATCCTATCCTGTGAGTGGGAATCCCCTTAAAGGTTGCCACAGTCCTACCTCAGTCCAGCTGTCCTCATACCGATACCCAGCCGGCGTATGCCTGTGTCCCAAGAGGGGGGAAGATCCTGTGTAGGGGCTTCTCTGCTGCCCTTTCATTTATTTAAGTTGTTTGGTTGAACCTTCTGCAGGAAAGGGTTGCTGTTGGGAGGCCGGCACCCTGCCCAGGCTCCAGACTGAGAGAAGGGGTGATAAGAACCCCCTGGCTACCAAAAATAGAATAATTCACTAAATGTCCAAATATCTTTTAGGGCCCACTGTCTCTGCCAGCTCCTCTGTGACTCTTGAAGAGAATTAGGGGGGCATAGTAACCTGGCCTCTGGCTCCAGAGGGGTAATCTTTTCCCAGAGCACCAGGCTGCAACCCAGGCAAAAATCCTTAAGGTATTCAAAATCCTAATGAAGTCTCCTGCTTTACCTTTATGTAAGTACCCATCCTGGTAGGGAGTGCACAGGAAAATGTATCTGAAAAGAGTCTGGGGTGAAGCTGAGGGCCTCACCAAAAGGAAACCCCACTCTACTGATGCTCCTTTCTCCTCAAAATCTGAACTCAACTCCTCCTGAACCTAGCCCTAGTCCCTAGTTATAAGCAGCATCCATCTACTCAGCTGCCTCTAGAGCAGGGGTGTTCAAACTGATCCTTTGAACCCCCCCCCCCCCCCTGCCAGTTGGGTTTTCAGGATATCCCTAATGAATATGCATGAGAAATATTTGCATACACAGGGGGTTGTGCGTGCAAATAAATATGCATATTCATTAGGGATATCCTGAAAACCCGACTGGCTGGGGGACCCCACTCTAGAGGAAGAGCTGTCAAATGGTATTCCCACTAGCTGGTTGTTATCTACAGGGACTGGGTAACATCTAGTGGCCAATCTGTAGGAGTGCCACATATTGTTTCAGCCCCAATGGGATTGGCAGTTCCTGGATCTGCCTCCCTGTGGGATTTGGAAGCTGTTACAGAATTTGGGGCAGATTTTAAATGGTACGCACGCGGCGTACATTTGTACGCGCAACCCGGCGCGCAAAAATGTACGCCCGATTTTATAACGTGAGCGCACAGCCACACACGTTATCAAATCAGGAGTCGGCACGCGCAAGGGAGTGCACACTAGTGCACCTTGCATGCGCCGAGCCCTCAGGGAGACCAGCTGGCTTTCCCCGTTCCCTCAGAGGCCGCTCTGAAATCGGAGCAACCTCAGAGGGAACTTTCCTTTCCCCCCCACCTTCCCCTCCCTTTCCCTACCTGTCCCGTTCCCCCAGCCCGACCCCCCCCCCCCCCCGTACCTTTATCTCACAAGTTACGCCTGCCAGAGACAGGCGTAACTTGCGTACGCCGGTCAACTGCTGGCACACGATCCCACGGCCCAGCGGCCTTGCAGAGGCCTCTGGCCACGCCCCCGCCCCGGACCACCCAGCCCCGCCCCTGGACCATCCATTTTTTCAAGCCCCGGGACTTACACGCGTCCCGGGGCTTTACGCGTGCCACCGGGCCTTTTGAAAATAGGCCCTGCAAGCATAACCCCCCTACGCATGTAAGTCCTCCTGGATTTATGTGCATAACCCTTTGAAAATCTGCCCCTTTGGCTGCTTTGCAGAAACAAATGAACCAGTTCAAAGGACAGATGTGGCCAGAGGGATGGATAAGCCAGCTGAAACTGAAAGCAGGGCAAAGAGAAAGAATCTCCAATTTATCTTGTCTCATCAAAATCATTGAAAAATCTATGCACAAACAATTATGTGATTATTTGGAGGACTACTCATTACTTCACCCTAGGCAATTTGGGGCAGATTTTCAAAGGGTTATGCGTGCCGGGCTTATTTTCAAATGGCTCGGCGGCGCACGTAAAGCCCCGGGACGCGTGTAAGTCCCGGGGCTTGAAAAAATGGATGGTCCAGGGGTGGGGCGGGGGCGTGGCCAGAGGCCTCTGCAAGGCCGCTGGGCCAGGGGATCGTGCGCCGGCAGTTGACCGGCGCGTGCAAGTTACGCCTGTCTCTGGCAGGCGTAACTTGTGAGATAAAGGTACGGGGGGGGGGGGGGTTTCGGGCTGGGGGGGAAAAGGAAAGTTCCCTCTGAGGCTGCTCCAATTTCAGAGCGGCCTCTGAGGGAACGGGGAAAGCCAGCTGGTCTCCCTGAGGGCTCGGCGCACGCAAGGTGCACTAGTGTGCACCCCCTTGCGCGCGCCAACCCCTGATTTGATAACATGTGTGTGGCTGTGCGCGCACGTTATAAAATCGGGCGTACATTTGTGCGCGTCGGGTTGCGCACACAAATGTACGCCACTTGCGTACCATTTCAAATCTGCCCCAAATTCTCTAACAGCGGGGCGGGAGCGGGGCCAGTGGCCTCTAAGGCCAGCTGGTCTCCCCGAGGGCTCGGAGCACGCAAGGTGCACTAGTGTGCACCCCCTTGCGCACGCCGACCCCTGATTTTATAACATGCGTGCGGCTGAGCGCGCTTGTTATAAAATCGGGTGTACCTTTTAAAATCTACCCCTATGGTTTTAGGAAAAATCGATGTACCGAAATACTTCTACTGTCCTGGGCAGATAGCATTTTTTGCGGTTTTGAGTGTGGTATTGCTTTATTTTTGGAACCATCCAGTTTTCATTTCCGATAGGTTCCTTGGTCACTAACACCTTACAGGAACTCAAAATTTAT
The DNA here is from genome assembly GCF_901001135.1 of Rhinatrema bivittatum. Taxonomy (NCBI): domain Eukaryota; kingdom Metazoa; phylum Chordata; class Amphibia; order Gymnophiona; family Rhinatrematidae; genus Rhinatrema; species Rhinatrema bivittatum. The sequence continues at coordinate 576,073,579 of NC_042616.1, forward strand.
ATGTCAGCCATTTTGAGATGGCTACATCAGAATAGAATTGCCCTCAATATTAAAAAAACAGAAATCATAGTAATGTTGAGATATCCCAAAACTGAAGTCTTCCCAACTTTTTACTTTGAAAACTAGGAAATTATAGTCCAAACTGTTGCATGTGATCTAGGCGTCATGGTAGATATCATGCTCTCAATGAAGCCTCATGTTAAAAACTTAGTTAAGTCTGGCTATTACAAAACTTAGAATGTCGAGGAGACTCAAACCTTTTTTAGAAGCGGATGATTTCTGGTTAGTGCTTCAATCCATGATCTTGCAGTGCTGGACTACTGTATTTCACCTCTTTTTGGGGATTTCATATAACACCATTAAGCCTCTTCAGCTGTTACAGAATTCTGTAGCTAGGATTCTTTCCGGAACATGTAAATATGATCACAACTCCGGTATTGAACAAACTACACTGGTTATTGGTACAATATAGGAGTCAATAAAAGCTAGTCTCTCTATTTCAGTGTATAGTTTATAAAATGATATTTCCTGGCTAGGCACTAGGCTGCACCTATATACACCATCAGCTAGGTAGATAGATAGTGCATCAAGCTAGGTAGAGAGAACATGTTACAAATGTACTCTTCTTTCAAATTTCATCACTCCAAATCACATTAAATCTTCACTGATGGTAACTGTGATGTTCATGTAAAATTGCCCCACAGAACCCAACACACCCCACCCCGAGTTACTAGTGCCCCCCCCCCCCCTTACAGTGGTATACATAGTTAACTGTTTATGAGGCTTTCTCTCTCTCCAGCAGCGAAAAATATCACAAGTGTGATTAAATTTAACACACATTCCAGTAAAATAGCTATGCAGTACCTGGAAAATTACCCTAACCACACCTCTTTTTTTTATCACAGGCACTATTTTTACAATATATCACAAAATGATGAATCTAGGCCTAATGAGGTGATTAACGATATACTTAATGCTATTTTATTGATGATGTACTTGTGTTGGTCTGATGGTTATAATCATATGAATGTTTTATTGCAAACCGCTTTGGTATAGAAGAAATGTTTAAATAAATGAAATAAAATAAAATAAATATGGTAACTAGATCTGTTCCCCAGAATAGACACAGGCAGGATCCTACTTTTTAGGAAACTGTGTCCAGCACTACCCAAGATGGGAGCATGGGCATCAACTTGCTGGATGTTTTCCTCACTGAGACTGTGTCAGAAAGAGTTTTGCTATTTTTCACTGTTCTCAAGTGGCACAACAAATACACAAACGGTACGGCACTTTTATAATCATCTGTTGGAGGAAGAAACAGTGAATCTAGATAGCCTGCTGCAGAGACTGGTGAGTGGACACAGACTTTAAGAGGAAAAGATTGCAAGCATGAAGTGCCTCCCCATACAGGACTTTCTGATTCCTTTGCTATAGTGGTTGAGAGATTTTCGACAGGACTGAATCATCCCTTATGCATTGCAACCAGTGATAATCAGTGCATGACCCCCTAAAAATCCAGTTTGGGCAGAATTTGCTTAAGAGGCTTCCAACAAATTGTTTTAGTATTATGCATGGAAGAGAACTGTCAAGTTTTTTTCCTCCATTTTCCAAAGGGCCTAAAAAATATACATTGCCTAAAGAAAAGAAAAGAAAGTTTAAGACGCAGGGAGTCCACTTATTTGTTGACAACTTCTTCTTTTCCTGTCTGATGAGACTGACTTCAGCCGTTTGGATATATTTTCTGTTGTGCATACAGATACTTACACCATGTTAAATAAATACTGCAATCCTCATTACAAGTCAATCTTAAAAGCCTTGCTTGTGGAGAAAATGGCCACATACGCGTATATGTGGGCTGCGCAGGATGAGCATGTATTTTAAAAAGCCGCAGGGTATGCACGTATATATGCACACTCTCACAACAGTAAGCCCTAGTGGCGTAGCCAGAACTGATTTTTTTGGGTGGGCATAAGGTTAACATGGGTGGGCTGAAGGCCTGCAGGTCTGAGACCTACAAGTTGTATTCTCAGTGATAAATAATGCCATATACTGCACCCTACAATGGCTTTCTAAGTACTTTGCAACAGCCATTATGCTGCTGCATCATGTGTGAACATTTAAAACATGTTACCTCAATTATTTCAAGCACTTACCAGAATTAAAAATTCCTTATTAATCTGTGTTAATAACTTATTGTATATTTATTGCAGTTTATAAATGCACAAGTATATCATGTAAAAATCAAAGAAAACAAACAGATCCAATCAATCATGTAATAAAACAAAAATGAATGTATTCTTTCATGAATCCTCTTTACAGAAAACCAGAAATCATCATAACTACAATAAAATATCATGAATCATCAGAACAGATGCAGCGCAGAGCTAGGACAATTCACATTACAGCCAACGTGAGAAAAAAATATTCAAATTCTGGTGTCCCCTCAACAAAAAATATCCCTCCACTGCTATTTTGTGAAGTAACACAAACTCATGCAAAGAAAGAGACATCTAGAACCTTGCCATACCATATAATCACAGCAGTGACTCTCAGGACTCAAATAATATCAACCTTAAGAAAAAGCAGCAATGCAAATACTACACCAGGCCCTAGAACATTAATACATCACCTACGGGAATAACAGAACAAGCTGCTACAGAGAAACTACACACTAGCAAAAATATTGCACTTCAGTCACACACAGGCAAAACAGAGACCTACCCTTACCTAATATAGCAATAACAGACTACAAATTAGAAACAGAAATATGCAAACAAAACCAAAATAGAAAGCCTGAGAAACTAGACTCTGAACAGTGGAATGCTGAAGAAAGAGCAAAATACAAAAATATAAGAAATACACATTCCCAAAGATGGCATATTCCAATTGCTAAAATCTCAAAATATTTTTTTTCCTTTGGTGCCTGATCTTTGTATTTTTCTAATCAGTTGGTCCCAGTCTCTTTTTTCCCATTTTCCCTCGTCGCTCCTTTCTAATTTCTCTCTTCTCCTACTATCTTTTTCCCTTCCTCCCTCACACACACACATATGCTTTTTCTCGGACTCCCTCATACACACAAGCTCTTACTCTCAAATGCTCTCCCCACCACAAGCTCACATTTTACATGGTCTATCATACACACACACACACACACACACACACGCTCACACACACACACACACACACACACAAAACCCTCACTCTCTCACCCTCCCTCCCAGGTTCCCATTCTTATACTCATGCAGACATACACTCACCCTCCCATTCTCACTCATACACATGCAGGGCCTTTTCATTAGCACAGTCAAAGTCCTACTTCCACTGCCCCAGGGATGGGAAGGAATCCCGTGGAGGCATTGCAGCTCCAGTTCTCCCTTCGCCATTGTGGAGATGGGATCTCTTGGCATCCTTGCTTTTTCTGAGGCCCTCCTCTTCATTGCCGTGGGGATGGAATCTTGTGACAGCCTTGCTTCTTCTGAGGGCTCCTCTTTGTCGTTGCTGGGATGGGATCCCACTATGGCATTGCTCCAACAGGTCTTTTCTGATTGGGTGGGCTTGAGCCGAAACTGGGTGAGCCACCCATGGCTATGCTACAGGTAAGCCCATTCAAAAGGGGCGTAACAGGGATGTGAAAGGGGCATGGTCTGGGCATTACTGTACGTGCATGCATAATGAGGTACTTTAAATCTCACCTACTCGCTGACATGCGTGCACTTACACATGCAAACTTGCTACTGGGGGATTACACGCACAGCACCAGAGAGACTTTCGATTAGCCTCTTGTAGTTTGCCAGCCCATCTTCTGTCGACAAGTGGAAGCAGGAACTACCAATGGGGGGGATGTAGGATCTCCAGTGCTGACTGTGACCCATTGGGGGTGGGTTAGAGGGGGATTAGCTGTTCCATGGGTTTGAAACAACAACATACTTTCATTGCAAAATGACTAAAAAGAGAGAGAATAGGAGGAGGAGGAGGAGAAGGTATCCCACACACAGAGCCTACAGGACACGGACTCAGTTTTTAGATCTGTCAGAGGAGGAAGTCCTGAGTAGGTTCAGATTTAATAAGGAAACCATACAGTATCTATGCTAGTAGTTACAGGCAGACCTATACCTACCAGCCAGAGGGGCTATGCCTTGCCAGCACATCTCAAGATTACCACTGCCCTAACATGTTTTGCAACCAGCACCTTTCAAACTCTTCTGGGGGTCACAGCTGGCATAAGCCAGTCCGCCACCTCCATATGCATCAGTCAAGTCCTGGCTGCCTTGCTAAGGAGAACATGCCAGTATATATCCTTCCCTCAGAGCAGACAGCAGCACCAAGAAAAATCATTCAGGATTTCTATCAAGTGGCTCGCTTTCCCTCTGTCTTGGGGGCAATCAATTGCAATGCACACACATCCCTATAAAGGCACCAGGGGGAGATGAGGCCACCTACCGCAACGGCTTCTACACCCTCCATATACAGGCATCGTCCCCAAGTTTCCTGGATCCACTTAGGAAGCCTGCATCCTCTCACAGTCGGGAATTCATGACTGCTTCCAGAAAGGACACATCATGGGGGACTGGCTACTAGGTAGGAAATTATCCATTGATAACACCATATCACAATCAGTCTCCTCCCATGTCTCTATGTGGGCTGCCTATCCTGGAGGAGAGCTCTAACCCAGCCTAATCCTCTAATGTCCAATCCAACCAGAAATCCTATTTAACAGCTTTGCTCTGGTTTCTCTCTTACAGGTGACAGAGGCTAAACACTAAAAATGTGGCTCATGATCGATGTGGCCACCTTACAGACTGCAGTGGAGGTTCGATACAATAAGGCTCAATGGATGACCAGAGCAGTCATCGAGAGAACTTTTGGCTTATTCAAAATATGCTTCCGCTGTCTGAACAGATCAAGAGGATGCCTCCTCTACAACCCACCTAAAGTCTGTCAGATCTTCCTAGCCTGCTGTATGCCACATAACTTGGGCACAATCAGATGCATGCCTCCTCCAGAGGGACTGTCTGTGGATACAGATGAAAAGGAAGAGGAGGAGAAACAAGAGCTCAATCAGCAGGATTTGGAAGTGATACATCACAGTCAAAGCAAGGCTATAGAGGGAAAGGAATACTGGTACAAAGATATTTTCACAGGTGACAGAGAATTTATTAATGTGTGAAGTGCAAGTTAACCAAAGTGCTGTACAGGTTAAATTTAATGGCTCTTTTGGGCACGCTTTCCCTTTCTTAAGCTACTTGGGGGAGGGGGGGGGCACTGGGCAAGCTGTGTCTTGCACTCCACCTTAGAGAAGGTCCTTCAGAGGGCGCAGGACCTGGCTCTTCGGGCAGGTGGCTGCAGGAGGGTGTGGAGGTTGGTAAAGGCACTGCTGGTGTTGCAGGTGGTTGGTTGGTTGTGGCTGCCAAGGGACAATCTGGTGAGCAGCTCTCTCCATAATAACCACCCCGACATGGATCCATGTTTTGAACGAAGTCTGCTTCAGGGGACTTGATAACGACTTGAAGCTGCTCACATATTTTTATTTATTTAACTTTTTTATATACCGACGTTCCTGTATAGAACACACATCACACCGGTTTACATTGAAACTGAACAGTCGCCTGGGAGCGATACAAGGAAACGTGTGATACAAAAAATTAATAACGCTCAATTAATTACAGAGAACAAGAGAAACTGCTGAAAGCCATGAGAGAAAGCTCACTACCTTGAGGGCAGGTTAAGGGATAAGCAATAGAGTACATTTGCGATCAACTAAATTACTGGTTAAAAGGTCTAAGATACAATATGGGGCAGATCTGTTGGGGAGAAATGGATGTGCTGGAGGGCAATTGAACCTGGTGGGCCCATGAATGAGGCCCCAGGAAGATCTGGGAGGACTCAATCGAGGGACGAAGAGACCTTGCCCGAGAATGGCATCAGAGAAGTGTTATCTTTCTGAAAAGGCTTGACTGAAAAGCCAAGTTTTGAGGGGTTTTTTTGAATGCCAGTGGGCAGGGTTATTGGTGGAGGTCCGGGGGGAGTGCATTCCAATGGGTCGGACCACCTGTTGATAGGGCACGCTTCCTTAAGGAGGTTTTTGCTGGGGGGGGGGGGGGCATACAGTGTGCCTTTGTAAACTCTTCTGATGGGTCTGTCTGATATGTGAGGGCGTAGTTGGATGCTTAGATTGAGGGGAGAGATATTGTGAATGGCCTTGTGAATCATCATGAGGACCTTAAAGAGAATCCTGGATTTGATGGGTAACCAGTGGAGGGTCTGAAGGATGGGAGTGATGTGCTCTCTTTTGTTAGTGTTGGTAAGAATCCTAGCGGCGGCATTCTGCACCATCTGCAAGGGTTTGGTGGTATTGGCAGGGAGACCCAGAAGAAGGGAGTTGCAATAGTCGATTTTCGACATGATGATGGATTGAAGCACCAGACGAAAGTCTCGGAAGTGAAGGAGCGGTTTTAGTTTTCTTAGTACCTGCAATTTGAAAAAGCATTCTTTTGTGGTATTGTTTACAATTTTTTTTTAGGTTTAGCTGGGTATCGAGCAGGACACCTAGATCTCTCACAACTGGTGAGTGATTAACAGAAGTTTTGGCGAATTGGGAAGAGCTAGGAGAGTTGAGAAGAACATTGTTTTTATCCTGAGATATGAGGAGAATCTCCATCTTATTGGTGTTGAGGACGAGGTTGAGGCTGGAGAGAAGTAGGTTGATTGATTGCAGGCAGCTATTCCAGTAGGACCAAGTTTTGTGAAGAGAGTCTGTGATTGGGATGAGAATCTGGACGTCATCCGCATAGAGGTAGTGAGTTAGATTTAGGTTTGAGAGTAACTGGCAGAGCGGGAGAAGGTAGATGTTGAATAGGGTAGGTGAAAGGGATGATCCTTGGGGGACTCCTAGGTTGGACCTGACTGGGTACGATTCTTTGTTGTTGATCTTGACCTTGTAGAACCTGTTGTTGAGGAAAGATCTGAACCAGCTGAGCGCCACTCCCTTGATGCCTATGTCTGCCAAACGCTTTAATAAAATTGTATGGTTCACAGTGTCAAAGGCCGCAGATAGATCTAGAAGAGCAAGCAGATAGGGTTGTCTTTTTTCCAGATTTAGGAGGATGGTGTCCGAGAGTGATGTTAGGAATGATTCTGTGTTTAGCGTTTTTCTGAAGCCAAACTGAGATGGGGCGAGAATATTATTATCTTCCAGGTATTCAGAGAGTTGCTTGTTTACTATTTTTTCCATAAGTTTGGCGATCAGAGGCAAGTTCGCTATGGGGCGGAAGTTAGCTGGGGTCCGTTGGAGATAAGGTGGGTTTTTTTAATAGAGGTTTAAACATTGCAAGTTTTAGTTGGTCTGGTACTAGCCCTTGAGCAAGGGAGCAATTTATGACATCTGCTATGGGCTTGACAATGATATTCAGGATGGCGAATAGAAGATTAGGAGGTATTGGGTCTGACAGATGTGAGGAGGGTTTAAGCTTCTTGAGAATGTTTTCTATTTCCAGTGATGACGTGAACTCGAAGTATTCAAGCATTGTGTTTCATTGAGGAAAGGAAGCGAGCGGGAGAGGGGACTGGGGATTGGAGGCAGTGAGGGGTGCGATGAGATTGGTGATTTTTTTCTGGAAGTATATGGCCAGTTCTGTGGCTTTACTAAAGGCTAGGTCATATGGTCGATCCTACTTTCTTTCAGCCTCTCACATGTCTCTATAACTATATGCCTTGTAGAAACACTAGCACAAGGTATTTTATCAGGGCCGGTGCAGGGGTATTAGGCACCCTAGGTGAAGCTTCTGCCTTGCGCCCGCCCCCGATCCAGGAACTGGCTCCGGCCTTATTCACTCAGAAAGGCCTCCCTCTCTTACACACACTTAGGTTCCCTGTCTCATTCACACACTCATCCCTACACAGGCTCCCTCCTTCTTTCTCACTAACACAATTGCTCTCTTGTACACATATAATCCCTCTCACTCACACACACATACAGAGTCACCGCTCATGGCCCGTCGAGAATCTGCTTCTCTCGGCTGTGAGCAGGTTGGGCATTGCTCATGGCCTGCCATGTGTATGCTTTTCTCAGCCGCTAGCAGAATGGATGCTATTCGTGGCCCGCTGTGCCTCTACTCTTGGCCATGAGTAGGATAGGATCCGCTCATGGCCCACCAAGTCTCAACTCCTCTCAGCCTTGAGTGGGATGAGCTCCGCTCACAGCCCCACATGGCTGCTGTTTGCCTCCCTTAATGGCTGGCATCCTAGGCAACTGCCTAGTTCACCTATTGGGATGTGTCAGGCCTGATCTTATATACATTACTCACCATGCTGCTGGTCTGGTTGTGAGGTGTCCAGCTCCACCACCACCATCACAGCTGACTTTGAAATTGTGGATAGCACAATCTGCTCCATCGCCGTGAAAGTGACCTGGGTGTCTGCTCCCTCCTCTAGCATTTGTGCCAGCTTTCTTTTGACAACACGCTGCAGGTCTCTCCACTTGTGGCACAATTTACCTACATTCCTGCTGTTTTTAAAAACAACATTAATTTTATGGTGAATGTGCTCCCAGATCTGCTCCTTCTGGTAGAAGTCCATTGTTTTAGGCTTCATGCTACAGAAAACACTGTGAGCCTTTATCGCTTCCTTTACAATGAGGTCAACCTCCCTGGGCAGAAAATTAGGCTTAACCATGTGTCCTTGATGGCCCTGAGACATGGTGGCACAAAAAAAGTACCAAGCTCCCTCCTTTTATGCCCGCAAAGGCACATAGTGCATGTATACATATGCACACAGGTGCGTAATATACGTGTTATTCGTGCGTAGGTGGGTGGCACTTACAGGTGTACATATTACACACACACTAAATTAAAATACACAGCAACGAAACACATGTATACGTTTGCTCGTGTTATTCCGCAAACTTACCTGTATTAACTCCATGGCTATGTAGTGATGGAAAATCAAAATATTCCCTCTTAAATGTGGGCCCCGCCACCCTACAAAGCTATCTGGAGTTCATTATTTTAACTATGCATTTGCAGAAGAGGCTTTTCCTCTTAATGGCTGATTGCCTGATAGTAGACTTCATGCAAAGTCTATTTTGTAAATAAGAACATCTGAGTGCCTAGCTGTGTCCTGTATGATTGATGGAGGAGTGGAAATTTAAATGCTGCAATCCAAACTATTAGGCATCTTTTCTGCACCTTTGTTTAACACCAGTGGGTTCCATTCTTGCTAAAGTTATGTGGACCACACCAGCCAGCTTACTGTCTCTCTTTTAGCAAGCACAACCTCATGTTGGGAGTATATGTCTCCTAACCCTTTAATACATAATGGTGTCCCTCAAAATCTGCAGCCCAGTTTGGGGTCTCTTCAAATGTGTGTTCCTGCCCCTTCCCATTACTATTGTTTCTTTAAAATGTGAGAATGTGAAAGAGAGGATGCCAATTACACTTCACATCATCCTCCAGCTGTGAGGCTTGACGTCAGGATGGGCTTCAATTAGGGAACTTGGGCCCCTCCTTGCTTTTACCCACATTTGGAAGAGCTTCAGATGCGCAGATCACAAGATCAGCAAGAATGGCTGCTGTAAAAGGCCTAGAGAAGGTCACAAGGCTGCATAGCTTGCTCCTCCAATATGGTACAGGAGGACCAGGAATGGTAGGTTCTTCAAGGCTCTTATGTTATTAGCTCTCTGAAGGGATTTCTTGTACTCATCCATCTGCTGTAGTTAGGTGTTTGTATGACAATAAACCCTTGTGAGGCAGGAGAGAAATAGACTGCATATTGTTCCTTAAAGCCAACTAGGCTAGCTAATGAAGGTTAAACAAATGGTGGCATAGATTTTTGGTATAATGTGTCACTCAGGGGACATTGCCTATACTTTATACACTATTACTAATACCCTTGAGTATGCAGCACAGTTATACTGTTGGTGGATGAGAATGTAGTCTGTGTAGGCTTAGGGGCTGCCTATTTGAAGAAAGGTGCTGTGTAATGTTTCCTCGAATACCTCTTAAGCATGAAAATTAAGTGTGTGAACTGCCATCATGGCTATTCTCATAGCCAACAAATCACAAAGTCATTATTGAAAGTTATTTAGAGGGATAAATCACAAGTTATCCATGTAACTCAAAGTTATCGATGTTATTCATCAAGCCGTGTTAGGGCGTATTGCGTGATAAATGTGGTCTAACGCACTTTAGACGCATGATGTTTATCACGTCACACATTAGCATGCAAATATGATAAAAAGTATGCAAAAGCTCAAATTATGCAAATGAGGGACCCCTACTGTATTTTGCTGTAAAATAATGCACAATAACTCGGGTTTTAATATGGGAAATAACATCTTTTTTTTTGCGGTAGAGGGGAAAATAGTTTTTATTGCGCCATAGCTGCCATTATTGTGGATCGTGGCTATTATCACAGGCGAAAAAATGAGGCCTTCTCTCAGACACAACTATACAGCTATACAGCCCTGCTGGCCTAATAAAACAGCTTTTCTTACCTGCTCTATCTTCCAAAAGCTACAATGTTAGGTCGAAGTGTCCTAGTAGTGGGATACTGGCTGCTTCGAGCTGATCAAAAACAATAGCAAGTACTACAACAGGCAAGGGAGGTTCAAACGCCTCCTAGGAACGTACACGTGCTAGAGCCAGAGCCGCAAGCCTCGCCAGTGGAGCACCCTGGCCCATAGCAGGACTTGCCATACAGGAGGGCACACAGGTGGAAGAGAAGTGCATCTTTCATCCATGAACCACATTGCTGGTGATGCTTTGAGGAACACATGCTTACCAGGTATCACCTTAGTTCTCACACCATCATGGAATTGTATCAAGAATCAGAGGTGATCTGTATCCAGTCATGGAAAGGTCTTGCATTATACCAGGCTTCACCAGACTATTGTGCGTCCTGCATTTCCTGGCATCTGGCTCCTTTCAAACAACCGTCGGGAACATGTTCCAAACCTCTTTTTCCACTGTCGGGGCCAGTTCATAACAGCTGTACGTAGCTTCAGTCATCGTTACATAAGATTCCCTCATGAAAGGCAGGACTTCAAGAGAGGATTTTATGACATTGCCAATTTTCAAAATGTTCTGGGAGCTATTTACTGCACTCATGTAGCCATCATTCCACCCTATCATAGGGAGGAGATCTACTGCAACAGAAAGTGCTTCCACTCCATCAATGTGCAAATGGTCTGTGACGCTTGACTGCGCATCCTTGACGTGGTCACCAGGTACCTGGGAACTGCGCACAATTCCTTTATACTTAAGCAATCTGGCCTGTTTGAAAATTTTGAAGATTGCCTCTATGGTGATGGTTGGCTTGTAGGTAAGAGCGCTGCTCCATTCTATAGTCCCACTCTGGCTATGTGTTTAAAGCAAATGGCACTAACATGGGAGGCTCTTCCACATTATCATTCATCATCTTGAAGTCGGTTCTTCTGAAGACCAAAACCCTGGTCTCAGTACTGTTGAGTTCGGGCTGGAGTTTAATAATGGACCACACAGGACTGTATGACTCACTAGCTGTGGGCTAGGATGTGGATAGATGCCTAATCGTGGGAAGTACAAGTGGGCTTAATCTCCTGCGTACAGTGAATATTTAAATGTGGGCTTTATTGAATATCCTTTATAGAGTTTGAAAAAAGCCCAAATAGCAGCCAAATAGCCCCTTCATGATATAATATATTTGGAAAGATATGATATTCAGCTGTAGTTCACCAGCTAGAGGCCAAAACAGCCAGAGTTGAATTGACCTGTATGCCACACAGTACAAGAATTACTGTGCACACACTCACATTGTGGGTTTAAAACAAACATAAGAGTATCCTTCTTCACACAATTCATAATTAGTATATGGAACTCATTGTCACATGATGTTTAGAGGCAAATAGTATATCTGTGCTCAGTTTCAGGTCAATACGGTAAAGTGCGGTCGCGGTTACCCTGCTCCTAACCCGCTTTCTACCCACTTTTCAGCTGCGTTAGTCCAACCCGCGATACACTATCCCCTTTAACCTACTCTTACCGCGTCCTTAAATCACCAGGTAACCCCTTCTGCCCGTGGCATGTATATTACATGTAAACGATCGAATTAGCTATTCCCTCCCATACAGTAACGCGCGCCCCAACTATCGCTTTTTTACCCTGCCGTTTTGCCGCGCGTTTAACCTGCTAACTTACCACCTACCCTTACCCCTGCATTAGAGGCAGGGGTAAGGGTAGGCGGCAAACTTTCCCCCAGCCCCCGCTCACCTGCCCTGGCCGCGTCCATGGGTGCTGGTCTCCGGGGCAGCCCCAGTCCTCTCTCCTCCTCCCGAAGCAACAAAAGCGGAAAAAAAGCGAAAAAGCGAAAAAAAAAAAAAAGCGAACAAAAAAAGTTGCAAGAGAGAGAGGGGAGAGAGGACGGGCAATCCTATGCTCGGGATTGCCAGTCCTCTCTCCCCTCCTCCCGAAGCAAGGCGCGAAAAGCAGCCTTGCTTCGGGAGGAGGGGAGAGAGGACTGGCAGTGTAAAGCAACAAAGCGACTTACTTTTTTTGCAGCCCCACTCCGGAGACGGACGTCGGCGAAGACGACCGTGGCTCCCCTGCCTCCAGCTGCCCGCGAAGATGGACGCCTGCATGGCCGAAAGCGGCCCCTGTGCGTGCAATTGGGCCGCTCAAGGCGTGACGTCACGACGTTTGGCGTCACGGCATGTGACATCACGTCTTGAGCGGCCCAATTGCACGCACAGGGGCCGCTTTCGCCCGTGCGATGCATCCATCTTCATGGGCAGCTGGAGGCAGGGGAGCCGCGGTCATCTTCGCCGATGTCCGTCTCCGGAGTGGGGCTGCAAAAAAGTGAATGACTTGAAGCAGGCATAACTTGTGCGCGCCGCCTCATCAGCCCCCGGCACAGGCCGCAGTGCCGGGGGACTTGGGACCGCCCTCCCGGCCCGCCCCCGAAGCCTTGTCACGCCCCCTGACCCACCTCGGACCGCCCCCTGACCCCGGGCACGCCCCCAGGACACGCCCCCGGTCTTCAGACACGCCCCCTCCCGCCCCTTTTAAGAAGTCCCGGGACTTACGCGCAGGGCTTTTAAAATCTACCCCTATGGGTATACTAGCGCCACCATTCTCAGAATGACAGAGAACATACTTTAATGTAGTACTTTCTTCCTGTGATGTGTATGTCAATAATAAATCCCAGTTCGCATACTTCGCCCATTTATATGTTCATCTAACTACATGCTTAGGGTAATCGCTACTTAAAAGTCTCCATTTGAGCCATTCAGATTGTTCAACAAAAATCATCTTCAGAGAATAAATGTCTAAATCTCAAAAATTTACTAATAGGTAAGCTAGAGCTTAAAGGCCTGATTTTTAATTCCCCATGCATGTAAAAAACAGGGGTTTCACATGTGGCTGGGCCTTGCGCACAGCGCGTGCATCTTCAAAGGGGCCCAGCCACATGTGTAACCTCTGTTACGTGCCAAAATGCCGGGCCCAGATAAAGGGGTGGTCCTGGGATGGAGAGGGGCAGTAAGCAATGAAATAAAATAAAAAAAAGGTAGGGTAAAGGGTTTAGGGGGTGAGAAGGACAGGGGAAGAGGGAGGGAGATTGGGCAGGGGGGTAGGGAAGTTCCCTCCCAGTCTACTCCTTAATTGGAGACTGAGAGGGAACTGGGAAAGGCCCGATCTCGTCGCTGCGTGAAATTTGCTAAAATCTACCCCCCCCCCCCTTGCGTGCCCTGCCCGCACATATGTGCGGCCTGCACATGGACGTGCGCGCCCTTCTTTAAAAATCTACCCCTAAGCTTTTTGGCTGTGAACTTTCATATCCGAGTAAATTATTTCAGTCACTTTTTGATGAACAGAAGTAAGGATGTTATTATCAGTTTTAAAGATCTTAATGTCTAGCTCAAACTGTATGGTTTCAACTTAGAAATTGATTTGTACTCTTTGATTTGAACATTTTATCAGTGACACATGTAAAAGGAGGTGTGGTGATGTTTTCAGTGTGTGGAAGGAGTTCATTGGTCGGTTTCCTTTTGAAATAACAATGGTGTCCGTCTGTTTCAGTTTGTATCAATGCTGCCAACAAGATGATGACTTCATGCATACCCCTGATGCAGGAAACTTGATTTTCCAAAACAAGAGTCATGTTGGTCTAAGCCCTCGTCCCTCCGAGGTGTATTCCTAGGGACCCTCCCACTGCAGTAGCAGAGGCAGCACTGGAACTGCAATGGGGGTTTCAGGAGGTATCAGAGGAGTCACAAATTGTAATTGTCCAGAGGGGGAAAGGATACAAAAGAAATTTTCCTCCTTACCAGGTCTCCCAATATTAGGAATAGGGGTCTGGAACCCAACCAGCAAGTCTCCCAGAGGAAGAGAGAGAAGGCAGAACCCAAATAGAAAACAAAATTTCAATGCAAGCAGATAAAAAGTTTACAGATTCTAAGTTATGACTCAGATTTATTATCACAAGTTTAAACAGTGAGAAACAAGTAATGAAAATATTATAAAGGTACCATAAGTTTTCCACAGTTAACACACCTTGGCTTTCTCTTAATTCCCAGTTAGCAAGTATTTTAAATGACAAGAACTGGTTCTCCTAACTTTACCATAAAACAATCAGATAAGCATGATTTGAGTATTAACTGCTGTACTTTCTATATCAAGAATTTAGTAATTAATGCTACGATGAAAAAAGTAAATCTTTGGGTCCCAATTCTGTCTTGCAGGTGCAGCAGGACAAAATCAACACTCTAATTGCAGGTAAGTAGATAAGCGTTTTGAGTGGTTTCTTTTCTGTGTTGTTTGACTCTGTATGTCTATTTAACCCTTTTTTTTTTTTTCTTTTTCTGTCTCTTTTCAATGAACTCTCCAGTCCCTATGAATTTTGAGGCTTTTGTACTGCATGTTCTTCACATGTCTCTGGCACAATTACAGTTGCTGCAGTGATTCTTTGTGGTGTTAAAAAAGTTTCTATCTAGCTAGACTTTGTGGCAAGTATGTACTTAGGGGTAGATTTTTTAAAAATGTGTGCGCGCGTCCATGTGTGCGTGCTATCCGGTGCGCACACATGGATGCATAATTTTATAACATGCGCGCGCCAGTGCGCAAATGTTATAAAATCGGGGGCGGCTTGCGCAAGGGGGGGGTTGGTAGAATTTGGCAAGTTTCACGTGACGACAGCCTTCCCCAGTTCCCTCCCAGTCTGCTTCAATTAAGGAGCGGACTGGGAGGGAACTTCCCTACCTCTTATCCTAACCTCCCTTCCCCTCTCCTCCCTACTCCCTAAATGTTACCTACCTTTGGTGGGTTTTTTTGTTTTTTAAGTTGCTGCTCCTCTGGAGCAGAAGCAACTTGCACGCGCCGGCTGACTGCCGGCACACACTTCCCCGGCACAACGGCAAATGGCCGCTGTACCAGTGGCTCCAGCCCCACCCCTTCCCTTCGGCCTGGCTCTTGTGCACGTAACGAGGGTTACACGCACGGCTGGGCCCCTTTTAAAATGCGTGCGGCTCACGGAAGGCTTGGCCATGCGCATAACCCCTGTTTTTTTACGCAGGCGGGCCATTTAAAATAGGGCCGTTAGCTGACTTTTAGGATGAATCTTCGAACCCTCTGCCACTGCTTGGGGGGTGTGGCTTGCTGCAATGCTGCTCATGGGCGTGCTTGAGAGCCAGAGGGTCCCGGATGTTGCTCCCCGACTGTGATCCTTGTGCTGTATTGGTTACATTGTCTCTGGAGCAGTCAGAAACCTATCTATACTCTTTAAATAACAAAATAGCATGTTCCTCCACTACACTGACCGTGTTTATCTTCCAGAGTGTACTAGGAGTACTCCCTCTGTGTTTATTCGTGGCAACTAACAGGAACTGGGCTAGCTGATTGTGGAAAACAAAAGATAATTAAATAGCCTTATCCTAGAGGGGAATCAAATTCAGATGCTCGCTCATGTATGGTGAAGATAATTTTCACACTTTCTTTTACTCACCTCTCACATTATTACCACAGTGTACTAAGTAAAGGTTCAGGTGCTGATTAATATATAGTCACAACCAGTGACTGAATATTTATATACCTAATCTGAGAAGGTGCCACCAAGTATTATAATATTGGGGATGTTATAAGTATTAAAGCATTATCTGTACTTCTGTGTATATTCTGAACCTGATCCAGAGTGATGACTCACACTGTCAGACTGTTTCCACCCAAGATAAATAAAATGGTTCCTCTCTCTTTAGAAGCAGCTCTACTGTTTGTCACCCTTTTCTTTTCTTTCAGCTTTCTCAGTGGGTCCTGTTATCAGCATTACTATAAGCAAGCTTACAGTTTCATATATCCAGTCTGTCTCTCACTGCGGCACATCACTACAGTAAATTAGACCTTCTCCTGAGTCAGATTCCCGTTCTCCTAGATCAGTTCAATTGGAGCTTCATACTTCTTTAGAAGATATGGGTATTCTCCTATATTATGAGAGCTGTAGCCCTCTCCTTGTTAGAGAAAACCAAGATAATTTATTACATATTTCTTAAAAGCAAGCCATAACAGTGGCATACACAGCCATATGTATGTATAGTGATTGGAAAATCACTCACTTTATCCACAACACATTTGCCAAATTTCCAGGCAACTTTTACAATGCTATCAATGGCTGATGAAAATTCACCACAATACAACCAGGTTAATTTAATATTAACTATTAAACTGCCTATCCTTGTTTTTAAAACAAATATCATACTAACACAGTCACACATACTTCAAACAACCATACTCGAGATCTGTGCATTACTCTCTTTGCGCCACTGTTGTGTATTTCTGGGATTTCAGAGCAGTCTCAGAAGAAAAGTTGCCAGGTACCTTCTGTTCTCTCACTTAGTCAAACCCAGACTTACTGAAATCTCCAACTGACACACCCAGGAAGATCAGTGCTCCTGTGCTGACCTCAGCAAAAAATAGTTCTAAGAGGCATTTAGGACCAGTTTTAATATACTTTTGACCTATGGACAACCCCCATCTTTGTAAGAAGTTGTAGAAAAGAAAATTTAGAATTTTGAGACACAGTTTGAGGCTGAGATGGAATCTGAATTTCTTTATCAGTGAGAAACCTATATGTATCAGTCCACTAGCCCCTTCACATAATTTCCCTCCAGCACTGGCTCACAAAATGGTGTCACCAGCTCATGTACATAGACACAGACATTTTCCTCAGGATTCCAGTGACAAAATGAAGTTTGATTTTTTTTTCTCTTTCACTGAGAAAATCTGTTTGGGAATCCAAATTTTTCTCTTCAAAATCATTTTGAAGATTTTGAAATGATTCACAACATTTTCCAGTGTTTCAGATTCCCTCTTTACCATAAAACCTACTTCATTTAATACCATAATATATTTAACAATTTCCACTCAGGCTTTCATTAAAATAAAATATATAGAGGGTCCTCAGATTCCTACTTTAGAGTTTGCTAGCATTTTAGTCCCAGACTTTTCACCCTTTCACTCTGTTTTGGGTCCCCTTTCTCCATTTCTGCTCATCTCCAGAGCATAGCCTCTGAAACCTCATATAACCCCTCCAAAAACACTGGTTGTATTTAGTTAGGCAACTTTGACCTGGCCAATATGGATTTTCAGGTCCACCTGGGGTATTTTTAACACATTGAGTCCCCAGACCCCTTTGGCTGCCAGTAGAAGTCCCTCCAACTTGGCCCCGATGCTTATTTTATCACAATTTTAATTTTAAAACGAGCTCTGTGACGCCCCCAAAATAGATTTTGGCAAAATTCAGTCGAGGCTATAAATCCAAATAGGAGCTCAGGCAGGCTTTCCCCACCTAGAATCTGCTTTTTAAAAATGTTTTTGTTGCTCAGATCTATTTTTATAAACTTTTAAAAGTTCTTCAGACCTCTGTAAAACCAGGAAGTACCTCCTCCAGGTCACTTCTGGGTTGATGACTTAACATGTCAATTCTCCTGTAATTTTATTGCACACACAATGCCAGGTGCTCTGCTTTTAATACAGTATCAATCACTGATCAATGTCTTTAAGCTACAGCTATAGGGTAAGAAACTCTTGTAGCTACTTCTTTTTATTTTCTATTTCTCCATCTCTCTCATTTATTACAGCACCATGCAAAAACAAAAACAAATACTGGTTTCTTGCTGCACTAGTGGCCACAACAATCTCAGTGTCAGCATTTTCTCCAGTATTTTCAGTAAGTGTTCCAGGGACCATGACAGCCTTACTGAATATGCAAAATTCATAGCATTTAGATAGAACCATAACAGCTCTCTTTGACAGATTTCTAGCAGCTCTCTCTCCTTGCAGGAACTCAGGATACAGTCATGCGAGCCATAACAACACTCCCATTCATCAGATTCTTAGCAGTACAGGGAGGGGAGCAGGAGCTGCCTGGACATCTTCCCATTCATTAACATACCCAGTGAGAGAACTAGAAAAAAAAACGTGCCACATCCCAGCAATGCTTTATTAGAGCCCAGGTTTCAGATCAGTAAAAAAAAAAAAAATCTTTACCCCCCTTATTTCTATATTTTAACCTCGGGTTACATTGGGTGACAACTGGGTGAACTTAAATCTAAGTCTAGACTCTTGTTGATTTGCATTTTAAATTGCAAAGAAAAATATATAAAAATATGATGAGACCTATGATTAAATGTAAAGCATAGCGAAATATCGCTGAAAGCTTCGCAAGCAAAATTCTGCCTGTTTTCTCTGAGGGTTGTGGTATTATATATTGAGATATTCTCTGTTTGGACTCATTATTTATTAATCTAAGCAAATATACATTCTCAGTACTTTAGCTCATGCAAACTCTTTTACCTATACTTTGAGTACTATGATATAATATAACAATGCCACTAAAGTCTATAAAAGGGGTGTCTAACTCCAGCCCGCAAGACCACAAACAGGTCTGGTTTTCAGGATATTTACAATGAATATGCTTGAGATAGATTTGAATGGATTGCCTCCATTGTATGCATATACATAGGATGCATATTCATTGTGTATATCCTGGAGTTGGCCACCTCTGTAGTATAGCATAGATATAAAACATATTTGAACTCTAGCAACTAATACAGTATAACACTAATGAATTCATATGCCAATTCATTACTACAGACTCTGAAACTAAAAAGAAAATACTTGTCACAAGAATGTAAAACAATTTTTTACTTCTGTGACTCTGAAGGCGGAAACTAGGAGTACTTTTAAGGAATATAAAACATGAGATAGACCAGTGCTTCTCAGCCCAGTCCTTGGAGCCCACCTAACCAGTCAGGTTTTCAGAATATGCACAATGAATATGCATGAGATAGATCTGCATGCACTGCTTCCAATGTAGGTAAATCTATCTCATGCATATTCATTGTGGATATCCTGAAAACCTGTCTGGCTAGGTGTGCCTTGAGGATTGGTTTGAGAGGCACTACTATAGATAAAAACTGTTAGGTCCATTTGGACTGCCTGTTTAACATTCTGCTGCAATACTTCCTTGCAATTAAGGATCCTCTTTGCTGATCCCATGCTTTCTTGAATTTTGGCATTGTATTTGCTTCTACTACCTTCACTAAAATTGGCTGTTCCATGTACTGTGAAGACATTTTCTTATGTTGCTCCTCATTCTATTCTTTTGAAGTCTCAATTTATGATCTCTTGCTCTCAAACTTCTTTTCAACTGAACAAATTATGCTTCCTTATATTTAAGGTATTTGAATGTCTCTGTCATATCCCTCTTCTCCTTTAGTACCCTAGTTTCTTTAGTCTCATTTCATAAGCTCTGCCACGTCACCTGACCACCTCCTTCCTTGTAGTATTGGGTGACTTCTGTTTATCTGATTTCTCACTTCTAAACACAATGATACATTAGATGAGAAAGGAAAAATACATTTTCTACAGAAGAATGTTTATCTTTGATGAAACCTTTGCTCAAAATGTTTGCAGTATAAATGTTGGCTACATAAAGTCCTATAAGGCCATCAGATGAGGGAAGAGCAAAACAGAGCAGTGTGTGTGTAATAGCATCGCACAATTATGAGAAGTTAAAAGCAGAGCAGCATACTGTTAACATTTTAACACCAAACCACAGACCTTGAAGGAGAAGCCAAATGAATGACATTCCTTCCTACAAAATGCGAGTGTGGAGCCCCTACAGATGGCACCAGAAAAGAGCTAAGACATGACAGTCAAGTACAAAAATGACCACATGACAACTATATCAATGAGTATGACATGCCAAAAGGGCAATCATAATTGTTGCCACAAGGCAGCATACTTGCACCAATACTGTTTAATATTTGCACGAATGTTCAGCCAATCCAGCTGGACACCGGCTTTATCCACATGGATAACCCTTGTGAGACCATTCAAGGCAAAGAATTCCACTGCATCACAATGATCCTGATAGTAACCATAACAACCCCAACTACCTACCACAAGAAAAATCAACTATAAAGCAAGCCAGCTATGACACAGGTCTAATGCCTTTTGGACAAGGAAAAGGGATTTAAAGTAGTAGCTTAGCATCACATGGAATGGCTTAAAACTGGCCCTGTGTACTCAAACAATCTCTAACTTACAAAGTGCATGTTGAGAAAAGCAGGGAACCACAATTTAGAAATAGAAATATGCAGACCAAAGTTGAACTGGAAATTCCAAGAAGCCAAACTTTACATGCAATGAAACACTGGAGAAAGAAGAATAGAAAGCATTTCCTTTTGTACTGTGCAACATACAGATACCAGGGATTCACATATCCCAAAACTAACAGAGAAAATCAAAGACTTCCCATGAAAGAATAAGAAGTGTATACTTTATATGAGCCTGGAAGAAACAGCAGCCATAGCAGCAAAATATACTGTATCTTGTCAGCAGGCCAGAAAGATAATTTGACCAGGAAGAATATTGATCAGCACCAGAACTGGGAATGGCCCTTGTTATTATTGTCCTTTCTGTATTATGTAATTTTATTTTACCTTTATTTTGTCACTGTTATGTAATTGTTTCTCTTTTTGCTTTTATTTTAAACACTTTATTACTTTGGCAACACAGGTACAAATTTGCATGCCAATAAAGTTTCCTGAATCTGAAACAGAGATCAAAAGGATGTCATACCAACGATGAACAACACTGGCTAAGGGGCAGTAGGGCAGGCCATTGAAACTGATGCTGAAAATGTTTGTTGTGGCACAGCAGGGAGGGGGAACTGCAGCTGTGAGCAGGCAGTTTCTTAGCATAGGAGGGAAGACTTTATCATGACTTGCCATGCAGAGATCTCCCAAGTTCTTAGTCTGTGTCAGCCCCATCATTACAATTTAACACAATCTTTAAAAAAAAAAAAAGACACTCTATCTGATTAAACCTTCTCCTGCTTTATTAATTTATTTTAGATTCAGATGCAGTCACTGCATTAGTCCACCTCAATGCCTACATATAAAACCATTGCCTTTCTATTGGAATTGCCTCATGCATTTGTACGCGATCTTGGAGACTTATTTTTTATTCTTTTTCTCAGGTCAGTGCAAAATTAGCTAAGGATGATTTTTGCCAGAATATACAAGTAAATTGTTGGCTGGATTACAGCTTCAGTGTTTGTTTTGAAAGTCATAAATAGATTTAGTAAAAAAAAAAAAAAAAAAGAGGGAGAGAGAAACAAATCCAGCCCCTTTCCCTCCTATTCTTATATTACATCTATTTATGACTTTTAAAACAAACATTGGTAGTGTAATCCAAACAAGAACTTTGTATGTTCATACAATATCATCCTTAACTTATGAGAAAGGAACATAACTTTTAGACCACACCTTGCCAAGAACCAACCAGCTTTCTATAATACACTGGCAGACTGAGTAACTAACCTTCATCGATCTGATTGAAAATTAATATAGAATATGTCTGTATGTTCTACATGTATTATGTATTTTAAGAGTATAGGTGTACAATACAATTAATTTTTTAAATGTGCATGTGAGGTGGTAGAGACAAGAGAGGGCAGTGGGGGAGGGAAGGAGATGGGAGTAGGGATATAGAAAGGAGTAAGGGAGACGGGGAAAACAGGAAAATAGAGTAATATAGAACAAAGAGATAAGCAGAAAGAAAGAAGTGACAGAAAACTTGAATAAGAGTTTTCTGTCACTTTTTCTGTCACAGATACGCTCGCCACCGTACATTGGCTTCCCATAGAACAAAGAATACAGTTCAAAGCACTGTGCCTAATACACAAACTGATCCACGACGATAAAGCAGAATGGCTGAACACAGCACTCAGAGTACATGTCCCACACAGAAATCTAAGGGCAGCAAACAGAGCCCTCCTTCCCATTCCTTCTGTGAAAACCGCAAGACTTACCCAAGTAAGGGAGCGAGCGCTGTCTCTATTCGGTCCCATATTATGGAACTCCATGCCCCTTGACCTTAGACTTCAGAGCAATCATAAACTTTTCAAAACACAGCTCAAAACCTGGCTTTACATACAAGCCTTCAAGAAAGAAAAGTGATGCGGGCAATGAAGTAAAAGTTATGCGGCTTAAAGCACCGAATGCCTAATTTTATAAATCCTTACTGAATTATTTCAACATTTTTTTTAACTGTAGGCAACCTTCAGGACGTATTGCTATGAAACACTTAATCCCCCTAATAAACGCCTTATTGTTACTGAATACTATTGGCACCACCTATGTAATGTACGACCCATATTTTTTACTGGTGCCCTATTGTAAACCGTTGTGATGGTGAATAACTTAATGACGGTATATAAAAACTCTTAAATAAAATAAATAAATAAAGAAATAAAGAAATAAAGAAATAAATAATAAGAGAGCACTACTATTTCATTATTTGATACACTACTTAGGAGGGCCAATTGTCTCTAAATCTCTAATGCTATAAATTTAATACAAATTATGTGCTAGATTAATCCAAATGTTTTCTGATCTGATGGGGATAATGGGATATGTACAGGTTTTGCCAAGTAATAACAGTAGTAAAAATGGTTGTTTATCTGAAAAATAGATATTTATCAAGCACTTCATAAAAATATGAGGGCAGGTAAAAAATATGACCTTGTTATATTTATTTATTTATGCACCCTCAACTTCACCCCCTAATAAGTCTTTTCAGAGTGATTCATCCAAATGTGAATGTATCTATTATGTAGCCCAGGAAGATGTCTGAGATGAATATATTTAATCTTAATTCAGGTAAGAATAGCTCCAGTCTGGATGTCCTACACTATGGCCATGCAGCTCCAGTTATTCCCATGGAGCAGTTTTGGGTACGAGTTTCTTTGCATGAATTTTTCTATTACCTTTCATATGATCTAGGGCTCCCTCTTGTCCTACCCTATCTTAAATGAATGTCTTTTGAATTTTCCCACCCTTACTGAATTTATAAAACGGGCCTAGCTGCTGACCTGCTTCTTGGGATGCTCCAGTTGCATTAGTCCTTTCTTCTTTACCTCACACTCATTCTACAATCCTTATGTTATGAACCCTCCTGTAGCGGTGCTACGGGAGGCTCCTTACCTCTTCCTGGAGGCCGCTCCGAAGCCGGGGTCTCGCCTACGAACTATCCAGGATTTGCTCCAGGGCCTGGGAGGCCTCAATGTTCTTGGGGCCTGCCTGAGGCTTGCTTGTGTCTTCATGGACTTCCTGGTTTGAGCCATGCCCTTCTCCCTAGGGGCCGGCCTGCAGCACTCCTCCTTAGTTATAGGGCCAGCTAGTTGTGGGCCATCCAAACTTCTCCCAGGGAGTCGCCGGTCTGCAGCCCTATGAAAGGACTTCAACTTCCAGTCAGCCTTGCCTTGCATCGGAGTTACTTCGTTTCTGGAAACTCCTGCTGTCCAGCGCTCCGACTGGCCTTCGTCTTCTTCGTGGAGCTCCTCGTCTCGTCTGTGTCTAGAACCATGTCTTCATTGCCTGAGGTCCCCGTCCAGGTTTCCTGGTGTCTGATCTCCCTGATGTCTGTTCCTGCGATGTTCCAGCTCTCCTAGTCCTCCAGGTGACCTCCGTGAGGGTAAATCCGTTCTGTCTGGTTCCTGTTCCGGTCACTGGAGCCTCTGCCAGCTGGATTCCTTTCCTGCGCTTGTCCCGCTCTCCTCGTGGTCCGTGACCAGCCTCCTTGGGCTGTGTAGGGCGCGCAGTGGGACAGGGTGGTCCGCGACCAGCCCCTTGGGTTCGCCCGTGAAGGTGGGCTGTGTAGGGCGCCCTGAGAGACAGTGCCAATGTCTTCCTTCCCAGCTTCTCATCTCGTCTGGACTTCATAAAGTTCCTCGTCTCTGATGCCGTTGCATCAGCTCTGGTGTCATGTCTTTGCTTCAACCCTCATCTGTGATGCTGTCGCATCAACTTTGGTCTTATGTCTTCTTGTCAAGGCCTCCATCTGCCCTCATCCTCAGGCCAGCCTGCTGCTCCATGCCGATTCAAGCGGCAGGTCCGAAAGGGCTCGGAACAGTCGGAGGAACGTTCCCCTACCAACATCATCTGTTGTTGGCTCTGGGAGCTTGCAGGCCTGGCAGGGGGTAAGACCATGTTCTGCCATGCTGGGACACGTCGCCAACCCTTGGTTCAGTCCTGGATCTGTCTGGGGTCGGGCTGAGGCCCAAGGGCACACAAAACCCCCTTCATGTAACAGAATGCAAGGCCTTCAAGGCCGCCTACGTAACACCTTATGCCACTCAAACTTTTCCTTTCATCTTGACTATTCCCTTCCATCAATTTTAGGACCAGTTCTTTTTAAACTTTTATAATCCCACTTTCTGCTTCTACCTATCTGTACCCTTCTCCAATGCTCTCTTCTCTCATCCTCTATATTATCTCTATTTCATTCTCTTCACTCCTTCTTTCACTCATATTTGAACAGCAGAGTGCACGTCTTCATCTGATAAAGTAATATAGTATATAGAGAGTAATAATCAAAAGCCCTTTTGAAAATTGCCCACCCTCTATGGGGTGAATTTTAAAACTGGCAAATTTGAGTTTAATCTTCCACATCTTCAAGTTCTCCTTCACTTCAGACTCCTTTCATACAAGACTCGCTTGAGGGCTTGTGGAAGAGGCCCATCTTCTCAGCACCAGTGGCACCACTCCTAGTGGTACTGTAACCAGACTACATCAAAAATAAAATAAAGTACCTGGCTGCTGGGCAGTGATGGCTGACAGCTGCAGGGAGACTGGAGCATGTCCTCCCCATAGTGAAGAGAAGGCTGTAGGTGGAGTCAGGTTAGCAGCCAGGGAGGTTTTAAGAATGGCTGCAGGAGCTCTGCTGTCTCCCTCGGCACTGGGAGAAGGACTTCTGCTGTACTCGTGATCACGGGAGAATTGTGGCTGCTGTGAGGACTTTCATTTTCACAGCAAAAGCACTGGGGAAGATGCTGCTACATGAAGGGGGGTTAAATACAGCATCAGGGGACTCTGCAGAAGCCCCAAGCACTATCAGGAAGTAGAGGCTCAGCTGCCTAGTTCCCAGATGATGTCACTCACGGGTTCTGTGGGTCAGCTGTGGCCAATTTTTAAAGTAAAAGAAAAGATTAAAAAAGCAAAATAGCATTTAAAAAAAATCCTCTAATTGGGCTTGGCGTCCTTTAAGCAGGGTCCCTATGAATTTTCAGTGCCATGATTTAAAAATGGTGACTGCGGCAATAAAAGTGAATAAAATCACGAAAATAGACCAAAATTAAATAAAAGAAATGCAAGGAACATCTGGGGGAGAGGAAATTTTGCAATTAATTAGAGGATGTGAAGACATAAATGTAAGCAAAAGGTGGGAGATAGTTGGAACAAGCAGAACTCAGAACTCACAGACCAGCTACAATGTCATTTCCTGTATAACTAAGATTAGGTTAGAAGCATAGCTCTCCTACATAACAAAGATTAGGTTAGGAACAGAATAGCTGCAGCTTCACACAAAATAGTTGGGCAAGAAGCCCAAAATATAGCATAAAAGCTGAGAAAATCAGGTTGGAGATCAGATTCGGTAAGGAGAGCACCATTAGCCATCCTGTAGACCCAAGACTGAATCTCCAGTACTGAGTTCCCATGTTTGTGATACTGTCTTGCACATGTGAGGGGAAATGTCACTGTAACTATCTTTTGCTGCTGTTTTTTTTATGTATATAACTTGTGCTATCTAACTGAATATAAGAATTTATAATATAACTTGTGTTTTGTTTATTTGTAGACATTATCATAAGTATCTATTTTGTGCATTTATTATACAAAGACTATATCTTTTTTATACTTTCACTTAAGCTGTAGTCAGTTGTCATTATTTTCTTGGTGTGTTTGTGTGATCTAGACTACAAGGCAAAAACTGCCATCTTTCAACCCACTAGGTTGGAGTCAGTCAGATTGGAGTTGGGGGGATTTTGAAGGGGCAAAAACACCTTTGATTCCAGCGCCATTTTAAAGTGCTAAAAATGATTAAAATGGGGAACTTGACCTAAAAGAGGCACATGATACATCTTCCTGGAGAGAGAGACCCCTAACTTAAGCTTTATTTAAGTGAAACATTGTCAGGAAGCCTGGATGTAGCAAATAGCCTGTCTGCTGTATTTTTGTGAAAATTTGGGACAATGGAAAGTGGAATGTAAAGAGAAATATGATAGTAACCTTAATAAGTAGTTGTTTTTTAGTAATCTGAATGAAAAATAACAGACATTTTGATTTTATTGTCAAATTTAATTCCAATGCACTAAATTAGAATCCAAGTCAGGATTTTGCTTTTGCTTAACTGCTTAGATTCTGGCTTGGCAGCATTTTAAGTGCAGTTCTCTACTTGGGAAACTGAAGTATAGAGGCCAGCATAGGAAGACATCAATTTCTAAAGTGTTTTGGCTTGATTGGGTTTATTTATGATTATTCAGCTGGTTTAAAGATCACTAAAAATCCTTATCCATGATGGTTATTCCAAGCAGAGGGATAAGAAATGGTTTATATAGCTCTAAATATTTCATCCCAGGACCTCTGGGTACTATTTTCTTTTACATCATCAGCAGGTGATCAGAAAATGTTCTGGTTGTATGGTTTTGGGCAGAATAGTAGCTAGCATAGCACAGCAGCAGAAGTGTGTGTTAGGATTCTATGAAGTCAGAAGAGGTGTGAACCCTGGGCCAAAGTGAGAGGTGATACCGCCCACGGGGAGGAGCCTCGTGAGCCTCACTGTCGGGAGGCTAGGTCTCAGCAGAGGAAGACACAGAATGCATAGAGTCTTTATTAAAGAGATAGAAGCACTACCCATGGAGCGGGGGTTGCCAGAGAGAGAGAGTCCACACAGACCCTGAGACACAGGATCGATGAGATAGGTAGTGCCCTGAGGGAATACCTCTGTAGTGCTGGTAGTAGTCTGTGAAGCGAGTATACTGGAGAGGTCTCCTGTAGAGATGGTAGTGGCCCACGAAGCGGTGTACACCGAAGAGACCTTGAAGGAGATGGTAGTGGCCCGAGGCATGGGGTACACCAATGATGTCCTCGGTAAAGATGATAAAACTTGCAGAGTAGGAAATGCAGATGAAGCCCTCAGAAGAGGTGACAGCAGTCCGTAGAGAGAGGAGCACTGTCGAGGCCCTAGGTAGAGGTGGTAATGGCCCGCAGCACGGGGTATACCGGTGAGGGTCCTCGATCGGTCTGGAAGCGGTCCGCAAGGCGGGTTGCACCTGTGAGATCCTAAATAGCATGGTAAAGATCCGTAGAGAAGGCACTTCTGACGGAGCTCTAAGTAGTGATGGTAATGGCCTGCAGCGCGGGATACACCCGATAGGCACTTGGCAGGTAGAAAGTGATCCGCAGAGCGGAGTACTCACAAGGCGCGAGTTGGCTCCAGGAAGCCTCGGGGAATGGAGCAAATGGTGTTCCAGGCATCAGGCCCTCCGAGGAGCAGATAGCCAGGATGAGACAAAGGCCGCCGAGGAGCAGGAACCTGAGACGTCCACGTCGGAAGTGGAACTGGAACGCAGGGTCCTCAGGAAGCGAGGCGGAAATAGCAAGTATGTCACTCTTTGCCAAATCGTCTTTGGAGAGGGCCAACAGGTTTAAATATCCACAGATCCTGATGTCATCTGGAAGGGATGCCTCCGAGATTCCCACCATGACATGGATAAAATTGGCCTGTGTAAGCGCGCATGCGCCTAGAGAGATCAGATGGCAGTCAGCGGCGTCCGTGCCGACCCGGGAGGCCTGGAAGCAGAAGGCAGGTCATAGATAGCTAGTGGATGCTGCCAATCTACCCCATGGAGTTAAGGAGGTGAAGAAAGAGGTGAGCAGGAGTGGTCGCAGCCATCTGCGATCGACGGGCGTAACAGTGTGTTGCTTTAGCTCTTACGTGGGGCCTGTTCTGATGCCTCCAAGAAGCAGAAGCCAGAGAGAAAATAAGTATGCATTGCTTTGAAAGCATGTGGTATGTGTATGGAAGGAACTAGAACCTGTTTTTTCTATTATCCCTGAAAATAAGGGGCAGGAAATTTAGTTACTGATAAATGCACAACTGAAGTCAAGGGTTTATTGCTGCAGCTAATTGAGGAAAAGAATTTGTGGATAACATTGTGAAGGAATTTGAAAGCAAATATTCAATTTGGTTTAATATTGTCATGTCTGATATCTAATGTTTTACAATGGAAATACTCCCAATGGGGGTTGCATTTGATGGTTATTTGAGAGAATGATATGCTTAGTGCAAGTTCAGCTGTCTCTGCTTAGTGTTATTGAAGAGTTTTACATCAGAGACTTTGAGAATTACTGTGTTGCCAGTTCAAGCAGTCTGCTGAACTTCACTACTAGTTATCCACAGAGGATGCAGCTGAATGCTTATATCAGA
Source organism: Rhinatrema bivittatum (assembly GCF_901001135.1). NCBI lineage: Eukaryota > Metazoa > Chordata > Amphibia > Gymnophiona > Rhinatrematidae > Rhinatrema > Rhinatrema bivittatum. Next base: position 576,102,375 of record NC_042616.1, read on the forward strand.
GAGCTATTAAACTATAAGTGGGCCATCATCTGTACTGATAGGTCTCAATAAATAGAATAACAGAAGTAGCAGAAAAAGCTACACCCGAACCATGAGTTACTGTGACAGGGAAATGAACTTTTTATACAGAGATAGAAATTGTGAAAGTAAAAAAAAGTGGGAGTACTGGTTCTCCGCAACTGCTACTTAAAGGACTGGAATTTCCACCTATTCTCTCAGATAAACTGAAGAATAGGGAATATTGCTTATCACAGTTTCAACAAACCTTCAAGACTAAATTGAGAGAACATTCCATTGTTTAGTTACATCTTTGGAAGAATTTTGAGGATAGAACAAGGTGGAGTTGAAGAAATCCACTGCTTATCTCTGGGATAAGCAGCCTGGATCTGGATTGGCCACTGTTGGAAACAAGATACTGGTCTTGATGGACCTTTGCTCTGAACCAATATGGCAAGCCTTATGTTCTTATAGAATAGTCACTCGTTCCCTGTTGTATTTTAATGGAACACACTTGAAAGAAGAAGAAAAGAGGTTCCTAGGGCCAAGCATTCATGGAGACAGAAGAACCGGGAGAGAAATGCCGTCCATGCTTTGGGAACAAGGACCAAGCTAAATATCCTTGCAAAACAGTCTAGCTAGACCAACATACCAAGAAAGACAAAGTCAAATGAGTGTGTATACCTACTTAAACAAAGAGAAAACATGGCTGTTTGACAAAGAAAAGACTGACAGATAACAAGACACCTACCAACTGATAGCCTTAGTAGCAGCCATACTTCCATTGCATTGCACTGGTAGCAGGAATACAGGAAAACCTACAGAGGAAAGTGTTGCATGTCCCGGCCGCATGGGTGCCGCGACCGGGCCTGCTCACCTCGCACTGCCCTCCACGAGTACCAGTCTTGCCGCTGCTGCCAGCTCCCAGCTTCCCCAATGCTCACCGTGGCCTGCTTCGACTTCCTCCTCGCTACAGGCCTCGCAGCGGAGCTCCCGTTGGGGTTCCGCGTCTTCAGCCGTCTCAGCCCCGCCCCTAGGCACGCGGCCAATGTCTTGCTATTTAAAGAGCCAAGCATGGGAAACCCAATCTGGACATGAAGTGATGACATCACTTAGCCTGAATATAAATACCGAGGCCCTGTCCCCAAGACCTCGCCTTGGCAATTGGGTCGACACCTCGTGTACTAGTTTGCCTGTTCCTTGTCTCTGATCCTTGCTCCAGCGTCTCCTTGCTCCAGCGTCTCCTTGTTCCAGTGTCTCCGTGTGACCTTCTCAGATAGTACCTTCTCGGACTGATCTCTGGTACTGACCCCGGCCTGTCTGACTACTAGGGGTGTGCATTCGTTTTGAACTTAAATGTAAAACGCAACTTTTTTTTTTTTTAACTTAAAAAAGTGATGATTCAACATAGCTATGTTGAATACGTTGGAAATCGCGATTGTTGATCCTAAATAAAAATTTAAACCCCTCACCCTCCTTAATCCCCCCCCAAGACTTACCAAAACTCCCTGGTGGTCCAGCAGGGAGTCAGGACGCCATTTCTGAACTCCTTTGCGAGGAGCACGTGACGTCGGCGTCACGTGATTCCCCGCGTCACGTGATTCCCTGCGCGTTCACTCCGGGACCCTCGTTGCACCCAAAAGGAACTTTTGGCCAGCTTGGGGGGGTCAGGATGTTGCAGATGTAGTCATATCTATAAAGTGTATTGAGAAACTTCTCATTAGTATTAACAAAGTTGTTTATGATAAATTGCATCTGTTTTCTGTTTCCTTAACCAAATATTTGTTTGAGCTAATAAATTTTGTTTGTTGTTCAACAAGGGAAATCCACTTATTTAGTACAGCACACTTCCCTTTCCTTCATGTACTCCTGCTCTCTTTCCTACTTCTGGGAGACCATATTAGGTGGGGTCCAGTCACATTACTTGCAGCACCCAGTTGGAAAAAGGGCTTCTGAGCATGTCACCTGCCAGCAACACTGTAAGTCTTTACCTTACTCACCATCGGCCATTTAGAAACCACAGAGGGAGAGGCTGCCCCTTGCAGGGTGGTTTACTGTACTTTCTACATCTCTGCCATCTCACTCTTCTCATTCTCTCTCAAATCCTTGTGAAAAGTATATTTTATACTTCCCCTTATTACCTACCCCCTACTGAGCTTGACCACCTTGTCATGCACCTTTGATTCTCACATGCTATGTCCTCCTAGTGAACTTCCCTTTCCAGAAGCTCTACATTATAAAGAAAAGAACACACTGTAGACTATATCTGCCCTCCCAATGACCTTCCTCTGCTGGAAAAATATTATGATTAGAGATAGATTTCATTCTTTTACGTAGGGCCACACAAATTTGTATTGAGGAGTACTCATGTTCGAATGCTTGTCATAAGGAATTATCACGTACAGATATGGATTTGGCATAACGCTTTTTTCATAAAACCTTGATTTTGGGATTCCTAAAGTTATGCAGAGTTTGATATTTGAAAACCAGGGTTTCTGAAATGCCTTTGATTTAACTAATATGTTTTAGTATGTGATAGACTTGGCACTGTGAATAAACTTTATTAACACTTTGGAGTGGAGAAATAACCCAGTGATTAGAACAGCATGCTACAAGCTAGGGTTCAAATTCCACTGCCACTCCTTGTGATCTTAATGTTATGCCCATCAGTCGCAGATGGCTGCGACTGCACTTATGTTACGACTGTCACTGCTCAACGTCTCCACTCCACCCACCTTTCCTTTTTTGCAACTCTTCCCGCAGTTGATGGACGTCTGGCTGCCGCGGCGTCTGCCTGCCGTCCTCTCCAGCGTACCTGGTCCGGCTTGGGCGTTGCATCCCGCCATGTTGTCCAGGTACCATAGGGCGCGCGTGCCGCGTGGCCCTGCTTCTTATTCTCTCTTTGGCACGAACCTCAGGGGCATCCCCCTGTGATAACGTCACGCCTCCCGGATACAAAAGCCTACACATTTTGCTAGCTAATCGAGTTAGCAAAGGATCTCCTTATGGATGGGATTCGCTCTCCGTACCTAGCTACTCTGCCTCTCCAACTTTTGGACTTTATCCTAACGGGGTACCCGCTCCTCGGGGGCCTCTCTCATTTCTTTCAGGTCGCTAACAGGAACCGGTACTCGCTCCTCGAGGGCCCATGATCCCTGACTCGCTGCCTGCACTTATCGCTTCTGCTTGGAAGAAACCGCTGCCCACATTATCAGTGAGTTACCAACCTTATTTCCTCAGAGCTGTTCCCTGGAACCAGGTACTCGCTCCTCGAGGGCCTGCCTCTATTCCAGCTTCTGTGTTACCTTCCGGGAGAAACCGCTGTGTGAGTAACTTTACCAACGAGGCTCTATACCAGAACTCTGTGTATGCTGCACTGTACTCACTATCTCAGTTTTCTCCACTACAGCACAGCCATAGAGCGAATCGCTGTTCCAGTATCCTGAGGAACCCTAAGCCCAGCCGGGTTTATCTCTACTCACTACTGCCACCTCTGGTGGCTTCTCAACTCTGTCTAATAAAAGATATAACTCTGTGTTGTGTGTCCCAAAGCTGAGCCTGACCTGTGGCCCTCACGGGACTTCCCCCGTGGGCGTGGTCAGCTGCCACAGTGTCCAAGGGTCCACCCAAAACCTTACAAACAATAACAGCTTACTTACATCCTACACCGTTCTCCAACCCTCCCCGGGTCTGCTCGCACAGGCCAATCTCTACCGCCACGTTCCCCATGGCTCCTCGTGACGGCCGAGATGTCGCCGCCACCCACGTTGTCTCTAGGCCTTCCTAGGCGCGTGCACGCACCACCGGGCCCTCCTTTGAAACCTCTTCAGCAGGGGCGTCCCTGTTTGATGATGTCTTTGGATCAAGGTACTTAAGCTCCACCTTCGCCCTCAGCTAGCAGACTTGGCAACAAGTTCCGTATGTCTCTCCTAGCTCCTGCTCCGTGTTCCTGTGGCTATGCTATTGTACTCCGTGGGACTTTGGACTCTGTCTGGTACCCGCTCCTCGGGGGCCAGTAGGCGCTCTCTACGGGGATCTTGTCTCCTGGCCTCACCTGCTCTTTGGGCTGGCCCTGCGCTTCCTGAAATCCTACTCTGCAAGGCTCCCTGCTCCTCGGGGCTGCCCTGGAATACCTTTTCCACTCAGGAGTTTACTCTAGTGCTTCCCCGCTACTTGGGGTTGAGTCTACGTGCTTTACAAGAGACTCTCAGCATCATCCCGCTCCTCGGGGCAGTGCTCTCGTGCTACACTGCGACTGTCTGCGCCTTCCCGCTCCTCGGGGTTGAGCTTATGTGCTACTAAGACTGCCAGCACTTCTCCGCTCCTCAGGTCTGTGTTTCTCTATCATACAGAGACTGTCTGTGCTCCCCGCTCCTCGGGTTTCTACATACATCATCAGTGGAGACCTGACTTGGGCTTCCCTGCTCCGGGGGTTGGCCTACGTCACTACAGCTGCACCTCCCTCGTTCCGCAGCTCCGCCCCTCGGGGGTGTCTCCCCGGTGTACCTCCTGCATGCCAGTCACAAGCCTTCCCACTCTGCGGCCTGCCTGGCGCCTTCCCCCTCGGGGGTCTCAGTCCAGGTATTATCCTCAGCCTGCTTGTCTACTGGGGAACTCCTCCTGACTACTCGGGACCTCTCCACAGAGCTCCCTGCCGTGCCTGACCTCGCCTCCCAATGGTGTGGGCCTGAGGGGCTCCTCCCCACATGTGATAACAACTCATACCTGGGGCCAAGGGTCCATACCCACAAACCGTAACACTTAGGCAAGTCACTTTACCATCCATTGCCCCAGTTAGAAATTTAGGCCTAGATTCACTAAGCCTAATGTCTCCGTCCAACGCTCCAGGTTTCATCCCTCATCGGATCATCCTTGTAGTATGTTCCAGCCCTCAGCTTCCCCTGGGGTTCCTCATCCGTACCTAGATGTCCTAAATGTCCCTGATGTCCAGATGCCCAGATGTCCAGATGTCCACTCGTTCAGAGATCCAGATGTCCAGATGTCCATATGTCTTTCATCCTGATGTCCGTTCATCCTCTTGTCCAAGACTTCCAGATCTTTTCTTGTCCAGGAGTCCACTCTTCCTGTTGTCCATCTGTCCAGATGTCCAGAGGCCCAGATGTACAGATGTCCAGGTGTCCAGATGGCTTGCACCTGAGGTACCTTTCTCTTGTGTACCATCTTCCTTTACTCCTCATCTTGATCCTGAAGAATCTGCCAGCAGCCTTGCTGTCCACCGGACTTCATCTCCAGCCGTCCTTCTTAGGAGTAAATCCTTCTCATTCGGTGTCTGTCTTCAGGTGACTGGAAACCTCTTCCGGCTGGACTTCTTTCAAGCACTGGACGGACCCTCTTCTCCGTTCTGTGCAAGCCCCACTCTCCACATGGTCCGCAATCAGCCTTCCAGGTTATGTAGGGCACACAGCAGGACAGGGTGGTCCGTGACCAGTCCACACTGGGTTGTGTAGGGTGCCCTAAGGGACAGCACCTTCCAACTACAAGAGCCTCGTCTCTTCCACGTCTCCAAGAGCCTTGTCTCTTCCAAGCCTCCAAGCGTCTCGTCTCATCCACATCTCCAAGAGTCTCGTCTTGTCCATTTCTCCAAGTCTCTCGTCTCTTCTTGTCCAAATCCAGGAATCCTCATCTCGTCCAAGTTCCAGGAGTCCTTGTTCTCCCTTTGTACTCTGACTCTTCTGCGCTCACAGATCCGGAGTTCTCTGCTCCGGTTCTTTGCCTCATAGTCTCCAGCCCTCTGCCTCCATCTGTCCTCACTGGTACGTGTTGCTCAGCGGGGGGCTGACCCCGCTTTTCCCTCCTCCTGTGTTCTTGCCCCGCCCATGCCTGTACTTGCTCACCTCCCTTGGGATGTGTCTTGGGGCTCCTTCCTGAGTCGCCTCGTGGGCCAAGGGCTCACTCTCTCTCCCAGGAGCAAGCAATCGCGCCTCTGTGCCCCTTCCCAGGGCTTGCTGGGTGCATTCGTAACAGGGCGACCATATTTGCACGATTCTATATGATAGTAATCTTACCAGCACAGGTATTTAATTTTCTGTTAACAACCTTTATTTGCCTCCTGCTCACACTCAACACCTTTTTAAGACTGTTTGTTTTGATGTTGTCTTTAATTTTTATATAATTTACGATTTGAATTTCTACTATTTTTAATTTATTTCTGTATGTGTTATTAATTAATGTTTATTATATTATTTTATATATTACAACTACATATATTAGGATCTCTTACAGCTATATATGTTTATTAATTGCTTTGTATTCATTATTTTTATGTGACATTTTGCAGCCCCTGAAGCAGCCTTCACTGGCGAAACTCGGCCTGAGGCAGGCTATTGTTAAGAAATTGGTATTTATATTAATAAAGATCGACTGAAGGACTTTAGATCTATCCCCTTCTTTTGTTTTCCTCATGGCTTTATTAGATCAACTTCCCTGTTGTTTTTTGGGTCCTTTTTGAATTATATACAGTTATCTGAAGGGGTACAGGGGAAAAAATTGGGAAATATGATGTTTAAATATGCGGCCTTCTCTGATGATATATTGGTTTTTCTTACTGACCCCGTCAAGTCGTTGGGGCTTTTATTGGATTTTTTGGAGATTTTGGTGTTTTCTCTGGTCTTTGTTTAAACAAGGATAAGTCAGAAGCACTGGTTTTTCCTGAATCCCTTAAAGAACAATGGGGAGCTCATTTTCCGTTACATTGGGCAGATAGCAGTGTTAAATATTTGGGTTTACATGTCTCTATTAATTTGTCAGCTCTCTATAATTTAAACATTTCCAAACTGTTGACATACACCAGGATAAATTACAGACCTATAAGGATTTGCCCCTTTACTTGGTGGTCAAATTAACATTTTAAAAATAATCATTCTTCCAAAATGGCTATATGTACTTCAAAATCTCCCCTTGCAGATAAAACATAAAGATCTTCTACTTATGGATAAATTACTATGCTACTTTATCTGGTGGAGGAAAAAGCCTAGGATCCCCTTAGGCTGGTTGAAGGAGAGATGGGATTGTGGTGGAATGGGGGTTCCGATTTGGCGGTTTATAATTTAGCTAGTAATTTATGAATTGTGTGAGAATGGTTATTAGATAAGTCCTTTTATGTCAACCTTCAGGGTCAAAAGGCTATAGTGGAACCTTTGGACTTGTGATATGTTTTACAAGCTCCACTTGTACAACTCCTGAAACAGTATTCTCATAGGGGTAGATTTTTACACGCGTAACCCCAAAAACCTACCCTTGAGCATGCTGAGCCTATTTTGCATAGGCTCGGCGGCGCGCACAAGCCCCGGGACGCGCGTAAGTCCCGGGGCTTTGAAAAGGGGGCTGTCCAGGGGCGGGGTCGTGGGCATGGCACCGGTCTGGGGGCGGTCCCGAGTCCTCCGGCACAGTGGCCATGCCGGAGGTTCGTGCACCGGCAGCTGGCCAGCATGCGCAAGATAAACCTGCAAGAGGCAGGCATAAAAATAAAATAAGGTAGGGTGGGGATTTAGGTAGGGCTGGGGGGTGGGTTAGATAGGGAAAGGGAGGGGAAGATGGGGGGACTGAAAGAAAAGTTCCCTCCACAGCCGCTCCGATTTCAGAGTGGCCTTGGAGGGAACGGGGAAAGCCATCGGGGCTCCCCTCGGGCTCGGCGCGTGCAAGGTGCACATGTGTGCACCCCCTTGCGCGCGCCAACCCCGGATTTTATAACATGCGTGCGGCAGCGCGCGCATGTTATAAAATCGGGTGTACATTTGTGTGCGCCGAGTAGCGCGCACAAATGTACTCCGCACACGTAAGATTTAAAATCTGGCCCATAGTTTTTCAGTTGTCCCCATATGTTGGGCCTGGATGCACTTATCTAAGCTCCTGAATACTTTGTATTCCTGTTCCTCTTTGTTGCCTCTACAAAGGAACCTCGCTTTTGCTCCAGCAACCCAATCAGCAATTTTTCATCACTGGGCGAATAAGGGTATCATGCAGTTGAGTCATGTCTTAGATGCAGAGGGCAAGATTCTATCTTTTCAGGGACTAAAAGAGAAATATAGGCTGAATGACACTAATTTCTTTGCCTACTTGCAATTGCATCATTACGTTAGGTCCCTTGTACAGGACTCTTTAACTTCTTTGAACCTTGATTTCTTTCATAATTTTTTTCTTTTTGAGGATCATCACCATTTGTCTCTATCTACTTTGCATAAAGCCCTTAAAACGTTAACTAAGGTTGACACATATCAAGTCACTGCAGATCAGTGGAATAGTGAAGGAATTTTTTTATGTAGACTCACAAACCATATAGTGTTGTTTTAAACAAATGTTTCTATCAATATGCATTTCAGGGAAATGCAGTACAAATTTCTTCGGAGGGCTTATGTATCCCGACAATTGGCATTCAGGGCTAAACTTTCTTTCTGATATGTGTGAAAAATGTTCTTCAGGTGTGGGCAATTTATCCCATGCTTTTTGGGCATGCTCTCAGATTGCTCTTTTTGGGGGAAAATTGTGGCTTATTTAGAAAAATTACTGTGTGTTCAGATTCCTTTTACTCCGAAGTTATTGCTTTTTGACTGTATTTCCCCCCTTATTGTTCGGGGCGTAGGTCCTCATTTGTTCATCAAGAAAGCATGTGATGTAGGGAAAAAGTTAATTCTTTTGTATTGGCCAGGGAGGGAGGTTCCCTCATTCTGGCATTGAAGGAATCTGCTTCTTAACATGATGCAAATTTACAATATGTTATTTAGAGATGTGAATCGGAACCGGAATCTGTTCTGATTCCGGTTCTGATTCACATCGTGAGAATTTCTTTGTGCAGTCCGATCGTTTGTTTTTTTTATCGGCTGTGCCCGAGCCGATAAACAAAAAACCCACCCGACCCTTTAAAACAGATCCCTTAGCTTCCCCCACCCTCCCGACCCCCCCCCCCCAAAACTTTTTAAAAGTACCTGGTGGTCCAGCGGGGGTCTCGGGAGCGATCTCCTGCTCTCGGGCCGTCGGCTGCTACTAATAAAATTGGCGCCGATGGCCTTTGCCCTTACCATGTGACAGGGTATCCATGCCATTGCCCGGCCCCTGTCACATGGTAGGAGCACTGGATGGCCTGCGCCATTTTTATAGATGATGCCGGCAGTCCATTACTCCTACCATGTGACAGGGGCCGGCCAATGGCAAGGATACCCTGTCACATGGTAAGGGCAAAGGCCATCGGTGCCATTTTTATTAGTGGCAGCCGACGGCCCGAGAGCAGGAGATCGCTCCCGGAACCCCCGCTGACCACCAGGTACTTTTAAAAAGTTTTGGGGGGGGGGTCGGGAGGGTGGAAGAAGCTAAGGGATCTGTTTTAAAGGGTCGGGGTGGGTTTAGGGGTTGTTTTTAAGTGCTGTTTTTCCTGCCCTCCCCCAAACGATAAGAGAACCCCCACGAACAATTTCGTGGGTTTTTCCTATCGGTTTCGTGGAGCCCCCGATTTCTGACGACTTTGAAAATATCGTATGATATTTTCAATCGTCAGAAAAATGATTCACATCCCTAATGTTATTGCTTGTTTCATTTCAGCAATGGAGGAGATTCCTGTCTATTTGGGAATGTTATATTCAAACTCTGCCTCATCGATCCCATAGCCTGATTTTAAATACTTGAACGTCATGTTTGTCACTGCTATATTTTTTCGGTTGAATGCTGGTGTATTTATGATTTCTTTATTGTGGTTGGGGCGGGGGTGGGTCTTGGGGAGGGTGGGGGTTTTGTTGTTGGTAAATTATGCTGTTTGGAAAACTGTTAATATTTTCTTCACTCGGGGTGCATAAGTGTCCATGCATGCCGAGAACTGTGATGTTAATTTTGTTTAATAAAAATTGTTTGAACATAACAGCAGAGTAATGTGATCACATTTTTTCCTTCTGAATATGACTGACAACTCAAACTAAAGCTACAGCCAACAGCAGATGAGCATGCTCAACCCCAGCTTACACAGGAGAGCACTGACCAATCCCAAAAACAGGGAGAATGGCCAATACTGTTGCGCTTCCCGACCATATTGGCTCGGCGGCCGGGCCCGCTCACCTGGAGCGACTACCTACCAGCTCTTCCCTGACTCTCAGCTCCACTCGGCCTACTCCCTCGCAGCTCTCCTCACGCTGGGGCTCGGCATCCTCCTCAGTGTTGGCCCTGCCCCCTGGCGCACGCATGCGCGCACAGAACTCTCGCTCATTTAAAGACCCTAGCGCGGGAAAACCTAGAGCGGCGCCCGATCCTGACATCATGTAAGCTGGGTATATATACACCAGCCTGTCCCCTAGCTCAGGGCCTTGGCAATCGGGTCGTACACTCCGGTGTTTCTAGTTTGCCTTCCTGCGTTCCAGTGTCTTGCTCCTGTGTCTCCTGTTCCAGTATCTCTGTTCCAGCGTCTCCCGTTCCAGCGTCTCCTGTGTCTATTGTTCCAGTGTCTCCTGCTCCTTCATCTCTCCATCCCTGGTAGTACCCTTTGGACTGATCTCACGGTACTGACCTTTGCCTGTTCTTGACTACTTCTTGATTGCTGCCTGCCCTGACCATTGCCTGGAACTCTGACTACTCTTTGATTGCTGCCTGACCTGACCTCCGTCTGGAACTCGACTACTTTGTCTGCCACCTGGAACCTGACCTCCTGCTTCACCTAATTACGCCCAGACTGACCTCTGTTACCGACCCTGCCTGGCTGACCATTCTGCACTAAGACTCTGGCCTTACTTCTCGCTATACACTCGGTCACTCTATTCTGGCCTCCTGCGACCTCTGGACTTCCTTGTCTGAACACCAACCCACACCCTTGTTTGTGATGGGCACTCCATTGAACTTCCTCTCTAGGAAACCCTGCAAGGCCCACCTAAGACCAGGGGCCTGGGTAATCAAGGGCTCAATCTGAGGGATCGCCTGGTTGCTATTGGTGAAGCTCCAGCTAGCTTCCTCCTGTGCTCCACCTCCTGGTGGCAGGCGCTCTCCGGGTCCAACCGGAGGGCCATAGCAATCCTGCACCAGGCAAAGGGTCCACTCCCAGTGCAACAAATACCTGGAGAAAATCAAAACATGCAAAAATCTCCCAGCAGATGAAAAAATGGAAAATGATGGTAAGGGGCAAAGCCACTATTACATTTTTATTTTAAATATATTCTAAATTAATCTTCATATGCTACCAAAGGTCTGGTTTTCAGGGTAACCAAAGTTATATAAAATAGATTTATTCTTAGACCACATGTAGGTAAATACATCTAATGAGAATTTATTGTGGAAGTTCTAAAAATCAGATCTGTATAGACCTCTCAGAGAGCCCATGGAAAGTGTCATAATGCCTCTGTATCACTCAGTGGTGAGACTGCACCTTTGGTACTGTGTGCAGTTCAGGTCGTCGTATCTCAAAAAAATGTAGTTGCAATGAAGAAGGTACAGAGAAGAGTGACCAAAATGATAAAGGGGAAGGAACAGCTCCCCTATGGGGAAAGACTAAAGAAGTTAGGGCTGTTCAGCTCGGAAAAGAGACAACTGAGGGGGGGATATGATAGAGGTCTTTAAAATCATGAGAGGACTAGAACAGGTTAAATTTGAATCAGTTATTTACTCTTTTGGATAACAGAAGGACGAGGGGGCATTCCATGAAGTTAGCAAGTAGTACGTTTAAAACTAATCAGAGAAAATTATTTTTCACTCAACGCATAATTAAGCTCTAGAATTTGCTGCCAGAGGATGTGGTTAGGGAGGTTAATGTAGCTGGGTTTAAAAAGGTTTGGATATGTTCCTGGAGGAGAAGTCCATTAACTGCTATTAATCAAGTTGACTTAGGGAATAGCCACTGTTATTACTGGCATTAGTAGCTTTGGATCTATTTAATGTTTGGATACTTGCCTTGTAGTTGTAACCTGGATTGGCCACTGTTGGAAACAGGATGCTGGGCTTGATGGACACTCGGTCTGACCTAATATGGCAACTTCTTATGTTCTTACGTTCTTATATGCTTTATATTCCTAGGGTTTTACTTTGCAAAAATAATATAACTTGGATTTTTTTCAGCTTCAAAAGAATACTTTTTTCCTAAAGCAAAAACATGCAATACTTTTGAACTGTGATAAAAGCAGGATATTATCTCTATAAAACTGAGAACAAAAGAACAAAGTTAAAGTTAGAGTTCAGTCAGTCAGATCTTAAAAGAAAGATGTGTTTGCACTTTGCCCGTGCCTCTCACATGAACATTCTTGTTTATATCATTATCAGTAATATTGCTTCTCATAAACTCTTGGGCTTCATAGTTACATTAGTATGCATGCATCTAATAAAAATCTTATCAGTCATGAATGAAAAGAGGAGCAGCAGCTGGCCATATTTGATTTATCACACTGGATGTAGCAGTACTGCGTTAAAAAAAAAAAAAAATTTAAATTAAGCAATCCATTTTGAAGAGCATGGAGATGAAAGAGGAAAATAAGTTTAGTTATCAAAGAGATGATAGGAAGAAAAGCAAGGGGAGTCATAAAATCTATGCCTAGAATGGTAGAGAGGAAAGTCTAGATGTATTCTGATGTCGTAAACCATACACAAATGTCAACAAAATAAGCTGTTGTAATGCATAGAAAAATATCCTTTGCAGCTGGCCTTGTTTATTTATTCCTTTTCTTTCTCCTACCAGCTGTCTAGCTCAGCCATCACAGCAACAGTCCTCTGACTTAGTGGCATGGGTTCCAGGTCCCCCGGAAGGCACTGCAGCTGTGCTCTTGAGCCAGCCAGTTATTGTCACTGATGTGCAATGATTAGGAATTTCTCTCTCCTCAGGCATGTGAATGCTAACCTTGTAACAATAAAGCTGGGGGGTTTTTTCTGCCTCAAATCCTCATCAGATGCTAAAGAATTGCTTTTAGAAATCCCTGGGGTGGAGCAGAATTATTTTTCTATTCTTTTATTTATTGTGTTATAAAATCTTATATTCTACATCTTTCAAGATCTATGTCAAACGCGCATTACAGAATATAGAAAGCAAATCTACTGCAAGCTCACAGGTTTGACCATATAATTATTTTTAGGATCCAGTCATTAGTTCCTCAAAAGTATGTTTTCAGAATATTTCAAATGTACTAGGAATTAGTAATTTTTGGTTTAGGGTTGTCATTGAATACTAGTGGCCAGGCCCTGCTCTCATGTTTACTAATCCTTCTACTTCCCTGTTCTTTCAAAGGAGATGATGTCTTGCAGTTTTCCAAACAATGAGGAAATCACTGATCAGTTCTATGGCTATTTTTTCCACCTCCACAGTTGAGAGGAATGCAAGTGAATACTGTGTCTAACATAACCAAATCTAGGACTGTACAAGTTAAGCCACTGTGAACATTCATTGATTATACCACCTTTCTGTGCACACGCATGTAATCCACAGCTTTCCCTGCACCTCTCCCAGGACTTTTAAGTTGCTTCAATGGTGCTTTTTATGCTAGAAAATCATGTTTTTGGCTCATGTCTCGGGCTGTAATCATAGAATTATTAGTTTGGTTTGGCTCATTCTTGAGTCTCCAATTCATCAACATTGAGCCAAACCTTATTCAGGGTCTGGGCTCATGTCCAACCTGGCTTACCCATATCATCCAATGCAAAACTGTGAGATACAACTGCAGATTCAGCCAGACAACCTTCCAAAAAGCTAACTCATTAGATAACATAGTTGCACGGCTTTATACAGTGTAAATGCCTTTGCTTTTTGCTGGCTTGCCCAATGTGCATTCACTTCGAAGGCAGTGAAAAGAGATGCTTTAAGAAGCCTAATAACAATGTTCAGTCCAAGTTTCTTTGTACTGTATCTTGAGACCATAGAATTTGCTGGATTTGTCAAGTTTCACAACAGCTGCTTCTAGTACTGATTTCACACAGCATGACAACCCCAAACAAATCTGCATAGTAGCACAGTGCATACGGAATTCTTACTTCCTTCAGCAGGGGTCCCCAAATTCAGTCTGCAAAGGCTGCAACCTAGTCAAGGTTGTCAGGATTTCTACAATGAATATGCATGAGATCTATTTGCGTGCACTGCCTTGAACATATTCATTGTGGAAAATCCTGAAAACTTGACTGGGTTGCAGCCTAGAAGAGAAGCAGACGCTGTGCCCTGTTTTTCACAAAGATGTGTTTAATTTAAATGAAGCATCTTCAAAATGGCATCAAAGAATAACACTTGAACTGTCACTATATGAAGCAGAAGCTGCATCTAGCACCAGCCACAATACTGCAGACATTTTTGTACCTTTTCGCTGTCAATACAGAACTTGATTATTTGATTCTGACCATGGAGAAGGAACAAGTCTGGTACTAAGGCAACCCAATCTTGTATTATTAGAACATGACCTTTTCTCCATGCAGATGTTGCATTCCATGGCATGAAGCTGTTGAATGCTGTGACCTTCAGCAGTAGGTGACTTTATGGCAACCAACTAAAATTTCCAGGTAGAAAGAAAACTATTATTTTCCTTCTAAGCATGTTATCAAAAGTTCCCTGGTGTTGATACTAAGAAAAAAATTAAAATATTTTGAGAGAATTAATTAGGATGACTCTATGGTTGTATGATTTAATTTAAGCTAAGATATAGCTTAGACATGCAGACCACACAAGGCGTCAATATTTGATCTTTGCTTACTGAAATAGAGCTAATGCTTGCCAATGATTTTAAACTATGCAACACAGGTGTGAAGACTTAATGCTATGATGAAAGACCGAGATAGATAAAGTCAGAGAAAGAAAGAAACACATTGCAGACTGATTTTACAAAAGCTAAAAAATTAATAAATCTTTCTGCATAAAAACAGTATGCCCTTGGCATACATGTGACTTATATAAAATTAAGTTAACTTTTTAGATAGTACATTCTCAATTAGCAATAGACACCTACAAACATCTCTATACAGAAATCCAACAGATAGATGAAGCTACCTTCACAGCTCCTATTTCCATCAAAACACACAAAAACAACCAGCTACACAATACCATCTTGTCCAAAAGACGGGAAGAAACATCTCAAAGCTCTAACTGAACCCTTCAAGCAAAAGGGCTATCACTCCAAAATTATCTCCAAGAAAATTGTATCCTGGTTCAAAACACCCAGGGAAAACCTACTACAATACCAGAAAAGGAAAAGCATGGAGAGAATACCACTTGTAGTAACATATCATCCAGAACTAGAAAACATAAGGAAAATTATAAAAGTGTAATACCTCTCACCTCAGGTGCTATTGGCATAGCTTCCCCATATGTGTTGCATCCTAGGGTCTGATTAGAACCACCTGCACTTCTTGAAGCCTTCTTGCTCCTGTTCTGGTCCTCACCTTATCTTGCTGTGTCCTGTTCCAGTTCTTGACTTGCCTTGCTGTGCTCCTTGTCTTGCTCCTAGCCTGGCCTTGTTTCACTTCTTGCCTACTTTCTTGCCTTTTCTTATCTCAGTCCTGTCTTGTCTCTCTGTCTCTGTCCTCCTTCCCCTTGACTAACTTCTCGTACCTCTGACTCCTAGGGGTGGATTGGCCTATCGGGACTTCGGGCATGCCCTGGTGGGCTGGTTAAGCCAGTCGAGTGATTGGTGTTAATCACAGCGGCTTTGTGCCTGCGAAGCCGCTGTGATTAACACACGGCCCACAGTAGCAGTTCTGGCAGAGCAGGAGCCTCCACTGAGGCTCTCCACTCAGTTCTGGTTTAGTTTTGTTTGAGTTTTCTTTTCCTGTAGCTGAAGCCAATGGTCCATGACTTTTCTTTTATTTGTAGTCTCCACAGCTGCAGCATAGCTTTATAGGCCTTCATTTTTGTTGATGCACCTTGCTGGAATACTCCGAGGCCTGGCCATATATGTAGATATGCTCCAGACCCAAGCCTCTCATCCTCCCCTACAGCAGCACAAGTTCCAGCCTCTGTATCCATAAGGCACCTCTGCTCTGGTATGATGAAGATCCCAAGACCTCCCAAGACTCAACCAGTGCTTGATTGACTTCAATTTGCAAGCAACCAGCTTTTCAAATGACCGTTCAAAGGTGACATTCATTGTCTTGCTGCTATCCAGGTCAGCCCTAGCCTCAGCTTCTCCCCTGTGGGAAAGGAATGAACCCTTCATGGGGAACCTTGTGTTTTTAATTCAATTTTGCAGGGTCACTGATAAACCTCAATGTTTTTCCTCTGTGGTTGCAGACTTGCTTCGCCTTTGACAGGGAAGGAAGACAGGCCTTAGCATAGGAACTTCGCTGGAATCAGGAAAGCCTATTGGCCCTCTTCTGGCAGGGTCTCAGTGACCATATCAAGGATGAGGTGGCCAGTAGGGATGTGCACTCGTGCTTGAATGACCTCATCACCATTTGCATCCAGGTTGACACAAGATTCCAAGAACAAACCTGGGAGAGTGAATCCTCTCGTAGACACCTGATGTTGGTTTACCACTTTCAAGGACCGCTTGTAATCCTGCCAAAGGAATCAGTGCTACTACTTCTTATGGAGGAGCCCATGCAATGCAGGAGAGCCAAAATCCCTAAGGAGGAAAATTGCAGATACCAGTATCTCTAGCTGTGCCGAAACTGTGCTGGGTCAGGCCACTTTGCCACACAGTGCCCAGAGAAGTTAGGGAAACTCCTAAGTCTATGCTGGTTGGGGAAGTAGCCCTAGATCAGCCATGACCACCTCCTTCCATGCAGATGTTGATCCCAGTAATACTGAAGAGTGGCTCAACAGACATCTACACCAAAGTATTTCTGGACTCTAGAGTAGCCAGAAATTTTATTGAGGAAGACCTGATACAGAGATACAATATCACAGTTGCACAATTGGTATCCCCATCATGATTTCCTTAGTGTATGGGGTGCCTCTACAGGAGAAGCTACAGTCAGCCACAACCTTCGTGACCCTCCAGATGGGAACCTTACATCTGGAACGAATCTCCTTCTTCATCCTTCCCAAGTCTGTTATTATTTTGGAGCTATTATGGCTCACAGATCATAACCTGAGCATCGATTGGTCAACAGCCAAGATCAGTCAGTGGGGATCCAGGTGCTCCCAGAAGGGCTAACAGTCAGTCTCCCCTCCACTGATCCTTGTTCTGTCCATGCTTTCACTACCACCTGAGCCCCCACAAACCTATATGACTTACAAGAATGGCATTAATCTATATAAATAAAAATGTACATGTTCGTTTGTTCAAAATCTTATATCTCTGAAAGTTCTTCACCGATTGCTTTTGAATTTTCACACAACGTTGCATTCGATTTCACGCGTGTTTTTATATACCTATATTATATAGATGTCACACCTGGGACAGGTAAAAACATGCTTTTTGGGAAAAACAGTGCCATCTGATGGACATAAAAGCGACACATGCTATCTCTGACTGACGGACCGCAAATGCACAGTAGAGAGCAGCTCTACCGCGCATGTGCGGACCATAGAGCTCTGCGCTACGTGCTGGGTGTCACGGAGGGGAGGAGAAAAGGGCAGACGAGTCGCCGCTCTGAGAAACAGCTCAGCCATTTCCTCCACCGCTGGGGTAGGGGGGAGGGAGTAGGGACTGCTGGACAGTTACACACAGGAGGAGGAAAGGGTAAAAGAGTCGCCAAGCCAGTCTGTCCACCGCTGGGGAAGGGGGGGGGGAGGGAGTTGGGACGGCCGGAGTAGAGCTAATGCGCATTGTGAAATTAAACCTGACTGAGCCACGGCAACGCGCTCCGAGAAATGGCTCAGCCCATTCCTCCGCCGCTGGGGAAGGGGGTAGGGAGTAGGGACTGCCGGGCAGTTACACACAGGAGGAGGAAAGGGTAAAAGAGTCGCTGAGCCAGTCCGTTCACCGCCGGGGAAGGGGGGAAGGGAGTTGGTACGGCCGGAGCAGAGCTAAAGCACATTGTGAAATTAAACCAGACTGAGCCACGGCAACGCGCTCCGAGAAACGGCCCAGCCCGTTCCTCCGCCGCTGGGGAAGGGGGGAGGGAGTAGAGACTGCCGGACAGTTACACACAGGAGGAGGAAAGGGTAAGAGTCAACGAACCAGTCCGTCCACCACCGGGGAAGGGGGAAGGGAGTTGGGACGCCGGAGCAGAGCTAATGCGCATTGTGAAATTAAATCTGACTGAGCCATGGCAACGCGTGGCCTAGTACAGCGGAACATAATAGTACCCCCCTCTTTAGGGCGCCTCCCTGGAGGCCTGGGTTTAGACGGATGGTCTTTATGAAATTGCTCAAGCAAGCCCTGGTCCAAAATGTTGGCCAACGGCTCCCAGGTGTTTTCTTCGGGGCCGAACCCCTCCCATGCTAACAGGTACTCCCATTTCTTCCTATGCTTTCTCACATCCAAGACTTCTCGGACTTGGTAGGTGTTATCATCTTCGGAGGCAATAGGCTGGGGAGTCAGAGGCATAATGGAAGTCCACAATAACACCAGGGGCTTCAAGAGGGAAACATGGAACATGTTGTGTATCTTGAGGGAAGGCGGAAGACGAAGTTGATATGATACAGCACCAACCTGTCGAATGATTGAGAACGGTCCAATAAATCGCGGGACCAGTCGGCTGATGGCAGCTTCAGGCAGATGAACCGTGTGCTCAGCCAAACCTTTTGGCCCAGCCTGAGGGGCGGATATGGTCTTCTTCATTGATCAGCATATCTTTTTGCTGCCTGACTGGCTTTGATCAGCACACGCCGCGTGGAAATCCACAGGCAGTATAATAACTCGTCTGCAGAGAGTTGGGCTACCGGGGACGTAACTGAAATGGGAACTGGCAGCGGCGGGCATGGCTGCTTCCCATACACTATCGGAAATGGCGAGGATCCGGTAGCCATGGAGAGATGAGAATTAAGCGCAAATTCTGCCCAGGGTAGCAGGCTAGCCCAGCCATCTTGTTTCTCGTTGACGTAAATACGGAGGAACTGCTTTAAGGTTTGGTTCATTCTCTCCGCAAGACCATTGGTCTGCGGATGGTAAGCAGACATATAGTGCAGGGTGACGTCGAATTTTTGACAGAGAGCCCTCCAAAACCTGGCAGTAAATTGAGACCCTCGATCCAAAAGGATACTTCTTGGTAGGTCGTGTAGTCTGAAGATGTGCTGGACGAACAGCTGGGCCAGCTGTGGTGCGGACGGCAGTCCTGGGAGGGGCATGAAAGGTGCCATTTTACTAAACTGGTCGACAACCACCCATATGACCGTGTTGCCATTGGATGACAGCAGGTCGACTACGAAATCTGTTGCCAGATGGGTCCATGGTTCAGAGGGAGCTGGTAAGGGCTGAAGCAAGCCTGGGGTCGCCCCTGGGATCCTCTTGTGACGAGCATATGACTGGCAGGACTCAACGAAAGCCTGAACATCTTTATTGACCTTAGGCCACCAATAGTACCGGCACAGAGTTAGTAAAGTTCGGGCTTGTCCTGGATGGCCAGAGCAGCGGGAATCGAGAGCCCATGCCAGGACTTGCTTCCGCAAGTGCAGCGAAACCAGGGTCTTCCTGGGAGGGATGGTCGTGGTGGCAGACAGTAGAATTCGTGACGGTTCGATGATGAACTACGGATCATAAGAATTCTCCGTGGACTCAAATACACGTGATAGGGTGTCGGCCTTGATATTCTTCCCGGCAGGTCTGTACTGGAGAATAAATTTAAATCTGGTGAAGAATAGGGCCCAACGTGCCTGCCGTGGGTTGAGTCATTGTGCCCGATGCAGGTACTCTAGGTTTTTATGGTCTGTGTAGACTGTAAACTGGTGTTGTGCCCCCTCTAGCCAAGGGCGTCACTCTTCTAGGGCTATCTTTATCGCTAAGAGCTCCTTGTTGCCTATGGCGTAGTTCCGCTCAGCCGGAGAGAACTGTCGGGACAGGAAGGCACACGGGCGTAGCTTATGACTTTCGGAGGTCTGACTCAGAACTGCCCCCATGCCTTCTGAGGATGCGTCCACTTCAATGACAAATGGCTGCTGCGGATTCGGATGCCGAAGGCACGGTTGTTGCAGGAACACCTCCTTGAGGCGACAAAAGGCGACCTCCGCTCCCGGAGGCCAATTCTTGGGGTCCATACCTTTCCAGGTCAGGGCTGTCATCGGGGCAATGATGGACGCATAATGCAGTATGAATGATCGGTAATAATTGGCGAAACCCAAGAAGCGTTGGAGTGCCTTTAATCCAAATGGCTGTGGCCATTCCCGAATGGCTTTCAGTTTTTGTGGGTCCATAAGGAATCCTCACTTGAGACGATGTACCCCAGGAAGGGAAGAGACTCCTGTTCAAAAAGGCACTTTTCAAGTTTCGCATATAGTCTATGCTCTTGGAGGCGCTGCAATACCTGGACGACGTGTTGACGGTGAGCGGTCAGGGAGTCCGAGAATATCAAAATGTCGTCCAGATACATGACCACGCACTTATACAAAAGTTCGCAGAGTATCTCGTTCATGGTGTTCTGGAACACCGCTGGAGCATTACAGAGCCTGAACGGTATCACCAAATACTCATAGTTGCCGTCTCGGATGTTGAAGGCCATCTTCCATTCATCACCCTCCTTGATGCGGATCAGGTTGTAGGCCCCTCAGAGATCCAACTTGGAGAAGATCCTCGCACCTTGCAGCTGATCGAAGAGCTCAGAGTTGAGTGGCAAGAGGTAACGGTCCTTGACCGTTATAGCATTCAGGCCCCGGTAGTCAATGCAAGGGCGAAGGCTTCTGTCCTTCTTTCCGACGAAGAAGAACCCAGCCCCTGCTGGGGACCTTGACTTCCAAATGAAGCCCCTCTCCAGGTTCTCTTGGATGTACTCTGTCATGGCCTGCATCTCTGCAGGCGAGAGGGCATAGGTGTGCCCCTGAGGAGGCTCAGTGCCAGGGAGGAGGTTGATGGCGCAATCGAACGATCGATGGGGTGGAAGTATCTTGGCTCTTTGTTTTGAGAACACATCCGCGTATGAGGCATAGGGGGCGGCAGGCCTGGAAGACTGGTGGAGGCAATGGAACATGAGACTGGGATCACAGTTTGGAGGCAATTGCCATGACAATTCAGCCCCCAGCGAGATAGTTGCAAGGTCTTCCAGTTGAACTGGGAAGCGTGCTTCTGGAGCCAGGGAAGGCCCAGGATGACCGGATGTATGGAATACTCCAAAATATAGAACGGCATCTGCTCTTGATGAAGGACCCCAGCCCTCAGCTGGACAGGGACCGTGGTGTGTGTCACCTGTTCCGGAAGAGGTTTACCTTGGATCGAGGAGATGACCAAAGGAACTGGAAGACGAACTTGTGGGATCTTTAAGTGTTCCACCAGGCTTTTCATAATGAAATTGCCGCCGGCGCCGGAGTCCACCAGGGCTAACATGTGGAACTCCCCATCCACAGAGGTTAACACCACTGGCAGCGTTAGTGGAGGTGCAGGTGAAGTACGGCCCAGGAAGAGACTTCCTTCAGGTCCTAGGCCCGGGAGTTTCCCGACCGCGTCGGGCATGCGGCTATTTGATGGCCTGCTGCTCCGCAGTAAAAGCAGAGTCCTTCCTTCATTCACCGCCGGCGCTCTTGTGGAGAGACTCTCCCACGGCCCAACTCCATGGGCTCCTCGGCGGGTGTTCGAAGGGCTCCTGATGCGCTTTTGGGGGAAGGCGAGAGCCTTCTCGCTGCCTTTACTTCTGGAAGGCGAAACCGCATAAGACGACACACTCGATTGGCTAATTCTATCATGCCATTGAGGTCATCCGGAAGTTCCTTCGTTGCTAGTTCATTCTGGAGGCTCGAGGCTAGCCCTTCCAGGAAGATCCCATGGAGGCAATCCTCTCTCCAATTTAGCTCTGCGGCCAGGGTACGGAATTCTGTTGCATATTTGTTGACTGTCCGAGTACCCTGTCGCAACCAAAGCAGTTCCGAGACAGCAGTGGGTTCACGGACAGGCTCATCAAATATCTGTCTGAAAGTGGACAGAATTCAAGTTTCCAAACACCGGGTCTCTTCTCTCCCATAGGTGAGAGGCCTAGATCAAAGGCTTCCCTTTGAGCAGGCACATAATATAGCTGGTTTTGACCAGGTCACTAGGAAATTGAGCAGGCAACAAGGAAAAATGGACCTGACACTGGTTAAGGAATCCCCGACACAATTTTGCATCTCCAGTGTATCGAGAGGGTGCCGGGAGTTGTGTGCGAGTTGCTTATCCGAGACCGCCCACGGTGGCCTGCATGGGACCCTGAGGAGTAGAGCGGCCCCCTGGAGCCACAGGTGGGGTCATCAGAGTGGGGTTCATGGGCCCTAATGCTTCAATGAGTTGGTTCAGGCCCTCCACTGAAGAGACAAGGGCATCCAGGGTCTTTTGCTGGTCCATCAGGCGCTGGGCCATTCCCGGAATGGCCTGGTGGGCAGATACCTCCACCGGGTCCATGGACTTGGCAATCTGTTATGCTCAGGCTTGTGAATCCTTGGGCTGACAGGAGGATGGTGTACCTTAGGAGGAAGATCCATAGGTTCTCCTGTCGGGTGGCGAGGTAGAACAGAAGATGCGACCAGCTGACCCTCGGCACTGGAGACTGAGGCAACTGTGGAGCAGATGAAGAGTCATGACATCAAGGAGAAGAATGGAGTCTTCGCCACTGGAAGTCCGCAGTCCCTCCAGGAGGAGCCTGTAGGGACCTGGACCACTGGGACTTAGGTGGACCTTTGAGAGGTCAAGGAGTCCAGAGTTCAGTGCAAGGGCTAACTGGAACTTCACCCCTGGAAGCCCACGGTCCCCCCGGGAGGAGCCCGTAGGGACCCAGGCCACTGGGACTTAGGTGGGCCCTTGAAGACAATGGTCCAGAAGAAGTCCGAGGTCACATGCCAGAGGGTCGTCACTTACCAGTCTGAGGTCACACACCAAGAATCACCGCTAGCCAATCCGAAGTCAGGAACCAGGAACACCAAGACGAGACAGGAACCAGGAACAAGGATCCAAAGCGCAAGAAGACTCACTGAAGCAAGCAGACTTAACTAACCCAAAAGTTGCCAAGTCAAGGAATGAGCAAAGGAAGCCTCCTTTTATACTTCTTCTGCTTTGGATCATTGGCAGCAGCTGTGGGTAATTAAAGGGCTTAGGTCCCTTTAATTCTGGTGAGGAGGCGCGGCCTTGCGCCTAAGATGGCGGCAGCCATCTTGAATACTCGACCCGCGGGGGAAACTACCCGACGCCACGAAGAGGGAGCAGGGACGGCTCCCAAGCTCGGGGACCCCCGCAGATGCCTGCGCCGGTGCGCGGAGGCCCAGTCCAGTACTGGCGATTCCCCCAACGCTGCCGCGGTGGCCTGCCAGGCCAGTCAGGTAGGGGGACGCGGTTGCGGAACACAACAGAAACAAATTTGGGTGCCCATGAAATGAATGAATGAACCAAAACAATTTTATTTCCTTTACACATCCTATAATCAAATGCAAATAATGTGAAAAAGCATTCTTCATTGGTGAAACAATCCAAAAATTAAGGATAAGATTCAGTCTTCATAGACATAATATAAAACATTACAGATAAAAACAGAATGACAGCTCAGTAGGTGAACACTTCTCAAAGGAAGCTCATTTCCTTAAAAACCTCACAATCGGGGTACTTACAGGTAACTTTAGAAGTACAAAAGAATGGAAAACATATGAAATTAGAATGATTAAACACTTTGAAATGAACTGAAAAGTACTTAATAAGGACATTGGCTTTCTCACCCATTATAAGAAATTGGCCTTTCCAGCTGTAGCGTTTTACTGTCTCATCACCTCTGTCAGACCCTGCCCCCACTCCCATTTTCCTTCAGTGAGCTACGTATGCATATGGCATATGCAGCAAGCAGCCTAAGACCTAGATGCCTCTGTACTATTTAAACCCATTGTAACAGCACTGATTTTTTCAGGGACTGATGAAGAGAGGACTCTTGAAAGCTCACCACAGGTGTATTGTTAGTAGAATAAAAAGGCACCAGTTACATACAGTTTGTTTGTTGACACTAACTGGACTAATACAGCATCCACAATTCTTTGCACAAAATTAGAGAAAACTAACACTGGGGCTGGGTAAAGACCCCTTTTCAAGGCTAATGAATATTTAAAGATGAGAGCTTTTAGAGCCTAATAGCTCAGTGCTGAACACTGCCAACCAGAGCACCTGGGCTGAGGGCTTCCACTTCATGAGCCAACCAGGACTGTGGGCAGAGCTGCATTTCCATTGCTGGTGCCCACAGTCACTGGGAGAGAGTGGCGGTTGTCAATTCCTAGCCGCTTACCTAAAGCAGCTCTGTCCCGATCCCATGGCAGTGGCAGCAGCAGCAGTAGCAGAAAAACTTAGAAGAAATTCACTGTGGGATCGGGACAGAGCCATTTTATGTAAGCGGGTGGGAGGCAGGTAGGCCCCCAGTACGAAGCACAGCAGCAGTGGCAATGCTCTGATGCCTATCAAAATTTGGCGCTGGACACAGTCGTATATGTTGCCTGTGTCTAAATCTGGGCAAAGCTATTTGAGCAGCTGAAATTGCATTCACAGCCCCTAGAGGGAATAAGTACATGTCATTGCACAATAGTGACACCTAGTGGCTATCACTGCAATAAGTGGGCTAAGTGAATTGGGAGGGGGTTTAAATAAGGTAAAAATCCCCAGGTTATTGCAAATGGTGCTAGATCCCTTCTCTGGCTCTGAGTGAGCTGGAAGCTCCTAAAGGAGCAGGAGAAAACATCACTCGCCCTGCCCCCCCCCCCCCCCCAAAAAAAAAAAAATGACAACTTTGAGCATAATAATATGACCTCCTCAGGATTCCTACATTACAATGAAGCCCCATTATAATTCTGTTTTTAAATTGCTTTGCACTGAAAACAGGGTCTGCATTCAGTGCACAACAGCTTGATAAAATGCTTGCATCAGTATGTGCTCATTTTTCAGCACAAATGTTCTTTGTCCTGCTTTATTCCACTCTGCCTGTTTGTTAAAAGAAGTCCTCTACCACAATAATCTTTTTCACTTACTAATTTTATTGCCCATCAAATGAAATGACTTTCATTTCCAAGTCCCAAAGGGCCCTGAATGTTTATGCTTGGAAACTACTGCATTTAGATCTCTTACTGAAGTGGGATTACTTTTTGAAACAGAAAGATTAAAAATGCAAAACATAAAAGTACTTCAGCAAATACATTTTTCTAAATTTCAGGATATGTTGTAGCATGCTGGTAGTGTTCTGACTTAGTTCTGCATCCAATAATGTAAATTTAATTTTAAAAAATTTGTCTTGCTAAATTGCTAGTTCTAGGTGGATAACATAAAAACATTCATAAAAATTCATATAAACGTACATGTCAATACATAAAACATAGAAATCAAGCCCATTAAGTCAACACTCACTTATCTGGGAATAAAGTGGTCTATATTCAGACATAAACTTATCCAGCTAACTTTGGAGGACGGTATATTCAATAGTGCAGCTGGCTAAGTTATCAGAAAAGAAATCATTCTATCTAACTTTCCACCCTCAAGGAGAGAAATTTTATAACAGCCCACATAGGACTACAGAATTTATTTATTTATTTAAAAACTTTTCTATACCGTCGTTAAATTGGCTAACCATCACAACGGTTTACATAAGGGCACAACTTTACTGTATCGGCCCGACTGTGCCTTAAGAAAGAATATAAGAAATTGCTATACTGGATCAGACCAAGGGCCATCAAGCCCAGCATCCTGTTTCCAACAGTGGCCAATCCAGGCTACAAGTACCCGGCAAGTACCCATACACCAAGTAGATCCCATGTTACGGATAGCAATGGCTAATCTATAAGTCAGCTTAATTATTAGCAGTTAATGGACTTCTCCTCCAAGAACTTATCCAAACCTTTTTTAAACCCAGCTACACTTAACTGCATTAATCACATCCTCTGGCAACAAATTCCAGAGCTCAATTGTGCAATGAGTGAAAAATAATTTTCTCCAATTAGTTTTAAATATGCTACTTGCTAACTTCATGGAGTGCCCCCAAGTTCTTCTATTACCCAAAAGAGTAAATAACTGATCAAATTTACCTATTCTAGACCTCTCATAATTTTAAACACCTCTATCATATCCCCCCTCAGCCGTCTCTTCTCCAAGCTGAACAGTCCTAACCTCTTTAGCCTTTCCTCATAGGGGAGACATTCCATCCCTTGGTGTGTTCTTGCCCCTGTTACTGCTGTTTTGTTCTCTGTGGGTGCCGTATGGTGCTCATCCCATTATTGCTGATGCCCTTTGTTGCTCTTTAGGTGTCTTGTGGTGTTCATGCCACTGTTGGTGCCATTTGCTCCCCTTTAGGTGCCTTGCCTGCCATACCACTATGTTTTGTGCCCCCTTGTTACTCTTTACACCTAAAGAGATACAGGGTGTGTGTTCTTTGGTGTTCATGCCATTATGGTTGGTACCTTTTCTCCACTTTGGGTTTCTAATAACGCTCATGCCATTATTATTGGTGCCATTTGTTTATCTTTAAGTGCCCTGTGGTGTTCATGCCACTGCTGCTGCTGCTGCTGCTGCTGCTGCTGCTTTGCCCTTCTTACTGTACCTTGGGGTGTTCATGCCACTGTTGTTTTTGTCATTTGCTCCTTTTTTCATGCCTCTGGGCTATGTTGCTTCCTTTGCAGAGCCTTTGGATGCTGATGACACTCTTCTTGCTGCATTGCTCTATATTTATTAGAGATGTGCATTCATTTTAAACGAAATAGATATTGCCAACAAAATTGTCTATTTTGTCTCTTTTCAGAAGTGCCACAAAATGAAAACAAAAATAACGAAATTTCATAAAAAATAGTATTTTGTGTTAGCAATCAGTTAAAAAATGTCAATTGGGGGAGCAGTTTGTTGGCTAGAGTTATGATTATGTATTCCCATAGTTACTTGTTGTGTTGCCAAGGTTGCAAGGTGGTATTTGTGGGGGGATGGCCAGTGCCTGGTAACAAACAACATAAGCAAACAATTGATATAATAAATATTTAATACCATCAGGTTTCTAGTCAGCAAATGCAAAAGCATGTATTGTAAATGCATATTTTGAATTTGCCATTCCCTTTGTATTTTAGGAAAGGGGCCCTGGCATTTTGGTACATGCTTACTTTTAATTCCCCTGGTGTCTGTCTGTGTGTTTGGTTGGAGGGGTGGTGGGTGGGAGAGAGTCTGGTTGGGGTGGTGACTGGTGAGAGAGAGGCAGCCTGGTATGTGGGGGTGGGGGTGACTGGTGAGAAGGGGATTGCCTGGGGTGGCAATATGAGGTGACAGATGGGAGAGAGACTGATTGGCTTGATGAGTGGTGAGAGGGCATGAATGGGGTGACTATGGGGTAACAGATATGAGAGAGAATGGTTGGGGTGGAGACTGGTGAGAGAGAGGAAGCTTGGTGTGTGTGTGTGGGGGGGGGGTGACTGGTGAGAGGGGGAGTGACTGGGGTGGCTTTATGGGGTGACAGGTGGGAGAAAGACTGATTTGGTGTGGTGAGTGATGAGAAGGGGTGAATGGGATGACTGTATGGGGCAATGGACAGGAGCGGGATTGATTGGGGTGGTGACTGGTGAGAGAAAGGCAGCCTGGTATGTGGGTGGGACTGGTGAGAGGGAGAGTGACTGGGGTGACTATATGGGGTGACATGTGGGAGAGGGTGCCTGGTGTGTTTGTGGGGGGGGAGGGGTGACTGGGGTAACTGTATGGGGTGACAAGATACCCCCCAAATACATTAGGCTGCCTCTCTCTCTCCGTTCACCACCCCAACCAGATTCTCTTCCACCTGTCACCCCATATATTCGCCCAAGTCATTTCCCCTCTCATCAGTCCACCCCCCCCCCCACCCCACCCAAACACACAGACTCACACCAGGAGAATTCAAAGTATGCATATCCCAAAATGCCAGAGTCCCTTTCCTAAAATACAAAAGGATTGGTGAATTCTAAATAAGCATTTGCATTACATGCTTTTGCTGATTAGAACTTGATGCTATAAAATTACATCATTTGTTTGTTTACACTTGCTACCCCCTCAAATTCCATCTTGCAATCATAGCAACACAAACAAGTACTGGTAACTAAGGAGGCAGCCAATGGAATGCAAAACCATACCTCTAGCTAACGAATTCCTCCCAAATTGACACTTTTTAACTGATTTGTAACATTTTCAGTTAGTGCGCACTAAGTCCCATTAGTACCCATTAGGGATGTGAATCGTTTTTTGACGATTTAAAATATCGTCCGATATTTTTTAAATCATCAATAATCGTTAAAGAGTGTGATACAATAGAAATTCCCCCGATTTATCTTGAAAAAATCGTTAATCGGGTTAGTGTCCACTAACGGGAGTTATTTGGGGGGAGGGCGGGAAAACCGGCACACCAAAACAACCCCTAAACCCACCCCGACCCTTTAAAACTAATCCCTTACCTTCCCCCACCCTCCCAAACCCCCCCAAAACTTTTTACATGTACCTGGTGATCCAGTGGAAGCCCCGGGACCAATCTCCCGGTCTCGGGCCGTCGGCTGCACTAATAAAAATGGCGCCGATGGCCCTTTGCTCTTACCATGTGACAGGGTATTTGTGCCATTGGCCGGCCCCTGTCACATGGTAGGAGCACTGGATGGCCGGCGGCATTTTTAAAAATGACACGGATACCCTGTCACATGGTAAGGGCAAAGGCCAACAGCGCCATTTTTATTAGCGCAGCCGACAGCCCGAGACTAGGAGATTGCTCCCGGGACTTCCGCTGGATCACCAGGAATTTGTAAAAAGTTTTGGGGGGGTTCGGGAGGGTGGGGGAAGCTAAGGGGTCAGTTTTAAAGGGTCGTGGTGGGTTTTTTGTTTATCGGCTCGGGCGCAGCCGATAAACACAAACGCAATTGGGCCTCACTAAAAAAAATTAACGATGTGAATTGGAATCGGAATTGGAACCGATACCGGTTCCGATTCACATCTCTAGTGCCCATAACTCCAAAAGTAAAAAAAACACAAAATAAATACCTCCTGAACCATTTAAAAAATGAAATCTAACAGATAACGACCCGAAATGAAAACGACATGAAACAAAACCAAAAAAACAAAAATCAGTGCACATCCCTAATATTTATGCTTTGTGGTTTTAACCACCAGTGCTCCTGCTGCTCCAAGCCTCTTTTGGTGCCTTGGGTGTACCTCCTGTCTCTGCTCCTACTGTCTCCAGCATCTTTTCAAATTCCCTTATGGCGTCTCATGACTGTTGGTCTTGCCAATCCAATTTGATACTTTACACACTTGTTGCACCTCTCATGGTCCCTTAGGCAATCTGCTGCCTAGGGTGAGGGATAAAATGTGCATTTATAATAACAGATTTTATATGAAAAAAACAAAACAAAAACAGTTATAGTCTTCTGAGGGAAAAATATCACAACAATGTGTGCAAGGCACAACAGAGGTCAAATCATCGAGATGGCCAAGTTGGGGGTGGGGGTGGGGAGGTCTCCAACTGTTCCCCGGTCTCCTTTATTTATTCCACAGCCTCCCTCCACCTCTACCAGGTTAAAAGGCTGCCATCTCTTGCCAGAAGTCTCTTTCTCATCCCTTCCCTTCTAATTTTACTGCCCTGAATCATCTACAATAGGCATCCCCAGATTTTTCAGCCTGAGAATGACATTGGATCTTTTGAATTACTGAGAGGGTTGGTGGAGTTTGATGGGGGGGGGCAGTCCTGGATTTGTCAATAGGCACCCATTTTGTCTCTGCCTAGGGCGGCAAACATTTAGGGGCAACTGAATCTCATTCAGCAGAGAATAGCCCTCTGCTACCCTATAACTGTCCCTTATAGGAGTGGGGGGGGGGAGGGGTCAGAAAGCACAAAAAGTGTCTGGGGGGTCCAGAATCCTAAATTCATCCCTGCTGGGGTGTGTGTGGGAGGGGGGGCAGGATTCCCTTGGAATTTCAGAAGCCAGGGGGGACAGTTTCCATAACTGGAGGATTCCCCATTAAGAGTTTCCAGAGTCAGGGGATGAATAAACCTAAACACCGCTTCAAATCTTGTTTCCTTCTGAAGTACATAACAATAAAGATTCTTCTACTGTGGTGACTAATCATTCAACACCAAAGGGAAATTAACTGGACATTAAAAAGGATCTGTGCTAGTCTTTCTGCAAGTGCATACTGTTTATAAAAGGAAAGTTATATCAAATAGTATATATTCTCCCTCCTGCTGGGAGGGTCTCTTACCCTTAACTTCTTCAGGTCGCTCAGAAAACCAGATTCTTTCCCCAGTCCTCTGGGGTACTGGGGGTATGCTCTTCCCTTCAAACCGGTCACATCAAAGTCCAAAAATCCTTTAATCCAAAAATGAGCAGAAGGCCCATCCAAAAAGGACTCCACATTCTCTCTTCTGAGACTGTAGAAAGTCCCAACTCTTCTCGCTCTTACCCATGGATCCTGGCAGGCTCCAAAGTTCTCCCCAAAGATTTGAAATCCTGGTGGAAATATCAAAATACTAACTCCTCCTTTTGCTTGAGATCTTGTAGGAATCTGACGCTGCCTCCTTCTATCTTGGGTTCTTCAGCCACATCTAATCCTTTGAGGCTCTGTGCATGCTCCCAGGCAATATATACCACAGCTGCCATACCCCCCAAAACGTTGGGGTCATCACACAGAGAAGAATCAAAAATACAAAACCCCTCCTAAAATAATGGAATATTCAAATTCCAAAGGAAATAATAGTGATGGCTTGAACCCCCGTGACAGCATACTAAGCAAATTAGAATGATATAGAGGAGAAAATATTTCAAATGTGTTTTGTTTATTCATGTATATATGCTGCAATGTGTCCACAATAGGGGCACTGAGATGCAATATTTAGTTCACAAGGGTATAAAACCAGGAGGTGATGATGATATCAATTTTTCATTTTCTGCTTCCAGATCTGGATATTTTCTAAAGTGTCAAAACAGAGTTGTCAGATTTTGCTGAGGGATTAACTTTATTCCTGTTGAAAATTTCTCACACATTTTTGTGACACTCTGGCCTGGTTATAGGCCTAAGCAGATGTTTAAGTTCTTATCAGATACTGTATGATAAAATCTATCCTTCTCCATCTCTAAATCCTACTCCCACTGGGATTGATTTTGCTCGGTACTTAGAAAAACATTCATTAAAAATGTATTCACTACCACAGGGGAATAAACATAATCATACCCTGGCTTTTAAAAATGCTGCTGAGAGGGCCTCACACATCATATTTTGGTATCCCCAAATAAAAAGTCCTTATGCTGCTTTATAGGACCTTTCTCACTCTCTGCTGTGTACTTTATTATCAGCTTCATTAAAATATACTTATGGTGCATTGTCTTTTTTCAACATGCAAAATTACTCTACATCAGCAACATGGTGAAATTTAAACTTACCTAATACAAAAACATAAGAACATGCCATACTGGGTCAGACCAAAGGTCCATCAAGCCCAGCATCCTGTCTCCAACAGTGGCCAATCCAGGCCATAAGAACCTGGCAAGTTCCCAAAAACTAAGTCTATCCCATGTTACTGTGGTTAGTAATAGCAGTGGCTACTTTCTAAGTCAACTTAATTAATAATAGGTAATTTCCTTTCCTTTAATCCTGCCAGACCAATCCAGACAAGTGGGTTATGTTTTCCTGCCAGCAGATGGACATAGAGAAAAAAATGCTCAGAGCTGATTTCATTCCCTCCTATAAAGGTCTGGTACTGCATTCAGCTTTTCAGTATCCCATGTCAAAGCTAAGACAACTGAAGGCAGTTTGTTTTTTTTTCCAAATCAAGATCACAACCAAAGCCCGATACAGGCAAAAATCTTCACTCCATGGTTAACAGAGGAATAGGAATCCCTACAGCCAACTCACAATTAGGCCAGTTAGATTTATAAAATTGTCAGACTGAGAGTTGTTGCTGCAGCTTCCACGGGTGGGCTCTGGACTGGTCTGGCAGAATCAAAGAAAAGGAAATTAACAAGTTTAAATTTCACCTTCCTTATCAACCATGCTAGACCAGTCCAGACAAGCAGGATATACGAAACTCCACCCAGAAGGGTAGGAGGAAGCTGATATTTCTCTCAGGGCTTCTTCATTCAAGGCATAACCTCTCTGAGCCTGCATACCCAACCTGAGGTACTTAGAGCAGGGATGAAATGGAGGCAAAGGTGCTGCCCTGCCATTATCTTCTGAAAAAACAGTTTCTGACTTTGCCTATGAGGATTCCTGTGCCCTCAATGAGTGGGGTCTCTGCCCTCTGAGATCTGCAAACTCTTGCTGGAACAAGCTAACATGCTCCTCTCCTCAATTTCTCCTTAAATTGATGACTTATAAACCACTGTGCTTTAACAGTACACATTAATAGACCAAAGACCTATCCAAGAAGAAACTGGTCACATACCAACATCTCAAAAGTGACCTACAAAGGACATGAAATGGCCATCCCTGTCCCAGCCTGCATCACTTGACTTTCTTATCCTCATAAATGAGAAAAGCCTGATTCCAACAGAAATTAAGCACCACCCTCCAAAAAAAGGAGATACCCTTTCCTTTAAAATTACCAAAGGGTATCAAGAAGACTGAAGAGCAAAAGGCAGCACCAGATTTATATAGAGCGATTGAAGTCAGCTTTGAGCTTTTTTCTCTATTGCCATCTGTTGGCAGGAGGTCATTTATTTAACACACATATATTGTACTATCTACAATTCTAACCAGCTTACACTAAGAACATTCATAAATTAATAAAAACAACCATAAAATTAATAAAATTAATAAATTAAGACAAAACAAATAAAAGCAGAACCTCTGATGTCAAGCAGAAGGATTTAAAGCCATCATCAAGTGCACCGTGAACAGTAATAAAATTCAGCCTAACATAAGAACTGGGTCAGACTAAGGGTCCATCAAGGCCAGCATCCTGTTTCCAACAATGGCCAATCCAGGCCATAAGAACCTGGCAAGTACCTAAAACTAAGTCTATTCCATGCTACTGTTGCTAGTAATAGCAGTGGCTATTTTCTAAGGCAACTTAATTAATAGCAGGTCTTCTCCTCCAAGAACTTATCCAATCATTTTTTAAACACAGCAACATTAACTGCACTAACCACATCCTCTGGCATCAAATTCCAGAGCTTAATTGTGCATTGAGTGAAAAAGAACTTTCTCCAATTAGTTTTAAATGTGCCACATGCTAACTTCATGGAGTGCCTCCTAGTCTTTCTATTATCCAAAAGAGTAAATAACTGATTCACATTAACCTGTTCTAGACCTCTCATGATTTTAAACACCTCTATCATATCCCCCCTTCAGCTGTCTCTTCTCCAAGCTGAAAAGTCCAACCTCTTTAGTCTTTCCTCATAGGGAAGCTGTTCCATTTCCTTTATAATTTTGGTCGCCCTTCTCTGTACCTTCTCCATCGCAACTATATCTTTTTTGAGATGCAGCGACCAGAATTGTACACAGTATTCAAGGTGTGGTTGCCCCATGGAGCGATACAGAGGCATTATGACATTTTCCATTTTATTCACCATTCCCTTTCTATTTGCTTTTTGACTGCTGCAGCACACTGAACCGATGATTTCAATGTGTAATCCACTATGACGCCTAGATCTCTTTCTTGGGTGGTAGCTCCTAATATGGAACCTAACATTGTGTAACTATAGCATGGGTTATTTTTCCATATATGCATCACCTTGCACTTATCCACATTAAATTTCATCTGCCATTTGGATGCCCAATTTTCCAGTCTCAGAAGATCTTCCTGCCATTTATCGCAATCTGCTTGTGATTTAACTATTCTGAACAATTTTATATCATCTGCAAATTTGATTACCTCACTTGTCATATTTCTTTCCAGATCATTTATCAATATATTGAAAAGTATGGGTCCCAATACAGATCCCTGAGGCACTCCACTGCCCACTCCCTTCCACTGAGAAAATTGTCCATTTAATCCTACTCTCTGTTTCCTGTCTTTTAACCAGGTTGTAATCCACAAAAGGACATCGTCCCCTATCCCATGACTTTTTACTTTCCCTAGAAGCATCTCATGAGGAACTTTGTCAAACACCTTCTAAAAATCCAAATATACTATATCTATTGTTTCACGACTTGCCTTGGGTAAAGCCATGCTGACTTTGTTCCATTTAACCATGTCTTTCTATATGTTCTGTGATTTTGATATTTAGAACACTTTCCACTATTTTTCTGACACTGACGTCCGGCTAACTGGTCTGTAGTTTCCCGGATTGCCCCTGGAGCCCTTTTTAAATATTGGGGTTACATTAGCCACCCTCCAGTCTTCAGATACAATGGATGATTTTAATGATAGGTTACAAATTTTTACTAATAGGTCTGAAATTTCATGTTTGAGCTCCTTCAGAACCATGGGGTGTATATCATCCGGTCCAGGTGATTTACTACTCTTCAGTTTGTCAATCATCACCTTGCACTTATCCACATTAAATATCATCTGACATTTGGATGCCCAATTTTCCAGTCTCAGAAGGTCTTCCTGCATCTTCTAGGTTCACAGTGATTTGGTTCAGTTCATCTGAATCATTACCCATGAAAACCTTCTCTGATACGGGTATCTCCCCAACATACTCTTTAGTAAACACTGAAGCAAAAAAATAATTTAATCTTTCCACGATGGCCTTATCTTCTCTAATTGTCCCTTTAACCCCTCAATCATCTCATGGTCCGATTCCCTCACAGGCTTTATGCTTCTGATGTATTTTAAAAGCTTTTTACTGTGAGTTTTTACCTCTACGGCCAACTTCTTTTCAAATTCTCTCTTAGCCTGTCTTATCAATGTCTTACATTAAACTTGCCAATGCTTATGCATTATCCTATTTTCTTCTGTTGGATCCTTCTTCCAATTTTTGAATGAAGATCTTTTGGCTAAAATAGCTTCTTTCACTCCTCTTTTAACCATGCCGGTGATCGGTTTTGCCTTCTTTCCACCGTTCTTAATGTTGTGTTCCATGGCCATGGTAGGCCACGACCATGGTCCCCCTACCTTGCCCGCAACAGCGAACCGCCATGGGAGTCCCGGGGTAAGGTCCCGATTTGAGGCCCGTCGCTCCGGCACGGGTCCCCGTGCTGCTTGCCACAGGGGGAGCCGTCCCTGCTCCCCCCTTGTGGCGTCCAGCAGCGTTTTCCTCCACGGAGGAAATCCAAGATGGCTGATTTAAAGGGACCTGATCCCTTTAACCAGATGCAGCTGTTCCCTATCAGCCAGAGCAGGGGAAGTATAAAAGCCAGCTTCCTCTGCTCATTCCTTGACTTTGCAACGTCCTTCGTTCGTCAGGTCTGCTTGCTTCGGTGAGTCTTCCTGTGCTTTGGATCCATTCCTGTCTTGTCTTGGTGTTCCTGGTTCCTGACTTCGGATCGGCTAGCGGTGATTCTCTGGTGTGTGACCTCGGACTGGTAAGTGACTTCCCTCTGGCACTTGACCTTGGACTCCTTCTTGACCGCCATCTTCAAGGGCCTGCCTAATTCCCAGCAGCCTGGGTCCCTACGGGCTCCTCCCAGGGGGGCCGCGGGCCTCCAGGAGTGAAGCTCCAGTCAGCCCTTGCACCGAGTTCCTTGACCTCTCAAAGGTCCACCTAAGTCCCAGCGGTCTGGGTCCCTACAGACTCCTCCTGGGGGGACCACAGGCATCCAGTGGTGAAGACACAGCTCCTCTCTTCTTGTTTCTGCATCCGCCTCCACAGTCGCCTCAGTCTCCAGTGCCGAGGGTCAGCAGGTCACATCTCCTGCTCTGCCTCGCCACCCTACGTGAGAACCTACGGATCTTCTCTAAGTTTTACCATCCTCCCGTCGGTCCAAGGGTTCACAAGCCGAGCATAACACTTAATGTGTGGAATACATCTGGACTGTGCTTCTAGTATGGTATTTTTTTTAACAATGATCACGCCTCTTGCACACTTTTTACCTTTGTAGCTGCTCCTTTCAGATTTTTTTCTATTTTCTCATTTTATCAAAGTTTCCCTTTTGATAGTTTAGCATGAGAGCCATGGATTTCCTTACTGTCCCCCTTCCAGTCATTAATTCAAATTTGATCATATTATGATCACTATTGCCAAGCAGACTCACCACCATTACTTCTCTCACCAAATCCTGTGCTCCACTGAGAATTAGATCTAAAATTGCTCCCTCTCTTGTCAGTTACTCAACCAATTGCTCCATAAAGCTGTCATTTATTCCATCCAGGAACTTTATCTCTCTAGCATGTCCCGATGATACATTTACCCAGTCAATATTGGGGTAATTGAAATCTCCCATTATTACTGCACTACCAATTTGGTTAGCTTCCCTAATTTCTCTTAGCATTTCACTGTCCATCTCATCATCTTGACCAGGTGGATGGTAGTATACTCCTATCACTATAGTCTTCCCCAACACATAAGGGATTTCTACCCATAAAGATTCGATTGTGCATTTAGTCTTATTCAGGATGTTTATCCTGTTGGACCCTATGCCATCCTGGACATAAAGAACCACACCACCTCCCGGGTGCTCCTCTCTGTCATTGCGATATAATTTGTACCTCTGTATAGCATTGTCCCATTGGTTATCCTCCTTCCATCGTGGAAAGATTAAATGATTTCTTTTCTTTGGAGTTTACTGAAGAGGATGTTGGGGAGGTAGCCGTACTGGAGAAGGTTTTCATGGATAATGATTCAGATGGACTGAACCAAATCACGGTGAACCTAGAAGATGTGGTAGACCTGATTGATAAACTGAAGAATGGTAAATCACCTTGACCGGATGGTATACACCCCAGAGTTCTGAAGGAACTAAGAAATGAAATTTCAGACCTATTAGTAAAAATTTGTAACCTATCATTAAAATCATCCATTGTACCTGAAGACTGGAGGATAGCTAATGTAACCCCCATATTTAAAAAGGGCTCCAGGGGAGATCCGGGAAATTACAGACCAGTTAGCCTGACTTCAGTGCCAGGAAAAATAGTGGAAAGTGTTCTAAACATCAAAATCACAGAACATATAGAAAGACATGGTTTAATGGAACAAAGTCAGCATGGCTTTACCAAAGGCAAGTCTTGCCTCACAAATCTGCTTCACTTTTTGGAAGGAGTTAATCAACATGTGGATAAAGGTGAACCGGGAGATGTAGTGTACTTGGATTTTCAGAAGGCATTTGTCAAAGTTCCTCATGAAAGGCTTCTAGGAAAAGTAAAAAGTCATGGGATAGGTGATGATGTCCTTTCGTGGATTACAAACTGGCTAAAAGACAGGAAACAGAGAGTAGGATTAAATGGACAATTTTTTCAGTGGAAGGGAGTGGGCAGTGGAGTGCCTCAGGGATCTGTACTGGGACCCTTACTTTTCAATATATTTATAAATAATCTGGAAAGAAATACGAGTGAGGTAATCAAATCTGCAGATGATACAAAATTTTTCAGAGTTGTTAAAGCACAAGCAGATTGTGATAAATTGCAGGAAGATCTTGTGAGGCTGGAAAATTGGGCATCTAAATGGCAGATGAAATTTAATGTGGACAAGTGCAAGGTGATGCATATAGGGAAAAATAACCCATGCTATAGTTACACAATGTTAGGTTCCATATTAGGTGCTACTACCCAAGAAAGAGATCTAAGCCTCATAGTGGATAACACTATGCAGCAGTCAAAAAAGCAAACAGAATGTTGGGAATTATTAGAAAGGGAATGGTGAATAAAACGGAAAATGTCATAATGCCTCTGTATCGCTTCATGATGAGACCGCACCTTGAATATTGTGTACAATTCTGGTCTCCGCATCTCAACAAAGATATAATTGCAATGGAGAAGGTACAGATAAAGGCTACCAAAATAATAAAGGGAATGGAACAGCTCTCCTATGAGGAAAGACTAAAGAGGTTAGGACTTTTCAGCTTGGAGAAGAGACGGCTGAGGGTGGATATGATAGAGGTGTTTAAAATCATGAGAGGTCTAGAACGGGTAGATGTGAATCGTTTTTTTACTCTTTTGGAAAATAGAAAGACTAGGGGGCACTTCAGAAGTTAGCATGTGACACATTTAGAACTAATCGGAGAAAGTTCTTTTTCACTCAACGCACAATTAAACTCTGGAATTTGTTGCCAGAGGATGTGGTTAGTGCAGTTAGTACAGCTGTGTTTGAAAAAGGATTGGATAAGTTCTTGGACGAGAAGTCCATTACCTGCTATTAATTAAGTTGACTTAGATAATAACCACCGCTATTACTAGCAACGGTAACATGGAATAGACTTAGTTTTTGGGTACTTGCCAGGTTCTTATGGCCTGAATTGGCCACTGTTGGAAACAGGATGCTGGGCTTGATGGACCCTTGGTCTGACCCAGTATGGCATGTTCTTATGTTCTTATGTCAATTAAGTCTGTCATCATTCACTGCTATACATTCTAATTCTCCTGTCTTACTTCTTAGACTTCTGGCATTAGCATACAAACATTTCAAAGTTTGTTTTTTGTTTGTATTTTCATTCTGCTTTTTAATTGATAGGGACAAGTTAGACTTTTTTAGCTCAGGTGAGTTTTTAGTTACAGGCACTTGGACTACTTTTCTTATTATTGGAACCTCACTGTCGGGATGCCCTAATTCTAATGCATCATTAGTATCCTTTGAAGATACCTCCCTCTGAACCATGCACTGCTGAGCGACTGTCTGCTTTCCCCTTTGTTCTAGTTTAAAAACTGCTCTATCTCCTTTCTAAAGGTTAGCACCAGCAGTCTGGTTCCACCCTGGTTAAAGTGGAACCCATCCCTTCAGAAGAGACTCCCCCTTCCCCAAAAGGTTCCCCAATTCCTTAAAAAACTTAATCCCTTTTCCTTGCCCCATCATCTTATCCACGCATTGAGACTCCGGTGCTCTGCCTGCTTCTGGGGACCTGTGCATGGAATAGGGAGCATTTCAGAGAATGCTACCCTGGAGGTTCTGGATTTAAGCTTCCTATCTAAGAGCCTAAATTTGGTTTCCAGAACCTACCTCCCACACTTTCCTATGTCGTTTGTGCCCACATGTACCACGAGAGCCAGCTCCTCCCCAGCACTGTCTAAAATCCTATCTAGGTGACGTGTGAGGTCCGCCACCTTTGCAGCAGGTAGGCATGTTACCAGGCGATCCTCACGCCCACCAGCCACCCAGCTATCTATATTCCTAATAATCGAATCACCAACAATGACAGCCCACCTAACCCTTCCCTCCTGGGCAGTAGGCCTTGGAGACACATCCTTGGTGCAAAAGGACAATGCACCACCTGGAGAGCAGTTCCTTGCTACAGGATCCTTTCCTGCTGCACCAGGTTGATGCTCTCCGATCATGAGATCTTCTTCCTCCAAGGCAGCACCAGGGCTGCCAGTCTGAAGTTGGGAGTTGGCTTCTATGTCCCTGAAGGTCTCAACTATATACCTCTCTATCTGCCTCAGCTCCTCCAGATCTGCCATTCTAGCCTCCAGAGATCGGACTCATTCTCTGAGAGACAAGAGCTCTTTGCATCGCATGCACATGTACAATTTCTCACCGGCGGGTAAAAAATCATACATGTGACACTTGATGCAAAAGACTGGGAAGCCCCCCTCTTGCTGCTGGACTGCTGCCTTCATCTCAAATTTGTTCAGTTCCTAGTTAAGTTTTAGGTTGCTATGGGAGTAGAAATGTGTCTAATTAACGTCCTTTAAATGTATTAGTGAATTCACTATATGTCTGGTAGTGGCCTACAGGGGAATGATCAAACTCTCAATAAGGTTTGTTTGTTTGGTTTGTTTTTTTTTGTGAAAGTGGCACCTGCCTATAAATTAAAGGATGAGCTGGGGTGAATGAGAGAGGGGTGGGAGGGTTGGGAAATACAAACAGACTAACTTCAGTTAGTCAGCCAGAGTGACTCACTGCTCTCTTGATTAACAAATGTTGGTCCCTAATCAAACCAATCACATTAC
Source organism: Rhinatrema bivittatum (assembly GCF_901001135.1). Lineage (NCBI taxonomy): Eukaryota > Metazoa > Chordata > Amphibia > Gymnophiona > Rhinatrematidae > Rhinatrema > Rhinatrema bivittatum. Next base: position 576,142,239 of record NC_042616.1, read on the forward strand.
CTTAACACCTTTCCAAGGTGAGTGCTGAACTTTTCAACCTTTTTACTTAGGTATGCACTGCTCCTAACTTATTTCTAGCTTCTGGCTACTTTTTTTTTTTTTTTTTTTTAATATACAAACACTCTAACTTCTGCTTATTAGCTGCCTTACAGACTATTAAAAATAAACACACTAACTACTGCATATTAGCTGCCTTACTGACTGACTATTTAAAAATACAAACAGTCTAACTTCAGTTTATTCCCTGCCTTACTGACTATTAAAAGCACAAACACACTAAATAATATTCCCAAATAGTTAACTTTGTCCCAATACTTTTAAAAAAAGGAAATTTCCCAAGCAAAAACTTACTGATTCCTTTCAGCCACCAGCAAGGTGATCCTCTCCTCTCAGTGCTCCCACTAGATTGTGGTTGCTGAGCACTTCCCTTGTAATATATATTGTGCTTCTAATGTAAATCAATGCAAAACAATCCCTTTGGAGATTTACACTACAGTTAGTTGTCCTGAGTTACTCACTGCTGTTCTGATTAACAAATGATGGTACCTAATCAAACCAAATCACACTACCTTAACACCTTTCCAAGGTGAGTGCTTAACCTTTCAGTCTTTTTACTTAGGTATACACTGTTCCTAGCTTATTTCTAGCTTCTGGCTACTTTTTTTTTTTTTAATATACAAACACTCTAACTTCTGCTTATTAGCTGCCTTACAGACTATTAAAAATAAACACACTAATTACTGCATATTAGCTGCCTTTCTGACTGACTATTTAAAAATACAAACAGTCTAACTTCAGTTTATTCCCTGCCTTACTGACTATTAAAAGCACAAACACACACAAACACACTAAATAATATTCCCAAAATAGTTAACTTCATCCCAATACTTTTAAAAAAGAAAAATCCCCAAGCAAAAACTTAATGATTCCTTTCAGCCACCAGCAAGGTGATCCTCTCCTCTCAGTGCTCCCACTAGATTGTGGTTGCTGAGCACTTCCCTTGTAATATATATTGTGCTTCTAATGTAAATCAATGCAAAACAATCCCTTTGGAGATTTACACTACAGTTAGTTGTCCTGAGTTACTCACTGCTGTTCTGATTAACAAATGATGGTACCTAATCAAACCAAATCACACTATCTTAACACCTTTCCAAGGTGAGTGCTTAACTTTTCAGTCTTTTTACTTAGGTATACACTGTTCCTAGCTTATTTCTAGCTTCTGGCTACTTTTTTTTTTTTTTTTTAATATACAAACACTCTAACTTCTGCTTATTAGCTGCCTTACAGACTATTAAAAATAAACACACTAATTACTGCGTATTAGCTGCCTTTCTGACTGACTATTTAAAAATACAAACAGTCTAACTTCAGTTTATTCCCTGCCTTACTGACTATTAAAAGCACAAACACACACAAACACACTAAATAATATTCCCAAATAGTTAACTTCATCCCAATACTTTTAAAAAAGAAAAATTCCCAAGCAAAAACTTAATGATTCCTTTCAGCCACCAGCAAGGTGATCCTCTCCTCTCAGTGCTCTCAGACAGCCTAAGAGAATGCTTTTCCAAACAGATAGGTCTTCAAGTCCTTTTTCAAGGTCTTGAAGCAAGGTTGTTTACACAATGTCTCAAGCAGGCTCTTCCAAAACACTGGGCCCACCACCACAAACATCCTTTCTCAAGACTCAGCCAGATGTACAGATGGAATGTCTAATAGAAATTATCCTACAGAACAAAGGTTCCTCTAAGGCCGGTACATTTTGAATAATGAACAGATACAGTATGGCATCTCATTGTTCAAGGATTTATGAATTAAAGTAAGTATTTTAAATACTATTCGTGCTTCCACAGGTAACCAGGGTAAAGAGAATAGAACAGGTGTAATATGATCATACTAAGAAGATCCAGTAAGAATACAAGCTGCCTAGCTCTGAATAATCTGTAATGTGCATTACAGTAATCCAATCCAGATAAAATAAGGGACTGAAGAATGGTACGGAAATTGTTAGCATTCAAGAAAGGCTTTTGAAGCATGCAAAGTTTAAAAAATGAACTTCGAACGACAGACTTAACATGTGTTTTAAATGAAAGCTCATGAACAAATGTTACTCCCAAATTCCTAGCCTCCTGCATGATTGAAATAACAACACCATCACACTGTACATCACAAGGAAACAGTAGAGACAGAAATCTACCCATTCTGATGATCTCAGGTTTTTCAGTATTTAGGGCATAACCTATTTGTCTGGACTGGTCTGGCATAGATGATAAGAAACTGGGATTGAGCAGAGGAAGTGCATGGAGTAACCTTGCAGCATGATGTCAGTGCAGACTAAGGGCAGGAAGCCAAGCACATAAGCACACAATTCATTCATCACCAATGATCTAAAACTCATGGGCTGCCTGACTAAATAGAAAACATTAGGTAAAAGTATAGTACACATATTAGGGTGTGCAGGGATAAAAATTTTGTTTTCTGTTTTGGTTTGTTTTCGGGAGGTTTTTTCCCCATGAATTTTGGTTTGCAGAATATTTGTTTTGCTTTATTCATGTGAAAAATACAAATAATTAGTAATAGAAGACCAATAATCCTACTATTGGGGCTATTATTTCCTCACAATGTATACCTATACTCAATATTCAAACAAATGAGGACTACCAAATTTCTCACTCAATTTTTCAAAATTTCTCCAAAATTCAGGGAATTAGTATCAGAATATTTGTGCTCAATCGTTTAGGCTCTTGCCCTTACAGGGTTGCAACCATATTCATGGCAACAACAGCACTTGATTGTTAACCTCATTTACCAATTCCCATTAAGACACAATTTTTATTTATTATTATTTTAAAACTGCACATTAATTTACTATGTCACTTATCTTTTTTTAAAATTGCTCTG